>NC_073252.2:138125000-138750000 GCF_029289425.2 Pan paniscus | reverse complement strand
CCGAGACTGTGCCACTGCATTCCAGCCTAGGTGGCAGAGTAAAACTCCAGTGAGCTATGATTGCACCACTAAGCTCCAGCCTGGGCGAGAGAGCGAAACCCAGTCTCAAAAAAATAAAGCATAGTTCTTGGCATGGACTAAGTACTCAGTAAGCATTAATACTGTTATTAGTTCTTAAAATAAAAAACTTTCCTATGTGGCCAGAAAGCAACTACAATTTTATCTCAATTCTAGAAATATTTACCAAGTGCCTCCTGTTTATGAAGAAATGCAGCAGGATCCTGACATGGGAACATTGATAATGGAATGAGCTTGAGCCAGGAAATTGATAAAGGCCCTGGATATACCCAGCACTGAACAGGGCAGGTTTCAGAGTCTTGTCTTCTCAGGGTTGGAAAGAACTTGAACAGTCATGGGGCCCACTGTTATCGACAATTATATCAAAACCACAGCAGAACTACAACTGCAATGCCTGTGTCACAAAGGGAAACTTGTGAGTCTTTAGGTAACACTTTATGTATTTAAGAGGAAAGAGATAAACCAAAGATATCAATAATTTATGGACTAAGTGGAATTAATAAACCCCACCACTGAGAATTATTTGGTTAACCACAGTTTAGGCTACTGATGGATTTTACTCAGAATTAAAGTGGAAATATATTAAAGCAATAGTTTTGAGAACAAAGTAGGTCACAAAGCTCCATTTAAAATAGAATAGGCCGGGCATGGTGGCTCATGCCTGTAATCCCAGCAGGGCAAGGCAGGAGGATTGCTTGAGCCCAGGAGTTCAACACCAGCCTGGGCAACAATGAAACCCTGTCTCTACAAAAAATGCAAAAATTAGCTGGGCGTGGTGGGACACGTATGTGGTCCCAGCTACTTGGGAGACTGAGGTGGGAGGATGGCTTGAGCTGTGAGGCAGAGGGTGCACTGAGCTGAGATCATGCCACTGCACTCAGCTTGGGTGACAGGGAGAGACCCTGTCTCAAAAATAAAAAAATAAAATACAGTATTTTCTGCTCCCTCTAATCAGACACTCTGTAACATTGTGATAAGAAGATTGAAGACAGAAAATGGATGACTTGGGATCAGTCTTTAAGTCCACCCCAGCCAATCCAGTAATACTATAGTCTCTCTTTTCCTTGGGTATGGATTTTATTTATAAAAGATGAAGGAGTATATTTAAAGGAAAATGAGGAAATGAATCAATGACACTATATTCTTCTAGTTTTCCTGTTACCATCCCTGGCAATTTTCAGGCTCTTTGGGGGGATTACCTTCCTCTTCTGTTCTTCTGCTCTCCTCCTATGAGATTTCAGACTCAAATAAATGTCTGCACAGGCCAGGCAAGCAGTGTGAACCACTGATGTAGCCCATTTGGTGACTGTGATGACCTGGAGCCTGTGTTCCTTGGGCTAATGGCACAGCTCTTTCTCAGCTCCCACCAGTGGTGTCCATCTGGGAATCAGACAGGTATTACCATATCTTCCTTTTTCGAAGCCAAATTTCAAATATAAATGTGTATGTGAAATGTCCTGACTTGCAAATATTGGCAACTAATTCACATTTGAAACAAAACAAAACATTGTCCAGGCCAAACAAAACAGCATCAAGGGTCACCAGTTTGGGTCTTTTGCTCTAGGTGTTTGGGTTTCTTCAAGTTCTGTCCCTGGCCTTATCTTCTCATGCTACAATCACTTCCTATTAAAACAAAAACAAAAACAAAAACCTCTCATCTCTTCTGTGGTTTAAAATACCTTCTCTGTACTGAAGACTTCCAAATGTATTGAGAGTCATGGCCTCTCCTCTAAACTCCAGACTCAAGTATCTAGCTGCCAACTCCACATCAACCTTGGATGTCTTGTGAGCATCTCAAACATAGCATATGCAAACCTGAACTCTTGATGTAGTTCTAACACCTGCTTCTTCTCCAGTTTCTCTGGCTCAATAAATGGCATCTGTATTGCTCGAAAAACATGGGAATTTTTCTCTACTTTCTCCTCTTTTACTGCCCTTGGCTAGTCCATCATTTCCTGTGGACCCTTCATCCAAAAATCATTCTTTGATTTGTCCCCTTATCTCCACCTTTATCAACACAATAAGCCACCATGTTTCATCTGTTCTGCTGTGATAGTTTCCTAACTGGATTCCTTCTGCCCATTGTCCTGCCAATATTTTTCTTGTAACAGCAAGAGTGACCTCTTAAAATGTTAGGCAAATCAGATTACCTCCTGTTTAAATCTCTCAATGTTTTACAATATGTGACAACCAAAAGAAGACAGTATATCAAACAGATATGATCCTACTACGTCAAATGGACTAAGAGTATTTTTCATCTATAAACTGGAATAAAAATACCTACATCAAAGAGTGGTTGTATCAAATGAGGGCTAATATTACTTTTACATTAGTTTTTGTTAGTTTTTGCAGAGAAGGAGGCAAATTCAGTCGACATTTATGTTCTTAATAGCTACTTATAGTCCCCAATTAGTACCACCTACAGAAAACCTTCTAAATATTTTGCTGACAAAGTTTTCATTCGTATTATTGTAGCCTCAAAGTAAAACATCTGCCTTGATTAAATTATAAAAACTGTTAAAAATTATGGAACAAACCAAGTTTGATTAAAAACATAGAACATACTTAGAATAATTTCACATCCTCAGATTATTTTAAAAACAAGTTTTTAAATGGAAAATGATTAGATGATATTGGTGCAATGTTATATCATAAAAACTGAACCATTTTTGTAAATTTCTCTATTTTCATTTATTTGAATTCACCTTTGCCTTGCACTGTATAGTGCAAAGTATACAGTGCAAAGTATAAGTGCTACTTAATTTCCAGAGTAGCACCATGAATTCAGCAGCTCGTAGTTACATCAGTCCCTGTGGCCCCTTTTTCTTTCAGTTCACACACTCCCATTTAGAAAAAACCAAGGTGTGAATGAATCTATGGAATCTGCTGAGGCTGGTGGATGCAAAGCCAGAATGAAGGTGAGAAGCTGCCACTGTAGGTAGCAGTGAGTTCTGTCTCTATAGAACTGTAACTAAGTCAGCTCTTTATCTGTGCTATTTTTTTTTTTGCTGGACCCATATGAAAGTCATAAATTCATTCCATGATGAGCTCTTTGGTTGACTTCCAGTTTAATTGTGAGCTGAAAATTTTGGCTTCCTGTGAACTGAGTTGATTGATGGGCCACTGCAAGAAAAGAAATGGAAATTTAATTCCCTATAAAGTACAGCTCTCATTTTTTATCTCCAGGAATAAGATTTCAGCTTTCATTACACCTCCAAGTGGGAATTCTCCCATTCGTGTATACTTGTACTAAATATACAATAGCAGGCCTTTTTTATTAAGAAAAAAATTGCAAAAATAAAAACAATTTGAAGAATTGTAAAAAAGGCAACTTTGTTTCTCAGTGGTCATTCTAATAATTATTCATCAGGAACCCACTATGTAGGAGGCCCTGTACTAGATTGGCATCAACACATAAACATGCATAAACAACAACTGGAAAGGACTCTAATGCATCCAGTCCAAATTCTCATTTTCTAGGCAATTAAACTTTAGCCCTAAAGGAGAAAAACAATTTTTACAAAATAACACATGCAGTTACTAATAGCAGACGCTAGAATATAGTATCAAGTCAGATAGATTCCCAGTTCTCATAAGTATAAAGTGTGTGTGTGTGTATACATATATATATATAGAGAGAGAGAAAGAGAGAGAATTCTTATTGTAAAAATGATGTTTAAGGAGAGCACTGAGTAAAAAGAGTGGACCTGCCATATGAAGCCACTCCCAGTCTCTCCTGAAATTCCACAAAAACCACAGTGAAGGGATTTTTTTTTTTTAAAGACAGAGCACAACATGGACAGGGAAAATGCAAGAAGAGACAATAACAAAATTTAGGCAACTGCAAAAAACAGATGAATGGTCCATGACTTAGTAGACTAGAGACACAGCAAGCCCCTGCATCCGGCTGTGTGGGTTGTGTCCTGCCCCACTTCAGGAGCCACTGCTCACTCAGACTCCAGAGTGAAGCTGTGCTCTGGAGTGGTGCTGTACACACCCTGCACAACAGCACGCCACGACCCTGCTGAGAAAACAAGCACAAATCAGGCATGGGGAAAGGGAGAACCACCACAATTTGCACTTGAGAATTTCCCGAAGGTCAGGGATCAAAGGCACCAGGTGGCTCTGGAGAAGATAAATGAAAAGGAAGTGCACACACACACACATACACGCACAAAATGAAGATGGGAGATCATATATAGCAAGCTTAGAATGCATTTTGTAGTGAAGTGTGAGGCACAGATCCAGTTTCACTTTTTTCTAAATGACTAGTTTTCTTGACTATTTGTTGAATGCCACTGTTTTTGAATACCAAAGACTTGTATCTTTATAGAGCTGCTTCCAGGGTTTTCATTTAACCATTGATCTGTTACATTGCTATGAACTTCCTGCAATTATGGATCTAGGAAACGGATAAGAGCTAAGTCTTCAGGTTGGATATTTCCCTGTGAAATACCCCATTTCTATAAAACTGATTCTTCAGGCCATAATTCTTTGTTCTCTTATTTGTCTCCTTGAAAACATCTTAGGAATTCACTGTCCCTCATGAAACTCAGGTATTTTTCTTAACTGTGCCACATCATGAAAAAATTACATTAGTGATTATCAGAACAAAAGTATTATAACCATTATTATTCTTTAGTACTTATACATTTTTGTTGGTTTTTTTAATTGCATATTTCTTCTGCAAAGTAAGAGAAAGTACAAGACCTTTTGGGTTGAAAGCTGCCTTTATGCAGCTCAGCTCTCTGGCCTCCTCTGTCCATATTCCCCAGCTTGACTCTGCATTCCAGTCAAATTAAAAACCGTCTGATATCTGCCTGCCCACAGCTCCCTATCACCTCCAGCCACCTGTACATGCTGTTGCTTAAAGGATTATTTCTTCTTATTCATCTGGCTATAATACAGATTATCCTTTAGGACTCAGTTTAGACATTGCACCCAGTATTTGGTTACATAGCCCTCTTACCTGCTCCTGTAATACCTGGTACATCTTCCATCCTGGTGCTTATCTCACTGTGTTGTAATTGCCTAGTGAATGGTCAACCTGCCCACCAGACAATGAGCTCCTTCAGGATAGGGATTGTCTTACTCTCCCCTATATCCATAGCCTCTAGCATAATCCTTAGTGTGCAGTAGGGACACGGTAGATAATGTCTTGAATGAGTAAGTGATGTATGTTCATTGAAGAGTATTTGGGAGAACTGAAAAAAAATGTTAACAGAAAATGAATATAAATCCCAACACTAGAGATGACTCTCGTTAGCATTTTTGGTTTCTTTGCTTCCATTTAACTTTCTCTGTTGACCCCATTGCATACAAAGCTTTAAATATTTCTGTTTTCACTTAACAGTATACTGTGAACGTCTTCTCATGTAACTACAAATTCTTTGAAAACGTCATTTTAATAGTTATAACAACATTGTCCTTTAGAAGTAATAGGTTTATTCAGATGTTCTCTATTGTTGGACTTTAAGTTACTTGCAATGTTTTGCTACTGTAAATCATGCTTAATTGAATAGTTTTGCATCTCCAGTTATTTCTCTATAATACATCCTGGAAATGAAATTACTGAGTGAAAATTTTACAGTTCTATATGCAATGTATCATGTACCTACCTACCTCAGTGTACCCTTAACTGTAATATTATCTTGTCTTTTTTAAAGAGTGAAGATTACATAGACAAAAAAGGATATCTTATTTTTACCTTATATTTATTGGTCATTTATATTACACTCTTCTGTGAATTGTGTAATGGTAACCTTTGTCCATTTTTCTATTGAACTGTTTTTCTTATTGATTTAAAAGCTTTCTATATGTTAAGAATAGAAACCTTTGTGAAATTTTTTGCAAATTCCTGAGTTTGATATGCCTTTTGATTTTATTTTACATGTGTTTAACATTTTAAATGTTATGCATATGTAACAATCTTTTCTTCTGTAAATTACCCAATTACTTTTCTAAATAGAATTTCTTGCCCAACTTACGGTAGATATATATTTTCCTACTAAGACATATCCTTAGATGATATATTTTATTATTCTAGTTTCTTTTGTTTGCATTTAACTTTTTGACCCATATGAGATGAGGCTTTAACTAGAGTTTTTACAGAATACCCAATTTTTCTAATACCTTCTCTTGGCCTTTAAAGAAATGTTATTACAAGCAATTGTACTGAAATAAGCAGCATGCAAAGACATAGCTCGGTGTTCACTGTGAACTTTGCTTTCTCCTCCCAGGTGAGCAGGAGCCAGCTGTAAGCAGTGATTCTGACATTTCCTTGATCATGGCAATGGAGGTTGGACTGTCTGATATAGAACTTTCCACTGACCAGGACTGTGAAGAAGTGAAATCTTGAAATGACAAATCCAGAAGCAAAGAGATAGTAGGACCCAAGGGAAAGGAAGGGAAGAGTGCTCCAAGACTTGGACCAGGCACACACACACCTCCAGATCACCTTGGCAACTCCAGGGCGCTCCGTTCAAGAATGCTGACGAAAAGCAATATCCAAAGTCTTGTCAATCAGGATGCAGTTTCTCCATCTGTATGGCAGTCTGTGGCCTTGGCAGCTGGGAAGTTGAAAGCTGATTTCCACTCCTATGTCCATGTAGACATACACTTCAGAAGCTCCTAAAACAGAGACTGAAAGGCCACCTTTAGGATTTCTTAGTTTCATTTCAATTCTTTCCATGTCTTATCATTCTTGTTTTTGGCATGTTGTTTGATTTCGTTGGCAATTTTTTTAAAGATTATTTGTAGTTTACTTTCCATCTATTCCTTTGTTTTTCCTTTGATGCACTCCAGCTTTTGTATAGGTTTCTGTTTAGAAGCACCAGTTCCTGCTATGATCAGTTTATATTCCATCTCTGAGATATGTGGTCTTGACCTCCCAGCATGAAGTGTGCATGGCTTTGAGAAGTGCCTCAGCACCCTGAAATGGACTAAGGCCAGCTTTCATTAAGAATCTAAATTCTTCTAAGTGGGCCTTTAAAAACCCCAGCTGCCAGAGACCCCAATACTAAGCTCTAAATCTGCTGAGGCCACTGCTGGTTATTTTAAGCCACATCACACTTGCTTCCACTTGCCGGGCTTGATTAAGGGCCCACGTGACATGAGAAGGGAGCTCTAGGGAAGCCGTTTCATTCTTCTGGGTCTTACAATCTTTGGCTGAAATTCTGAACTCAGAAGTCCCCTCCAAGGCATCCAGTCTTTGGTGGTTGTAGGGCTGGTTTTAAAACCAGATACCACATTTTCTTCCTATTGAAAACAAAATGCCAGTTGCATTGGTTTCCCCTGGGCTAGAACAGTTTTTTACTTACCTCTGTAAGTAGGTTCTGTAAAAAATGGAGACTTTAGAGAAAAGCCAATCATTTTTAAGTCCAATGGCAAACATAGTGGGGGCTGCAGTAGCACCTAGCTTTTACCTTAATTTTGACACACTTCTGTTGAATCTCACCAGACCATGTGGGAGGATTTAGGTGAATCCCTAGCAGATTGCTTCCCAGGGCTCCCTGAGTGTGTCCAGATACCAAGTGAGGAATGAGGTGTGATTTGCTGTATCATTTGAACCAAAAAGTATGCAGCATGAGAATTTGCTAGATTGTTTATCCTGACTGAAATAGACAAAGTAAGAGGGAAAGGAAAAGAGGTATCAAGTAAATACTGAAACCCAATGGTGTTTTTAAACTGTTTCTGTTTTTATTCATCTTTTGTAACTATGACAGAAATGTGCTATTTTTTCAGTGGGCAATTTTGTAATATATTCAGACTATCCAGATACAGAGATGACTAAGGTCATTGATAGCGTCTCTGAACAATCAGACGGATCACCTTATCTCTACACAGCTGGCAAACACCAGGCTGCGGCTTGGATTAACTAGGAAAGAAAGCTTTTCTCACTGAGTTGTTTTTATGTATTGATGGGGACTTTTCCACCTCATTAGACTAATACTCATTCAAAAAGAGTTTGGTTCTGCTGTAAATCCTTGCCGCCTGCTGAAACATGGTGTGCAGGTCAACGGAGAATACTAGCTGCTCTTTTTTCACCACCTTTACCAATTTCCTATTTGATGGTTTATAAGTAGACAGTAAGGCAAGGCAGATGATTATTACCCTCAGAAAGGTCGCATCTCCCTAGGAGTCCAATGCTTCCTGTAATGAAATCCACTCTCTATGTGTGGGAAAAGAGGCAGGGAGGAATGAAGAGAGCTCTGAATCGAGAATCCTAGATGAACCACACGCTTTACTAAGCCTCGGCTTCTTCATCTATAATGTGAAGGGTTTAATAACATGAGTCCCCAAGCTCCTCTGGCTGTAGGACCACAGATGAGTCTTTCAGAGGCAGGATCCATTTTTGCAGATAGCTATGACTTGTGGCAATCAGGCTTCGTAGCTTGGGGAGGTAGAGTTACTTGACATGTACCATGTAATAACAGCCTTTGAGACTTGGCACAACTATGGTGCTGAGAATGAAAATCTAAATGATTGAAGTTTTAAGTCCAAGTAGGAGTTGGTTTGTTTTGCCTTGTTTAAAAATTGCTGTTAGTCACAGAGTTTGCAATCTCTGGATACCTTCAAATCCTAGCTCTCACTGTGGGATTCTTGATCTCAAAGGTGTTTATTTTTCACAGTCAGCATAGGCTTGCACCACTGACTCCTCCCCTTCAGTCGGCTTTGCCCAAAACAAATTTTAGTATTACTGGTATTAAGTTTAGTCCAGTGGAATTAGAAGGATAATTCAATAGCAACAGAAATATAAATTATATTCCATTCCCAGAGAGAGAATGCGCTTTGGATTGTTTAGTCCTCTGATTAACGAGTATTTTCTCTTCCTGCCAAGAACTAGGTGAATCAGGAATTGATTGCATATGCAAGCCCTGGCCACAGCTGCACTTACAGGATGCCTCATAGACGATGAGGGGTCTGAAAGGCCAACCCGAGGCTTGCAGATCTGACCCCAAGGAGGTCCTGCTGCAAACCCCCTGAGCCTTTGCCATTCACTACTTACCAAAGTTTGTTTCTGGAGGATTTTCCTGTAGCTTTGATAGTTTAAAAAAAAAAAAAAAAGAAAAAGAAAAAAAAAAAAGCTTAACCAGAAAGTTTCTCTTTCAGAAGAAAGGGGAAAAGCCCTTCCTTATAGCCTTCTTTACCTCCCCCAAAGAAGAGACTGACCTGGAGACCCGGTAGTCTACAGATGAGTGTCAGAGGGTGTGTGTACCCTCTAGAAGCAAATGCAAACTGTATGTGTATTTGCAGATGTGCATTTTTCTA
Source organism: Pan paniscus (assembly GCF_029289425.2). Taxonomy (NCBI): domain Eukaryota; kingdom Metazoa; phylum Chordata; class Mammalia; order Primates; family Hominidae; genus Pan; species Pan paniscus. Next base: position 138,740,652 of record NC_073252.2, on the reverse strand, counting down.
TAGCAAGAGTCTAGACTAGCACTGTCCAACAGAAACGTAATGCAAGTCACAGACATAATTTTAAATTTTCTACTAGCCACATTTTAAAGTGTAAAAAGAAACAGGTAAAGATAATTTTAATCATGTACTTTAACCTAATATTGTTTCAACATGTCACTAATGTAAATTAATGACATGTTTTACATGCTTTTGTGTACTAAGTCTTCTAAATCCATTGTGTCTTTTACACTCACAGCACCTCTCAATTTGGATAGTCATATGTGGCTAGTGGCTGCCAATTGGACAATGCAGGTCTAGAGTTCCTCCAGTATTCTCACAAGATCCCCCAACCCTTACAAAAGAAAAGAAGGTTAAAACCTTAATTACCTCCAGAGAGAACTGGACACCACCCACGTCGCCTAATGAGAGGCCCAGAGGTCCATTTATTTTGTAGTGAATAAAGATTCAGGCACCCTTTTTAAAATTTCTGCTTGAACTTTCTAACCATATCATTGATGTCCATGACCATTTGTTGTTACTCCTCTGACCAGTTGTTACTTAAAACTCACACAAACCATGCTGATTTGGTGCTGAAACAAAATTATACCCCTCACTTCTATGGCAAACCCTCGGACTGATATGTGGCACTTAGGAGCCAAAGAGAACTCCAGACTGAAATCACCCAACTTTACCTCAACCCCTTCTTCTTCTTCATGGTTGGTGAAAGTCCTTTCCCAGTGTCCCCCAGTCCCACAGCTGTAGTGAAAACTCACGAACTTGGGAGGAAAGAATGAGAAATATTGACTCCAAATGCAAGACTTTATGTGGCCTTCTTGAAAAAGAATCTTTGGGGGCCTGTGATCATCCGGTCTCTACTTGGTGAACTATGACCACCTCCAACAGCCAGCATTTTACTCCAAGTCAGCATCCACCTGCCACCCCAATACTATGGGGAAGAAAAGGAGCATTTGCATTCACTCAAAATAATTTAGGGTCACCTTTAGGAACTGCTACCTCCTATGTGGCTAGTCCCTTTGGAAGAGCTGAGCCCTGACTATGAATACAGCTTTTGAACATTGACTTAATCTCTAGGGTTAGATATCCCCTGCAGTGTCAACTCTGGTCATCTACACAGGGAGAGGTAGAGTCTGGAGAAGGCAGAAAATTAAAAGCGGCAAAGGTACCTACCCATTTTTGACATCATGTGGTAATGATCAGAATCGTGGAGGCAAAGCTCATCCAAAAATGTTCATTTTTTGTTTTGTTTTGTTTTCTTGTTTTTAACATTTCCTTCATCCTGGTGAAATATCCTGGAAATTCATAGATCTGGGTTTGGTCATTTCAAAACTCACCATGCCCAGTGGCCATTTCAGTTACTGCCCTGACATCCCTGAGGCTACCATACTCTCAAAACCAAATCAATGCCAGTGATCTAACATAGGATTCTTTCTTATTTATGAGTTTTGTTTAGATGGATATTTTTGCAGAGCATAAAAAATTAAATGACATTTAGTTATCCATTGAATGTATCACCCTGACTTTAAAAAAAATCCTTAAATCAAAACTTTTCAAAAAATCTGGGATATGGAGTCACTCCCTCTGTGGAGCGAGAGCCCAGTCTTTTCTGGTACTAAGGCCACAGAGGCAATTTCCAGTAGCATTTTTATATCTTCTCTCACTTAAGTTTCTTTTCCTTTTCTGTCTGTATCTGTTTTTCTCCGACTGCCTATATCTTACTTTGTATACCCATACATAAATTATTTTCCCATCTTCTCTCTTTCCCTTTTTTTCTGATTTGTTTTCTCTCTTGCAGGAAACTCTGAAATAACCTTCAGAACACAAAAAACTGGAGGTTCTATACCTACAGAGTCATTATCATTATCGTGATTACCATTGTTACTGTTGTTGGTGTTTTTCTTCTTTTTATTGTGTAGCAGTATCCATATTCACTTCTGATGAGGCAAACCAGTTTACTATAAACCAATGTCCTCCCTAAAGGAGTCAGTTTCATTTTCACTTCTCACATCACCAGTTGTATCGCAACCCATCTTACAACCATTGCCATGTTTTCAGGCTTCCTTGCCATAAATGTTTTCTGGCAAATAATGGCAAAGCAACAATTCCAGAATGCTGTCTAGATCTGCTTTCTCCCACCCTCAGCATTGGACCCTCCTCATTCGCCTGAGCCCCCAGGGTTAGGATATCTTGGAAAAACTTGTATACTGTACCTGATGGAATGCCCATTCTTCCTAACTACTTAGCACAAGTGCTTGCTCATCGTAAGTGATCTGAGGGCCACTAATTCCTGAAGACTGACAAAGAGACACGAAGAGACTACCCTCTTAAGATGGGGATGCATGGTTCTTCATGCAGTGCTCTTGGCCACCGAGATCCTTCATCCATGCCATTGCATGGATGAATACGTTTGATGTTGGCAGTTAAAATGGGATAGGAGTGTCACCCTGCAGGAAGTAAGAAAAGAGGATGGCAGGATCTCTGATCAGGGAGCTGGTCAAAGCAGGGCTGGAAAGCTGCTGTGCTTAACAAAATGTGCGTGCTGTCCCCAAGTAAATGCTCATCCCTAGGTTTAGAGCTGACCTGGGTTTTGGGGAGTTTGTATTTTTAAGGAATTAAATACTCATGAGTTAAAATACTCATGATTGCAAAGAAGGTCTGGATTGCCTGAAAAATAAATTAATTCTAAGAAGCTAATATGAGTTTCTCATCATCCCTTAGCTCTTCCTTTTCCCTCCTTTTGTCCTCACTCAACCCCAGACCCTGTTTAATAGGAACATTAATTTTTAAAGACCCACAGATCAATAGCCACACTCTTCCACTCTACACCTTTTATTGACACCAAATTATCATCCCAGAACTAATGAAGCAAGTCCAGATGCTAGACGTGGCCCCTTAATATCGAGCAATTTGATTGCAATCCTGCTTGTTCTACAAGAACCTGCTGAGTTTAGTCACATCTCTCTTCACCTGCCTTGAGTGCTTCATAATCAAGTGGCTTTTTCAGGAATTTCAGTGATCAAAGATCTCCTAATTCTGTGCTACCACTGACGTTTGCACTTAATACAGAGCCATTTGCTCTGTGGCCACCTGATAAATATTTGCTGATGATAATGATAAGACAAAAATATACACGTCTATTAAGAGGTCTGCAATGTCTGAACACAGTGAGGGAGAAAAATCCTTAGAGAAGGTCGCTTAATCTGAGTTACCCAAAGTCATTGCTTGGCAGAATATCTGTGGTCTGTTATCCTTAGTGAAGTGACAGGCTTGGAGAAGCAGGGAAATGTGGGGACCATGTGTGCTATATAAACCAAAGACTGATCACCATCCAAATGAACACATGTTTCTTCCATTGACTAGTTGAATTTTCTCCTAATGTTCTCATAAATAAAAGCAAAGGTGGGTTGCATGGTTGAATGAAACCATTAAACCTTATGGGGTTTTCTCTTGCAGACTGTTGATTGACCTTACTAAATCCCAAAATCTAAAAAATGAATTGTGGCCTTAGTACCACACCATCTTTAAAGTCTAGTGTTTAGTCCCCTTTTCCTTCAAAACTTTCCAACAAATCTAGCGCTTTACTGAACTCAGAACATTGTTCTCTTTGAGAATGTGAAGATTTTAAATAGCCAAAGAATTTTCATGTATAAGAGCTAGCTAAATATAGTATATCCTGCTCTTTCGAAGAAGATACAAAACTGTTGCCTGTACTAATGGGTATAGTAGAGCAGTTGAAGAACTAACACATACATGGACTTTTCGGTCTGAATTTGTGTTGGCATCTGTGGTACTTACTGTTCAGTAGGATGTTATTGCAAGGAGCAGAGTGCCCTCTGCTGGAGTAATCGCAATTATTCTTGCAGCAGATTCATTTGACTTGGGTCACGAATTCAACAACCAGTTACTTGCCTTTCATCATACAATTTCTTCGGTAGTTGAGAATTTGGTCTACGTTTATCAAATGAGGAAAGAGTGTCACAAACTCTAAAAAGTTGAAGGAGACCCCACAGATCTTCTCACTGTCGGCAGCCCTTACTTCTGCAAAATGTTGAAGGATAATGTTGCTCTGTTTGCAAAGAAGATGCCTCTGGCTAGAATGTTTGTGCAGTTATAAGCAAGGGACTGCTTGTTTTTGTAAGTTATCTCAACTTTATTCTTGTGAAATTGCAAAGGAAGATCAATAAAAAGACTTCATATGAATGTAAATGGTGTGAAATACTGATGTGTTTTGTACATGTACATAATATATTTACTTCCTGCTTTCACATTAGTAATCTGAGATGGTTCTACCATTTTATAATTAGAAGGAGATGTAGGGGTGGGAGTGGGGAGGGACTGTTATTTTTATAGAGGGGTGTCCCTTACATTTAGAAAATGAAATAATTTTGTATTTGTGAAAAGTTACATTCCATCCATTTTCTGGAAAAAAAAATGGGTATTGTTCTTTAAAATGTTCATGAGCTGGGAGGATGATTATTCTGGTTTCCAGGGGAAACTCTCAAGCAGTACATATGTGATACTCAGTTTTGTAGACTGCAGACCATAACCAGCAATTGCCAGTTGCAAAAATGTGAAAAAGAAATAACTTATTTTAACCACTTTGTACAGCATAGTATTTCCCACTGGAAAAAAATCTGCAAATAATGAATTTACAATTATAAATAATCAGACATGACATCATAAATCAATCTTCCTCCCTACTAGCAAGAGGAAATTCCAATGGCTTTTTTCCATCCTAACACAAATTACTTTTATTGTAAACAAATGCTTCCAACAAAATGCTTTTGTTGTAAAATGATTGATGTTGGGGTAAAGTCTACTTAGCTTCCCCACAAGGTCTTTCTGGCTAGTCTGCAGATAGTAAATGATGGTTCCATCTCGGCATTGTCTGTCCTCTCCATATTCAGACTGTGTGACTGAGCTTCCTTGATTTATATAGCATCTGACCCAAAATCACAAAAAAGTCACTCCTGATGACATTTGCATGGGGAGTCTTTCATTTGGACTTCAGTTCTTAATTGCCGAAATAAGTACTAGTGAATTATGTAGCGTTTTTACCCAAAACTAATCTTCTGTACAAAGTTGTGTGCATATTGAGATGATTAGTTAAGGCAGTGTAGTTTTTTAAATTTTTTCTGTATAAATTTCTTTCCTTCTTCCCCACCTCAGGCACCTACCCTACTCCTTTCAAAGCACTTTATATCCCTCTTAAAATACAAAGAAATTGAAAAAAACAAAAGTAACTGTCTTTAAAGGAATTTGTCTTCTATTAGGAGACACAGACTTTTATTTTGCTTTATTCTATTCTCTTTGTACTTGGAGAGCGTAATCAACTTGTCTCATAATGGGCTAGTGATGAAACAAGGGTGATAGTTGGAAACAATCATTACAACATGGTTATTTTTGTTATATAGAAGACTATCATGTAAATAAGTGCAATCGTGTTCTTACGTACTGGTTAAAAAAAAAATATTGCAACTATAAGGATTTTTAAATGAGGGTTGTGAATTCCAGGAAATTTCACTGCAAAATTTCTTTTGGTTTTATTTTTTAATAAAATGGAACCAGATGCTTGTGTTTGTGTCACCTGTATTCCCTGACTTTGTTGCCTATCCCTGAGTTGCAGAGGTGGTGCTATGGATTTCAAAACATCATATTTATTGTTAAATCACAATTATGTCCAAAGACCAAGGATAATAATAGCTTCCTTATTTTTCTCAGGTAAGTCAAGTGGCAGGCACCAACCTTCTCTTAGCTCTGCTGTTCTAAGGGAATTAAGAGATTTGAGCAATTCTGAAGAAGAATGGCTGTGAAATGAGCTTGAGGTGCAGTCTGGCAAGAACTGAGCACTATGCTTATGGACTATCTCAGGCAAGTTTATACTAGGCAGAGTTATACCACGGGGTCTGCCAGATGGGCTGGGGCAGACAGATTTCTTCTTTATATTTGCTAGTATATTTCTAAAAGATTTTAAATAGCAATTCCTTGGGATTCGCAAGGGAACATGAAGAAAATTTAAAAGATGGAGCCTGCTGGCCTGGGAAGGTGGAAAAGGAAGGCAGGAAAGGAGAATGGCCCTCTATTCATTGGCCTCACCTACTGGAACCTGGTAGGCCTTTGGGTGTGGCCTAGCCCCCCCATGCCTGGCCCAGCCGAGACTCCTGACACATGCTCTTGAGGAGCAGCCAGGATTGGACATGGCCAGGCAGGAGCTGTGGGTTTCACAGAATTTGCTAGCAAAAAGAAAATACAAACAGTATTGAGTGCTGTGGCCTCCTGGAGCTGCTGTAGATAAGGAAACCATTAGTGCCCGGAGGCTTTACTCAGGGCCAGTCTATGCTTAATTTGTAGGCAGGAAGATACTCTAAGGGGATTGTTGGGAACATTCATGACTATGCCAAATTAGAAGGCACTTTAGACTTTGTTTATGCTTCCATTATTGCAATGTTTATCTGCCCAGACACTGTGGGTATGAAGATATTACTTAGGACCTGGAAACCATCCCTCCTAGGACCTGGAAACCATCCCTCCCAATTTCAACTTCCATCATCTTTCCACTAGGCCAGGGATCCCCAAATGAGGAAATGTGTTCTGTGGGATGGGATATGTTAGAATTTACAGCAGGCTCCCAAGTTCAATTAAATTGGGATAAGGCTTCATACAATTCATATTAGCTATTAATAACTTTTTTGTTTGTTTTGTTTTGTTTTGTTTTGGTACAGACAGGGTCTCGTTTTGTTGTCCAGGCTAGTCTTTAATTCCTGGCCTCAACTGATCCTCTCACCTTGGCCTTCCAAAGTGCTGGAATTACAGGCGTGAGCCACTGTGCCTGGCCGCTATTAAAAACTTTTGAGAAGTCTTCAGTAAGGTCACTGATTTAACTCTATAATTTAGCTTTTCCTGAAGCTGATTAACAATAAAGCCCCGTTTTATCAAGGGTTATGTTTTTCCACACTACACTGGAGACCACTGTGTGGAACATGTTGGTGTTCAGACTTAAAAAAAAAAAAAAAAAAAAAAAGCTGCCAGACATCATTTCCTGTAAATCTTGCATATTCCACAGACCCTTGCCTCTCTTGTCCCTGCTCCTAGTTGACGAGGGGAAAGTCAGGTGATGCACAGTGGGCAGTATTAGCCTGGGGCCTGCTTCACCTGGGGTGGGTATGACTTGGGGAGAGATCACTGGGCACTTCCCAGAGTCACACGCATGCCAGGGCATCAGCCTGTCTTCACTGGGCATCAGCCTGGCTTGCTATCATGCTGTGCCTGAAGGCGGAGGCCCCATCCCACCTAGAAACTCCACTTTGTGGGCTTTTGTTTTGAGACTTCATGCAGCATATTCACACATTTGAGAATGGAACATTTACAACCCCAGATTTTGACAAAATTAAGTAGCTAAAAAAAAAAAAAAAAGAAAAAGAAAACTCCCCACAGCTTTGTAATGGGCCAGCTGGGTCAGCTTTGCCACTCAACTCTTATTCTGTTAATACCTATGTTTGGAGGACTATAAGCTAAACCATCATTCAGAAGACACGGAAGTATATTTAGTTCTGTTTATTGTTATTGTTGTTTTGTTTTTAGTTTTTTTGAGATGGAGTCTCGCTCTGTCACCCAGGTTGGAGTGCAGTGGCACAGCCTCGGCTCACTGCAACCTCCGCCTCCTGGGTTCGAAAGCAATTCTCCTGCACACAGCCTCCCGAGGAGGAGCTGGGATTACAGGCACCCACCACCACACCTGGCTAATTTTTGGAATTTTAGTAGAGATGGGGTTTCACCATGTTAGATAGGCTGGTCTTGAACTCCTGACCTCTAGTAATCTGCCCACCTCGGCCTCCCAAAGTGCTGGGATTACAGGTGTGAGCCACTGTACCCGACCTAGTTCTTTTCTAAGTCTAATAATTCTTTAGAAGCCAGTGTTAGTAGTGCTACTCATCTCCTTGAATAATGCATTGCAACAAATTGGGGAACAAACGGTAGGGAGAGAATATGAGTCATTTTTGCTCTGCGGTAATTACTATCTACAGAAGAGTGAATACCAATTAAGAAATTCAGGTGACTGAGAGAGGTCTCCTCTTTATGAGACATTTTAAAACACTAGTTCCATCATTCTTAGTGATCCAACAACAGAAGCAATTTGACCTCTTATTTCATCACACTCACAGGTAGTAGAGAGCCTCCACCAAGTCTCACTGTAAATCTTTGTTCTTGGCTGTGAGAAGAATCAGGGACAAAGACCTTTCCACCGAGCCACCAAAGATACCATGGGGACCCTCTGCTCACTGTGATTGCATCTCCCCTTGTTGGCTTTCAGTCACAGCACCCTAGCAAAAGAAGGTGCCATCCTAAATCTCCAACCAGTGGTAGCCTGTATCTGCTGGCATACAGGGAGGTACAAATTAAACGCCCCAATCTCTTCGGACCTTCCTGTTATGGAAGACACGCCCCACCTTCCCCCACAGGGAACATGCCTGATTAGTCATAACCCTTAAACTAATCACTCCCGCTGTGCCTCCCTCTAACATTCCCACCTTCTTTGTTCTTAAGGACATTTACTAAATAGGCAAGGGGGAAAGCAGAGCCAGGTTTCATCGGCGGGCAACTGCACTTGGTTGCTATGAGAGCTGTATACACACACAACACAGCTGTCATTGATATGATAGATCTAATGGGAGCCAAGGGTCTCAAATCTCTAAGGAGAAAAACATAATTCAGAGCTTTGGCAATGGTATCCATGTCTATAAATACATGTGAGAGCAGAGAAGTGAATTAGAGAATGTTAGAACACAATAGAGTTAGACCTGAGAATAAAATTGCATCACTCTGGGCCTGGACCTGAGGTTTTTTATGCCAGCAAAACTCCCAGTTAAGTATACTTTCAGGAGACCTTTACCTGAGATTGAGGTATAATGCCAGGACCTAAACACACACAGGACCTGACTCACAGAGCTTCCTTTATGATAAGGAAAGTTGAAGGTAGTCCATTTGCCTCTTATCATATTTTCTTTCCCTCTTTTTTATCTCCCTTGTTTGAAACAAAAAGGTGGAGAGGAAAAGGGAGGACATTAATGAGGGATGGACTCAGGACTAGAACTTGGGTTTTCCTGACTCCACTGCCAGAGTTCCTTCGGCAGCACCATGCTGCTTTCATAAATGGGTAAGCACCTCCTGACCATTCAAAAATGTCAGGAATGGAAAGCAAGAAAAGCTGCTGGGCATGGTGGCTCGTGTCTGTAATCCCAACACTTCGGGAGGCCAAGGCAGGAGGGTTGCTTGAGGCTAGGAGTTTTAGACCAGCCTGGGCAACAAAGTGAGAGCCCTGTCGCTAGAAAAACATTAAAAAATTATCCAGGCATGGTGGCATGTGCCTATAGTCCCATCCACTCAGGAGGCTGAGGCTGGAGGATGACTTGAGCCGAGCCGAGCCAGGGATGTCAAAGCTGCAGTGAGCTATGATTGCACCACTGTACCCTGGGTGACAGAGCAAGACCCTGTCTCTATAATAAAAAAAAGAAAGAAAACTGAAAGTTTATGTATAGGAAGATTATGTATAATCAGGAAACACTCCCTGAACAGGAACAAGTCTAGTCTGGAAGTACTGGAAGTAAAATAGGATGATGCAACCACTGTATATAAGCAGGGACACCTGCAAACACACACACACACACACACACACACACACACACACACACACAGAACCCACAAGGTGAGTCCCCACAGAATGCTACTTTTAGCTATGCAAGGAAGCTCATTATTTTAAGACCCCAATGTGTGTTATTTTCTAGACTCGCCCCTTCAAAATATGATTAGTCATGGAAATACTGGATAGAAGAGGGTGGTTTCCCCGGCAAAGGTACCACCCTCAAGCCTGAATACCTGTGGCCCTAAATAAGGACAGACATTCCTGTTTTTGCACCCAAAAGTTGCCTTCTGGCCCACACCACCCCCTGTCCTGTACCCATATAAACCCCAAGCCCCAGGCTGGGAGAGAAGAGAAGGAACATCAGGAGAAGTTTGGCTGGGGATGGTCAGAGAATCAGCAGCTAGACAGCCAAACTCTAAGGAAAGATCATCTTCTCACTCCATCTCCTGTCCAGCTCCCCATCCATTCCACTGAGAGCCATTACCACCACTGAATAAAACCCCCACATTCAGCCTTCAAGTTAATGTCGGACCCAATTTTTTGGGATGGCTGGACAAGAGCTCAGGATACACAAAGTTGTCATGCTGGCCCCCTGCCCTTGCAAAAAGGGAGAGGGCCCACTGACCTGGTTAACCCTTAAGCCATCCACGAAGGGCAAGACTAAAAGAGCACACTGTAACATGCACCCACCTGGGCTTTGGGAGTCGCAGACACCCACCCCTAGACACTGCCATGGGGCCAGAGCCCCAAAGCAGTCACTCTGGTTCCTGCACCTGCCGTCTGCATGATCCCCCTCCCATAAAAGGGGTTTGAACTCACCAAACAGAGAGCCACACTCCTGTCGCATGTGTTGAGAAGGGGTGCAAGGGAACTCTCCCATTTCAGTTATATCATACTTCCCAACACTGGCTCACAGGCCAGTGCATCAGAAGGCCATCCCTTCTTATAGCCCTGCTATGGCACTGAGACTTGCTCGACAGGAAGTAAAGGGCGAGGATTCTTTTTCATATATTAAGAGGTGCTCAATGTCCAGAGGAACCTTCCAAGTAGAGAACTCCTAAAAACAATGGATAAAATATTAACACCTCCTTTAAGACAAAGAGCTAAGCTGGTAGGAATGTAAGATAAATTCTTGGACACCAGAAACAGTAAGAAACTACTAGTCTATTCAGAGGGGAACAGGACCACCAGAAATAGAGTTTGCCCTGGGTGCCTATGTTTATTTAGCTCTCATGATCTAGGGGTCTACAATTTTTTTCTGAAAAGATACAATTTTAAAGATAATATTTTGGGCTTTGTGGGCCACATATGATTTGTCACTTACTTCGTTGTTGTTGTTTCTTAGCAACAGTTTAAAAACGTAAAAGCCATTCTTAGCTGAAAGGCCACACAAAAACAGGCCACAAGAAGGGCGTGTGCTGCTCCTACAGGAGGAGCTCAGAGACAAAGCTCAGGCTCAGAATCAGAGACTCCAGCACAAAGCCAGAACCCAAAAGAATTGACACCCTTCGTGGGTAAACTGGAAAAAAAAATATGCTTACCAGAAGGAATGGATATAAGTGTTTACCAGTGTTGGCCTTGGTTCTAGTTAAAAAGGGAAAAAGATAAAGTCTCCTCCAACACCCCAAGATACCTTAGCCACAGACAAGCCTTCTCATGGGCTATGTATCAGAATCCAAGTACTTATATGACCTAAAAACCCAAAGTACGAATTTAAACTTATTGCAAACTGATAGTCACATTCAATGTTTAGTAGAAATGAATGCATATATCCTCACTAGAGGAATACTGTTTAAACCAGGTCTCAAAGGAATTCTCACAAACCAAGTTTGAAGGAATATAAACTCACCACCAAAAGCTCAAAATACATAAGGAAACAAGTCACAGTGAGGAAGAGGGTGCAGAAAGATTGATGATACGAGAAATAATTGGTTCAAGATATAGGGTAAGTGTTCTAGGGAACCCTACAGGTGATTCTAATGCACCTTGAAGGTGTTATTGTTTTTAGAGACAGGGTCTCACTCTTTCGCCCATGCTGGAGCACAGTGGCACGATTATAGATCACTGCAGCCTCAAACTCCTAGGCTCAGGTGATCCTCCTGCCTTAGCCTCCCAAGTAGCTGAGATTATAGACCCATGCCACCATGTCCAGCTAATTTTTAATCTAATTTTTTTTTTTTTTTTTAAGAAACGGGGTCTCACTGTACAGGCTGGTCTCAAACTCCTGGCCTAAAGCAATCCTCCCACCTCAGCCACCCAAAGTGCTGGGTTTGTAGGCATGAGCCACCATGACTGGCCTCACCCTAAAGTTTGAAAACCACCATTCCAGTCACTTCAGAGCTCAATAGCACAACTACCAAAATCAAAGTAGGAAAGCGGGACAAGTAAAATTGTTTATTTGGTTGGTCTACTTTGATCTTATGGTAATGAACTTGGAGGAGACTAAATTTCACCTATAAAATGATGGCTTGAGACTAAAGAAGAAATAATCAAGCCTGTCCTTATACTTTACCCACAGGGTCCCATAGGAACCAACCCTGACCTCTGTCTCCCACTCACCTCTATCTGGACACTCTCCACCTGACTCACAGGGCTGCAGCCACACTGTGTCTGCTGGTTTAACCATGTATCCTGGGGACCTAGAAGGAGCTCAGGGAACATCGTTAAACTAGTAACTGAATGAATGCTGGAGGCTCAGCTTTTTAGCCCAAAACACCAAGTCCAGGCTGGCATATTAATGGAAAGAACTGCCTGCTGAGGACTTGATGCTACTGACTCTGAAGAATAACAGTGACACTAAAATAAATGCATAGTGCTTATCATCACTGCTGTCATCTTAACGTTAGTAATAATAGTGAACATTCACATGGTTACTATGCACCAGGCACTAGTCAAGTGCTTTGCATGCATCATATCATTTCGCCCTCACCATAACCCTTTGAAGAAAGTACTATTAGTACCCCATTTTACAAATTCTGATCATGAAGCTTAGAAAGTAGCTTGCCCAAATCACACAGCCAGTAAGTGGCAAAACTGCTCATTAACCCAAGTTTTCTGGCTCCTAAAAGCTGCTCTTCACCATCATGATATATTATCCTCCCTCATCTGAAAAAAGAAGCTGACAGGTTTCTGTCTTTATCTATGTAAAATAAGATGAAAGATATTTAAATTTAAATTAAAAAAAAACAAGTCTGGTGTGGTGGCTCATGCCTGTAATACCCGCACTTTGGGAAGCCCAGAGAGGAGGATTGCTTGCAGCCAGGAGTTTGAGACCAGCCTAAGCAACATAGCGAGACCCTGTCTCTACAAAATAATAATAATAATAGTAAAATAAAATAAATTAGCTGGTGTGGTGGCACGCATCTGCAGTCCCAGCTACTCAGGAGGATCGCTTTAGCCCAAGAGTTTGAGGATCCAGGGAGCCATGATCACACCACTGCACTCTAGGCTGAGTCCAGAGCAAGACTCCAAAAAACAACCACAACAACAACGACAAAGCACCTTTGCAGTAGAGAAATATAATAAACACTATCTCAGTCAGGTTGTCAAAATTAACATCAACAATGATACATACATAAGTATGTAGCCTTGATATGATGTGATGAGAATGTTACTGGGGTTTTCCTCCCAAAAACCCATAACATAATCCTGGTAGAACCATGATAAAAGCATCAGACAACTCCACACCGAGGAACATTCTACAAAATACATGACCAGTATTCCTCAAAAACTGCTAAGGTCATCAAAAACAAGGCAAGTCACAGAAACTGTCAGAGACCAGAGGATCCCAATGAGACAAGGTAATTAAATGTAGTGTGATGTCCTCAATGAAATCCTGGAACAGAAAAAGGACATTAGGGGAAAAGTTACAATGATAGTGAAATCTGAGTGAACTCTGGAGTTTAGTTAATGGTAATGTACCAATGTTGATTCCTTAGTTATGACAAATGTACCATGGTAATGCCAGGTGTTAGCAATAGGAAAAACTGAGTGATGGAAATACAGAAACTCTCTGTACTGTCTTTGTAAGTTTTCTGTAAATTTAGAACCATTCTAACAGGAGTTTTTTTTAAGGAGATACTATTATCAAATATAAGAACTTATTGGATTATTAGAAGCAAAGAATTCATCTCTGATGACACTGTGGAGTGTCCTCCATTGGAAATTTTAGGAATAAAACAGAAAGCTCAGTATCCTGAAGAATTTAAATGTTAGTCTTCTTGAAACATAAAACTGAACCAAATTATTTCTTGACATCAATTATATTTTAAGACTATACATTTGTGATTTTTATTAATTGTTACAATGACTCTTCAACACTGAGTAACTGGAAAATTTGCCAAATGAAAAGTTAATCTTTTGTAACTATATGTCAGAGTTATCACAAAAATAATGAGTAGGTGTCTCAGCTACGGCACAGTAATTACATTAAACATTGGCTGGGTAAAGAACCAAACGTTACAGAACGCTTGCTGTTTGTGTAGGTATTTATGTAGTTGAGCTGTTTCTCCCAGTAGGGGGCTCTGTTGACCATCAAATGGAAAAGATGCCCTGGCGTTAGGGAATAGAGTTTTTTGGATTCTACTTTGATTAGCGTTTGTAGGGGTAACTTTGAGGAAGAAAAACCTTTCACAAATCTTCTCCAGTTAGAAAGGAAGATTAGACAACACCAACTAATGTGGTTGGGGGTAGAGGATGTTTCAGGGAAGAAAGAAGGTATATTGGACCATACCAGAAAACAGAGACCTTCAGAATGTTCTTAGGCCTAGATATTGCTGAAACCATATATGCTCAAATGAAAAGCAGGTTTGAAGTGATAAAACTAGAAATGCCATATCCCACTTTCAGGATATGTGTTCCTGAAAGGTGATATTGGAGAAATGTCCTTCTTATACATTTTTTAATTGAGATAAGGTCTTGCTTTGTTGTTCAGGCTGGTCTTGAACTCCTGGCCTCAAGCAATCCTACCTTGGCCTGCCAAAGCACTGGGATTACAGATGTGGTCCATCACACCTGGCCAAAGAAATATTCTTGAAGTATCACTTACATACTCATTGATTGACCACTAATGCCCTATTCCACATAGCATTTCACAAGATAGCTCATGCATTTAATTCTTTATCTAAATGCAGGAGCAAGAGCAGCCTCTACACACACACACACACACACACACACACACACACACACACACACACACACACACTGACCCAATAAAAAATTTTAATGATCTCCCATTTCTATAAGCCCAAGTACAGAAGAGAATTCTTGATTGGTTTCTAAGTCCTGCTCTACCTAGCCTCTGACAACATCTCCAGAATTATCTTAAACCACTTTCCCACTCACTCTGTGTGTTCCAGCCCCACTGGCTTTAACATCTTCTAATTCTAACATGCAGAGAGCACCATCCACTACAGGGTCTTTGCACAGGTTTTCCACACAGGCTTATTGGTCTTATCCTATTCATCTCCTTCTATTTAATGCCAATTCATTCTTTGGATCTCAGCTCAAGAGCTTTACCTTGGAGAAAACTTCTCTCACCCCTGGATTAAATATCCCAGTTAAATGTTTACATAGCACCTTGTACTTGGCCATTATAGCTCTAATGACAGGTCTACTCCATGTATTAAACAATGTTTAGTATTGATAGTTTGCTTATGTGGTTGTCAGATTAATACCAATTCTCCAACCTAGATTGCAAATTACTTGAGATTAGGATCCATGTTTTTATTCTCCATGTATCCCAGTACCTAGCATAGGACCTGGCTTAGCACAGGTTTTCAACATATATTTGTTGAATAAATGATTGAAGGAATGACCATGCCACACACACATTCTCAGGAAAAACAACACTTGGATTTCAGAATGTACTATTTCCAATGGGGAAAAAAAAGTCCTGCTGACTTCAGAGGGAGTAAAGCCAGAAAGACAAGCAATAAAAGATGGTATCTTTGCCCAGAATGTGTAGGTTCTCTGACATTCACTGCCTTACCAAAGCCCATCCTGTTTTCTGAAATGCTGAGTCAGGTTATTTGGAGAAATTCTTTTGGCAAAAAAAAAAAACCTCTTTTTTGTTTGTTTGTTTCTATAAGCCAGGGAACACCAAATATTGCCAGTAAACCACCAGAAGCTAGGGAGAGGCATGGAACAAATTCTCCCTCAGGACCCTCAGAAGGAACCAACCTTGCTGACACCTTAATCTCCTCCAACTTCTAGCCTCCAGAACTATGAGACAATACATTTCTGTCATTTAAGCTAAAAAACAATTTAATGTGATAAAATATAAATATAGATAGAATATATACAATGTATCTTAAAAGAATCAAAGCAACGACAAGATAGGAAGGAAATACCAGACCTACCATGAAGAGAAGTCAGCATCCCAGAAGCACAAATGAAGATAGAAGCTTCTTTTCCTCTGAGAGTAGTTATCCACCCTAAAAATACTGGATTTTCATTTTAGTGGCCTCCTGGCACTGGAAGAAAAAAATCAACTCCCAGAAACCACATAAAATCGAAAGCCTAATAAGAGATTCACCCCTTAAATAATCTGTAAAGACACCCCCACCTCCCGCCATAGACCAGTCCTAGCACAGAACCACAACCTCAGTTAAACTCTCCTGAGTATCCTGTATTTTCCAGGTAATTTCAAGCCTTAAATTTAGTTTAAAGTTGTCTTAAACTGGTAGTGCCTCTAGATACCTTGCAGAATCAAATACAAATTCTTTCTGGGAAAAAAATAGTCAATTTCATATTAGGCATCAAAAAATTTGTCCAAAACTAAGCCAAAAATAGCCAGATACACAAAGAGAGTAGATGTCATAAGAAATATCTGGCAGAATACAGACCACAGAAACAGAACTGCAAAGACTTCAAGTCTTAAAATTATATAAATTAACTGTATTAACTATATTTAAATTTTTTGTTTAAAAATTAATAACATCTGAAAGGAAGGAGAAACTATGAACTGACATATATTTTTACAATTTAAAGAATAAAACAGTTTTTGAAAAGGATCAAATGGAACTTTTAGAAAAAAAGTAATAAAATACCAAAATTTAAAACTCAGTAGATGCATTGGTTTATTAGCAGATTAGACACAGGTGAAGAAAAAAAAAATATACTGAAAAATAGTGGGGGGAAAACTATTCACAATGAAGGACTGAGTGACAAAAAGATTGCTGATACAGAAAAAAAGGTAAGGGACATAAAGAATACCACAAGTGTTTAATGGGTATCTCTGAGGGTAAGAAGGAAAAGAATAAGGCAGGGACAGTATTTAAAGAGACAATGAAAATTTTCAGAACCAATGAAAAACACTATTCACAGAATCAAAAAGCCCAGTGAATTCAAAGCAACAGAAATTCATAGCACCACATACACATAATAGAAAAGAAAAAAAACTCAAATCAATAATCTAAGCTTCCCCACAAAAATTAAAAATAAAAATAATCTAAGCTTCCACCTCAAAAACCTAGAAAAAGAAGAGCAAAATAAGTAGAAGGAAGAAAACTATGAAACTATAAAAAATTAGAAAATCAATGAAATTGTGAAGATGAAGAGCTTCTCAAAAAACATTTCAAGGTAAGAAAGAAATGAAATTGGAAACAGAAAAATGATTGAAAAAAAATCAATGAAACAAATAGCTGGTTCTTTGAGCTTAAGCCCAGGAGTTCAAGACCAGCCTGAGTGACATGGTGAAACCCCACCTCTTCAAAAAAAATACAAAACTCAGCCAGGTGTAGTGGTGCATGCCTATAGTCCCAGCTACTAAGAAGCCTTAGGTGGGAAGATTTTTTATCCAGGAGGTCAAGGCTGCAGTAAGCAGTAGCCCCACCACTGCACTCCAGCCTGGGTGACAGAGTGAAACTGTGTCTAAAAAAATAAATAAGTAAAGAAGAATCAACACCAATTCTACAAAATCTCTTCCAGAAAATAGAAGCAAACCAAGCAACTCTCAATTTATTTTCTGAAGCGAATATGACCCTGATATTAAAACCAGACAAAGACAGCACAAAAAAAAAACCTACTGGTGAATATTCCTCATGAATATAGAGGCAAAAGTCCTTAACAAAATATTAGCAAATAGAATCTAGTAAAATATAAAAAGAATTATACACTATGATTGCTATGGTATGAATGTGTCCTTCCAAAATTTATAGTGAACCCTAATCCCTATTTTGGTGGTATTAAGAGGTGGGTCCTTTTGAGAGGTGATTAAGTCATGAAGGCAAAGCCCTCATGAATGGAATTAGTGCCCTTATAAAAGAGATTAATGGGAGTAGCCTTGCCCTTCTGTCATGTGAGGATGCAACAAGGCACCATCTATGGAAGCAGAGAGCAAGCCCTCACCAGACACCAAATCTGCTAGTGCCTTGATCTTGGATTTTCCAGCCCCTGGAACTATGAACAATACATTTCTACTAAATTACCTGATCTCAGGTATTTTATTATAGCAGTCTGAATAGACTAAGACAATGGCCAAGTAGAATTTATTCCAAAGATGCAAAGCTGGCATCATGTTTAAAAATTAACCAATGTCATCTACAATATTAACAAATTAAAGAAGAAAAATCTTATGATTGTATCAACAAATGCAGAAAAAGAATTTAGTAAAATGTAATACCCACTCACAAGTGAAAAAAAAACCTCAAAGAAAAATAGGAATAGAGGGGACTTTCTCAACCTGATAAAGAGCATCTATAGAGAACATACAGCTATCATTATACTTAATGGTGAAAGACAGAATGCTTTCCTCATAAGACTTAGAACATGACAAGGATGTCTGCTCCCATCCCTCTTACTCCACACAATGCTGGAAGTTCCAGCCAGTGCAATGAATCAGGAAAGGGAAATAAAAAGCATAGAAATCAGAAAGGAAGAAATAAACTGTCCCCATCTGCAGATAACATGGTTACATAGAAAAGCCCATGGACTCTCCAAAAACAAACAAACAAACAAAAACCTCTTAGAACTAATAAGTGAGTTTAGCAAGATCACAAGATATAAGATTAGCATACAAAAACTCTTTTGTATTTCTATATGCTACCAATGAGCCCATGAACATTGAAATTAAAATACAATGCCAGTGGCAATAACAAAAAAAATACTTAAGTGTAAATGTAACAAAGCATGTTCACCACTCACATGCTACAAACTACAAAATGCTGGTGAAAGAAGCTGAAAAAGAACTAAATAAATAGAGATGCTTTCCATGTTCATGAACTGAAGAACTCAACAAGTGTCACTTCTCCACAGATTGATATACAGGTTTACCACAGTTTCTATCAAAATTCCAGCAAGAATTTTTGTAGATATATACAAGAATAATCTAAAATTTATATGATAATGCAGAGAAACTAGAATCTCTAAAACAATTTTGGAAATGAAAAATTAAGTCAGAGATATCAATTTACTCATTTCCAAGACTTATTATAGACTTATTAATACTGTGTGGCATGGGTCCAAGAGCAGTGGCTCACACCTATAATCCTAGCACTTTGGTAGGCTGAAGCAGGTGGATCACTTGAAGCCACGAGTTTGAGACTGCCTGGCCAACATGGTAAAAGTCCGTCTCTACTAAAAATACAAAATTTAGCCAGGTGTGGTGGTGCATGCCTGTAATCCTAGCAACTTGGGAGGCTGAGGCCCTAGAATCACTTAAACCCAGGAGGCAGAGGTTGCAGTGAGCCAAGACCGCACCACTGCACTCCAGCCTAGACCACAGCCTGGGCCACAGAGCAAGACTTTGTCAAAAAAAAAAAAAAAAAAAAAGACTATGTGGCATGGGCAGAGGAGTAGACACATCAATCAATGGAACAGAATAGTGAAACCAGAAATAGACCCACACAAATATACCCAACCAGCATTTGACAAAGTGCAAAAACAATTTAATGGAAGAAAAACAGCCTTTTTAGCAAATGGTGCTAGAACAATTGGACAACCATAGAGAGAAAAAAAATTGGCTTAAGTCTCACACCTTCTACAAAATTAACTGAAAATGGAAAATAGATTTAAATGTAAAACATTACGCTGTGACACTTTTAAGAGAAAATATGGGGCCTCTATTGCTAGACAAGGAGTTCTTAGACTTTATAGCAAAAGTATAATTTATAAAAGGATAAACTGATACATTTGATATCACCAAAATTAAAAACTTTTGTTTTGTAAAAGACCCTATAAAACATTTTTTAAAAAGACAAGCTGCAGAATGGGAGAAAATATTTACAAAACACTTATCCATCAAAGGACTAGTATAGATAAAACTCTTAAAACTCAACAATAAAAAAAACAAACAATCCAATTAGAACATGGGGAAAAGACATGAAGAGATATTCTGCTTTTCAGATATACAGATGACAGATAAGCACATAAAAAGATGTTTAACATTATTAATCATTAAGAAAATGCAAGTTAAAACCACCATGAGCTATCCCTACATATCCATTGGGATGTTTAAATTTTTAAAAAATAGGAACAACAAATGCTTGCAAGAATGGAGAGAAACTAGATCACTCATATGTTGTTGATAGAAATATAAAATGATACATTCACTCTGGAAAACAGTATGGCAGTTTCTTTCAAACTTAAAAATGTAACCACCATACATCCCAGCAATTGTCCCAGAGAAATGAAGACATTTCATACAAAAATATATGCACGAATGTCTGTAACTGTTTTATTCATCATAGCTACAAACCAGAACCAATGTAGATGTCCTTTAATGGATGAATGGCTAAAGAAACCATGGTACATCCATACCATGGAACACTATTCAGCAATGAAAAGGAATGAATTATAGCTCCACACAACAGCTTGGATGAATCTCTAGAGAATTATGCTCAGTGACAAAAGCCAGTCCTAAAAGGTTACAAACTACATGATTCCATTTTTACAACATTCCTGAAATGACAAAATTATGAATATGGATAATAGGTTAGTGTGGTTTCCAGAGATTAATGAGGAGAATGAGGGCAGAAGATGAAGTGGGCATAGCTATAAAAGGGCAACAAGAGGGACCTTGGTAGTGATGGAAATTTTCTGTATCTTGACTATATCAATGCCAATTTCCTACTTGTAATATTATACTGTATTTATGCAAGATGTTGCCATTGTGGAAACTGAGTAAAGAATACACAAGATTTATCTGTATAATCATGTGAATCTACAAGTATCTCAAAATAAAAAATGCAATTAAATAGAAGAAATAAATTAGTAAAACTGTCTGAAAAAAAATCACCATTTTTGTAAGTTGTAAATAAAATCTGGAACTATAATCCCAAATGATATCAACAATAGAGTGGGAAGGGGTCCTGGTTATTTATTGTTGTAATAAACTTCCTTGGAATTCAATGGTTTTTTAAAATGATCATTTTATTTTACTCAGGATTTTGTGATGGGAATTCAGGAAGGGCTTAGCTGGCAGATCCATGTCACATCATCTGGAGTAGACAGGACTGGAACACCCACTTCCAGATGGCTCCCGCCCTCATTTCTTATTTTTTTATGCTCCTTGGCTTCTTGCTGCACGTGATGTCTCATCCCCAGGGCCTCTCCACAGAGTTAAGACTTCTCACAGCATGGTAGACCTAAAGAAACTGCACTTCTTCCATGGTAGCTAGCTTCATGGAGGCAGGAAGCAGAAGCTGCCAGATAGTTAAGGGCTATACTTGGAACAGACATGTACGTCACTTCTGCCATAGTCTATTGGTCAACATTATCATTGCCCCTTCCCAGATTCAAGATGGTGGGAAAATGGACTCCAACTTGATGCAATGGGAGATAACCCTGTAGCAATCTCTGGGAAATAACATCTACTCCAGGGAATCTAGGGGAAGTAGAACAGATGGAAGCAGCTTCATTTGAGAGGAGAGTTCTTGTTGTTTAACTAATTTTTTAGGAGAAAAGGTTGATTTATGTGTTGATAATTTAAGGATAACCCTTAAAATAAAAGAATGAAAACTGTATAACTTTCACACCAGTATAGGAGAAAAAAACTGAACAAAGAAAACTTGATCCAACAGAAGGCAGAAAACAGAATAATGAGAAATAAGGAGACTGCATGGTAAATAAGAGAAAAAATAAATCCACATTTATCAGTAATCACAATAAGTCAAATAAAAGTTGAAGAATCTCAAATCTAGTGTTACGCTATTTACAAGAGATCCACTAAAACAAATATAATTCAGAAAGGCTGACAATTAAAAGAAAGAAAAGTATGTAGGCAAATTTACCAAAAGAAAATAATATACTTACTAACATCACAGAAGACAGAGATTAATGTGAAGACTATTTCAAAAGGCAAAATAGAACATTTCATACTGAGAAAGAACAAACTGACAGAAGATATGATATGAACCTGTATACCCTCATTTTGATCAGGATAGTCTATGTTGAATGACAAAAAACCCTAAAATTTCAGTGGTGCAACATAACAAAGGTTTATTTTTCATTCACATTGCAAGTGCAAATTTGAGTTTGTGAGGAGCCCTACTCCAAAATTCACCCAGAGACTCCAGCTGATGGAGGGTCCTGCAGCTCTGCTTTCTGGGCCACGAGGCATCCTCAGTCAAGAGAAGTTGTTAGGGAGGGATCACATTCTAAAATACTTTGTCCCAAAAGTGGTACACATCACTTGACTCAGTCCATTGGCTAGAATTTGTAAAATGAACTTTCTTAATTGCCAGGGGGCCAGGACAGTATGGCTCCATGGATGTTCTGTTAGCTGTAAATGTTTATGCCACAACCTCTAATGACATAGCCTATGAAGAAAAAATTACAAAGAATAAAGAGAAAAAAAATGAAACTCTACTAACATAGTGGAAGATTTCAGCACATTTTCTCAGTGACCAAGCTAAAAATAATTTTGTCTGAAATTATTCTATTAGAGAATAACTTATTTGAGTCTTAAACTCTTTGATTTCTAGTAGTTTCCTATTAAAATCCATTTGGTCACCCAGGGTGAAAGAATGGAAAAGACAGATATTATCAGAACCCTTTCAATCTGAAAGCAAGGCCCAGTAGGACTAGTTCATAGAATGGGAGGTACAGGTGGCATATAGAGTACTGGTAGGGGCCTGGCAGGTATGAGACAGACAGGGACAGGGCATAGAAAGAGGGAGAAGCACACTTTATAACTTTTGCCAAGGCCACCCAGCAGGAGATGGATGGAGTATGAAAAAAAAGAAGTGCATTGGAGCAGAAGAATTAAGTTACATAATTAAGACATATAACTTATGCATAACTTATATAAAAACATATATAAGCAGCCTATATAACTGCTATATGCAGTTGTAACCTTGGCAACCACAATCAGAAAGAATCATTACCTTAGTGTAGGTAAGTGGATTTGAAAGAGTGAATTGCCAAGAAAAAAAAATTCTTATATGTTTGCTTGTTGCTGGAATGGGAGCAAAAAGCTCACATAAAATTAAAACCACCAATATTTACTTAATTATAAAGAAAAACATACAACCATACCAAATACTATAGCAAATAAATATTAGAGTAGAGTATTTCTGCTGGGTGCAGTGGCGCACATGCCTGTAATGCCAGCACTTTGAGAAGCCAAGGAGGAAGAATTACTTGGGGCCAGGAGTTTTAGACCAGCCTGAGCATCTGAGCAACATAGTGAGACCCCGTCTCTACAAAAAAAAAAAAAAGTTAAAAATTAACATCACCCTGTCTCTAAAACAACAACCCCAGCAGTTCAAGAATAGAGTACCTCTCATGAGTAACTTGTCTCACAGCATACCTAAAACTTATATTTTGTTCTATTTCATTTAATCCCCATAACAACCTATGAGGCAGGTCAGGGAGGCATGTTTATTATTTAGTTTGTTTATTTATTTCTGTAGCCTGTGTTGTTCCAGAAAGGATTTAAGAGTACTTGAAGAGATTAATAAACTAGAGCAAGATATCAGAATATAAGTAGAGAGTATACAAACAACAAACTACCTGAAAAAAAAAATTAAGAAAACAATCTCAAGGCAGGAGCGGTGGCTCACGCCTGTAATCTCAGCATGGACCTCCTTGGGAGGCCAAGGAGGAAGGATTGTTTGAGCCCGGGAGTTCAAGACCAGCCTGGGCAACACAGCAGAGTTCCAGGTTGTAGTGAGCTGTGATTGTGCCACTGCACTCCACCCTGGGTGACAGAGCAAGACCTTGTCTCAAAAACAAGCAAAGAAACAAACAAACAAAGAAAACAAACTCATTTACAATGGCATCAAAAAGAATAAAATATTTAGGAATAGATTTAACCAATGGGGTGAAAGATCTGAACACAAACAACTACAAAATGTTGATGAATGAAACTGAAGAAGACATAAGTAAATGGAAAGATATCCCATGTTCATGGATTGGAAGAATCAATTGTGTTACTATTTATCATTGTGAAAACTAAAAACAATCTACAGTCCAACAATAGCAGCTTTGTTACTACTACACATGCTGGCTTGCTTTCTTCCTCTCTTGCTTTTTTTTCCCCCTCTCATCTTTCCTACCTTCCATCTGCTCTTTTTTGTTTGTTTGTTTACTTTAAGTTCTGGGATACATGTGCAGAACATGCAGGTTTGTTACGTAGGTATACATGTGCCATGGTTGTTTGCTGCACCCATCAACCTGTCATCTAGGTTTTAAGCCTCCCACGCTTTAGGTATTTCCTTTTTTTTTTTTTTTTTAAAGCGACAGGGGTCTCACTATATTGCCTCGGACTGGTCTTGAACTCCTGAGCTCAAGCGATCCACCTGCCTTGGCCTCCCAAAGTGCTGGGATTACAGGCATGGGCCATCACACCCAGCTGCTCTTTCTTTCTTTCTTTCAACTAAGTGTATGTGGTTATCTCCAGGAGAAGATAGTGTGTTAGAAATTTCTATATACATTATGAGTTGCTAATTTTTTTTACAATGAATGGACAGATTTTTATAATCAGCAAATGTATCAAAGATACTTCCATTTATTTTATTTTAAAAAGAGCATTCCTTATTGATTTATTTATTAAACAAGTAGTCATTGACGCCATGCCTTCTGTCAGGCTCCTTCCTGGATAATGAAGGGCGAGAAGAATATGTGCTCAGAATCCAGAAAAAAATAAACAATTGTAATGTTAAATAACCTGGCTCAATTTGCACACATGCTAATAAACGATGCTTTGTGAATGAAATGTAAAATGTAATCAAAACCCCATGGGTTTCTGAGGCCCTTCACCAGCTCAGGTCTTTATGGACATAATCTTCTAACCTTGCATTGGCTTGGGTAAGTAAGGGATTAGGGGAGGAGCAAAGAGAAAAGAATGATTCAGATTATCCTTTCTGTTGTCCAAGGGCCTAGCACCCAGGTTTCTGGTCTTAGATCAAGACAAGTTCATTTTTAGAGGCTGTAACAGTTTCCCAGGCTGAGGTAGAGGTGCTTACAGGCAAATGTGATTGCTTTTATTGAGTGGGAAGAAGTCTCTTCTTCCTAGAAGATTTATTATTTTCTGGGCACAGTTAAGCCTACCTCACAGGGAGTATAAACATGTCTTACAAGCTTTTCATTCCTTTCCATGAACTCCATGAACTGACACATGGATTTTCACATCAAAGCACAGAATCATAAACGACTTATTCTAAAAAGGAAACTGAAGTCTTCCAGAACTTGCTAGCAGGGAATCTTTATTATGACGGAACCAGACCAAGATTGGCCATCCTCCCAAGGCATCAGGAAATGCTGGCCACACTGAACGGTGACATGGGAAAAGTCAGCTGGGGAGAGGAGGGGCTGCTCCATGGCTCAGGCAGGCCTGGCTTAAGGATTTTGAAAGGCATAAGCTCTGGTTTTTAAATTCAGATGACCTCTCTAGGTCAACCTCTCATCCAAGGCACAGTAATGCCTTTTCAGCAATTTCCCCCAAATTTAGAAGGTGGTGCTACACACAGAGAGAGCTTTGTTTTGCCTCCTTGTTTTTGTGGCATCAGCAGGACCTGCTTTCTTCTAGATACTAAATTGTTGCCATGCTGCTAATTACTATAATTTCTTACCCCCAACCAGCTTGCAGGGTTCAGAAAAATGTGCTGCTTGTTGCAGATTCCTGGATATGGAGGCTTACCAGAGCGTCATCTCAGACAGGCCTTTCTTCCTTATGTAAATCCCGTCATGACTTCTTTGAAGGTGGCCTCACTTCAAGTACTAGGGACTTGCTCAGATATTTATCAAAATGCTCTAGATTCCTGCTCAACCAGCCAGACGCTGAGGCATCCCTGTGCCAGGCCCCAGGACTGACGTGCAGAAGTCAGAGGATGACCAGAAACCATTAACAGGTTCAGTATTGACTGAAGCTATTCCATTAGTTCATTGATCCAACTCATATTTATTTGATGTTCACCATGCCCATCTTACTGAGCATACAGGAAAAAAAAAAATCAACATCTCCTGGAATCTGAACCATATGAAAATTGACAAGACTGGTATGCAAATATTTCCAGAACAGTTCAAAAAAGAATGTAGTAAGCTCTATAATGAAGTTAATTTTAAAATGTGAAAAGCAAACTCCCAGGACCCCAAACGCTTCCCTGATTACTCAGCTCTGTGAATTTTATGTGTTTGTTGCTTGTTGATTTGTTTACATGTGCATCTTCCCCATCACGCATGCATGAGACAACTGCTTTATTCACTAACATACATGACACACACATTTACTAATTGAAAAGAAGGAAAAGAGGGAGGGAATAGGGATAAAATAAAGAGAACAGCAGAAAAGAAGGCAGCACACAGAAAAGTTAAAATCTTTGTCTCTACAGATTGCCAAAATAAATCCCAACTCTGAGACATACAGCTGTGTGACCTCAGGCAAATTACTTAGCCTCCCTGTGCCTTTGTTTCTGCATCTTAAAATTGGGAAAAATAATAGTATCTACTTCATCGAGTTGAACAAAAAGAACTAAGAAAGTATTTGTAGCCTTAGAATAGTCCCTGCATAAAATAAACCCTCAAAAAGTATTCATTAAATTTTAAAAATCATAAAGGAAGGAAATACTAGTTGGGGAAAATAAGGAAATGATTATCAGTGTGCTATCATTTTAGATCTTACTTGAAAGATTCATTGGAATTAAATAAATAGTGATGGTTGAAAAGGCCACTTAGAGTCAGTCAATTATAGGACGTAATTGAAAAATAACAAGCAGACAGAATGTCTATGAGGGAGTAGGAGATAGGCTTAGAAAGTCAGTTGCCATCGGGGGCATGACAAGTGTCCTGATAAGAGGAGGCAGAGGGAGATTTTAAACACAGAGAGGGCCATGTGAAGACAGAGCAGAGATGTGAAGATGCTGGCCTTGCCCATTCGAGTGATATGGCCACAGCAGGAAATGCTGGGAGCCAATGGAAGCAGGAAGAGGCTCCCTTAGAGCCTCCAGACGGACTGTGGCCCTGAGGACTCCTTGATTTCAGCCTCGTGATACTGATATAGGTCTTCTGGCCTCCAGAATTGTGAGAGAATACATTTCTATTGTTATAAGCCACTACATGTGTGCTAATTTGTTGCAGCAGCCACAGGAAACTAATATAGAGATAAAGGGAAAAAATAATAAGATAAAGAAGATGCCTTAGACGAATCAATGAATACAGATGGCGATGAGCTGAAACATAAACATCATTAAATTCTGCCACCTACAATCCTAAAAGAACAACAAAACAAACAAAAAATCTGTAATACCCACATAAAATGCCATTGTCAACTATATACCAAAGTTATTTAGACATTCCTCTGAAGACATACTTGGGTAATTTCAAATGTTGCCTTTAACACTTACTAAGCATAGTTAAGTGGAACAGCTACATACCTTCTAGATTCTCACTTAGAGAAAAGACATAAGCAGACATGTCCCAAAAGAGGAAGCGCCACAGATTAGCAAACGTGGGAAAAGATTCAGCCTCCAGGAAATACTGTTTAAAACAATAATGAAATTTCGTTTCTTTGCCAATCAAAATAACAGTTTTTTTACTCTTTTTAAGTTTTTAATTTTTTAATACTATTTTTTAGCTTGTTTTTTCCCCACCTGGAAATTATCTTCTGTGAGAAAATATTTTAAATGGTCCATTTTCAAGGCATGATAAATCTAAGTACTGGCAGCCAGACTGCGGTTATGATATACCGCACGGCTCATGCACCTAGAAGGTCACAATAAGCAAACAGAATGTAGAGGAGGGGGTCAGCCCATAAAAGGGAAGAAAGTTTCGTTATTGGGAAATCGAAACTTAAGAGGGGAAGGGGACTATAACCTTATAAGGGGAATAATGAAATATAGGCGATATCTGGGAAGATTATAACCCCATAGTACTCCACCAATGAGGAACTTGGGGAGGGACTTGTGTGCTGGGAGATAAATTATCTGCTGTAACTGCCCCGGGTGTGCCTGCCTACCAGACACCCAATCTTGCAAGACCACCATTAAAAGTCTCGCTTCCACTGTTCTTCATGTCTCTGCGTCCATTCTTTGACTTTGGACACTCAAATGTGTGTTTCTCACATCTTCCTAAACATGACTTTAAATGAAATGAATAAAATAAATACTGAAGACAGGTTAGTGAAGTCAGTAGTAGCCTATATTGCTGGTTTAGCAGATGACAGTGGCTGTGTCCTTTGAGGAAGAATTTGGCAATGTGGGTAAAAAGCCTTTCAAAGACTTTGACCTTCAGCAAATTCACTTCAATTTTATGTCTACGAATGCTTTTTAAGGTCGTAATCCTAGATGAGGAAGCACAATGTTCATCAAAGAACTAAAATACAAAAAATTAAACACAATGTAATAACTTAGAATAGGAGTCAGCAAACTATAGCCAGTGGGTCAGACCTGGCCCATTGCTTGTTTTTGTAAATAAAGTTCTATTGGAAGACAGCCATGCTTATTTGTTTACATATTATCTATGGCTGCTTTTGTGGTACTATGGCAGGGCCGAGTACAGACAATCCCCAACACTTAAAGATGGTTTGTCTCACAATTTTTTAACTTTATGATGGATTAAAAGTGCTACACATTCAGTAGAAAGTGGTATGATACTCTTGTGATCCTAGTCGGCAACAGTGAGCCACAGCTCCCAGTAAGCCTCACGATCAGGAGGAAACAACCCATACTTTACTGTGCACTGTGTTGCCGAATGATTTTGCCCAACTGTAAGCTAATGTAAGTGTTCTGAGCGTGTTTAAAGTGGGGTAGGCCAAGCTACGATTTTTAGTAGGTTAGACATATTAAATGCATTTTCAACTTACGATATTTTCAACTTACGATGGGTTTATCGGGACATAACCCCATCGTAAGTCAAGGAGGGTTGGTAGTTGTGAAAGATATATGGCCCACAAAGTCTAGAATGTTTACTATTTGGCCCTTTACAGAAGTTCTTTCCTGACTCCTAGTTTAGAACATGGCTATTGTTCTAATAATAACAGTAAGCTGTGGCCCATGTTCTCCCTAGACTACTTTGCTGCCATTGAAAAAAGTTCTGGGGAGTTTGAAAAATTGGACAAATGTTTCATGCTATGGGAAAATAAGAGAATATTTCAGGATCTGAGAGAATTTGGGAAAAAAAGGAAAATAAGAGAATTGTAGAGACTAGATAGTTGCAATTCTGTGAAGAAAAACATTTAAAAGGGGACTGGAAGGAAGTATAACAAAACGTCGACATCCTTTATCTTCCAGTGATAAAGAATACATGTGACTTTCATTTGGTCTTCTGTCTACTTTTCTGCTTTTCTTCAATTTACATTAACAAACATATTTTACTTTAAACTGTAAAAAATAAATATCAATTTTCAAAATTGAAACAGAAAATTTTACATGAGCTTCCAGTGCACCCAGGTTTCACACACGGTTGTATTGAGTGTTTGATTCTGTGTCATAATACAGTGTCTTCACCAAGCACTTCCAGCTACCTAAAGAGAGCTCCCACTGCTAGAGTTAGAGATTTTGTTTCCATTCAGGTTTATATGGTAGGAGGGATTTTTCTCCCATTTCACCTTCTTCTTGTGAAAGGACACACCTGCTTTATTTCCAGGTTCTGTCTTGTTCTTAAAAAAAAAAAAAAGAAAAAAGAAAACATGAAAAGAATTCTTGATAAGGCAAAGAAAAGAAGAAACATCTAGAGTTGTGCTAAGGTGTGGTTAATCGTACCAATAGCAGATCTGGACCTCAAAGTTCCTTTTTGCTTCACTCCTTTTTTATCTAGATGTGAATTGAAGCCACTTTCAAGGGAATACCAGAGGAGCTGAAATAAATGAATGACAACCTGGGTCAGCCAGGAAGAAGCAGAAGTCAGACCTTGAGGGTAGACAGGAGAGAAAACACGGGGAAAGAGCCGTGGACAACTCCTTCCTTCCTTCTGAAGTGGACTGTGTGTGCACTAAAGCTGCCGGAGGAGAAAGGCAAAAGCCTAGTTTTCATCATCCTCTGGTGGTATGTGTCTGAACTTAGTTCAGTAACAAAAGTGGAACTTTTGTAATGGGCTCCCCATCTGCCAAAATGTTAAGGGCTTAGCTAAAGGATTATGTTTAATTTAAAACCGTCAAGCATTAAGAGTAAGACACAAGTCAGAACAAAGTCAAATCAAAAAGGTGAGGTCAGCCAGAGTAACTTCACTTCTCATAATCACTTCCTATTATTTTCAAGGCCTGGAAAACTTGCAGCATTAAACTTTCTGAACTGCTGCAGGAATGCAATTGTTGCTTCCCAGCATCTCCTCATTCTTTGGAGGATAAAGGGTAAGAACTGCTGATTTTGCTCCAATTAGACACAATTCACTCCAAATCACCAGGCAACCCTCAGCTTCCATTACAATGCCTGCTCAACCTGCATGTGCAAAGACTCATTAAAACCGAGTGAAAACCAGACAGCTGTAGGATTGACTACATGGAAGAAAATCCATTCATCATTGACTAATTTGGCATCTATTAATCACATCTCATTTCTCGGCCCTATGAAGAAATTAAATCTAATTCCCTTTTTTGGAATCAACAGCCACAACTAAAAGCATGGCCAGTTTTCACTACATCTCTATTCCTTCAAGAAAAAATTCTCCCAACTACAAAGTAGGGTCTAAAAAGGAAGCCTGACCTGGAGGGACTCAATTCATTCATTCAACAAATACGTGTCGGACGCCTCCTATGTGCCAGGCACTATTTTAGATTTGGGTACAGAGTAGCAGAAGAAACACAGATGAAGATCCTCACTCTGGAGATTAGATCCAAGCAGAGGGGAGAGCAGGATTGTGTAGTAAAAACAATGTTGGAAGGTAAAAAGTGATATGGGGCAGGGAGAAAGAATAGGAGAGGTTAAGGGGGATTGAGAGTGGGTGTATGAAAACTCTGTTTGCATTGTTAACTAGAATCATTAAGATAGGCCCTATTGAATAGGTAAGCAAAGACTTGAAGAAGATGAGGGAGTTAGGAAAGTAGTAGCCCTCCAGCTAAGGGCTAATATCAGTTCAGATGTTTCCCCTAGGACCTCTATGACAAAGCAATGAGGGTGCAATAAAGTTTGGCTTCTTGTCCCAAAAACTAATTGGGAAACCATTTCAAGCTCATAGGGAAAATAATTACTACAATGCAGGCTCCACAAAAGCAGGGGCTTCCTCTTCTTCATCACTGTGTCCCTAGGGCCTCGTACATAGAAAGACCCCAATTAGTCTTTGTTGAATGACTAAGTGATCGTATGCTATACATGAATAAAGCACAATTCAAGATGGACAATGGCAGGAAAGACACTGGAGCAATATCCTACATAGGTTGTGTTGACTTCCTTGGCTGACCTCACCTTCCTGCTCTGTTCCATAGATCAGGATGCCCAGTGTAGAACTGCAAATTGCAGGAAAGCATTTGGGAAAACTTTTCCTGGTAGCACCTATTCTATCCACCTCAGGGGTGACAGGAGTTCTGATCTTTTTAAATCAATTTACTACCACCTCTGGAGAACCTGCTTTATGTCAGCCAGGACTAGGTACTACAGGGCATCAAAGTTAGCAACAGGCGGTGGTAGGCAGCCTCTTCCGATGGTCCTATGATCCCTGCTTCTTGTTATTCATGTCCTTATGCAAGCTGTTTTTCTCTTTGACTGTGGGCTGAATCTAGTGACTCCTCTCTAACAAATAGAATATCGCAAAAGTGATGAGATGCCACTTCTAAGATTAGATTACAAAAAGACTGTAATCTCAATCTCTCTCTCTCTCTCTCTCCCCACTCCCCGTGACCCAATTCTTGCTCTGGCATGTTGTGAGTGGCCCTATGAAGAGGTCCTCATGGCAAGGAACTTATGTCTCTGGCCGAGTGCCTTTGAGGGCCTATGGCTGCCAACAACTAGGTGAGTGCTTGGAAGCAGATCTTCCCTGATCCAAGTCTTGAGAGGATTGCAGCCTCTGGGAGCCCTGGGAGCCAAAGACCTGGCTGAGTTGTGCCTGAATTCTTGACCCCTCAAAAACTGACAGATTACATGTTTGTGGTTTTTTAAGCCACTAAGGTTTGGGATAATTTGTTATGTGCAATAAATAACTAATAATACGCATGATCTGCCCTCAAAACAAGGTATATAAAGAGTGCACATGAGCAATAAAAAAGTATTTGGGATGGAGAAGATTCACAGGATTAAGAAATAGGCGACTAGGAATTATAATGACTCAAACTTACAGAACTCTTTAAAATTTACTGAGTGCTTCTGACACAATTGTCTCATTTTATCTTAACAATCAACTTGTGTAAGGATGGTATTATTTTACTTACCCAACATTAAATATTAATTGATCTAATCATTCAATGAAAATTTTGTGTCAAATATGTGCCTGTGGTGGATACTAAGGAAACCTAAGTAAGTCATAGTAACTGCCCTCAGGAAACCCAAAATAATAGAGCATAGGTACATTAAATAAACAAGAAACAGGCCTTGCAGTACAGTGTATTACATGGCATAATAGAAGTATGCACAGGTGTGTGCTAACTCAAAGGTGGGGATGACGAATTCTTCCAAGAGTTACAAAAAATATCCCAAATGAGATTCTAGAAGAATGAATTTTTTCTACTCTTTCTCAACCTCCTTTCCTGATTTCTCTTCCTCCACCATGATAAAAGAAAATCTTCAGCCAAATTAAATTTAAAGGAGTTTAATTGAGCAATGAATGATTTGCGAACCAGGCAGCCCCCAGAATCATAGCATATTCATAGGGACTCCAGCACAGCCACGTGGTGGAAGAAGACTTATAGACAAAATAAGGGAAATGACTAAAGAAATCAGAAGTGAGGTACAGAATGGCTGGATTGGCTACAGCTCGGTGTTTTCCTTATTTGAACACAGTTTGAACACTCAGCAGTGTATGAGTGGTTGAAGTATGGCCACTGGGATTGGCCAAGACTCAGCTATTGTTACAGGCACGTACTCCTAAGTTAGGTTTTCAATCTTGTCTACCTATTAAGCTAGGTTACAGTTCATCCACAATATTTCAAATATAGAAGTATGGAGTCCTTCTCAGGCCATATTTAGTTCACTTTAACAACCATAATGTGTGATGATTGTCAGGGCACTCCAGAGAAACAGAGCCAATAGCATATATATAGATCTATAAGAGGAGATTTATAATGAGAATTGGCTCTAAGGAGGATGAGAAGTCTTACAATACACCATTTGCATGCTAGAGACCCAGGGAAGCTGATGGTGTTTATCAGTCCAAGTCCAAGGATTTGAGAACCAGTAGAGCTGATGGTGTAGGTCCCATTGGTCCTAAAGGGTCCAAAGGCCTGAGAACCAGGAACTTTGATGTCTGAGCACAGGAGGAGATGGATACCGAGACTTAAGAATAGAGAGGTTTTGCCCTGCCTCTACCTTTTTTGTTATATTCAGGCCTTAAAGGATTAGATGATGCCCACACAGGTGAGTTACAGCAACCTTCTTTACTCAGTCCACCGATTCAAATGACAATCTCCTCCAGAAACATCCTCATACACACACCTAGAAATGATGTTTACCAGCTATCTGGACATCCCTTAGCCCAGTCAAGTTGACACATAAAATTAACCATCACAATGATCACCACAGATCTTTGGACACAAATCAGAAGCTAGAAAGAGGCTCCAGCCAAAGCTCAAGTAAGTTCAGATGTGAACTGATGGTCTGAAATGGGATAAAGAGGTGGTGGTGAGAGAGAGAGAGGTAGAAAGGGAAGGATGGAAAGGAAGATAAGCAGCTTGAGGGAAGGGCAGAATTAAAAGACAAAGTGTCTGCAGTGTGGGAGAGGTTAGAGAATGTTTGTCGGCAGACTGTAAGGAGCCAAATCAGGAGAGATTTGCATAGGATATGTCATATGAAGAAAGAAGTAACCTAAAGGCCTTTCAAGGTTCTAAGAAAAGAAATCAATTCTTAATCTGTCATGAGATTCGAGAGAAAAAACAACAACAACAAAGAAATCGAGTCTTTAAAATGATGGACCAATGTATCCCCTGATATGATGTGATAAGAAGAGTAATTCATCTGTGTGGTAGTCTTCACCATAAGCCTATAACCCCATTCTAACCATTTGTTGGACAATTTGTCTAATGGACAAATTGGGGAACATTCTACAAAATACCTGACTAGCACTATTCAAAACTGTCAAGATCAGTCTTTGAGAAACTGTCACAGACCAGCGGTGTCACTATTCAAAACTGTCAAGATCAGTCTTTGAGAAACTGTCACAGACCAGCGGAGACTAAGGAGATAGGATGACTAAATGCAATGTAATAATATCCTCAGTGGGATCCTATAACAGAAAAGGGGCATTCATGGGAAAAAAATGGTGAAATCTAAATAAAGTCTGCAGTTTAGTTAATAGTAACATATCAATGTATATTTTTAGTTTTGATAAGTGCACGTCAGTAATACAAAATGAAAGCATTGGGGAAACTGAATCTGGTAAGAGTCACATGTGAATTCTTTGTATTTTTGCAACTTTAATGTAAATCTAAAAATATTCCACAATTATAGGTTTATTTTCAAAAATGATAGGCCAGTAGTAAAATCTAAATTATGGCTTGTAGAAACCAATTTTTCCATTGGCTTCACCGTTTGTAAATCAGCTTCCACAATCCTGCCTCTTGGATGTATCCTTTAGGTAAAGGGACAGTTCTTTGAGAATTTTCCAAAAGATTCCTAACTTAAATGTTATATCAAAAACAGGTTTGGCATGGGAGAATATAAAGCACTTGTAAGAGCCTCATATAAATGGTCACTGAAAGAGAATATAGATGTATTGAGAGACTAAATGGAAAGTAATATCACCAGGCAGGCTATAGACCAGAGAGGCAGAGCCTATATTTAATCATCCTTCCTGGTCCCTAGTCTGTTGCCTAAATAAAGACATTTTCCGGACAGATAGATAGATAGATAGATAGATAGATAGATAGATAGATAGATAGATAGATAGACAGACACTAAGAAAGTTTACTACCAACAGACCCTCATTAAATTTACTTATAAAAAATAACAAAATTATGTAAATTGGGAGAGTAGCGGTCAATGTTAAAATATTCAGCAGCTGTTGATTTATTTCAGAGGGAGGTGAAGATATTGATTTACTTCAGATTCTGTTAAAGCAATTGTGTTCATTTAGTTAATCTTGCACAATAAAATTTCAAGGTAAACCTATGACATTCAAACTTAAGACTTCAAGGGGAATTGGACCAAAACATGGGCTCCTCCCTTTTCTCTGTTCCACTTTTCATTCTCTGCTTCTCCCTAGAACTAGAGAATTCTCAGGCCCATGACAGGTGTTTGTTGCATATGAGGATAAAAAACTATGTGAAACACAGAAACAGGAAACTGTAGATAATAACCTAATAAACTGTAGATTCAAATCCAGTGGCAACAAGACTGGAGTCATCCTCTTAGGCCACTCCAAAGTCCTAGGGAGGGAGAAGTTTCTCAACACTCTCTATCCTCCAGCTGCACTGGACTACTAGCTATTTCTCAAACACATCATGCTTTTCCACAACTCCATGACTTCCTCCATGCTGTTCCTTCTATGGAATGCCCTTGCACTATCCTACTTCTTCCTCAAAGTCCAGTTTAAGCCTCACTCCTGAAAGGCTTTCCCAACCCCTAGGCAGAGTGAGTTTTTCCTTCTTTAATATTTCCCTAGTGCCCTATTTACATCTCCCTGTAACACCAACCCTATTGTAGAGGTCATTTTTTCAGCCTGTTTCCCAGAAACTGTGAGCTCCTGATGAACAAAGTGCCTGACACACAATAGGTGTAAAAAAAAATGTTAAGTAGGTTGATAGATGGATAAGTGGATGGATGGGTAGGTTGTGGCAGAAAATAGTCAGATGCCCAACAAATCCACTTTTCCTTTCTCTTGAGCATGCTTTTAGATTACATTTCCCAGCCTCTTCCATCTAGAAGAGGCCGTGTGACAGAGTTCTGGCCCATAGAACATGTGCAGAAATCATGGGTGCCATTTTCAGGATAGTCCTCTAAAATCTCCCACACCAACCCTCCACATCATCTCTCCCTGTGTGCCAGGCAGATGCAGACGACCCAGTAGAAGACGCCAAGGCCCATGGCAAAGAAGCCAAGTGGAAGAAGCCTGAGTCCCCAAACAACTGAATGGGGCAGAGACCCCTTGTCCTGAATTGGACGATGACATGAACAAAAAATACACCTTTATTGTGTGAATTCACTAAATTTGGGGATTGTAAGAACAGTTAGCCCAGCTTGACTATACATGAATGAATCTAAGAAACAACATAGTTGAGTGGGCTTCTGATTTTCCAAGAAACATCATTAGCTCCATAAAGTCCACTGGCTCATCCCTAGACCATAAAATTCTTGCTATTGGTGTTGTCTTGATTAAAAGAAACAAGCAAATAAATAAAACCCTTTATGATGAAGGTGACCTCTAGCTTTTGGGGAGTCAGGAAACATTCTCCTTTTTTGGCAGAGCTGCCCCTAGAACACTGAAAATCCCATAGGTTATATTGCTGATTGGACAGTGGCTTAAGGAGGAAGTCACTGGAGAAAAGGAGCTGGCTCCACCCACTTATACTACAAAACAAACAAACAAACAAACAAAAAACACTTGTGGCTCCCCACCACTCCAGAAACCATCCACATGTCCACAGGGATGGGTCTAAGATATGCACACCTGACCAGCCAGAGACAGTCAGACTCCCAGGAGATTCTATGCTTTGAGGGTGGCTCACTTTTGTCTAGGATTGGGAACTACCCAGACCTTGTAACTCTGGAGTAGCAATCTTCCCACTTGTTATAAGCTGAATTGCCCCCCTGTCTGCCAAATTCATATGTTGGAGTCCTAACTCCCAGGACCTCAAAATATGATCTTATTTGGTGATGCAGTCTTTACAATTAAAAATAAGATCATTATAGTAGGTCCTAATCCAACATGACTGATGTCTCTATAAAAAGGGAAACTTTGGCACAGACAGACAGAGACAGAGGCATAGAGGGAAGACAATGTGAAGAGACACAGGGAGAAGGCAGCTGTCTAAAAGCCAAGGAGAGAGGCCTGGAAAAGACTCTGCCTCATAGCCGTAAGAAGGAACTAACCCTGTTTGTGTCTTGATCTTGGACCTCCAGCCTCCAGAACTGGGAGACAATAGATTTCTGTTGCCTAAACCACCAGCATATGGTACTTAGTTACAGCAGCCCTAGCAAACTAATACATTGTCTCTTAGAGAGGGCCTCTCTGAGAATGAAAACAACACAGAGGAAAACAGAGGTAAGAAGTGGAAAAAGACAGAGCCAGCATGTAGTCTACCCAAGACCTTTCATGAATCTGAACTAGTCAATGCCTTTTTTCCTGAAGATGTTTTGAGTTAATTTTCTTTCAATGAAAGATCCTTGACTAATAGAAGTGGAAATGCTCCAAACCCAAGGCTTGCCTAGGATAATAATATTCCATAATGCCACCCCCTTCTTTCTAAAAAGTGCTGCTCAGTATGTATTTCCTTTTTTATTTAAAAGAAAAAAAAGGCAATTAAGCTTGCCTTTGTTTTGAGAATATCATGATTTGGCTATAACCCGAAGTGCTACCAAGCCATGTTAGGAAACATCGTTTTTAGTTGGACATTCTTCTTAGGGAAATCTAGGTATGTGAGAAAGGGAATATAGGAGAGCACATCAGTTAAAGAGGAGCTTTAAAATAGCTATAAGAAGATTATACCACAAAGAGATATCTTGATGCATTGGAAAGCAAATTAGTTCTAAAGTCAGAAGACCTCAGCTTCCTTGAGCAAATCACCTAAGTGTGATATGGTAGAAAGACCCTGAGATTTGGAGCCACAGGAGCCTGAGTTTATATCCAGCTCTGGAACTTTCTCCGTATCCTTGAGGAAAACATTTACCTAACTGAGCAATTTAGCATCAGACTCTTTGTCAATGAAATGAGATTAAGGTCTGATACCCAAATCAGTGATCATATGAATACAGCAGTGATTACCATGACTGGTACCTAGTAGGTGCTCAGTAAATGGTAACAAAAAGTAACATTTATTCTTACTCCTTATTTCTTATCCCTAGGTTTCTCAGTTTCTCCATTTGTGGACTCTGGATAATAATCCTTCCTGACAACAAGATTCTTACAGAAATCATAATATTTAGCAACTTGAAAGTGCTTTGTAACACAGATATCAGATACAAATATAAAGGCATTCTTATCATAAGGAAAGTGATTAGAAAGTTCATTGTACCTCCATTTCCTACACCTACCTATGGCTCTCCAGAGCAGCAGCTTTGAGTGAAAGAACTAGCCACTCTTAAGCAAGTGGACACCAGCTCCAGTAGGACAAGTTCAGGTCCTATCTATGTCACCCAAACTATGGGACAAACCCCTGCAAGATCCAGACCTCCAGCTCACTGTTAGGCATGCCCTGCACAAACTGGAAGCAAATTAGAGGAACCAAGACAACAATAGCCAGAAAAACAAAAGGTGCTCCACACAGTACACAAATGTGCATGTTTCATATATTGTCCATGCTTGAATATGTTAGAAACTGAAATAGTGCGTTTGACACTGAAACCATGTATGCAGGAAGATTACACCTGTCATCACTTAGCTGTTGTCTAGAATTATTCTTGGTTACCACCTAACTGGTAGGAAATTCTCCTGCTCTGCACCGTGTCTTGCTGTTGGACCTAAAGAAGTTCTAATACATTGCCTGTGGTCCCAGCTACTCAGGAGTCTGAGGCAGGAGAATGGCATAAACCTGGGAGGCGGAGCTTGCAGTGAGCCGAGATCACGCCCCTGCACTCCAGCCTGGGTGACAGAGTGAGACTCTGTCTCAAAAAAAAAAAGCAGGTGGAGCCAAGATGGCCAAATAGGAACAGCTCCAGTCTACAGCTCCCAACGTGAGCAACACAGAAGACGGGTGATTTCTGTATTTCCAACTGAGGTACCGGGTTCATCTCATTGGGGAGTGTCGGAGAGTGGGTGCAGGACTGTGGTTGCAGCACACCGAGTGTGAGCCGAAGCATGGTGAGGCATTGCCTCACCCGGGAAGCGCAAGAGGTCAGGGAATTCCCTTTCCTAGTTAAAGAAAGGGGTGACAGACAGCACCTGGAAAATCGGGTCACTCCCACCCTAATACTGTGCTTTTCCAATGGTCTTAGCAAACGGCACACCAGGAGATTTTATCCCACGCCTGGCCCAGAGGGTCCTACGCCCACGGAGCCTTGCTCATTGCTAGCACAGCAGTCTGAGATCAAACTGCAAGGCGGCAGTGAGGCTGGGGGAGGGGCACCCGCCATTGCCTAGGCTTGAGTAGGTAAACAAAGCAGCCAGGAAGCTCGAACTGGGTGGAGCCCACCACAGCACAAGGAGGCCTGCCTGCCTCTGTAGACTCCACCTCTCAGGGCAGGGCACAGCCAAACAAAAGGCAGCAGAAACCTCTGCAGACTTAAATGCCCCTGTCTGACAGTTTGGAAGACAGTAGTGGTTCTCCCAGCACACAGCTTGAGATCTGAGAACAGACAGACTGCCTCCTCAAGTGGGTCCCTGACCCCCGAGTAGCCTAACTGGGAGGCACCCCCAGTAGGGGCAGCCTGACCCCTCACACGGCCAGGTACTCCTCTGAGACAAAACTTCCAGAGGAACGATCAGGCAGCAACATTTGCTATTCACCAATATTTGCTGTTCTGCAGCCCCCAATGTGGATACCCAGGCAAACAGGGTCTGGAGTGGACCTCCAGCAAACTCCAACACACCTGCAGCTGAGGTGCAGCTAACTGCAACACACCTGTTAGAAGGAAAACTAACAGACAGAAAGGACATCCACATCAAAACCCCATCTGTATGTCACCGTTATCAAGGACGAAAGGTAGATAAAACCACAAAGATGGGGAAAAAACAAGAGCAGAAAAACCGGAAATTCTAAAAAATCAGAGCACCTCTCCTCCTCCAAAGGAACGCAGCTCCTCAACAGCAACGGAACAAAGCTGGACAGAGAATGACTTTGACAAGTTGAGAGAAGAAGGCTTCAGAAGATCAAACTTCTCCAAGCTAAAGGAGGAAGTTTGAACCCATGGCAAAGAAGTTGAAAACCTTGAAAAAAAATTAGACGAATGGATAACTAGAATAACCAATGCAGAGAAGTACTTAAAGGACCTGATAGAACTGAAAACCACAGCATGAGAACTACGTGACTAATGCACAAGCCTCAGTAGCCGATTCGATCAACTGGAAGAAAGGGTATCAGTGATGGAAGATCAAATGAATGAAATGAAGCAAGAAGAGAAGCTTAGAGAAAAAAGAATAAAAAGAAACGAACAAAGCCTCCAAGAAATATAGGACTATGTGAAAAGACCAAATCTACACCTGATTGCTGTACCTGAAAGTGACGGGAGAATGGAACCAAACTGGAAAACACTCTGCAGGATATTATCCAGGAGAACTTCCCCAATCTAGCAAGGCAGGCCAACATTCAAATTCAGGATATACAGAGAACACCACAAAGATATTCGTCAAGAAGAGCAACTCCAAGACACATAATTGTCAGATTCACCAAAGTTGAAATGAAGGAAAAAATACTAAGGGCAGCCAGAGAGAAAGGTCGGGTCCCATCAGACTAACAGCTGATCTCTTGGCAGAAACTCTACAAGACAGAAGATAGTGGGGGCCAATATTCAACATTCTTAAAGAAAAGAATTTTCAACCCAGAATTTCATATCCAGCCAAAATAAGCTTCATAAGTGAAGGAGAAATAAAATCCTTTACAGACAAGCAAATGCTAAGAGACTTTGTCACCACCAGGCTGGCCTTACATGGCTCTTGAAGGAAGCACTAAACATGGAAAGGAACAACCGGTACCAGCCACTGCAAAAACATGCCAAATTGTAAAGACCATTAAGGCTAGGAAGAAACTGCATCAACTAACGAACAAAATAACCAGCTAACATCATAATGACAGGATCAAATTCACACATAACAATATTAACCTTAAATGTAAATGGGCTAAATGCTCCAATTAAAAGAAACAGACTGGCAAATTGGATAAAGAGTCAAGACCCATCAGTGTGCTGTATTTGGGAGACCCATCTCACGTGCAGAGACACACATAGGCTCAAAATAAAGGGATGGAGGAAGATCTACCAAGCAAATGGAAAACAAAAAAAGGCAGGGGTTGCAATCCTAGTCTCTGATAAAACAGACTTCAAACCAACAAAGATCAAAAGAGACAAAGAAGGCCATTATGTAATGGTAAAGGGATCAATGCAACAAGAAGAGCTAACTATCCTAAATATATATGC
Source organism: Pan paniscus (assembly GCF_029289425.2). NCBI lineage: Eukaryota > Metazoa > Chordata > Mammalia > Primates > Hominidae > Pan > Pan paniscus. Next base: position 138,699,273 of record NC_073252.2, on the reverse strand, counting down.
ACCCAATACAAGAGCACTCAGATTCATAAAGCAAGAACTTAGAAACCAACAAAGAGACTTAGACTCCCACACAATCATAATGGGAGACTTTAACACCCCACTGTCAACATTAGACAGATCAAGGAGACAGAAAGTTAACAAGGATATCCAGGAATTGAACTCAGTTCTACACCAAGCAGACCTAATAGACATCTACAGAACTCTCCACCACAAATCAACAGAATATACATTCTTCTCAGCACCGCACCACACCTATTCCAAAATTGACCACATAGTTGGAAGTAAAGTCCTCCTCAGCAAATGTAAAAGAACAGAAATTATAACAAACTGTCTCTCAGACCACAGTGCAATCAAACTAGAACTCAGGATTAAAAAACTCACTCAAAACCACTCAACTACATGGAAACTGAACAACCTGCTCCTGAATGACTGCTGGATACATAACGAAATGAAGGCAGAAATAAAGATGTTCTTTGAAACCAATGAGAACAAAGACACAACATACCAGAATCTCTGGGACACATTCAAAGCAGTGTGTAGAGGGAAATTTATAGCACTAAATGCCCACAACAGAAAGCAGGAAAGATCAAAAATTGACACCCTAACATCACAATTAAAAGAACTAGAGAAGCAAGAGGAAACACATTCAAAAGCTAGCAGAAGGCAAGAAATAACTAAGATCAGAGCAGAACTGAAGGAGATAGAGACACAAAAAAATCAATGAATCCAGGAGCTGGTTTTCTGAAAAGATCAACAAAATTGATAGACTGCTAGCAAGACTAATAAAGAAGAAAAGAGAGAAGAATCAAATAGACACAATAAAAAATGACAAAGGGGATATCGCCACCAATCCCACAGAAGTACAAACTACCATCAGTGAATACTATAAACACCTCTATGCAAATAAACTAGAAAATCTAGAAGAAATGGGTAAATTCCTCGACACATACACCCTCCTAAGGACTAAACCAGGAAGAAGTTGAATCTCTGAATAGACCAATAACAGGCTCTGAAATTCAGGCAATAATTAATAGCTTACCAACCAAAAAAAGTCCAGGACCAGACGGATTCACAGCCGAATTCTACCAGAGGTACAAGGAGGAGCTGGTACCATTCCTTCTGAAACTATTCCAATCAATAGAAAAAAGGGAATCCTCCCTAACTCATTTTATGAGGCCAGCATCATCCTGATACCAAAGCCTGGCAGAGACACAACAAAAAAAGAGAATTTCAGACCAATATCCCTGATGAACATTGATGCAAAAATCCTCAATAAAATACGGGCAAACCAAATCCAGCAGCACATCAAAAAGCTTATCCACCATGATCAAGTGGGCTTTATCCCTGGGATGCAAGGCTGGTTCAACATACGCAAATCAATAAATGTAATCCAGCATATAAACAGAACCAAAGACAAAAACCACATGATTATCTCAACAGATGCGGAAAAGGCCTTTGATAAAATTCAACAGCCCTTCATGCTAAAAACTCTCAATAAATTAGGTATTGATGGGACATATCTCAAAATAATAAGAGCTATCTATGACAAACCCACAGCCAATATCATACTGAATGGGCAAAAACTGGAAGCATTCCCTTTGAAAACTGGCACAAGACAGGGATGCCCTCTCTCACCACTCCTATTCAACATAGTGTTGGAAGTTCTGGCCAGGGCAATTAGGCAGGGGAAGGAAATAAAGGGTATTCAATTAGGAAAAAAGGAAGTCAAATTGTCCCTGTTTGCAGATGACATGGTTGTATATCTAGAAAACCCCATTGTCTCAGCCCAAAATCTCCTTAAGCTGACAGGCAACTTCAGCAAAGTCTCAGGATACAAAATCAATGTGAAAAAAATCACAAGCATTCTTATACTCCAATAACAGACAAACAGCCAAATCATGAGTGAACTCCCATTCACAATTGCTTCAAAGAGAATAAAATACCTAGGAATCCAACTTACAAGGAATGCGAAGAATCTCTTCAAGGAGAACTACAAACCACTGCTCAATGAAATAAAAGAGGATACAAACAAATGGAAGAACATTCCATGCCCATGGGTAGGAAGAATCAATATCATGAAAATGGCCATACTGCCCAAGGTAATTTATAGATTCAATGTCATCCCCATCAAGTTACCAATGACTTTCTTCACAGAATTGGAAAAAACTACTTTAAAGTTCATATGGAACCAAAAAAGAGCCCACATTGCCAAGTTAATCCTAAGCCAAAAGAACAAAGCTGGAGACATCACGCTACCTGACTTCAAACTATACTACAAGGCTACAGTAACCAAAACAGCATGGTACTGGTACCAAAACAGAGATATAGACCAATGGAACAGAACAGAGCCCTCAGAAATAATGCCACATATCTACAACTATCTGATCTTTGACAAACCTGAGAAAAACAAGCAATGGGGAAAGGATTCCCTATTTAATAAATGGTGCTGGGAAAACTGGCTAGCCATATGTAGAAAGCTGAAACTGGATCCCTTCCTTACACCTTATACAAAAATTAATTCAAGATGGATTAAAGACTTAAATGTTAGACCTAAAACCATAAAAACCTTAGAAGAAAACCTAGACAATACCATTCAGGACATAGGCATGGGCAAGGACTTCATGTCTAACACACCAAAAGCAATGGCAACAAAAGCCAAAATTGACAAATGGGATCTAATTAAACTAAAGAGCTTCTGCACAGCAAAAGAAACTACCATCAGAGTGAACAGGCAACCTACAGAATGGGAGAAAATTTTTGCAATCTACTCATCTGACAAAGGGCTAATATCCAGAATCTACAAAGAACTCAAACAAATTTACAAGAAAAAAACAAACAACCCCATCAACAAATGGGTGAAGGATATGAACAGACACTTCTCAAAAGAAGACATTTATGCAGCCAACAGACACATGAAAAAATGCTCATCATCACTGGCCATCAGAGAATGCAAATCAAAACCACAATGAGATACCATCTCACACCAGTTAGAATGGCGATCATAAAAAAGTTAGGAAACAACAGGTGCCGGAGAGGATGTGGAGAAACAGGAACACTTTTACACTGTTGGTGGGACTGCAAACTAGTTCAACCATTGCAGAAGTCAGTGCGGTGATTCCTCAGGGATCTAGAACTACAATTACCATTTGACCCAGCCATCCCATTACTGGGTATATACCCAAAGGATTATAAATCATGCTGCTGTAAAGACACATGTACACGTATGTTTATTGCGGCACTATTCACAATAGCAAAGACTTGGAACCAACCCAAATGTCCAACAATAACAGAATGGATTAAGAAAATGTGGCACATATACGCTGTGGAATACTATGCAGACATAAAGAAGGATGAGTTCATGTCCTTTGGAGGGACACGGATGAAGCTGGAAACCATCATTCTCAGCAAACTATGGCAAGGACAAAAAAACAAACACTGCATGTTCTCACTCATAGGTGGGAATTGAACAATGAGAACACATGGACACAGGAAGGGGAACATCACACACCAGGGCCTGTTGTGGGGTGGGGGGAGGGGGGTGAGATAGCATTAGGAGATATACCTAATGCTAAATGACGAGTTAATGGGTGCAGTACACCAACATGGCACATGTATACATATGTAACAAACCTGCACGTTGTGCACATGTACCCTAAATCTTAAAGTATAATAAAAAAATAAAAAATATTTTAAAAAGGAGTAACTTTCTCACAGTAAAAAAAAAAAAAAAAAAAAAAGAAGTTCTAATACATTGCTGAACTGACAGTCATTCCTCCAAAAATAGCAAGTTAACTTGCTTTAGCGCTGAAGCCATCAGTGACCAGGTGCCATGGTTTCAAACACTTTACTCATATCAATCATGTGAGCTTTTTACCTCAGGACAAAATGGAACTCAAGTGGGTTTTTTAAGCAATATATTCTAGGAAGAACATGCAAAATCTGTCATTCAACAAGAGAAACAGTATTTGTTTTCTGCCTAAACAGGGCTAATGAAATCGTGGCAGCCCCTAATATATTCAAATGAGGGACATCAGATAAAATTGAACACTAAAGGGAAAATGAAATCAGAAAAGGTAGAGTTTTGAGGGATGACCAAGGGAGAAATGTGGGCCATGCCCACTTTGCCTTGTGGTGTTTTACAAGAGGATGGCTTGTAGTTTTAACAGCTTTAGGCATATTGTTGCATCAGCAAGGGGTGACTCTGTGGTCTCCTTGTGGGCTTTCCTGCGCTCTGCCCAGATTTTGAATGAGAAAGACAGGGACAAAAGAAGACAGCAGTTTATTGTAAAAGGGAGCAAGCCCTATGTTGTGTACTCTATATGAGAGATTAGTGCATCAAGAAAGAGCCACACTGCACATGCCCAACATTGTATTGGCAAACTTCTATCAGAGAAACATACACCAAAATTACAACTTGAGATTTCTGAAAAATTTTCTTCTTCCCATAGGCTGCATTTTGGTCAATTTTCTCAATTATGTCAAAGAGAGGGAAAACCTATCATTTTTTTCCGGCTCATCGATTTGGTTGACAAGGTCTGGATAGAATTACATTTTAGAAATGACTTATAAATAACACTTACTGGTAGTACAGTATCCCTTTACATAGCAGACAGAATACAGCTTTAAAGCCAGGAGGCCCAACTTTAGGCAGCATCTGTCCCATTAGCAGCTAGTCCTTGAAGACAATATTCGAGTTTTAGTTTTCTTACCTGTAAAATGTAGCCCATAGCCTGTGAGAAGAAAATATATTAAGGTGTTAGGTTATTGTGCTCTGTGAGCTTAACAGCATTACAAAAATGTACAATTATTAGTAATAGAAAAGGCGAATGCTTGGTAATTGCTGACAGTGACCCCTGAAGAAGTCTAGAAGATAGCAGATGCACACATAAAATAACTCTAGCTCATCTCTAGGTGTGAAAGTCTCCTTCTTAAGAAGCCAAAAAACAATAAAATAAAATAAAATAAAATAAAATAAAATAAAATAAAACGGTCATAAACCAAGAAAATATGAAGTTCATCTTTTAAGAGTTTTATCTTCATAAGAACACTTAGGTGAAAAATCAAGATGCATCTTTGTAGTCTTTTCTTAGAAAAGCAAATTTACAGCTGCATGTAGAACCTTTGTTGATACCTAACAGGACTGTGTCAAATGAAATCCGCAAGCCTCTAAATTAAATTGGGAAAAGAACAGCAAGTAGCCTCTTAGCAATGTCATGACTTAGGATTTGGCGTAAGTTGAAAGGTGTTTGAGACACTTTATTTTGGTGATTTAATATAACACACTTATCTGGTTCATTTCCACCCACTTGGGTGAGGCCTCCTTCTCCCCTTTCTCCAACCTTCCTGGGGTAGTGGGAGAACCTCCCAAACAAACATGTACTGCCACGCCTGGGCACATGTTCTTTCCTTTTCTTCTGCTCTGGCTCTCTTTCCCAATTTTGCTGACAAAGTCAAATCAAGATGCTTCTTCTCTACCACGGGGGTTGGCCATCAAGGTCACTCTGAGTCAATACAGATCTGCCTTAAAACAGCCCTCCCACTATATTGAATATTGACCAAAAAAAAAAAAAAAAAACCATCCCAAAGTGGAGAGCATGCCTTCCCCTACCATTCTGTCACCATGATTCCAGGGGAGACTTGCCTCGGTTACCAGTGCCCAACAGTGAGCCATGTGTGAGAACCACTCCTTGCTTTTCTGTTATTCATCCCTTCCACCCTAGACTAAGGCATAAGCCCATGGAACTGGCAGAAAGAACAAACTCTCAGACAGATGCAATACTGTCATAAAAATTCTCATTTCCTTGCTTCTATTTCAACTGTTTTCTCACATCTTCTGACTGGTGTATCAGGGCAACATTTCCACCATTTCTCCATAATCAATTCACTCTCATAAAGTTTTGTGCTTCAGCTGGGTTCAGTTGCTCATGCCTGTAATCCCAGCACTTTGGGAGGCTGAGGTGGGCAGGTCACTTGAGCCCCAGAGTTCAAGACTGGCCTGGCAACATGGCAAAATCCTGTCTCTACAGATGCACACACACACAAATACAAAAAATAGCTGGGTGTGGGGGGGCACACCAGTAGTCCCAGTTACTCAGGTGGCTGAGGTGGGAGGATTACCTGAGCCCAGGGATTGAGGCTGCAGTGAGCTGTGATCACACCACTACCCTCCATTCTGGGCAACAGAGTGAGACCCTGTCTCAAACAAACAAACAAAAAAGCCAAAAAAAAAAAAAAAAGCTTTAAGTTTCACTACAGCAATAGTTGCTGAGTGTTTAGTCACTTATTCATCAGCTGGCATCCTACATGTGGTACATTGTCAGTAGCCTATGGCAGAGATAGTATCACCAGAGACAGTGGCCAGTTTCAGAAAGAGTGCTAGCCTGGGTGCTAGCCCTAGTCTACACTCTCTAGGAAAACTAAGACAATCCTGCCATATGTGTAAAATTTCCATCATTTATAGGATTTTCTTCCAAATATCCTTCTCCTGGTGCTAACGCCTAAACCATCCCCATAAGCATGATATTCTCATATTCTGAAAATGGTTCTCCGAACACACTTTGCCACAGCTGATTCCAATTCTGTCTCTCTCGCTGTAATCTAAAGTATTTATGGAGTTCTGCAAGCCCAAGTGTCCAGGCTGATCAAATACCCCAGCATGAGAATAATGCTCTGAATGATGTGAGTAAGTTCTTTTTTGAAAACAATTTAGAACATATTGGAAGGTACACCAGTTGTGTTTTTAAGCCACACAATGATATTATCAAAGCTGCTGCGGCAGGCCACTAATTGCCCTCACCCACCACCCCAGATCCATTATCTCTTCATAGTCTTCATTGTGACCAAAAGATGAAGAAGGGAGAAGTAAGTGCTAGGGTGAAGAGTGCATGTGGGGAAACATTTCACTGGCCCTATAGCCCATTCTGTAATCCAGAATGGATTCTACTTGTGTCTAAAGGACACTGCAGGTGTGTTATCTGCCTTCAGTGTTCACTGGATATTTGCCACATGCTCCATCGTCACTTCCCCAGGCTGTTTATCACCAGCAGGGAAGCTCTGTGGGAGAGACATTTGCAGCCCAGGTAAATGCTGATTCTGCTGCCTTCCGGAAGAGCTAGTTACTGTCAGGAAGAAGGGGGGCATACCAAGTGGAAGAAGCAGGGTGAAGGATTCACTTGGTTCCCACTTTTTCATCTGAGACCTCGCTGCCTCTTGCAGCCATCAGAATGCTCACACCAGTCCAGCCTGCCTCAGACGCTGATTTTGGTAATTCTTAGAGGAAGCTCCTCAATGGTAGAGACTAGGGTTTAATTTGGTTTGCTTTTGTGCTGTTTTCCAATTAGCATCAACCTTCAGAGAGCCCAACACACTATCTCTTCAAAAGGTATGTTATTACTGGTAGCTGAAATGATGCTCTCCATACCCAGTTTTCAGTTGGTGAATCTGTGGTTCTACAAGATAAAAGAGTTCGCCAAAAATTATTGTTTTTAATTTTTTTTTTTTGAGACAAGGTCTCACTCTGGAGTGCAGTTTTGCAATTTTGGTTCACGTCAACCTCTGCCTCCCGGGCTCAAGGGATCCTCCCACCTCACCCTCTTGAGTAGCTGGGATTAGAGGTGTGAGCTACCATACTAGGTTAATTTTTGTACCTTTGGCAGAGAGACAGGGTTTTGACTTGTTACCCAGGCTGGTCTCAAACTCCTGGGCTCAAGCAATCTGCCTTCTCAGCCTCCCAAAGTGCTGGAATTACAGGTGTGAGCCACCACAACTGGCCTGCCCAAAATTAAATGGTCTGAAATGCTGTTTGGATTTACAAACTTCTTCTGATTTTCAGTGTCATTTATATCTTTCCCCACCATGAAGACACATTGTGTGCCACATTATTCCCCATTGCAGGTCCATCTCTCCAAAAGAAATGTCCTGCCAATGATGCCAGAGAATGGCAATCACTCCTGTTTTCTTACCCCTTACTGTACTTATGGGTTTTCTTACATATTTCAGGTAGAGGGACTAGCATGAAAAAGGATACAGGGGTAGGACTTTATAAGGCATTTTGGGGAAATGCCAAATAGTCAAAGCATTAGACTATGAGTTACATAATTGCTGATAGTGGGAGAAGATTGCAAAGAATAAACCAGAGTGTGATGATTATTGATTATTCTTGCCAAAGAATTTACAGTCTCCTAATGGCCATGGAAAGCCATTTTATATATATATATATATATATATATATATATATATATATATTAAAGGAAGTAACGAGCTCAGATGTGTATTTTAGAAAGCTGCTGGCTGAAGACTAGAACCAATAACACGATACTGCCAGAGATAATTTTTTTTTAAGTCTGTGGCAATGATAGAAGAAATAGAGAAGAGGGAATGGATCCCAAAGGCATTGCAAAGTTAGAAATCACAGGCATTGGGCCAGGTGCGGTGGGTCACACTTATAATCCCAGCACTTTGGGAGGCCGAGGCAGGCGGATCACGAGGTCAGGAGATTGAGATCATCCTGGCCAACATGGTGAAACCCTGTCTCTACTAAAAATACAAAATTTAGCTGGGTGTGGTGGTGTGTGCCTGTAGTCCCAGCTACTTGGGAGGCTGAGGCAGGAGAATTACTTGAACCCGGGAGGCAGAGGTTGCAGTGAGCCGAGATTGCACCACTGCACTCCAGCCTGACGATGGAGCGAGACTCCATCTCAAAAAAAAAAAAAAAAAAAAAAAAAAAGAAGTGATAGGCATTGATTGTTGAACATTTAGATTGTGCAGAGGAGGGCGAAAAGGACGAGAAACAGCAGAGTGCAAACTTTCTAGCTTATAGTATAGATGACAATATTTTTCACTGAGAGAATACAGAAGAAGGAACCAATTGGCAGGTCAGATGACAACCTCAGTTTTAAGCACATTGCATTGGAGCTAGCTGTAGGACATTCTGGTGGAGATGTCTGATGGGTACCTGGAAATTTTTGGCTGGAATTCAATGCAAAATATGAATCTGGGTAGAGAAAATGTGTGTGAAAATGAATGAGCTCACCTGGAAAAAGTGGAATAAGAAAAGAGGATGAGCAGTAAAATCTTGCAGTTACTGAAAAATTTTGGTGGGAAGATGTACAGAAAAACAATAGTTAAAGAAATTGAAAGGCCCGGTGCAGTGGCTCACACCTGTAATCCCAACACTTTGGGAGGCCAAGGCAGGTGGATCACCTGAGCTTGGGAGTTTGAGACCGGCCTGACCAACATGAAGAAACCCCATCTCTACTAAAAATACAAATTAGTTGGGCATGGTGGTGCATGCCTGTAGTCCCAGCTACTCAGGAGGCTGAGGCAGGAGAATTGCTTGAACCCGGGAGGTGGAGGTTGCGGTGGGCCGAGATCATGCCATTGTACTCCAGCCTGGGCAACAAGAGTGTAACTCTGTCTCAAAAAAAAAAAAAAAACAAACAAAAGAAAAAGAAGAAGAAATTGAAAAAGGATGGCTGGAGACAGATGAAAACAAAAACCCAAGCCTGGTGTGAGGAGCACCAGCAACTGTGTTAGGGACAGGGTGGGAAACTTACAAAACTGTATTGCTAAACCATTTAAAAAATAATGTTATATAAAATACCAGTTCTAATGCTTGCTTATTCTCGACCAAAGAATTTATAGTTTTCACAGCACACATTTTCTAAAGTGTTTCTCAGGCCTTAATTTTTCTCTACTAATCAGATTGATATTTTTTTAGGAACGTTTCTAAGAGTGTGTAATGGGAGTAAACTAGAAAAATGTTATTTACTGTATAGGCAACAGAGTTGGAAGATATATTTTTTAAAAATTAAAGGAGACCTGGTTTTGAAGTATAACCATATTAACGCTATGTTGCTTGATACATACAACTAAGTTCAAGTATTTATTAAAGCAACTGGCAAAAATGCATTTATGGCTTAGCTCTTTGGATGTAAAGATGGACTGAAGTGATAGGAGACACCTCTCCCTTCGAGAGCTATACAGTATAATCACAGTGGTAAGACGTTGGAAGGCACACCAGCTGTATTTTTAAGCCACACGATGATATTATCAAAGCTGCTGCGGCAGGCTACTAATTGCCCTCACCTACCACCCCAGATCCATTCTCTCTTCATAGTCACGGTGTAATTCTGGCCCTGCACAGGCTGTCAAGCTAGAGGCTATCTCCCAGCTTTTCTGGAGTTAAATATGGCCATGTGGTTAAGTTCTTACTAAAGATGACAGCTTCTCTGTCACTTGCTTAAAGTCACTTAATCCTAGATTTCCTCTTTCCCCTTCCCACTGGCTGGAACATAGACCCCACAACAATCCCCCTTCAACTTCATGGATGGGGACAACACCCTAGGATGGCAGAGCAACAGGGGGAAGGGACTTGGGATGCAACTTATCTGGTAATGCAGAGCTGCCTTCTCAGCCCGGATCACTCACCATGGACTATTACATGAGGGAAAAATAAACCTGTCTCTTCTTTAAGCACAGTACTGTGGACATATATATTGGCCTTAAATCTAACTGGTAGAGCTACTATTTATTGAATGATTAACATGTTTTCTATACATTAGCTCAACAGATCTGTACACAATTCTGTGGGGCAGTTATTTCATATTCCCATTTACAGATCAAAAAACTGAGATACAGACAAGCAGATTAAATAATTTGCCCTGACCAAAAACTAGCAGGTGCTGGAGCCTGGAGTTCATGTCTGCATGACTCCAAAGCCCACAGTTTTAACACACTGCTCTTATGATTAATTATTCTTATTTTAGTAAGAACAATTTTATGTTAAATCCTTTTTTTAATTTTTAACTGACAAATAAAATGGTATATATTTATTGTGTACAACATGATGTTTTGAAATATGTATACACTGTGAATGGCTAAGTTGAGCTAATTAATGTGCATTACCTCACATATTTATTTTTTGTGGTGAAAGCACTTAAAAATCGATTCTCTAGGCCAGGCATAGTGGCTTATGCCTATAATCCCAGCACTTTGGGAGGCCAAGGGGGTAGGTCACTTGAGCTCAGGAGTTTGAGACTAGCCTGGGCAACATGGTGACACATCTTCTATATATATTTTTTAAAAATCTATTCTCTTAGTGATTTTCAAAATAGATTACTAACTATAGTCACCATGTTGTACAATAGATCTCTGGGACTTATCCCTCTTATCTAAATTTTTTTTTATCCTTTAACCAACATCCCCCGACTCGCCACCCCCCATAGAGTGCTCTACTTCTATGAATTCAGCTTTTGTAAATTCCATATATGCGTGAGATCACGCGGCATTTGTCTTTCTGTGCCTGGTTTATTTTGCTGGACATAATGTCCTCCAGGTTCATCCATGCTGTCACAGATGACAGGATTTCCTTCTTTGTTAAGGCCCAATACACTGCATTCTTTTAAAATATTTCAAAATAACTAATAACTTTTATTTAATAAGTAATCATTTTAAGTATTACTAAAGTAACTTCTGTTTATTGGATGACTGATATCTATCAGACTCTATACTAATTGTTTTACATACACTAACTGATTTCATCTTTATAAAAACACTATGGGATAGTCATTATTTGTATCCCCCTTTTGCAGGTCAGGAAACTGAGTGGTGAAGCAACTCACCCAAGGTCACTGTTAAGGGCAGAGTTATGCCCACCCACCTGCCAAAAATTTCTGAGTTCTGTCCCCCTCTCAGTACCTCAGAAGGTGACCTTATTTGGGAGATAGGTGACTCGGGAGATAAGGGATTACGGGTAAATAAGTTAAGACAAGGTCATTATGTTGGCCTAAATTCAATATGACTGGTGTCCTTATAAAGAGGGGAAATTTGGACACCAAATTTGCATGTGCAGAGGAAAGACCATGTGAAGACACAGGGAGAAGACATCTACACATCAAAGAAAGAGGTTTCGGAAAAAACCAGCTCTGCTCACACCTTGATCTTGGCCTTCCAGCCTCCAGAACTTTGAGGAAATCAATGTTTGTGGTTGAAGCCGCCCAATCTGTAGGACTTTGGTATGGCAGCCCAAGTTGACTAAGACAGTCACGCAGATAGGTAGATGACATCTGTTGAAGAAGGTGTAAGTTCAGAGCTCAGAGTAATTGCTGTGACAATGTCATGGAGGAGAAATAAATGTCAGCTAGAGGATTCAGCACCAACCTCACTGTGGAGATGGCAGTTGAACAGGGCCTTGAAGAACTATAGAGGTATCCTCCAGGATGAGAAAAATAACAAGTGCATCTGCAGGGAGTGGAGGAGGAGAGCCCAGGATGCACGGTCTCTGCAAAGTGAAGTGGGGCATTGCTGGGGCTCCAGGGGGTGTGAGCCCACTGTCTGCCCCAAGCCTGCTTCTCTGGTTGAATGCCCTGGGGAGGGGGCATAGGAACCTGCTGGCTGTGGCAGCCAGTGCAAAGAGGAGCCCACCAGCTGGGTGTGGGAGCTGGAAACTGTCCCATGCAGGGAGGCTCTTAATCTCCCTCAGCAGCTTCGGGAGCCTTGGCCTCCAGGGAGAGATGCCTTCTGCTCTCACTGGGAGCCTCCCATCTGCTCACCACCCTGTGAAAATCCACAGCCAGGACCTGGGTGACACCTCTGCTTTTTGACCTTTCCCATGTAGAGAGCTTAGTTTATTTGTTTTCTACTCTAATTATAAGATATTTCTAAACGGCTCATCCACTAAAACCTCTGTTTGTTAGTCTAGCAGGTGGCGAAGCTCCCCTGTTTAAAATAAAATATACTTCTCTTGCCTTTCCCACACTGTGAGGGTTAATTCTATGTGTCAGCTTCACTGGGACACAGTGCCCAGATATTTGCTCAAACATTTTTCTAGATGTTTCTATGAAGGTACGCTTTTTGGGATGAGATTATGATTTAAGTCTGTGGACTTTGAATAAAGCAGGTTACCCTTCACGATGTGAGTGTGCCTCATCCACATTCTATTGAATGGGAGGGAAAGAGGGAAGGAGAGAGGGAGAGAGAGAGGGAGAGAGAGGGAGAGAGAGAGGGAGAGAGAGAGGGAGAGAGAGAGGGAGAGAGAGGGAGAGTGAGGGAGAGAGGGAGAGAGAGGGAGAGAGAGGGAGAGAGAGAGGGAGATAGAGGGGGGGGGGGAGAGGGAGAGAGAGGGAGAGAGAGGGAGAGAGAGGGAGAGTGAGGGAGAGAGAGGGAGAGTGAGGGAGAGAGAGGGAGAGAGAGAGAGGGAGAGGGAGAGAGAGAGGGAAGGGCGGCGGGAGAGAGAGATTGATTGAGAGAACTGACAAGGGCTGTGAAAGATGTTTAGCATGAAAAATTACTAAAAAAAAAAAAAAATCAGAAGGAAGAGTTTGGTCTTTACATTTTCCTAATTAATTACCAAGACATAAACCACACCTGATCCATCAAATAGAAAATGACTAAAGAGGATGAAACATGCCTTTCAAGTGATACAAATCTATGCATAATCATTATGAACAATAGCTAATACAGATGGGCAGGGAGACCAGGTAGGTACGATGGTGTAGTTGAAGTGGCATTGTCAGCCAGGTACAGTGGCTCATGCCTGCAATCCCAGCACTTTGGGAGGCTGAGGCAGGTGGATTGCTGTTCCAGATGAGGCTAGGCAACATAGTCAAACCCTGTCTCTACAAAAAGTACAAAAATTAGCCAGGTGTAATGGTACATGCCTGTAGTCCCAGCTACTTGAGAGGCTGAGGTGGGATGACTGTTTGAGCCCAGGAGGCAGAGAATACAGTGAGTCGAAGTTGCACCACTGCACTCCAGCCTGGGCAACAGAGCAAGGCCCTGTCTGAGAGAGAAAGAGACAGAAGAGAGAGAGAGAGAAGAGAGAGAGAGAGAAGAGAGGGAGAGAGAAGAGAGAGAGAGAAAAGAAAGAAGACAGAGAGAGTTGTCATGTTATATCGCAGAGCATTTTTTAAAAATAGGTATTTTCTATACTGTTGCAAAATGTGTATTTTTTTTTAACTCTGAAAGAGAAGAAATAGAGCTGTGGCTTATGTTTCAGGATTTCTGCAACTGATTCCAAGTACAATCAGGTCGACAATAGTAGAATCTGTTTTTCAACTAGGAAGTTGTGGGGAGGAAGACGAAGTTCCTGTATTCCTTTCTTTCCTCTTCCGTGATGCTATGTTCGTACTGGATTATATAAAGGAAGCTGCAGGCTGGTCAACCTCCATCTCAGAGCTGTGACCTTGCTGGATCTTGCTGCTTTGTGGAGCAGTGCTTAATATTTAGGGCCTTAAATTGAAATCAGGCACTCGAACAGATATTTGTACACCCTTTTTTTTTTGAGAAGGAGTCTTGCCCTGTCGACCAGGCTCCAGTGCAGTGGTGCAAACTTGGCTCACTGCAACCTCCACCTCCTGGGCTTAAGCAATTCTCCTGCCTCAGCCTCCCAGGCAGCTGGGATTACAGGCATGTACCACCATGCCCAGCTAAGTTTTGTATTTTTAGTAGACAGAGGGTTTTTGTCATTTTGGCCAGGCTGGTTTCAAACTCCTGACTTCAAGTGATCCACCCTCCTCGGCCTCCCAAAGTGCTGGGATTGCAGGCATGAGCCACCGTGCCCGCACCCGGCCTGTACACCCATCTTCATAGCAGCATTATTCACAATAGCCGAACAGTGTAAACAACCCAATCCGCAGATGAATGGCAAAACAAAATATGATGTAGAATAGACATACAATGGAATAGTATTCAACCTTAAAAAGGAAGGAAATCCTTATAAGTGCTAAAACTAAGTGAACTTAAGTGAAATAAACCAGACACCAAAGGACAACTATTGTATGATTGTACTTATATGAGGCACCTAGAATAGTCAAGTTTATGGAGACAGAAAGTAGGAAGTTAGTTACCAGGGACTGGAAGAGGCGGGAATTTAGAGTTGTTTAATGAGTACAGAGTTTTAGTTTGGGATGATTAAAAACTTCTGCAGATGAATGGTTGTGATAGTTGCAAAACAATGTGAAGGTATGTAATGCCACTGACCTGTACGCTTAAAAAAGGTTAAGATGGGGCCGGGCATGGTGGCTCACGCCTGTAATCCCAGCACTTTGGGAGGCTGAGGCAGGCGGATCACAAGGTCAGGAGATAGAGACCATCCTGGCTAACATGGTGAAATGCAGTCTCTACTTAAAAAAATACAAAAAAATTAGCTGGACGTGGCGGCGGGCACCTGTAGTTCCAACTACTCAGGAGGCTGAGGCAGGAGAATGGCATGAACCCGGGGGGACGGAGCTTGCAGTGAGCCGAGATCATGCCACTGCACTCCAGCATGGGCGACAGAGCAAGATTCTGTCTCAAAAAAAAAAAAAAAAAGGTTAAGATGGTAAATCTATGTGATAAGACAAAAACTTCAGCTGAATTAAATTTAAAGAAGTTTAATTGAGCAATGAACTATTCACAAATCAGGCAGCCACGTGGTGGAAGATTCATGGACAGAATAAGGAAAGGGAGGTTCGGAAACAGCTGGATTGGTTACAGGTCTGCATTTGCCTTATTCGAACACCGTTCGAACAGTTGGCTACATTTCATTGGCCAAAACTTGGTGATTGGCACAACTGTAGGCTATGGTCTGTTTACACCTCCACTTGTTATAGTTTACAATGTACAGCAAAACCTTTAGGCTGAACTTAAAATACGTAAGTAGGCAGCTTTAGGCTAAACTTGATTTAACATATGTGTCTTTTACCATAATTCTAAAAGAGAAGATTTAGGGCTTCAGGGTTAGCCCAATCTGCGTTCAAATTTATGTCTACCACTGACTAATGAGACTGCTTTGACCTTGACCAAATTTGTTAGGCTAAGAGCCAACTTCCCCATCTCTGAAATGGAGATGATAACATCACCTGCTTTACAATGTTATTGTAAGGGTAAATAGCACAACATATGTAAAACTCTGAGCCCAACACTCAGCAGATGGAAATGTTGAAAGAATGTTGTTTATATTATTAACTGTTACCTTCTGGGAGAAGAGAACTGAAACCTCTAAGAGGAACTAACAGGTTGCAATGCTCTGCTTTCTTTGGCTGAAGTTTTCATGACCCTCTGCATAAATAAACGAGTTTAAGAAAAAAAACTTCTCAGTTATGCAGATGTTCCTTTCCAAATATCCAAGTTACTCTAGGAAGCAGGAGAAAACAACTCCAAATGAGAGAAGACTGGACACATGAGTAGAACAGGAATAAAGTAAACATATCTTAAAATGCAAATAAACATTATCTGCAATAATGCAAAATGAACTTGCAACCATCTCAATTAAATGGGGGAAGAAATCCTGTAGAGTCTAACAACCAGGAGGTGGTACATGGCGATTAACTGTCCAGCACCTTTTAACTTAGGCTGGGTTTAATGCTACTAACAGTCTATTTAGTTAATATGCCCTCCACTGTTTGAGTTTAGAAAATGTGACAATATTCATAAGTTCCGCCAAGGTTGGTTCTTCTGTCCTACTTTTCCCATAAAGCCTGTTACCCCACCATGGAATTTCCTACTACTTTTTAGGCTAAAGTTTCAGGAAAATAACATTTAAGTTTTATGGAGGGAATTTTGTTGTATCATTGGTTACTTTCTAAGTGATTGTTTCTTCCCAGTATATTTAATTTAACTGTCACCAGTTACGCTTGAGTAACAGAGAACTCTGTTTTCTATCTGCAATCTTCCCTTTGACTGTATTAAACAATGCAGATCTTCAGCTCTGCCACTATGCCAATATCTCTCAGCTCAATCCTTGGTCTTCAACAAACAGGATTTCCACTTACCTGCTCTAACACCTGAGGATAGATAAATATTTTCCTGCTTACCCAACACACTTTGACCCAAACGTAATCTACCAGTGTCTTTGCTAACCAGCTCACCTATGCTGCCTGGACCTCCTGTTTCCAGGTGGGAAACCAGGACTGCCATATAGAACCCATGGCCTGATGAAAGCACCTGGCTCATCTTGCCAAGCTCTATGCCCAGGGAGGCGACTTTATCCAGTTTTCACAAAACTGCCCAGGTTGTAAATGGTCTAGTGGACGATCACAGATACCGCTATCTGTAGAACCTCTCTTTGCCATCTGGGTCACATCCAGTCGGTTGCCAAGTCCTGAAAATTATACCTCCTTATTAATTCCCACATTTGTATTCTCTGAAAAGCCCTGCTCAAGCCCTCAGTATTTCATGCCCTACACACAAAGTTCTAAATCACAGAGTATCAAAATATTCTATGGAGCTTTATAAAGTGCACACTCCCCAGCCCCACTTCTGGAGACTGTAAATCCACAGATCTGGGATGGGGACCTGGCATAGTTATTTTTAAAAGGCTCTACAGACAATTTTGATGTATGACTCTCTCTGGTTGAAACTACAATATTCAGCCTCTGGTCCCTCAACCCCCTCCCTCCCAACCATAGTTGACCATTTAAACACTGCTGCCCAGTGCATCTTCACTGTGAAGATGGTACTGCACTCTTGATCTTTGGGACAAAATTTAGAATCAGAACAATAACCAGAGCATATACTCTTTCCTCTTAAAGATCGCAAGTGATGAGGTTAATGACGCAGTTGGAGAAAATTCTGGTCTGACTAACACTTTCATTAGAAACTTGGTTGCTCTGCTTGGCTGGCTAGGTGTTTGTTTCTCAAGCTTCTCTCCATCCTGGCCATTGCTATCCTCTGTCACAAAGACCCTTGCAATAACCTTCTAACCGGTTTCCCAATCTTCTGTTTTACTTCCTACTCTGCACTGTCACAAGTGAATCCATTCTCTGCACTGCCCATAAGTGAAATCATTCTGGACGTAAATTTTAGCAAAACATTAATTATGTTTAAAATTCTACAGCAATTTCCCAGTACCTTGCGAGAAATTCCATACTCCTACCAAGGCCTTCCCAGAGCTGGCCCATGACTAATTCTCTTGCCTTATGGCTGGCCTTTATCCCTCATGTCCACTAGGCTCAAGGACCCAATAAAGTTCTTGTAGGTCCACAAATGCTTTGTGCTTCTCATCCCTGCACCTTTCTTAATTTTTTTTTAAAATAGGGATGGGGTCTCACCATGTTGACCAGGCTGGGCTTGAACTCCTGGGCTCAAGCGATCCCACCTTGGCCTCCCAGACTGCTAGGATTACAAGTGTGAGGCCATCACACCTGGCCATCCCTGACCTTTCAACACACTGTTCCTCTATTTAAGATATTCTCTCCAACATATCCCCTTTCCCTTTCATCTGACGTATTTACCACTCATCTTCCAGCTTTCAACCTTCAACACTTCCTCACAAGTCCTTCCTTGGCCTTTTTTTAGGATCAGCCCCTTTACAGTGTGCTGGGATGGCATCCATAATTCTCTTATCATCTCATCATCTTAACGGCTCCTTTAGTGTCTGTTTCCCCCATTAGACTGCAAACTCCCTGAGGGTAGGACCATGTGTAAGTTTATCACTGCTCTATCCCCATGTCTGAAGTGGGCACATGGCTTGTGCTAGATACATGTTTACTGGAATAATAAATGTTGAGATCAGCAGAGAAATAAAATATGTTGGTAAGCATTTTTATGTGAAACAATTAAATAAAGAATATATACATCTATTGATCCAATACTCTGTGCTAGACATTTTTCTAGGGCCTTGGAAAACAAAAGAACAAGATGGGTTCTCTGACCTCCTGGAGCTGACAATTTAATGCAGGAAATCAATGACTATAATCCAAGTCCACCGTAGCTTCAGTAAAGGTTATAAAAAGTGCTTATAGTTTTATATATCAACTCTGGAAAAAAGCAGTGCTATAAATATCTAAAACAATGATTCTTGAAGGTGGGCTCAAACTATCCCATAGCCTTCCATATGTATTCTTTAGGGGCTGCCTGGGTTCCTCTCCCAGCTCCACTATTTTTTATCTGGGCAACTTGGAGCAAGTTACTTAACTTCTCTGTACTTCAGATTCATAATTTCTATTAGTACAAGGATTAATAAATTAATGTATTAAAGTGTTTAGCACAGTGCTTGTCACATACTAAGGGCTCAAAATGTGTCTTTTCATCATTATTATCAAGACTTAATACAGGTGGGTGCCGCTGGTTCATGCCTGTAATCCCAGCACTTTGGGAGGCCAAGGCAGGCGGATCACTTGAGGTCAGGAGTTCAAGACCAGCCTGGCCAACATGGTGAATCCCCGTCTCTACTAAAAATACAAAAATCAGCCAAGCATGGTGGCATGCACCTGTAATCCCAGCTACTAGGGAGGCTGAAACAGGAGAATCACTTGAATCCAGGAGGCAGAGGCTGCAGTGAGCGAGATCACACCACTACACTCCAGCCTGGGCAACAGAGCATGATTTCGTCTCCAAAAAAAAAAAAAAAAAAAAAGACTTCATAGTTACAGGAAGTTTCTAAGAATAAAATTTGATGTTTGTTGGTCAGGCACAGTGGCTCATGCCTATAATCCTAGCACTTTGGGAGGCAGAGGGGGGGTGGATCACGAGGTCAGGAGTTTGAGACCAGCCTGGCCAACATAGTGAAACCCCGTCTCTACTAAAAAATAAAAAAAATAGCTGGGTGTGGTAGTGGGTGCCTGTAATCCCAGCTACTTGGGAGGCTGAGGCAGGAGAATTACTTGAACCCAGGAGGTGGAGGTTGCAGTGAGCCGAGATCATGCCACTTCGCTCTAGCCTGGGTGACAGAGCAAGAATCCGTCTCTAACAACAACAACAAAAAAATTGATGTTGTACTGAAAAATTAGCATATTCTAGAGTTTATTAAGGACTGTAATTCAATATTCTACTCAGATGACTGTGCTAGGCAATGCTTGCTAATGTATCAAGGTTCCTATTGCCCATGCACCTGCTCACATGTGGGTTGGAATTCCTGAAGTTTTCATGAAGCACTTCTTGTCATTAATGTTGTCCTGAGATAGTTATATTTTTTATTGTGGCTCTCTTTGTTCTTTTAGCTATCAATTCCCATTAGGTTAGCTTCATTGTTACCTATTTAGTTTATTATTGGTGATCTGGCTGACTCAGAAATTATTAAATAGATGCATCGACAATATTTTCTTGGATTATAATTTTTCAATAATTATACTTTTAAAAAAGTATACCTTGCAGTTCAAACTTAAGTGACTGCATTCCTATTGGAAACACAAATGGAAACCCTTCCTTTTTCCCTCTCAATTGCTTTTATAGTAACTCTTCATTGCTATTACTAAAATAACTAAAGTATTTTACAAATAGAAAATTGAAGTAGGTGTTGTAGATGGGCGAAGGAGTCTCTTGCACGTTCTAAGTAGACCTAGGTCAAAAAACCTTGGACTAGCCAGGCATAGTAGTTTATGCCTGTAATCCCAGCACTTTGGAAGGCTGAGGCAGAAGGATCCCTTGAGCTCAGGAGTTTGAGACCAGCTTGGGCAATATAGCAAGACCCCATCTCTTAAAAAAAAGAAAAAAAAACTAGCTGGGCATGGTGCACACACCTGTAGTCCCCGCTATTTGGAGGTGCTGAGGTGGGAGGATCACTTGAGTCCAGGAAGTTGAGGCTGCAGTGAGCCAAGATCATGCCACTGCACTCCAGCCTAGACAACACAGCAAGACTCTGTCTCAGAAAACAAATCCTGGCTGGGCACTGTGGCACACGCCTGTAATCCCAGCACTTTGGGAGGCCAAGGCAGGCAGATCCCCTGAGGTCAGGAGTTTGAGATCAGCCTGGCCAACATAGTGAAACCCCATCTCTACTAAAAATACAAAAATTAGCCAGGTGTGGTGGTGCATGCCTGTAGTCCTAGCTACTAGGGAGGCTGAGACACGAGAATTGCTTGAACCTGGGAGGGGGAAGTTGCAGTGAGTCAAGGTCATGCCACTGTACTCCAGTCTTGGTGACAGAGCGAGACCCTGTCTCAAAAAAAAAAAAAAAAAGAAAAAAGAAAAGAAAAACACAAATCCTTAAAATAAGAAACAAATGATTCACACGAGCACACACATACACAAATACACTTAAAACAATGTCTAGCATATAGAATGTACTATATAAGTGTTTCTGTTATTATTTAGCACAATAGCTTTTGACCTTTAAAAAAAAAAAAAGATGGAACTCTTTCTGTGGTAGGCTGAATAATGACCCTCAAAGAGATCTACACCCTAATCCCTGCAGCCTGTGAATATTACCTTATACGGAAAAGGGGTCTTTCGAGATGTGATTAAATTATAGCGCTTGTGACAAGGAGATCATCTTGGATTATCCAGATGGGCCCAAAATGCAATCAAAGGTTTCCTTCTAAGAGGGAGGCAAAAGGAGATTTGACACAGAAGAGAAAGAGAGAGATGTGATAATAATAGAAACAGAGAGGGGTTTGATGATGCTATACTGCTGGCTTTGAAGAGGGAGGAGCTGGATGTGGTGGCTCACACTTGTAGTCCCAGCTCCAGCTACTAGAGAGTCTGAGGCAGGAGGATCCCTTGAGCCCAAAAACTCAAGGCTGCAGAGAGCTACGATCCCACCACTGCACTCCAGCCTGGGCAACAGAGCAAGATCCCATCTCAAAAAAACAAACAAAAAATAAAAGAGGAAGGAAGGGACCATGGGACCATGAGCCAAGAAATGCCACCGGAACTGGAACCACATAGAATTTCCAGAGGGACACAGACCTGTGACCCTTTAACTTTATTTAGCCCAAATGGATTTTGGTCTTAGGGCTTCTAGAACTGTAAGAGAATAAATGAGTGATGTTTCAAACTAACAAATTTTACAGCAGCCACAGGAAACTAATATAGGTCCTTTCTTTCTTTAAATCTTATCTGAAAGGTTATTTTATATTATTACATTTTATTACATCTCAGTAACAATCAAAACTTAAAAAAATTAGTGGAAGCAAGATTAAGCTGTGGAAAGAAAGGTCAGAGCAGGTCTCAATTGAAAAAACTGCTACTACTTTCTCTTTGATAAGGGTCCTAGGAATCTCTTAGGGGAAAGCTTCAAACTGTAGTAAATGCAGTTTGGAGGAGTTGTGGTGTAATAAAGTAATGCAGCTTCTTACTCCAAAAGCAGGCACTTCAAACCTGCAGTTATAAAATGAGTAAGCTGGAGACCTAATGTGCTGCGTAGTGACTATAATTAATAATGTATCATATACTTGAAATTTGCTAAGACAGTCGACCTTAAGTATTCTCACCACACAAACACACACACAAAGGTAAGTACGTGAGGTGATGAATATGTTGATTAGCTTGATTATGATGATCATTTCACAATGCGTATGCATATTAAAATGTCATGTTGTATCATAGTTTGCCAAGAGTAAAAGCAAAAAAAAAAATCACTTTGCATACCTTGAATAGGTACAATTTTTGTCAATTATACTTCAATAAAGCTGAAAAGGCCAGATGCCACGACTCACGCCTGTAGTCCCAGCATTTTGGGAGGTGAGGCAGGAAGATCACCTGATGCCAGGAGTTTGAGACCAGCCCGAGCAACACAGCGAGACCTCATCTCTACCAAAAAATACAAAAATTAGCCAGGTGTGGTGGCACGTGTCTATAGTCCCAGCTACTCAGGAGGCTGAGGTGGGAGGATCCTTTGAACCCAGGAGATCAAGAGTGCAGTGAGCCACTGCACTCCAGCCTGGGTGACACAGCAACGCCCTGTCTCAAAAAAAAAAAAAAAAAAAAAAAAGCTGAGAAAATAAAAACAAGCCAAAAGGTATGTATTTGTGTGCTTCAGGATTAAATTTTGAGATAAGACTAGCTTACACACTGCAGGAGGACTAAACAGATTGTACTTCCCTTATATAATACTTTTATTATAATGTAAATGATGATGGTATACATCTAATGTCTGAAAGTACTATTGCCTTACAATACTAAACAGAGTAAATAATGTACCCATTCTACACATGAGGAATCCATTTTTCCCAAAATGAAGAAAGTGATGTGACTTGTCCAACATCACA
This sequence comes from Pan paniscus, assembly GCF_029289425.2. Taxonomy (NCBI): domain Eukaryota; kingdom Metazoa; phylum Chordata; class Mammalia; order Primates; family Hominidae; genus Pan; species Pan paniscus. The sequence continues at coordinate 138,676,366 of NC_073252.2, read as the reverse complement.
GAGCTACCAAGGGATGTGGCTGGAAATCTCCTTCTGCTAAAATGCTCAAGAAGGACATGACCCAAAATGCATTTGTGGCTCCCTTAGACAAAAATCCTTTCCAGAGAGGAAGAGCACCTGTTTTTACAGTGAAGGGGAAGGATGTAGATGTGTCTGGGCGGGGAGCGGGCGCAGGAGATGTTTTTCACTTCCCCATTCCAATGTGAATGAGGGGGCAGCCCACACAGCAGACACTCTGGGAAATGTTCAGCTGCCCAAAGAGCTGTCCCCTCTCCTGCGTTCCTGTCTCCCCCATTTGCAGTCCCAACTTAAAGTTGAACCAACTTGTGTGTTTTCTTTGTCCTGACAAAAGGAAAGGGAACTAATCCTCATTGGCGTCATCCTCTGTGCTAGCATTTGGCATAAGTTTTCTTACTGGTTCTGGAAAGCCAGGCCGCATCACAGCAGCTATTTAAAAATCCAGGTCTGGAACTTGAAATAATGAATTTGGTAACCATTAGCATGGAAGAAAAACATAAAGCCATGAAACCTCCTTTAAGAGAGAAAACTAGGCAGATTGCTAGTGTCAAATTGCTACAGAGAAGTAAAATATATATATATATATATATGATTGGGAAAGGTCAGAAGATTTGGAGTGCATAATAAAATTGGAATGACCTAAAGCCCATCTGTTTTGTGGTGTGGTGTATAGTGGATTAAGCTCATGGGCTTTGAAATCAGATGGTCTGGGTTTACCTGTGTGTTCATTCATTGTGTAAATATTGATTTGGTATTACTATTTGCTATTCTCTGTACTCATGGTGTTTATATTGTAGAAGAGATAGATAACAATCATGTAAACAAGTAGATATATAATAAATACTATTGATTAATTCATTCTCCCAATACATACTACAGTTATCTAGGAGATAGGGTCAGAAAGGCAACTAAGGCCAGAGAGTTTAGGATCTGGTAGTCCATTGTGAGGGCTGTGGCTGTTACTCTAAGTGAGACAGGAACCTATTGGTGGGTGTTGAGCAGAAGAGTGACATGATCTGACTCATATTTCTAAAAGACCACTTTGGCTGCTATGCAGAGAATAAGCTGAAGAAACCTAGAGCAGAAGCAGGGAGATCAGTGAGGAGATTATCACAATAATATCGGCAAGAAGCAGTGATGGTGATGAGGCCGGGGGAACCCCGTGGAGGCAGTGAGAAGTGTTTGCAGCCGGGATCTAAGTTGAGGGTAGAGAACAGGATTTCCTGACAGATTGGGCAGGAGGAGTGAGAAAAGGAGAGAAGTGAAAGGTGACCCTAAACTTTCTCTCTGAGGGATTGGAAGACTAGAGGTGCCATTCATTGAAATAAAGAAGACTGCAAGAATAACAGATTGAAGGAAGGTGGGAGGAAGATAAGGGCTCATTTTTGTAAGTTTATGGTAAACTTGAGGAAGTTTATAGACAGCCAAGTGGATATGTCAAGTTGGAAATTGGTTATCACAGCTTGGAGTTCAGAAGAGAGGTCCATGGACTAGACGTGAGGGCTCATGCTTATAATCCCAGCACTTTCGGAGGCTGAGGCAGAAAGACTGCTTGAGGCCAGGAGTTTAAGACAAGACTGGGCAGCATAGCAAGACCCCCATCTCTACAAAAAATAAAATAATAAGCTGGGTGTAGTGGCATGCAGATGTAGTTCCAGCTACTTGGGAGGCTGAGGCAGGAGAGTCACTTGAGCCCAGGAATCCAAGGCTGCAGTGAGCCACAATTGAGCCACAGCCTAGGCAACAGAGTGAGACCTTATCTCTAAAAGAAAAAAAAAAAAAAGAGGTCCAGGCTGAAATAAACAGCTGCTAAACTAAAAGGAAAAATGAAACAGGCTGTTGGAGATAAAGATCAATAAGGGTTAAGGATGCCATTCTAGATAGGAGAGCTAAAGACCTCACTGAAAAGGGATATTTGAACAGAGACCTGGTTGAAGGGAAGGAGAAACCCACTCAGTTATCAGAGGGAAGGGGAGCCCAGCAGAGGAAAGAGCACACTCAGGACTAGTGGAGAGCGTGCTTGGCTTTGAGAGGAAGAGCCAGAAGTTCAATGGGGTCACCAAGAGATGGCCTGGTAAGGATATAAAACCAGAGAAGTAGCAAGGGATTACATCATGCATTCCAGTCCTTGCTCTGCCACTTGCTAAGAGTACACCCTGGCTGGGTGCAGTGGTTCATGCCTGTAATCCCAGCACTTTGGGAGGCCGAGGTGGGCAGATGGCTTGAGGCTAGGCATTTGAGATGAGACCAACCTGGCCAACATAATGAAACCCCAGCTCTACTAAGGATACAAAAATTAGCCAGGTGTGATGACACACACCTGTAGTCCCAGCTATTTGGGAGGCTGAGACAGGAGAATCACTTCAACCCAGAAGGTGGAGGTTGTGGTGAGCCGAGATCGTGCCACTGCACTCCAGCCTGGGTGACAGAGCGAGACCCTGACTCAAAAAAAAAAAAAAAAAAAAAAAGAGTACACCCTTAGATAAATTACATACCTTCTCTCAGCTCCATTTTCTTTATAATGGGGTAGTAATGGAACTTACCCACTTAGGATATTGAGAGAATCAGATGAGATCATGTTCACAAAGCATTTAACACAGTGCCTGCAGCATAGGTGAAATTTCCTGGGTATTCACTAAGTACTTTTCAAAGTGTCCTGCAGCATCTCCTGTGTGGTTTCTGGGTGAATAATTTCATCTCTCTGGGAAGTTTGGGTTTTGTGGTTGGTGTTAGGCTCCTCAGCTCCTCAGCTTCCATTTTGCTGGTCCTGCTGGCACAGTCACCCATCTGGTAGTTTGTCCTTGATAACCACAGCTCATGGGCACTTTCGGATGGGCAGGGGAGTCTGGGAGATCCACAGTCACTGACTTGAATTGCAGATGGTGTGACTCCGTGCTCACCCACAACCTCCAGCTCGTTGGTTCTAACACTGGATTTCCCCCCCCCAACAAGGGTTACTCCAGGGTTGGCAAGACGTCCAGTCAAGTCATTCCATCCCCAGATAGGCTCTCACCAATCTCTTGGCAAGAAACCCAGTCACATCTGGCCTTGACTAACGATATCAGTCTTCACCCTGAATCTCAAGGGAGCAATGTCCCAGAGGCTTCTACTCTGGATGTTCCTTCCTCCCTACTCAACTGGCATGGAAAGGGGAGGGTTAAAACACAGAAGTTTGCTCTACTTAAGCATAGCTATGTTGGGAAAATGCATTTCATTTCATACATCAAATGTAAGTTAAGACCCCCGACACAATATCCTGGGAACACCCTGATGCAAAGTTAAGGGGGGAAAACTGTAAAGATTGAGGGAAAGAGAGAAAAAGGAGAGCAGATAAAATGAATTTTTATTAAGTCTTACCCAACATTGAGTCAACCATTCAGAAAAAAAAAAATCAGATAATATGCTAATGACTACAACCTAGCCAGATGCTAACACACACCCTCTATTGTGCTTCAGAGTGAACCAGGTTCATCCTTTCTCAGGAGAGTCTGACCATTGCTCTTCCAATTTTCAGTATGAAAATGTGATAAGGAATGAGACCAAGTCAAGGGCTACGGAGAACAGGAAAAGCTGAATGCAAGCAACCATCTGACTGTCAAAGACGAACTAAGTTGGACACTAGCTAAAGCCAGAAGGATAGATTTTATTCAGTAATAACTATCGCTATAGGGAAGGAGTCCAGCAGGAACTGAACTTTAGCTTCACTGAAACAGAAGGAAGAGATTTTTTTTTTTTTTTTGACAGAGTCTTGCTCTGTTGCCCAGGCTGGAGTGCAATGGTGCAATCTCGGCTCACTGCAACCTCTGCCTCCCAGGTTCAAGTGATTCTCCCGCCTCAGCCTGCCAAGTAGCTGGGATTACAGGCATGCGCCACCATGCCCGGCTAATTTTTATATTTTTAGTAGAGACAGGGTTTCGCCAAGTTGGCCAGGCTAGTCTCAAACTCCTGACCTCAGGTGATCTGCCCGCCTCAGTTTCCCAAAGTGCTGGGATTACAAGCGTGAGCCATCGTGCCTGGCCTTCAACCTGAAGAAATCTTGTCATATGTCTCCATATATGATCTCATGTTCCCATCCTTTATTTTAATTCCTTTTCTTTCATTTGAAACAATGTCCTAATTTACTGCAGTGTAGAAAAATGGCCTCCTGATAAAAAGATTGTAAAACATGCTGAGAAACCTACTAAGAAAAAGATTGTAAAACATTTCATCCCTTATATGTTAATTAGAATATGGGCAAAGTTGCTGTAACTGAAGCCCAAAATAACAGTAAACAAGGAGTTCATTTCTCTTCCATGTAATAGTCTGGGAGTGGCACAGCAGGGACCCAGGCTCCTTTAACCTGGTTACTCAGCTGTCTCTAGGATAGTACATGCATATTGTCTAGGGTGGATCCTGTGACCACATTCCATAAAGCAGGTTGGAGGAAGAAGCAGGAAAGAGATTTAAGAACATGTCTGGGAAGTAAGACATACCACTGCTGGTCTCTTGGAAGTCTTATTGCTGTAGAAGAAGGGAATATTTCAAGTATGTATTTCTATGTAACAAACTTTTCCAACACCTAGTGGCTTAAAATATATCAACTTTTTATTATCGGTCATAATTATGTGAATTGAATGGGCAGTCCCTCTACTGACCTTGCTTAGAGTTTCCCAGGCAATTAAAGTCAGATGATGGTTGCAGCTATCATGTCCAACATGCTCACTCGCATCTGCAGTGCCTTGGTGGGGACGGCTGGAAGACTGACCTCAGCTGGCATGTGTGGAGTGTTGGGCCTTTCCATATAGAAAGGTCTCTCCATAAAGACTCGGTCTCTCCCTTTCCATAAGACCTTTCTGCATGATCTCTCTTGAAGGGTGGCCTGACTTCTTAAATGGCAGTCTAGAGTTCCCCAAAGTGCAAAACTTTAAGTGCCAGACCTTCCTAATGCTTAGGGCCTGACACAGCCACACTTCACCCACATTTTATGAGTTAAAACAAGCCTCAGGCCCAGCAAAGATTCAAGGGGAGGAGACTGATCAGGTGTAGGTCCTAGAGGGCATCGCACATTGGAGGCCACTGCTGGAGCTGATTATGATAAGATGTACGTATACTGAGTATATGTATTTGTTTGCTAGAGCTGCCATACAAAATACCATAAACTGGGTGGCCATAAACAAAAGACTTACTATCTCAGGGCAGGTGCGGTGGCTCACACCTGTAATCCCAGCACTTTGGGAGGCTGAGGCGGGTGGATCATGAGGCAAGGAGTTTGAGACCAGCCTGTCCAATATTTGTGAAACCATGTCTCTACTAAAAAAAAAACAAAAACATAAAAATTAGCCGGGCATGGTGATACACCTGTAGTCCCAGCTACTCAGGATACTGAGGCAGGAGAATCGCTTGAACCCAGGAGGCGGAGGTTTCAATGAGCCAAGATTACGCCGCTGCACCCCAGCCTCGGGGGCAGAGTGAGACTCCATCCCAAAAAAAAGAAAAAAGAAAAAAGAAACTTACTATCTCTGGAGACTAGAAATCCAAGATCAAGGTGTCTGCAGGCTTGATTCCTTGAAAGCTCTGAGATAAAAAAAAAATCTGTTCCAGGCCTCTCCCCTTGGTTTGTGGACTGCCATCTTCTCCCTTTGTCTCTTCATGTTGTCTTCCCTCTGTGTGTATCTCTGACCAAAGTTTCCCCTTCTTACAAGGACACCAGTTATACTGGATTAGGTTCTACCCTAATGGCCTCTTCACTTTAACTTGATTACCTCTGTAAACATCCTATCACCAAATAAAGCCACATTGTTAGGTATTGGGGGTTAGGACTTCAACATAGGAATTTTCAGGGTGCATGATTAGACCCATGACACTGAGGAACAACTAACAGTCTTTGATAAGATTTGCAATACATTAACCTTTTACTTCCCTAGAAATACGTTGATAATAATTTCCTCCTTGCATTGCACTTTTTATTATTTCTTGAAAAAAATTGGACATTTAAAATATGTTTTCTTTTTGCCTGTGTACATTATCTTATAAATCAAAATTGTCATTGGCAACACAAAGTTCATGTCACAAAAAGGCAGAAATATTCAGTTCCAATTTTGCTCTGTCTGTTCTGTTAAAGAGCCTCATATTCAGTTTAGAAAGAAATAACAGGAAACTTTAGCCTAAAAACAAGTGAGACAATTTAAGAGAAAACTTTAAGACCTCTAAATCAATATCAGGGCCCAAAGGAATTAAGTTTTATCATTCTAAGAAAATATGAAAAATAAAGCATCCTGTTGCTATAGAGTTACCTGATTATATCAGGTCCTCCTGAGCCTGTCATAGCAGATGATGTACCCAAAAACAACATAGGCTGGAATACTCATCTGCACACACAGAAAATATGTACAAAGACGGCCATTGCTGCTGCACTGTTTGAAAGAGTATAAAATAGGGGGAAAAGACCTAAATGTTCCATTCTCATTAGGGGTTTTCTTATATAAGACATAATGTATCTGCACCATGAAATAACACAATTTCTTAAAATGCAGCTGTATTATACGTAGACAAGGAAGATCTCCAAGACACATTGTTGAGTAATACAAAGTAAAAAACTAAACACACAAACAATATGTATTTTCTACAATTATATGTAATGCATATACATATATGTGTGCACATATACGTATGTGGATATATATATTTGTACTTATATACGTGTGTGTATATGTGTATGCATAGACATGTGTGTATACACATGCATGAAAGTATATAGGAGATAAAAGCTGTGCAAAGATATGATTCTCTCTAAAGAGAAAAAGAGCCAGAATTGAGGATGGGGAACAGTCCAGAAATGATTTTATTTATAATGACTTAATTTTTTTACCAGGATATTATATTCATTTTTATATGTTTAATAAAGATCTAATGTAAAAATGTAAGAGAAGCAACACAGCGCAGTGGCTAAAAGCATAGACACAGAAGCCAGACAATGAATTTGAAGCCCAGATTTGTCACTTTCTACCCATGTGACTTTGAGCTGTTTATCTTCTCTGCATCAGTCTCCTCAATAATCAAGTAAGAATAATGTTCCTACTTCAGAGTGTTATTATGAGGTTCAAGTATTTTTAAATAACCTAAAAAACCCCTGATGCACAGTAGGCATATTTGTTAGTTTTTAACTGTTTGAAATGATTGATTAAAAATATTTTCTGAAATAGAAAGGACTATAATGGGATTTGCTGAATGAGGGTGATTAGGATATGGCCATTGGGAGAAGGGATAGGAAATCGTAACACAATACACAGCAAGATTATCTAAAAACCCTCTTCACATTTGACTTGTTTGTTTAGTTCTCCCCTGCCCCCGCTTCCTTGCTGAATTTTTCTTCTTGATCCTTTTCCTATGTGGAGAGATCTACCCCCACCGGGGTACCTTCGGTTTGGCTTCTCCGTTCAGTGTTGCAAAGGGCTGACCACCAAGGAACAAAGGATCTCAAGCAGAATCAAAGAGTAAGAGAAAAGGAAATGTTGCAGATACACCTCAAGTTCTTTCTTTCACCTTGACATATGGATCATCTTTTTGCCTTTTCCAAGAACAGATGGCAGTTGCCTCAATGCCAAAAGTGACAGAGCAGATAGTGAAGCTTCTGCAAATGCTCAAGGCATTAAGCCCTGTCCAGGTCCTACCTACCTGCTGGGGGAGTCCCCTGGGATGCACAGGGAAGGGTGTGGGAAGGGGCAGAGCTTCCACCTAAGCAGCATACACACATCACAGCCTGATCCTGGGAGGAACAAGGCCACTCTCTGACCCTCATTTACCTCTCAAGTCTCCAACAGCCTGGTGGGGAGATGGGGGGGTACCATGGGGGCCTCCTCTGCACAAAACAGGACAATCCCTCTCCTGTCTTACCCTGCATGGCAAGTCAGGCTGATGCTCCCCAAATCTCTCCTATCTGTTGCAGAGGGGGCTGTAAGGGAGGCAGGATGGGAATAATAAGACTTAGGGAAGACCCAGTTCTAACCCCTTCCCTTACTCTTCATCTCTTCCCAAGCTACCCATATACTAAAGAGAAACTAGCCATTGCCAGCAGTGGCCAGAAGCCATTTAATCTTTTATGTTTTAATCAGATATATAACCTTTAAGGAACAACTTTACCCTATTTTACATAATTTAATTTTATAATTTTATAATTATAGGATTTTAAAGCTAATTTCTTATATCAGAAAATACTATTAAGGTAATCTTAGGAATTATTTATGGTTTATCTTATTGGATAATAGTCATTCTTTAAGTATTGCATGCACTTTTTTTTTTTTTTTTCTGAGAACAGAGTTTTGCTCTGTAGCCCAGGCTGGCGTGCAATGGCTCGATCTCGGCTCACTGCAACCTCCGCCTCCCGGGCTCAAGTGATTCTCCTTCCTCAGCCTCCTGAGCAGCTGGGATTACAGGCGCCTGCCACCATGCCCAGCTAATTTTTATATTTTTGGTAGAGACGGTGTTTCACCACGTTGGCCAGGCTGATCTCGAACTCTTGACCTCGTGATCTGCCCACCTCTGCTTCCCAAAGTGCTGGGACTACAGGCGTGAGCCACTGCGCCCGGCCTGCATACTCTATTTTATTATCCTTACCAGCTCATTTGAAATTTCTGTTTATCTCTTTTCACTTTGGAAACAGAAGGTGGTGTCTTTAGAAAGAAGCAGACAACAGCATGTGCCTCAAACCTGGAGATATACCTTCTCTCTGCTAGTTGGCCTTAAGCAGTCCCTTTTTCATACTTTAAAACAGATTACCATGGTGATCTCAATTAAGGCCTAACTGTAGTCAGACAGGAAAAACTGAAGGCTGCATTTTGAACCATTCAGGTTACTTAGGAGATGCTAAGATCAATTAACCCCAAATAAAATCCATGGAAACCATTCAAATGATGTTGCTATCTTCTTCTCAAGATCATTCTGTCTCTGTTTGGAGACTGTCTTATCTAGCCAGACCAAATATACATCATAGTAGGCTGGAAATAAAACCTAGAGAATGGATAAGATGAGGAAAAGAAAAGAATAACCAAATAGAAATGGGAATTTCACTCTGGATTATGGATGGGTATCTAGCCATTCATTGTCTCTGGGGCTGCCAAGCCAAGACCCTCACTCAGATTGTCAAAGTGGCAGGGAACTTGGGCTGGTTGTAGAAGAGGCCTCCAGCATCTACAGCCCTTCTGGCCAACAGAGCTCAGACTGCTCCTTTAAAATTAAAGACGGCTGGGTACGGTGGCTTACAGCTGTAATCCTAGCATTTTGGGAGGCTGAGGAGAGAGGATTGCTTGAGCCCAGGAGTCAGAGGGTGCAGTAAGCTGGGATAGCACCACTGCACTCCAGCCTTGGTGACAGAGGAATGGAGACCCCATCCCTTTAAAAAAAAAAAAAATAGAACCTTAGAAAGAGTAGTGATTCGTAAGGAGAAGCATGAATGCATTTATTCATGTTCCCTCTAAAAAAACAGACAACTGCCCTTATACTGGCTGCCTTCTGAGTCTTGGGGGGGTTTGGTAATTAAAAGCAATTTTGTAAAATCTGAGCACCAGTGTTGAAAATGAGCTTAAGCACAAACTAATTCATCACTTAGTGAGATAAATACATAACTCATAAATTTTTCATTACATCAGTGAGAGTTTCATCTTTTTAAACTAGCTTTTTGCCATGTTCACAAATTTTGATTAAAGAATCCTCTGAGTATTATAACATAGAAATGTCTTTATATTTTGAATGGGCCTTACTACTAGCCTTCAAAGTTCTGGAGCACAAATAAAGAGTCCCCCCCCAGATAGAATTCTGAGTTCATGAGGTTTATTTCTGTTGGGTGTGCTACATGTCACAGATACTCTCCTTATTGGGAAGCTGGTGGCCTTTTGGCTAGAGAATGTCTTGACACTCTAGGGTACTCATTACTGGCAGCCTTGATTTGCTCTTGAAAGAAATCACAAAGGCATGACACCTCTTCCCTTTGCACTTCTCCCCACCCAGACCCCAAAGAGGAACTGAAAGAGGAACATGCACTGTTGGAGTAGACACGGACCAGTGAGCACGCGCACAGTCCTCAATACCAGCCTACAATAGCTGTATGTACATTTTCTGGCCTCAAACCAGTGTCCTCAAGTCATGATATCTGTTCTCTCTGTTACTCAAGACTAAGCAGTTTATGTACTTCACAAACAGGGATACCTGCCATTTCACTGAGTCACAATAGGAGTTGATGTTACTGAGCTCTTCCTATGTGCCAAACCCTATTCAAAGTATGCTCTAGCTGTCTCAAGAGAATGTAATAATTTGCCGACAGTGACACAGGTAATAAGTGGTCTAGCGGCGACATGAACACCAGCAGTATTACTCTAGAACCCAGATGTTTTTCCTCTTTATGCCATTCCTTCTGCCTTAACTTTAGCTCAATTTCTTCTATCTTGTGTAGAAGGATGTTGTGAGGATTCGAAAAATAATAGGAGAATACTTGATATGGTGCCTCACAGAGGGCAAACTCTCAATGCCCTGTTAGTTGCTATGGCTAGTTGAGAATTTGCTCAGTCACAGTGCTAAGTGGCTGAACTAGGACCCCCACCCTAGAACCTGTTCCCAGAGTTCACTCTAACGCCAACCCCTCCTGTTGCTCTGCATCAGTGACAGCACAGATAACACACCAGCATAGTTACTGGCAATAACTGAGCACTAGGGAGATGTCAAGCTTGTTCCTCTCCCACATCTCCCTCCTTCTCATCACTGAAAGACAGAGGCACAGAAACACATTCTTATATAAGGTAATGACCAACTTCGAAAAGAGAAGCTTGATTCAATTGCACTTTGTACTTCCTTTCTCACTTTTCATGCAAGATGAAAAGTAAAGTCCATGAAATAGAAGACACGATTTTTAAAAATGTATTCATATATTTGGACAACAGAGTGAGACTCTGTCTCAAAAAAAAACCACGTATCTCTCTCTCCACCTATCTGGCTTCGTTTTCCTTCCCCATTATTGTCATGCTTCATGCTATTGAAACTGCCAGGACAGAATGTATCCTTAGTTAGTCATGACATCTCATATGCCTCATGTCAAACATAACGCATAGATTACTCACACGCTGGCAATGCCATACGTTAGGCACACTGTGCCTTTAATTGTGCAATGACATTTGCTATAAGCATGAACACTCATGTTTCAGTTTTGAAGGAAGTTGGCAATTACTTGCTATGTCTTGCAATAGAATAGTGCACTTTTCACTTTTCGCTTTTTCTCCTTAGAAATCTTGTACTGTACAAATTGTGGAACACAGTAATCTGACTTTGTCCTCTGTTTTTCTCCTGCTATGAATGCTATAAAGTTATCTTTCTTTTCTTTCTTTTTCTTCCTTTTTTTTTCTTTTTTTTGCGACAGGGTCTCACTCCTGTCGCCCATGCTATAGTGCAGAGGTACAATCATGGCTCACTGTAGCCTCAACTTCCCAGGCTCAGGTGATCCTCCCACCTAATTTTTTATATTATTACTAGAGATGTGATTTTGCCATGTTTTCCAGGCTGATCTTGAACTCCTGATGCTTGAACTCAAGTAATCCGCCTGCCTTCGCCTCCCAAAGTGTTGGGGTTATAGGCATGAGACACTGTGCCTGGCCCCCCAGAGTTACCTTTCAAATCATGAGAAGATCATGCTGCCCCTCTTGGATTTTCTTGATTACAAATCAAACTTTCAATATTTCCAAAGAAAAATGTAGGAGCTCAGAGTATTTCCAGGGGGAAAACAGCACATGGTTCCATTCCTCACCACCCTCTGGTCTCTCTTCCTTTGCCACCTCCGGGGTCAGTCAGGAACATCTCTGGAGTTGTGAGGATCTTCCTGGTGTCCCCAGTTCCCAGCAACTCTGAATATCCTTGTTTTCATGTTTTAAAAACATGCACCTGGTGTAAAAGCTTTTATCTGGTTCCCACCTCCAGGGTCAGTCAGGAACATCTCTGGAGTTGTGAGGATTTTCCTGGTGTCCCCCGTTCCCAGCAACTCTGAATATCCTTGTTTTCATGTTTTAAAAACATGCATCTGGTGTAAAAGCTTTTATCTGGTACATCTCAGTACTTGAAACACTTCACTTCACTCTTTACATGTATATCTATCTCTACCAGAGACCATTTGACCTCTTGAGAGTGGAGGCCAACATGATTGTCGTTGCATATACAGATCCTACACTGACCTAGCATGTGGTAAAGAGATATGAAATGCTGTTGAATAATGAATTATATGTCCAGAACCCATGTGGCTCAGTACTGGTGGTATCATGTTTAAGAAATATACTTCAGAAAACCCCTGTCCAAGATGGCCGAATAGGAACAGCTCCAGTCTACAGCTCCCAGCGTGAGCGATGCAGAAGACGGATGATTTCTGCATTTCCAACTGAGGTACTGGGTTCATCTCACTGGGGATTGTTGGAGAGTGGGTGCAGGACAGTGGGTGCAGCGCACTGTGCATGAGCCAAAGCCAGGCGAGGCATCACCTCACCCAGGAAGTGCAAGGGGTCAGGGAATTCCCTTTCCTAGCCAAGGAAAGGGGTGACAAACAGCACCTGGAAAATCTGGTCACTCCCACCCTAATACTGCACTTTTCCAACGGTCTTAGCAAACGGCACACCAGGAGATTATATCCCATGCATGGCTCGGAGGGTCCTACGCCCAAGGAGCCTTGCTCATTGCTAGCACAGCAGTCTGAGATCAAACTGCAAGGCAGCAGCGAGGCTGGGGGAGTGGCTCCTGCCATTGCTGAGGCTTGAGCAAGTAAACAAGCGGCCAGGAAGCTCGAACTGGGTGGAGCCCACCACAGCTCAAGGAGGCCTGCTTGCCTCTGTAGACTCCACCTCTGGGGGCAGGGCATAGCCAAATAAAAGGCAGCAGAAACCTCTGCAGACTTAAATGTCCCTGTCTGACAGCTTGGAAGACAGTAGTGGTTCTCCCAGCACACAGCTTGAGATGTGAGAACAGACAGACTGCCTCTTCAAGTGGGTCCTGACCCCCGAATAGCCTAACTGGGAGGCACCCCCCAGTAGGGGCAGACTGACACCTCACACGGCCGGGTAAAATTCTGAGACAAAACTTCCAGAGGAACAATCAGGCAGCAACATTTGCTCTTCAACAATATTCGCTGTTCTTCAGCCTCCACTGCTGATGCCCAGGCAAACAGGGTCTGGAGTGGACCTCTGGCAAACTCCAACAGACCTGCAGCTAAGGGTCCTTTCTGTTTGAAGGAAAACTAACAAACAAAAAGGACATCCACACCAAAACCCCATCTGTACGTCAGCATCATCAAAGACCAAAGGTAGATAAAACCACAAAGATGGGGAAAAAACAGAGCAGAAAAACTGAAAATTCTAAAAATCAGAGCTCCTCTCCTCCTCCAAAGGAACGCAGCTCCTCACCAGCAATGGAACAAAGCTGGATGGAAAATGACTTTGACAAGTTGAGAGAAGAAGGCTTCAGACGATCAAACTTCTCCGAGCTAAAGGAGGAAGTTTGAACCCATGGCAAAGAAGTTAAAAACCTTGAAAAAAGATTAGATGAATGGCTAACTAGAATAACCAAGGCAGAGAAGTCCTTAAAGGACCTGATGGAGCTGAAAACCATGGCACGAGAACTACATGACGAATGCACAAGCTTCAGTAGCCGATTCGATCAACTGGAAGAAAGGGTATCAGTGATGGAAGATGAAATGAATGAAATGAAGCGAGAAGAGAAGTTTAGAGGAAAAAGAATCAAAGGAAACGAACAAAGCCTCCAAGAAATATGGGACTATGTAAAAAGACCAAATCTACCTCTGATTGGTGTCCCTGAAAGTGAAGGGGAGAATGGAACCAAGTTGGAAAACACTCTGCAGGATATTACCCAGGAGAACTTCCCCAATCTAGCAAGGCAGGCAAATATTCAAATTCAGGAAATACAGAGAATGCCACAAGGATACTCAGAGAATGCCACAAAGATACTCAGAGAATGCCAAAAAGATACTCCTCGAGAAGAACAACTCCAAGACACATTCAGATTCACCAAAGTTGAAATGAAGGAAAAAATGTTAAGGGCAGCCAGAGAGAAAGGTCGGGTTACCCACAAAGGGAAGCCCATCAGACTAACAGCGGATCTCTTGGCAGAAACTCTACAAGACAGAAGATAGTGGGGGCCAATATTCAACATTCTTAAAGAAAAGAATTTTCAACCCAGAATTTCATATCTAGCCAAAATAAGCTTCATGAGTGAAGGAGAAATAAAATCCTTTACAGACAAGCAAATGCTGAGAGATTTTTTCACCACCAGGCCTGCCCTAAAACAGCTCCTGAAGGAAGCAATAAACATGGAAAGGAACAAGCGGTACCAGCCACTGCAAAAACATGCCAAATTATAAAGGCCACCGAGGCTAGGAAGAAACTGCATCAACTAACGAACAAAATAACCAGCTAACATCATGATGACAGGATCAAATTCACACATAACAATATTAACCTTAAATGTAAATGGGCTAAATGCTCCAATTAAAAGAAACAGACTGGCAAATTGGATAAAGAGTCAAGACCCATCAGTGTGCTGTATTCGGGAGACACATCTCACGTGCAGAGACACACATAGGCTCAAAATAAAGGGATGGAGGAAGATCTACCAAGCAAATGGAAAACAAAAAAAGGCAGGGGTTGCAATCCTAGTCTCTGATAAAACAGACTTTAAACCAACAAAGATCAAAAGAGACAAAGAAGGCCATTATGTAATGGAAAAGGGATCAATTCAACAAGAAGAGCTAACTATCCTAAACATATATGCACCCAATACAGGAGCACTCAGATTCATAAAGCAAGTCCTTAGAAACCTACAAAGAGACTTAGACTCCCACACAATAATAATGGGAGACTTTAACACCCCACTGTCAACATTAGACAGATCAAGGAGACAGAAAGTTAACAAGGATATCCAGGAATTGAACTCAGCTCTGCACCAAGCAGACCTAATAGACATCTACAGAACTCTCCACCACAAATCAACAGAATATACATTCTTCTCAGCACCACACCGCACTTATTCAAAAATTGACCACATAGTTGGAAGTAAAGTCCTCCTCAGCAAATGTAAAAGAACAGAAATTATAACAAACTGTCTCTCAGACCACAGTGCAATCAAACTAGAACTCAGGATTAAAAAACTCACTCAAAACAACTCAACCACATGGAAACTAAACAACCTGCTCCTGAGTGACTACTGGGTACATAACGAAATGAAGGCAGAAATAAAGATGTTCTTTGAAACCAATGAGAACAAAGACACAACATACCAGAATCTCTGGGACACATTCAAAGCAGTGTGTAGAGGGAAATTTATAGCACTAAATGCCCACAACAGAAAGCAGGAAAGATCTAAAATTGACACCCTAACATCACAATTAAAAGAACTAGAGAAGCAAGAGGAAACACATTCAAAAGCTAGCAGAAGGCAAGAAATAACTAAGATCAGAGCAGAACTGAAGGAGATAGAGACACAAAAAACCCTTCAAAAAATTAATGAATCCAGGAGCTGGTTTTTTGAAAAGATCAACAAAACTGATAGACTGCTAGTGAGACTAATAAAGAAGAAAAGAGAGAAGAATCAAATAGATGCAATAAAAAATGATAAAGGGGATATCACCACTGATCCCACAGAAATACAAACTACCATCAGAGAATACTATAAACACCTCTATGCAAATAAACTAGAAAATCTAGAAGAAATGGATAAATTCCTGGACACATACACCCTCCCAAGAATAAACCAGGAAGAAGTTGAATCTCTGAATAGACCAATAACAGGCTCTGAAATTCAGGCAATAATAGCTTACCAACCAAAAAAAGTCCAGGACCAGATGGATTCAAAGCTGAATTCTACCAGAGATACAAAGAGGAGCTGGTACCATTCCTTCTGAAACTATTCCAATCAATAGAAAAAGAGGGAATCCTCCTAACTCATTTTATGAGGCCAGCATCATCCTGATACCAAAGCCTGGCAGAGACACAACCAAAAAAGAGAATTTTAGACCAATATCCCTGATGAACATCAGTGCAAAAATCCTCAATAAAATACTGGCAAACTGAATCCAGCAACACATCAAAAAGTTTATCCACCATGATCAAGTGGGCTTTATCCCTGGGATGCAAGGCTGGTTCAACATACAAAAATCAATAAATGTAATCCGGCATATAAACAGAACCAATGACGAAAACCACATGATTATTTCAATAGATGCAGAAAAGGCCTTTGACAAAATTCAACAGCCCTTCATGCTAAAAACTCTCAATAAATTAAGTATTGATGGGACATATCTCAAAATAATATGAGCTATTTATGACAAACCCACAGCCAATATCATACTGAATGGGCAAAAACTGGAAGCATTCCCTTTGAAAACTGGCACAAGACAGGGATGCCCTCTCTCACCACTCCTATTCAACATAGTGTTGGAAGTTCTGGCCAGGGCAATTAGGCAGGAGAAGGAAATAAAGGGTATTCAATTAGGAAAAGAGGAAGTCAAATTGTCCCTGTTTGCAGATGACATGATTGTATATCTAGAAAACCCCATCGTCTCAGCCCAAAATCTCCTTAAGCTGATAAGCAACTTCAGCAAAGTCTCAGGATACAAAATCAATGTGTAAAAATCACAAGCATTCTTATACACCAATAACAGACAAACAGCCAAATCATGAGTGAACTCCCATTCACAACTGCTTCAAAGAGAATAAAATACCTAGGAATCCAACTTACAAGGGATGTGAAGGACCTCTTCCAGGAGAACCACATATCACTGCTCAATGAAATAAAAGAGGATACAAAGAAATGGAAGAACATTCCATGCTCAGGGGTAGGAAGAATCAATATCATGAAAATGGCCATACTGCCCAAGGTAATTTATAGATTCAATGCCATCCCCATCAAGCTACCAATGACTTTCTTCACAGAATTGGAAAAAACTACTTTAAAGTTCATATGGAACCAAAAAAGAGCCCGCATTGCCAAATCAAATCTAAGCGAAAAAACAAAGCTGGAGGCATCATGCTACCTGACTTCAAACTATACTACAAGGCTACAGTAACCAAAACAGTATGGTACTGGTACCAAAACACAGATATAGATCAATGGAACAGAACAGAGCCCTCGGAAATAATGCCACACATCTACAACTATCTGATCTTTGACAAACCTGAGAAAAACAACCAATGGGGAAAGGATTCCCTATTTAATAAATGGTGCTGGGAAAACTGGCTAGCCATATGGAGAAAGCTGAAACTGGATCCCTTCCTTACACCTTATACAAAAATTAATTCAAAATGGATTAAAGACTTAAATGTTCGACCTAAAACCATAAAAACCCTAGAAGAAAATCTAAGCAATACCATTCAGGACGTAGGCATGGGCAAGGACTTCATGTCTAAAACACCAAAAGCAATGGCAACAAAAGCCAATATTGACAAATGGGAGCTAATTAAACTCAAGAGCTTCTGCATAGCAAAAGAAACTACCATCAGAGTGAACAGGCAACCTACAGAATGGGAGAAAAGTTTTGCAATCTGCTTATCTGACAAAAGGCTAATATCCAGAATCTACAAAGAACTCAAACAAATTTACAAGAAAAAAACAACCCCATCAAAATTGGGTGAAGAATATGAACAGACATTTATCAAAAGAAGACATTTATGCAGCCAAAAGACACATGAAAAAATGCTCATCATCACTGGCCATCACAGAAATGCAAATCAAAACCACAATGAGATACAATCTCACACCAGTTAGAATGGCGATCATTAAAAAGTCAGGAAACAACAGGTTCTGGAGAGGATGTGGAGAAGTAGGAACACTTTTACACTGTTGGTGGGACTGTAAACTAGTTCAACCATTTTGGAAGACAATGTGGCAATTCCTCAGGGATCTAGAACTACAATTACCATTTGACCCAGCCATCCCATTACTGGGTATATACCCAAAGGATTATAAATCATGCTGCTATAAAGACACATGCACAGGTATGTTTATTGCAGCACTATTCACAATAGCAAAGACTTGGAACCAAGCCAAATGTCCAACAATGATAGACTGGATTTAAAAAATGTGGCACATATACACCGTGGAATACTACCCAGTCATAAAAAGGATGAGTTCATGTCCTTTGTAGGGACATGGATGAAGCTGGAAACCATCATTCTCAGCAAACTATCACAAGGACAAAAGAACAAACACCGCATGTTCTCACTCATAGGTGGGAATTGAACAATGAGAACACTTGGACACAGGATGGGGAACATCACACACCAAGGCCTGTTGTGGGGTGGGGGTACAGGGGAAGGATAGCATTAGGAGATATACCTAATGTAAATGACGAGTTAATGGGTGCAGCACACCAACATGGCACATGTATACATATGTAACAAACCTGCACGTTGTGCACATGTACCCTAAAACTTTAAGTATAATAATTTTTAAAAAAAAGAAATACACTTCAACTGGCAGAAATAATTACAAATATTTTAAATTATTCTTTACTCAAATACCTTGTAGGACATTAAAAAAAAATACAAATACATGGTCCATAGCAGCTCTTGCTAAAACCCCCTTTCTTCTTTTACTTTTTTTTTTAATGTTATTGTTATTATTTTTTAGAGACAGGGTCTTGCTACATGCCCAGGCTAGAGTGCAGTGGCTATTCACAGATGACCATCATAATGCATTACAGCCTCAAACTCTTAGGCTCAAGCAGTCTTCTTGCCTCTCAGCCTCCTGAGTAGCTGGGACTACAAGCACATGCTACAGTCCCCAGATCTTATTTCCTTTTTTCATACTCACAACTGCTCCAGCTCAGCCTTCCTTAAACCCTCCCTCCAGAAGAAAAATACTTTCCCTACCCTCAAAGTACCAAACATTTTTCCTTTTCCCATCTTTCTCAATAATTTATTAGGTAGATAGATTTTTTTCTTCTGGCCTAGCCAGAAGAAATTCTTCCTTTTTTTAAGGGTACAATACTGAAACTGGGTTGAAAATGATAATATTTTTTCTAGGGCTTTGGAGAAGAGAGGAAATATGTCAACACTCTTACATTCATAATTTTATCCCATCGCAGCTGTAGTAATAAAAGGCCATCAATCCAATAGGAGGGCAAGCAGGAGGTGAGCGGTTTGTCTGTACAGCCAGTGAAGAAGACCTTGGCATGTGCTTGCCTGTGACTGTGTTCAGTAGCTTCAAACACATGAATTTTCTAAAACTTTTACCAATGCATATCTCTTTTACATGTCCTTGGAGGAAGAAGACATTTCTTAAATCTTCCCCATTGCAGGGAGCCAAGATCATGCCACAGCACTCCAGCTGGGGTGACAGATTCACACCCTGTCTCGAGAAAAAAAACCAAACTCTCCCTGAAGAGGACTTTTCTGAATGCAGGAAGTTTACATTGGTTCTGATATGCTGTATTCTATATAAATATTAACGGCCAAAGGAAAATTCCTTTCATCAAGAAACTGGCCATCATCTCCATTATCTCCCACTGCACACTCCACTCTCAGTATTTATTAAACTGGGTTAATTCCCATGGCATCATTGTCGGATATGTCTTTGACTAGAATGGAATAAGGAGTGGGGGATATCCTGAGAATCCACAAGCAATTTCTTTGGCCCTGGTGGTAGATGAGGACAGGCAGCGTTAGGTCTCCATGTTTTAGAATTAATAGGTAACAGTACACTGTGTTAGGTCATGTAGGTTCTAAAGACTGTGCAGGCTAAGTATGATCACTTTTATGCTTGTTCAAATATTTTTTCTTTTTTTTTTTGAGACAAGGTTTTGCTCTGTCACCCAATTACTTTTGTATACATATATGTATACAATACATATATAGTGTATATATGTATATATGTATCGTATATAGTATATATGTATACAATACATATATACTATATATGTATTGTATATAGTATATATGTATACAATACATATATAGTATATATGTATTGTATATACTATATATGTGTATACAATACATATATAGTACATATATAGTATATATGTATTGTATACGTGTATACAATACATATATTGTGTATATGTATACAATACATATATTGTGTGTACGTGTATACAATACATATATTGTGTGTGTATGTGTATACAATACCTATATTGTGTGTGTACGTGTATACAATACATATATTGTGTGTGTACATGTATACATATATTGTGTGTGTACGTGTATACAATACATATATTGTGTGTGTACGTGTATACAATACATATATTGTGTGTGTACGTGTATACAATACATATATTGTGTGTATATGTATACATGTAATGTATATAGATATTTGTATGATAGCAATACATGTGCATGTAGTATACGATAGCAAGTTTTTATAAGTCTCTACTGCATACAAAGTTACCTCGTGTAGGCTTTTTTTTTTTGAAACATTGTACAATGTAAATTTGGCATTATTAGCCAGTTTTAGATACAAGGGAACAAAATCAGAATTTAAGTTAACATGTCCAAAGTCATACCCTTAATTCAACTGTTTTTTCTTCTATACTATGGACCTTGTGGTCTCCATTCTCCATTCATTGGTATGCTTGTCTTAACCATCCCTGCTAAACTGAAACTACGGGGATTACAGACTATCTTTGTTTTTTTATTTGAAACAGGGTCTCACTTGGTCATCCAGGATACAGTGCAGTGGCTCACTGCAGCCTCAACTTCCTGGGCTCCAGTGATCCTCCTGCCTCAGCCTCCCAAGTAGCTGAGACCACAGGGGGGTACCACCACACCTGGCTAGTTTTTTTTATTTTTATTTTTTGTTGAGATGAGGTTCCACTATGTTGTCCAGGCTGGGTTCGAACTCCTGGGCTCAAGTGATCCTCCCATCTCAGCCTCCCAAAGTGCTGGGATTACTGGCTTGAGCCAACATGCCCAGCAGGTTACAGACTCTTATCTTTTACACTATGAATACTCAATAAATATTTCTTGGCTGGTCTGAAGGTAGTGAATTGTTACCATTGATTGTCCAAGATCAAGCTTCTTGTTCCACTCTTTCCCCCCATTGTTGCTAATGCATTTGGCTAGTCTAAAAAATAAAAAATGAATCTTTAAAAAAATAAATATTTCTTGAATTCTTAGCTATATTTAGCCCTCCAGGATTTTGTGTGCTATTTTATGGTGTATCTGTTTGAATACTGAATACACACTTTTGCCCTTTAAAATGGACTAGCATCTCTTTAGAAACAGAATAATAGTGCCAGATATGAAAGAGATAATCTCAGGAGTTAGTTGTTCTCTCTTAACTAGTAGAAGAAAGTAGAAAAATTAGCCACAGTATACTAGATGAATAAACCTCCAAAATGTGAAATTTTTAGTCAAATTGACCAATTTCCTGGTTGGTTAGAAGTGACTTCATCGTGCCTAGAAAGGTACTGATATTTAATAGACCCTTTAAAAAATGTTGGCTTCATTAATTAATGAACTTCCTTAGTTGCAACTACTAAATACCAAAGAAAGAAGTCAATTTGGCAAAATGTTTTAAGCAATAATTCAGTTAAATGAAAAGACATTTATTTAAATTAATTTGTTGTTAGATTGATAGGAATGAGTTTATCAGTTAAAACATCTGATCCACGTGTAAACTCAAAAATGGTTTGAAAAAGATAATCTCATTCACAGCAAATACCCTTTCAAAAGTTGTTGACATGGTTTCAGGGTAAATATGGGACTTGCTAACATGTACACTTTAAGCAGTATTAAAAGACATGAAGTTGACTCCACTTAGTTTTAGGAATAACATTTTATTTTATAAAGTATTAATTTTTAAAAAGAAAACCAGATTTACCATTTGAATTATTTATGAAATCTGATTACCCAGACTACATTTCATTAGCTCACTCTGACCTTTAGATTCTATTGAATGCAATGACTATTGACGGAGAAATTTTTTGAAGCCAGGGGAGCATGTCTGAGTGAACTTAGTACTTACTATTCAAGTTCACAGACTATTCTAGAAGGAAAACAGCTGTCTAAGTATAGGGCAGAATTGACCAAAGATGTTGCCGTTTTAGTCTTTAACAAGGTGTGCAGTGTGCCATTTCTCAAACACTTAAAATGTCACACGTTTTGAAAGTACACAAAGTACATTTGTCAAAGGAAAGAAATCTAATTTCCATAATGTATGTAAGATTTTCCAGATTTGCACAACTGAAACTCAATAGTCATTTTGCTATATGCTCACAAATTGCCTAGTTGAAACTATTCAAAACAAAGTATTTTTACTATGCTCCTATGGCATAGTAGGTCAGATGGCATTTTTTTATAGGGTAAAAAGGAATGTTCCTATCTGCACTTTATTTAAATGCTTATATTCTCATTTATGCTTTGCTTAAAGTGAGGCATGCCAATGAGGTAGGACTTGTCTCCCCTTGTGATGAAGAACCGCAGTAAGCAGAGGAAAGACCTGGAGGCTTGGTGCAAGTATCTTTCCCCTAATCTCACCACCCTCAGGCAGGGATGCCAACTGGCTTATATTCCCCTAGCTGCATCATGGAGGTTTCCAGAGACTAGAGCCTGCCAGAACAGACAGGTGGGGTTACATTTTTTATTCTCTAGAATCAAGAATATGTTTCTTGAAGAAGGTGTGGCCTACATTTTAGGGTTGGATGACTAGCCCTAAACTATACTTTAGGAGAAAAAGTCTCCTCTTTAGGAACAAATATTTGCATCTCTAAATCTGGTTAGGAGTCTGATCTTTTTGGACAGAACAGAAAATGCTTTTATGCTGAAAATGAAATCTTTGCTTTATTGCTATTTTCCTCATAAAACCTCTCCTACATGTCTATCTCTTGCTCAGAAACAGCTTGATAATTTCTTTCATTTTGATTTTTATTTATTAATATTTATTTAATGTATTTATTAGAGATGAGGTCTTGCTCTGTTGCCCAGGCTGCCGTGCAGAAGTATGATCATAGCCAGGAACAGTTTTAAGATATTAGAAATATACTTATCACAGTGCACAAAAATTACAGCGATATTGCAAATTTCCTTTGCATGTGTTCTCACAAATTACTATGGAACATATTTTCCTTATAAAATACAGTACAGTGAAAATTTTAATTTACTACACTCAGGAATATATTGAGTACAATCTCGATTTTGAGAAAATAATAATAAAGGAAATTAAAGCCAAGATAGGCTTAGATGTTGAGGTGTTGGTTAACCTCACTCACTAGCTCAGAGTTCATTCTCACACATGGGCCTCAGCACAAAAACAAATCACTGCCAATCATGAGCCTTCTGGTCAAAACAGTACATTTTAAATGCTTGAAGAGAAGGATCAGCTGTGTTTGTTTACACATCTATCAGCCAAACAAGATTGTGAGTTCCGGGAAACCAGGGTGTGTGTCTTGTTTCCTGCACCCAGCACAAGGCC
Source organism: Pan paniscus (assembly GCF_029289425.2). Taxonomy (NCBI): domain Eukaryota; kingdom Metazoa; phylum Chordata; class Mammalia; order Primates; family Hominidae; genus Pan; species Pan paniscus. Next base: position 138,652,921 of record NC_073252.2, on the reverse strand, counting down.
TGCCTCAAAGTGAGGCTGCAATTGAATGAACGAATGAATGAATGATAACCTAGATGCTAGAGTTAGCACTCTTGGCTCTTTCAACTGCTTTCTTACTGCTCACACTGTGCTGTGTTTCTCTAGTGTTACTTCCAGAAAGCAAGCAGACAGGCAAGCTGGCAGTCACCTTTGCGACCTCCTAGTGAGGAATAATATCATATGTAGAAAATCCACCACGAGTCTCCAAACTAGTCTTTTCCAATCACAAGTTTAACTAGGAGAAAATCCTGAGTGCCGAGAACCGACACCAGACTCATTAGGAGATGCACTGTTAAAGTTGCACTGTTCAATTCAACATGCATTTTGTTAATACCTGCTGCGTTCCAGGCAGTGTGCCAGCTGCTTAGGATACAAAAGTAAATTATACATGAGAGAGAAAGAGAGGGAGGAAGAGAGAAAGAGAGACACAGACAGAGAAACAGAGAGAGGAAATGGATAAACAGCAAAGAGCTAGTACTTTGCTGTGGATCTCAAAGAGGCCTCCCAGAGGTGAAGAGGCTTGCGCTGAGTATTTCAAGATAAGATAGATTTATCAGGACAAAGAAATGTGGAAATGAAATTGATTATTGATCACTGATCATTGAGTAGAGGCAAGGAATGGAGAGTTGGCATGAAGAACGGGGGTTTTGGCAGGAAGAGCAGCTCCCTACCGTGAGATAATAGAGGATGAGGAGGGAATGTGGGAATGAGGCTTAGAGGAAGATGGGAGCCAGCTTGTGAGACCCTCATAGACCATGCTAAGACTTTACTGGGAAAGCTGTGGTGAAACACTAATGGATTACAAGTAGAGCCCGTTGCACCCATCTCAATTGCCATGAGACCAATGACTCCTCCTTTGCCTCTCTTTCCCTCATCCTTTACCTCTGTGTGTTTCTTATGCATGCTGGGTGTCTTCTACCATGCTTTGGAAGGTACCATAAGCAAAATGATCATCAGCTTAGACAATCTAGTCATCTCTCACAGAGACTTTGGAAATGATTATATGGGGCAAGACCACTTCCAGCACATTATGGCACAGTCTAGAATGCTTCAGTAAAACCAAGGACATTCAGAGGGAGGAGGCTGAAAGCATCCACAATTACATTCAAAATTTATGCCTAACAATTGACTTAATTCCACCAAGATCCAAAGTGGAGAAAAGAAAAGGAAGTTCACTTGAAAACCAAGACAACTCTTTCAGGACACTGCTTTATTTCACGAATTATCTTTTAGATAATCTTGTACTTTCTGGAAGCCGTGAAATAAATGGTGATTTTTGATTAAGTGTCCTCAGGTGATTGTTTTGGGTCCTAGGATGGGAAGGGGCAAGGAGTGGTGATGATTAAAAAAAAAGGAGGCCACAAGTAATATTAGTTCTAGAGTTGATAGCAAACTTCTTCACCTCAACAGTCTCTTGTTCTAGTTCTTACCTCCTTACTTCCTTCTATGAGTGCTCCAAGGAGCACAACCTGAGGGCTGTTGGTGGATGAAAAGGCCAGGCTGATTCACAGTAGACTTGTGCTTTGAAGTTCACTTATGAGGGGTTATAAGCTCAACTGTGTTTCCCCCTAAATTCATATGCTGAAGCCTTAACACCCAATGTGACTGTATTTGAAGATAGGGCCTTTAAGGAGGTAATTAAGGTTAAAAGAGGTTGTAAGAGTGGGGCCTTAATCCAACAGGACTGGTGCCCTTATAAGAAGAAGAGACACCAGATCTCTCCATGCCTCTGTTTCTCTCCTCTCTCTCTTTGCACACGCACAGAGGAAAGATCATGTTAGGACACAGTGAGAAGGCATGATCTGCAAGCTAGGAAGAGAGGCCTCATCAGAAACCAACACTGCTGGCACCTTGATGTTGGACTTCTAGCCTTCAAAACTGTGAGAAAATAAATTTCTGCTGTTCAAGCCACCTGGTTTGTTATATTTTTTAATGACAGCCCCAGTAGGCTAAGATACATGAGATTTGAGGAAGTTTTAAATTCTTAATTAGCCAGGCATGGTGGTGCATGCCTGTGGTCGCAGCTACTCGGGAGGCTGAGGTGGGAGGATTGCTGGAGCCTGGGAAGTAGAGGCTACAGTGAGTCTTGATTGTGCCACTGCACTCCAGCCTGGGTGACAGAACGAGACCCTGTCTCAATCAATCAATCAATTCTTCTTCTCACTCCAGATTGTTGCTTCTACAGTTTTCCTTTCCCAGTGGCAACCACTAGAAAATATTGCTATTAATATACTAGAATATAGACAGATAGATATAACCACCTTTTTATGTGAGTAAGGACATTCGACATATATTGTCCTGAACTTTGATTGTTTTTAACTTATCATTATTTCATATAAACTCATTTCATAGTAGATATACATGTAGAGGGGCCTCATATTTTAAAAGTTGTATGTAATACAATTGATAAGGATGTAGCACAATTTATATAACTTGTGTTCTGTTGAAAGGACATTTAGATTTTTCTTTTTATAATTAATGTATGGATTTTTTTTTGAGTCAGAGTCTCACTCTGTCACACAGGCTGGAGTGCAGTGGCACAATCTTGGCTCGCTGCAACCGCTTCCTCCCAAGTTCAAGAGATTCCCCTGCCTCAGCCTCCCAAGTAACTGGAACTACAGGCATGTACCACCACACCAGGCTAATTTGTGTATTTTTAGTAGAGAGAGGGTTTTGCCATGTTGGTTAGCCTGGTCTCGAACTCCTGACCTCAAGTGATCTGCCTGCCTCAGCCTCCCAAAGTGCTGAGATTACAGGTGTGAACCACTGTGCCCAGCTGAGGACATTTAGGTTTTTGCAATCTTTGTGCTTCAATACAAATGATTCCATAATAAACATATGTGCAGTCATCTTTGGCACATACACAAGTATATGTGTAAGATAAGTTCTTAAAAATGAGATTCTAGTTGAAAAAATATTTTCATTTTAAAATGTTTTATTTTGTAGGTACTACCAAATTCAGACACCCTTCCAATTTTTATAAAGATTAGGAGGCATTTGGCTGGCTACATGGCTACACCTTTCCATTATATCATTATCAAAGGTCTTTCCTAAACAACTCCATACATCTAATGCTATATAACGATACTCTTCCTGAATGTCCTTCTCACTTGACCTAGGGAATAATCCTAGAATGGTGGGTCACCAGCAAAGTCTTCTGATATGCTGAACAAACAGCATATCCCTCTGCTACTACCCATGGCCCTGGGTCCTTTTCTCCTTCACTCTGCTGCCACGGATATTGTTTTGGCTCAACTTTTCAGATTCTTCTTGGTTTCTACTAGGAATAGAAAAGGAAGGAAACAGAAATAGAGGACTGTATTTTATTACCCCACACTAGAGAATATGTTTACATTTGTTTAATAAGCTTTGGAGAGAGGAGATTATTTTCTTGAGGAAATGTTCAGTGTCTTCATGGACACTTCGAACATGGCGAGACTGCGTCAGAGGGTAACATCAGGTTTGCTCAAGTGAGTCAAAGGTATTTTAGCTCTTTCTTTATTCTCTTAGAGGAGGGATAGCACATGAAACTTTTGCACTTGTAAACTCTACCAAAACACATTAAAGTGTGAGGATTTTCCCAACGTTAGCTGGATATTTTTCCTAACAGAAGTAGATCTGCTAGATAAGTGAGAAATAAACCCTAATCAATTCTCACTAGTGTCATATGATGTTTTAAACTGTTAGAAATTTGGTATGGGGACCCAAAGCATTAAAGTATCAGGAGGAGGCGTGGTGGCTCATGCCTGTGATCCCAGCACTGTGGGAGGCCGAGGTGGGTGGATCACTTGAGGTCAAGTGTTCAAGACCAGCCTGGTTAACATGGTGAAACCCCATCTCTACTAAGAATATGAAAGTCAGCCTAGTGTGGTGATGAGTGTCTGTAATTCCAGCTACTTGGGAGGCTGAGGCAGGAGAATCACTTGAACCCAGGAGGCAAGGGTTGCAGTAAGCCGAGATCACGACACTGCACTCCAGCCTGGGAGACAAAGTGAGACTCTGTCTAAAAAAATAATAATAATAAAAATAAAATGCAAGTGTCAGGAGATTAGTTATTTATGAAAATACCATATGTTCTAGGTCATTCAACAATCCACAGGGGCTGCCTGAGCTTTTGGTGTTGTAGCTGAACATTTCTTCTCTTACTGAAATTATTTTTTATTTAATGTTCAATTGTCATTTGAAATATCTTTTAGTGGGGATTTTTGTCCTTTGGCTCTCAGCTTAAGCATCACCTTGGGGAAGAATTTCGATTATGACCATGACTAAGTCAAATCTCTGACTTTAAGATGAAAGAACACCACCATGTCCCTCTTTTTAGTGCTTATCACAGTAGACATTTACATTTATTTTAATTGTTGATTAATATTTGATGCCTACCTGCTATAAGCTTCATGGGGCTACAGATCATGTTTACCTTTTTTCAACAACACATTCCCACAGTGCCAGGCATCTAACAGGTGTTCAGTAACAATTAGTGAATCAATGTGTTGCCTTTAAGTAGAGTCCATCAAGTGAATACAGAATCACAAAGATAATTTGGGACCCACTGTAAAGCTGACAGGTGAGTTTAGATCATTTCATTAAAGCAGAGTCGTGTCAAGGGATAAATCAATCCAGGGCTAAAGGCTTAATACCCAGATCCCATGCATATATTTAAATAAATCCATGGATTATCTAAAAAAGAACACCCAACTGAGGCACCCTTGGGCGGATTGCCTGAGCTCAGGAATTTGAGACCACCTGCACCAGTGGTTCCCAGAAGTGTGGTCCTTGGATCAATAACATCAACATCACCTGGGAGCTTGTTGGAAATGCATATTATCAGGCCTCAAGCAGATCTACTGAGTCAGAAATTCTGATGGTAAGACCCACCATTCTCTTTTAGCAATTTCTCCAGGTTGTTTTGGTGCGTGCTAACGTTTGAGAACCACTGACTTACACAAATCTTACCACTGTCAAATAATGGAAAAGGCAAACCAATGAACAAGTGGAGTTTAAATTTCTTAGTGGAAATCTGAATAAAAATGAAGGAAAGAACTGGTGACTATTGTCCACGCAAGATTTCCTAGCTGTGTTCAACAGTTACCAGCTAAAAGTGCCTTTTTGAGAATAACCCTACCACATTTCCTTTCTTGCCATCATTTCACTGTTTTTGTAGAATTTCATTAAAGTCTTGCCTATCTGCATACAAAACAGTTAAAGCACCAAAGGCGGTCTGAAAATGATTCCATCATTTAATGAAGTTTAGTAAGCAATAATATTGAGACAACTATGGGATGAAATCATAATTACAATAAACAATATTTATAGGAGGCAAGTAGCATGATGACTGAGAGTATAGGCTAGATTTAGACTGCCTGGTTTAGAATTTTGACTCGGCTACTTCCTAGCTGTGACTTTAGTGAAGTTACTTCACCTTTTTTTACTTGGATTCCTCATCTAAACATGGAATTCAATAATTGTACAGTCAATCTTTACCTCATGGGGTTGCTGTAAAGGTTAAGTGAAATAATTTTTATGGCCTTGGCACATAATTAATGCTCAATAAATATCAATCATATAATAAACAGAATGGGTGAATATACGTATATATACATACATACATACACACAATTGGTTATTTGTATCTGCAGGTTCTGCATCTGCAGAATCAGTCAACCATGGGGTAAAAATATTCAGAAAAAACAATAAAATAGAACAATGCAATAGCAAAAAATATAAATTAAAAAGCAATTCAGTATAACAACTATATAGCATTTACATTGTGTTAGGTATGTAAGTAATCTAGAGATTAGAGAATACAGGAGGATGTGTATGAGTTATAGGCAAATACTACACCATTTTTATTTTTATATATGATTTTATTCCTAACCACCAGCCCACTGGGGACTACACCATTTTATATAAGGGACTTGAGCATCCACAAATTTTAGTATTCACAGGGGCTCCTGGGACCAGTGCCTTACTGATATCAAGGGATGATTGTACCTACACACAAGTGTACACACACACACGCCATCATGTTGAAGCAGCCATAACCCACAACTGGAGGTATGTTGTACCTGTCGTGAGAGCTAACCTCCTAACTGGGAGAAGCAGAGAAAGGTCCAGAAATTTATATCTTCCCTTGTACAGCACACCCATCACCAATAAAGAATAAAAATTACTGGCAGGCTGGAAGGGTTCTTTTGTTTTGCTTTTGTTTTTTCGTTTTTTAGAGATGAGATCTCACTATGTTGCCCAGGTTATTCTCCAACTCCTGGCCTCAAGCGAGCCTCCTACCTCAGCCTCCTGAGTAGCTGAGATTATAGGCATGAACCACCATGCCCAGCTGTGAAGAGGTTCTCTTGATTGGGAGCAGGGGAAGTCTCATCAGAAAGGTGTGGAGAGAGAACTCTAGGGCTGGGTGGGGAGCTACCTGCATCTTAGTGGATCACCAGCACCAAGAGCCAAGTGGGAGCTGAGACAATCCTGGTGGAGAAAGTCTGGCTGCCATTTGAGGGACAATCCTAAAAAGTGGAAGAATATTCAGATGATGAGCAGCCAAAAAAAACAAATGTGCACTCCGAAAATCATGTACGGTACCCCCTTGGCAATGAAGGAAAATCAATTCCTCTAGCAGTACCATGGTTGACAAAGCCATATTTGACAAGATAAAGCTATCACAGCAAGTAAATTAGGAGGAAAACATTTAAAATGGCATTGCAGGCCGGGCGCAGTGGCTCATGCCTGTAATCCTGGCACTTTGGGAGGCCGAGGCGGGCAGATCACCTGAGGTCGGAAGTTTGAAACCAGCCTGACCAACATGGAGAAACCCTGTCTCTACTAAAATACAAAAAAATTAGCTGGGAGTAGTAGCGCATGACTGTAATCCCAGCTACTCAGGAGGCTGAGGCAGGAGAATCACTTGAATCTGGGAGGTGGAGGTTGTGGTGAGCCGAGATCACGCCATTGCACTCCAGCCTGGGCAATAAGAGTGAAACTCTGTCTCAAAAAATATATATATAAACAAATAAATAAAGTGGCATTACATACCTATTTTTAACTGTACAAAGGAGTTCTAGAGGACCTCCGTTTTTCAAATATGTTGGATTCATGAAAACATTATGAAGCAGTTATTCTAGTAGGTGACACTTTTGCTGTTTACGAAACGTTGTTTGTGTTGGCAGTTGCTGAGTAGAGTTTACCACAGATTTTAGAAAGGAAGTGTGCACCTCTTTTGAAGGGGGAAATTTAGAATCATTTGCATTGTCCTCTACTTCAAGTTTGAGCAAGATGTTGGGGTAATCACTGACCTTTCCACACATGGTTATGATTCATCTCAGGGCCTGGTCTACAAATACATAAGCAAGTGGTGCATAAACAGACCTCCCTCCGCCTGACCCCCTGGACCTGTTCAGGAGCTCTAGGAGAAAGGCTGCATAATTGCAGTCCTGATCTTTAGTTTAACTCAGTCTACATAAAGAGCATCAAAGATGTCCTGGGAATACAGATGGAAAGTCATGTTATCTCAGAACAGCACTTAGCCCAGGAATAAAGGATGTCTCCTTGTCCATATATGTTAATATGCACAGATTGATATGTGGAAGGTCAGTTGTTAGTTCTAAGTGGTGATATTTTGAGGAATTTTGCTTTCTCTTATGCTTTTCTATTTTGCTCATTTTACTAATAAACATAATTTTTATAATCAGAAAACAAACTATTTTAATCTTGGAAAATTGTATATGTCATACATTGAAATTACTAAAATGCAATAAAAATGCAGAGTCATATTATCATGTTCCACCCAAAAACAACAGTGACAGATATTTTCATGAAACATATTAGATGAGTCTGTAGAGAACCAGGTGCTGTCTTATTTGTTGGGGGAAATAATTGGTTACATTCTTTCTGGAGCAATGTATATCAATAACATTAAAAGGCATATTCTAGATGGCCCGGAAATTCCACTTTTAGGAGTCTATACTAAGAAAATAATTAGATAGGCCAGATGCAGTGGCTCACCTCTGTAATCCCAGCTCCTTTGGAGGCCAAAGAAGGAGGACTGCTTGAGGTCAGGACTTCAAGACCAGCCTGGGCAACAGAGCAAGACCCTGACAATATTAAAAAATACAAAAAAATTAGCTGGGCGTGGTGGTAGGTGCCTGTAGTCCCAGTTACTCAGAGGGCTGAGGTGGGAGAATCACTTGAGCCCAGGAGTTTGAGACTGCAGTGTGCTGTGTTCATATCACTGCATTCCAGCCTGAGGCAACAGAGAGAGATCCTGTCTCAAAAAAAAAAAAAAAAAAAAAAAGAAAGAAGAAAAGAAAATAATTAGATAAATATACAAAGACATACAGTTAAATATGTTTATCATAGATTTGTTTGTAACATCTTCAAGATGAAAATAATTGTGGCAGATAAATGAAGGTACATCATATAATTAAAAAATTCACAGCCAATGTAAGTAATGATATGAATGTACGTTTTTTAAAAATCTGAAAATATGTTCACAATATTGTATGTAATAAAAGCAATTACAAAAGTTTTGTAGGTTTCTTTTATTTTGAGATAGGATCTTATTCTGTGACCTGGACTAAAGTGCACTGGTGCAATCATAGCTCACTGCAGCTTTGAACTCCTGGGCTCAAGTGATCCTCCCGCCTCAGCCCTCATAATTAGGACTAAAGGTACATGAGACCACACCCAACTAATTTATTTTTATTTTTTGTAGAGACAGTGTCTTGCTATGTTGTCCAGGCTACGTTACAAAAGTTTAGGTATAGCATGAACTCTTTTCTGTTTGAGAATAAAAACACTACATACATATAGATTTGGCATCTTTCCTTTTTGCTTATCTGTATTTTCTAATTTTTCTACAGTGAACATTATTTACTTGTATAATTAAAAATAAAACATCAGGAGAATTAATTGGAGATGTTTAAATTTGTAAAATAGTTCATGTGCTCCCCTTACACAACACACACACACACACACACACACTTTTATATACAGGTGGTTACTTGTTCCTGGTTCTAAGAAAGACTGTATATCATCTGGCACCAGCTTCAAGGGGTTCCACTGCAGACTTAAACATAGCTACATAGGGTTGATTAAATAAAATGTAGTCTTTTCATTTTTATCTTTCTGTTTTTATTCAAGTATGATTATTTTTCTCTTTTTACTCAAGTATGATTAAAATGTAATCTTTATTGCAGCACTGTTTTATTTAACCACCAGTCAGCTATCTTTAACTAGAATTCTGTGATCTTCTATTAGCACATCTAAAAAGATTTTCTCATTTCTTTCAAAAGGCTTCTTACTTGACACTTCATATTTAAATCTGAGGGCCACAGTTTGTAGAGAAGGATAAAGTCAGTAGGCATTTATTTTTGTTTTCATTATATGCCTTCCTCTTCAGTGTCCTTTAGGTGAATGATGGTTGGCTCCGTGTAAGAGAAGAGGGAGGAAATTATGTTTTAAAAAGTTTCATTCAGGGACAGAATGTCAAGCTTCCAATTTGATTGACTGAGTCATGCCCACTAAAAGCAAACTGTAATTTTCATTGGAATAGAAATCAGTGTGATTTAACACACTTCCTTTTTATGGAAGATTACATTTCACAGCCTATAAGGGGATTGCAAGTGACAAAAAGAGCAAAATTCTCACCAGCACAACTTTATGATGAAAATGTCAATTTAGGTCTGTATTTTATAGAAGTAAACGACATCACTGAGGGCAAAGATTCTGCAAAAGAAAACTCAGCAGTAAATGCTCTGCAAAAGAAAACTCAGCAGTAAATGCCTAAAGAGAGGGTGTTGAGAGCCTCAAGAATAAAAACTGAGTCCTTTTTTTTTTTTTTTGAGATGGAGTCTCGCTCTGTCACCCAGGCTAGAGTGCAGTGGTGTAATCTCGGCTCACTGCAACCTCCTCCTCCCAGGTTCAAGCAATTCTCCTGCCTCAGCTTCCCAAGTACCTGAGATTACAGGCATGCACCACCACACTCAGCTAATTTTTGTATTTTTAAAAGAGACAGGGTTTCACCATGTTGGCCAGGCTGGTCTTGAACTACTTACCTCAAGTGATCTGCCCACCTTGGCCTCCCAAAGTGCTGGAATTACAGGTGTGAGCCACCATGCCCGGCCTGAGTCCTTTTGGGGTTTTGTTTTGTTTTGACTTTTTATTAATCCTGGTAAAGATAGCCTGACAGCCAAGTCTCATGTTTAACCTTGGGAGTTTCTCCTTTGGTGCAGCGAATACTTTTTTCTCCCCTTAATGTTTTATATTTAAGGTTTTTCAAATATTTGGGATCTTCAGATCAAATTCTGTTCTATGATTTATAATCTTGTTTGGAAATTCTGAGGGGCTGGAAATAATGAGATAAGTGGTTTTATATATAGTTGATAAATTAGAAGGTTTGGGTGGTAAGGTGTTATTTTGTATTGGTATTGATGCCTAGATATTCTTCTTTCTTTTAAATCATTTAGTAAAACATACCATAAAAATGTTTTAAACAGCCAAGAGTGGTAGCTCATGCCTGTAATTCCAGTACTTTGGGAAGCTGAAGTGGGTGGATAACCTGAGGTCAGCAGTTCAAGGCCAGCCTGGCCAACATGGTGAAACTCTGTCTCTACCAAAAATACAAAAATTAGCTGGGTGTGGTGGTGCATGCCTGTAATCCCAGCTGCTTGGGAGGCTGAGGCAGAAGAATCACTTGAACCTGGGAGATGGAAGTTGCAGTGAGCCATGATCACACCACTGCATTTCAGCCTGGGCGACAGAGTGAGACTCCGTCTCAAAAGAAAAAAAATGTTTTAAAGATTTGAGATTTATAAGATAAAATGTAGTGTTTCTGTAATGAGAATGTTGTCAGTATAAAAAAATTATTACACTGTGTGATATTCTGTATATTATACTGCATACAGTATATCTAAAAATACACCACATTAAATAGCTTTTGTCTTTTTTTTTTTTTTTCCCAGACTACAGTGCAGTGGCACTATCATGGCTTGCTGCAGCCTCAACCTTCTGGGCTCAAAGATCCTCCCACCTCAGCCCCACAGGTAGCTGGAACGACAGGCATGTGCCACCATGCCAGACTAAGTTTTTCATTTTTTGCATAGACAGGGTCTCACTATATTGCCCAGGGTGGTATAAGAGCTTTAGTCTTTATTGACATGGTTGAGTGGCTCGTGTTAAACAAGAAATACTTCAGACATTTTTCAACTAGTATAGCATTTGAAGGCAAAGTGATGGGACACTTTTAGTGAGAATTTGTGAAGTACCAGTTGCACAAAATATGCATACTTACATAGATGCCATGGCTTGTTGATCTGACCAAATTGTTACCAGATGGAAAGTCTTGACTGTGAGTTGTCCAGGTTCTTGGCAAGTTGAAAAAAGAAATAAACAAAACTCACAAAGCAACAAACGAAGCAACTAAAGCACAGATTCAGCGAAGCAAAATCACACTCCACAGAGTGGGAGTGGGCTCGAGCAAGCAGCCCAAGATGCCTGATTACAATGTTCTTTAGGGTTTTTATTAAGCTAAAAGAATTTGGTAACACCCCCAGGTGCTCTTTAGAGGCCTCCAATTGGTTACACCCTATGAAGGATTGGCCCAGAACCAATCAGAGGCTGAAGTAGAGACTTGGCCCGCAATCAATCAGAGGATGAAGTGGAGACTTGGTCCGTGGTCAATCAGAGGCTAAAGTGGAAATTCCTGTCTTGTTATCACAGGCGTGAGAATGTGGCCTGTATACTGCCCTATCTTGCCTAGAACTGGTTGCACCTGCTGTTCTTTTGCTTATATCTTAACCCTTGGTTACCCTATTTCCCTATTCTTCTGCCTCAAGATGACAGCCAGTCATAAGCAATACAACAACCTTGATCTTGGACAAAAAGATAAGCTGAACCAACTGATGTTCCTCATGAACTGTAGCTAAGAAGTACCTACCTAAAGTATTCAGAAAATAGCCAAGAAATGTTTCTTCTTTCCTTGAGAAAACTGAATGGTGGGAGCTATAGCTTGAAAGTAACAGAGAGATGGAACCAGAGAGGCTATGATGGTTCATGTGTATGCTTAAATTACAAGGGGTCAGATGCTATTGTTAGCAAAGAGGCTGATCAGTGGAGAAAGACACTAGACCAAATGTACAGAGAGAGGCAGAGATTCAGAGAAGGGTTTGGGTAAAGAGAAAAGCACTGGGCCAGAGCCCTTTTTTTTTTTTCCAGACAGGGCCTCCCTCTGTCATCCAGGCTGGAGTGCAGTGGCACAATCACAGCTCACTGCAGCCTCAAACTCCTGGGATCAAACAATCCTCCATCTCAGCCTCCCAAGTAGCTGAAACTACAGGCATGTGCCACCATGCCTGGCTAATTTTAAAATTTTTTGTAGAGACAGGGTCTTGCTATGTTGCCCAGAATGGTCTTGAACCCCTGGCCTCGAACCCCTGGCCTCAAGCAATTCTCTCACCTTGGCCTTTCAAAGTGCTAAGATTACAGGTGTAAGCCACTGCACCTGTCCTGATCTGAGAGCTTGCTAAAGGTCTCTGGTACTAGTTTAGTCTATCTGAACATTTGCAATAATTTCTTTTCTTTAAATATGAAAAAAGAAATTAAGTAACTCAAATGACTTCTGACCATAATTATCAAGAGTCAAACCACTAGGTTTGTTAGCAGAAAACAAAACATGTTATATTCATGCAATATCAAATTACTTTCAAGAAGATACAGTCACCAAAAAACAAGTTGTCAATAGTAGGTTGTATAATAGACCTCTGTCACATAGGCTTGCCCATGACCCTGTCTCCTTATTCTCATAGTTCTCTGATTTTTTCCTTGGGGACTATTCCCCACACACTGTCCCCTCTCCTCTTCCACCACCTACACCAGGGCAGGCATGTGGCTTAGATCTGGCCAATCAGTGGATAGGTCTCAACATCCAGACCACAGTGATAGGTAATGTCATGAAAGCATTATATAAATATAAACTTAATTATTGAGGAAAAAATGTGACAAATAATGTGTAAAGAAACAGGGAAAAGTTGCCATTTGTATTCAGGTTCTTCATAGTCTTCTAAATAAGACCAACTTCCAACTTTGCTATTAATTATCCAAGTGACCCTAGTCAAGTCTCTTCCTTATTCTGGGCTTTCATTCCTTTTATATAAAATGAGGAGCTCAATATAACTATGTTCAGGGTCTCCTAGGGCCTTTTTCTTCTAAATCTGTAAACATAAGTTTAGAAATTCAGTAGTCCTGTGTACACCAAAAGAACACCAACAAAGAGGGTCCTGGCCCTCAGGGAACTTGCAGTAGATAATTTTGAAGTAGGAAAATTGTTTCACCACCCTGCCCTTTGTTCTAAAGTCTCTACCTTATTTATCATTCTTTCCCAATCATTAAAACTTGCCCTTAGATTTGACTCTTTCATGAAAGGACAAAACAAAACAAAAAAAACACAAAAACTTGCCCTGTTTGATGACAAATAGTCAGTCTGAAAATAAATCTCTGCTAATGTTTAGCTTTATTCTTCCCTCAGAGAGGCTAGGGTCTTCTTTCCTTCCTTTGTTCCAGGAACACAGATACATTTGACAGAGGTCATTGACCACAATGTTCCCAACATAGAAAGAAATAATGTTTTGGCTGGGTGCAATGGCTCTTGCCTGTAATCTCAGCACTTTGAGAGGCTGAGGCAGGAAGATTGCTTGAGCCCAAGAGTTCAAGACTAGCCTGGACAACATGGGGAGACCCCATCTCTACAAAAAAATTTAAAAAATTAGCTGGATGTGGTGGCACACACTTGTAGTCCCAGCTACTCAGGTGGCTGAGGTGGGAGAATTGCTTGAACCCAGGAGGTTAAGGCTACAGTGAGCCATGTTTGCACCATTGCACTCCAGCTTTGGCAACAGAGCAAGATCCTGTGGAAGGAAGGAAGGAAGGGAGGGAGGGAGGGAGGGAGGAAGGGAGGGAGGGAGGGAGGGAGGCAGGGAAGAAAGAAGACAGGGAGGGAGGGAGTTTCATTTATTCTTTATTTCCAGAGCATCTCAGAATGTAATAAAAAGTGTAATGATTTAATGAAGGGATGCAAGGTAGCACTGTTACAGTAAGAACTATTTTAAGGAAGCTTTTCCCTTCAATCATACTGTAAGGATGGTCCTGGCTGCAGAACTGTTCATTCATTTAAAGCTAAAATAACCTAACTGTGGCTTCTGTATCAATTATCTCTATTACTTGCAGAGTTGACAATGTGGTGACTGGTTGATCTAGTTTCTCCAGCTGGTTTAGCAACTCAGATCCACTGTGAAGGTCTCTGTATTGTGATAGTTAATTTTAGGTAGCGACTTGACTGAATTAAGGAATACCAAGAAAGCCAGGAAAGCATTAATTTTAAGTGCATGTGTGAGGGTGTTTCCAGAAGAGATTAGCGTGTGAGTCTGAGTGAACTAGGAGGAAGGATTTGCTCTCATTGTGGAGGAGAACACCATTCAATTGGCTGAGGACCTAGAGAGAACTAAAACAGAGAAAAGGTGAATGTGGATCTCATATACAGATCTTCTTTTCCTGTTCTTGGACATTTTGCTGACCACATATTCTTCTTCTCTATCCTTGGACATCAGAACTCCATGCTGATTCTTCTAAAAATCCTCTCTCATAGTATATAGCATATTGGTTATGTCTCTTTAAAGAATCTTGACTAATACAGATTTCAAAGCAACTGCAAAGTACTGGATCTTCAAAGCAATATTACTCTTTCCTATCCCAACTGGTCATCCTTCTTCTACCTCAGTGGGTATAAGAAATTCCAAATAGCCTACTAGAGCTACTGCCCTTCCAGGTTGGATATCAAAGATAGGGGAATTAATTTTTTTAAAAAAAGCTCTTGTTAAAATGCTATCTTCAGACAGGAGGCCTAGTGGAGTTCTTCCAAGGAAACATTAGCACTTTATTGTTCTGCTGGGTGAATTCTCTGCTGAAACTGAAACTGAATTTTCTACTAGTTGACCACTCCTGGGACTGCCGGGCAGTGCAATGTTTTTTGTTGTTGTTGTTTGTTTGTTTTGAGACAGTCTCTGTTGCCCAGGCTGGAGTGCAGTAGTGCAATCTTGGCTCACAGTAACCTTCGCCTCCTGAGTTCAAGCGATTCTCCTGCCTCAGCCTCCCAAGTAGCTGAGATTACAGGCATGTGCCACCATGCCCAGCTAATTTTTGTATTTTCAGTAGAGACGGGGTTTCACCATGTTGGCCAGGCTGGTCTTGAACTCCTGACCTCAAGTGATCCACTCACCTCGGCCTCCCAAAGTGCTGGGATTACAGGCGTGAGCCACCGTGCCCGACCTGGAATGGTTATTAACACCCGTGTTCTGCAGCCTTTGTCCCGTTGCTTCTGGGAGAACTGAGCCATGAAGGAGCAGACACCGCAGTTGGGAGGCGGGATGTGTGGGCACAGTGCTTCCAAGACTCCATGCTATTTCCAAAGTGGGGCAAGTCCCAAGAAGACCAAGCAGAGGACTGAGTGGGAGAGGAGTGAGGATAAGGAGGAAAACACACCACTGTGAAGGTGAAAAAGCAGAAAAGGAGGGCATACTGCAGAAATGGGGGTGGACATTGCCAAAGACTAACTAACTACACTTGGAATTTTGCCTCAGTCAGATCTGCCCACTAAGCAATACACGGATTAACTGCTTGAAGGTCAAGTAGTCAGAACCCTATCAGGGTCAGCTGGGCGCGGTGGCTCACACCTATAATCCCAGCACTTTGGGAGGCCAGGGCGGGCAGATCACCTGAGGTCAGGAGTTCGAGACCAGCCTGGCCAACATGGTAAAAGCCCGTTTCTACTAAAAGTACAAAAATTAGCTGGGCATGGTGGCTCACGCCTGTAATCCCAGCTACTTGGGAGGCTGAGGCGGGAGAATCACTTGAACCCGGGAGGCAGAGGTTGCAGTGAGCCGAGATGGCGGCACTGCACTCCAGGCTAGGTGACAGAGAGAGACTCCGTCTCAAAAAAAAAAAAAAAAAAAGGAACCCTATTAGGGTTGGAGGAGAGAGTGAGAGATCTGAGGGACAGAAAGACAAGGCTGGGTGCGGTGGCTCACGCCTGTAATCCCAGAATTTTGGGAGACCGAAGCGTGTGGATCACGAGGTCAGGAGTTCAAGACCAGCCTGGCCAAGATAGTGAAACCCCGTCTCTACTAAAAAAATACAAAAATTAGTCGGGCGCAGTGGCGGGCACCTATAATCCCAGCTACTGGGAAGGCTGAGGTAGGAGAATTGCTTGAACCTGGGAGGTGGAGGTTGCAGTGAGCCAAGATTGTGCCACTGTACTCTAGACTGGGTGACAGAGCAAGACTCTGTCGAAAGAAAGAAAGAAAGAAGGAAGGAAGGAAGGAAGGAATGAAGGAAGGAAGGAAGGAAGGAAAGAGAGAAGTGAGGGAGGGAGGGACAGAGGGCAGGAAGGAAGGAAGGCAGGCAGGCAGGCAGGCAGGCAGACAAAGACATCATCTACCTCTACCTTATCTAGGCATCTGTTGAATGCTTTTCCTCTTCAGGTGGTCTGAGACTATCCTAGGGCTTAAAACCAGTGAGAATAAATTGAAAGCTAAAAATAGTCATCTATTTCACAGAGGAACTAGTTAGATTAATTAGGTTCTCCTTGTGTCATTTCTTGTCTAGGTATATTTGATTGTCTTTTTTTTTTTTTTCAAAGTCACATTTAATTGAGTAGGTAGCACTATGGGACTGGAAAGCCACCAAAACTCCTTATAGTTTCTCTAGTTTTTTGCAATGTCCTTTTACTACAGGTTATCACAAGTCATGATAATAATGGCATGATTTCCTGGAGAGAATGTGCTCTAAATCTTCCAAGAAACTAGAAAATGGCTAACGATTTTAAAATGTTTCTTCTTTCCTTTTGGTGTCCAATCTTGTTCTCAAAGCAAATTTTTATAAGCTTGTTTTGGTTACATTTTAATCTTCACAAAAGCAGGGACTTTGTATGTTTTGTTCACTTTTTTTCACTCTGTCATCCAGGCTGGAGTGCAGTGACGTGATCTCAGCTCCTTGCAACCTCCGCCTCCCGTGTTCTAGCAATTCTCCTGCCTCAGCCTCCAGAGTAGCTGAGACTACAGGTGCATGGTGCCACGTTTGGCTAATTTTTTGCATTTTAGTAGAGACGGGGTTTCACCGTGTTGTCCAGGCTGGTCTCGAACTCCTGAGCTCAGGCAATCCACCTGCCTCGGTCTCCGAAAGTGCTAGGATTACAGGCTTGAGCCACCATGCCTGGCCTTGTTCACTTTTTATTCCAAGGCCTAGAGTATAGTAGGCATTCAATAATTATATGTTGAATAAGTGAATGAATGAATGAATGAATTGTATAAGTAAATAGCACTTGGTACCAGTATATAAAAAAGGCCAAAGTAACTTACATTTTGGGGCTAGGGTATAGGTTTTGGTGTGAAACCACAACCTTAAGCAGCATGCCAAGGGCATGCCAAAAGATTGTTGTAGGCCGGGCATGGTGGCTTCTGGCACTTTGGGAGGCCCCAAGGCGGGCAGATCACTTGAGGTCAGGAGTTCAAGACCAGCCTGGCCAACGTGGTGAAACCCCGTCTCTCCTAAAAATACAACAATTAGCTGGGCGTCATGGCTCACACCTGTAGTCCCAGCTACTCAGGAGGCTGAGGTGGGAGAATCACTTGAACTGGGAGGTGAAGGTTACAGTGAGCTGAGATCGTGCCACTGCACTCCAGCCTAGGTGACAGAGTGAGACTTTGTCTCAAACAAAACAAAAACAAAAGATTGTTGTAGGGGAAAAGGTGTGATATCTTTCCGTCCCATAAGGGTCATAGCCAACACACCAATAACAAAAGACAGGTTAACAAGAGAAAAAGCACAACACATTTGTTTAATCAAAGTTTTAGGTGACATGGGAACCTTCAGAAATGAAGACGGAAAAACCCAGGGAAACCTGTCTATTTTTTTTTTAATAGAGATGGGGTCTCTCTGGTTTAATAGAGATGGGGTCCTCCTGGCTTTGCCTACCAAAATGCTGGGGTTGCAGGCACGAGCCACCATGCCCAGCCTGTTTATTTTTTTGAGAGAGTCTCGCTCTGTCCATTTTTGTGCTTATGTTCAATGAAGAGTGGGCAGCCACGTAGATGTGGTTGGACAAAAGGGTAAGATCCAATGGTAATAGACTGAGAACAGACCCAGCCTGTCTGTTCAGATTCTTCTTGGCCTCTCCGTGTAGCTTTCCCTCCTCCTGGGTTTAGAGCAGGACTCCTTTGGAAAGGGGACCTACTATCCAACAAGGTAGGGTAGATAATTTCTTTATTTCTCTATTCTTTATGTCTGCTCTTACACAGAAGAGTGAGGAATGGTAATATTTCTAGGTTTTGTAGCTTCCTTTGGGAAGAGGGGTTTTAGTTTCTATGACCTGCCTTTAGTTTCCATGACTCACTTTGGGGGAGAAAGAGAGGTGGGAGACAGGAGGGCAGAAGGAGGTCAGAGAGAAACTGCTTCTGAGGCCTTTCAATCTCCTTTAGTTCAAAGTACTCAGCATGCCAAAGCACCATGCTTTGTGGTATCATTTTCCAAACCCCAACATGGTATTAAGGCACTTAGAGTTTTTAAAAATACCAATTATATCAAGTAAAAGAATACCTATGGAAACACTTCAAAAATATAAAAGTTACATGATATATTAATATAATTTTTGCATATATATGACTTATAATCTTATTGTTTGCTTTTTATTTGCAGATTTTGTGACTGAAGGCACTGCACTGTGACCAAAAGTGCCAAATGAGTTTTTTGAGTCTGTGTTAAATACATGAGGTTTCCACTGATGCCTGGAAGAGGCAGATCAGTCTGTGTGGTAACATCAAGGGAAACTTCCATTCCTTGAGAGCCCAAGCGGTAGGAAGCGAACAGATGAAATGGCAGTCTCATTAGAATGGCTGGTGATTTGCTCATTCGACTAATTGAAGGAATTCAACAATTCAAGTCGGAGCTACAAAAGTCACAATTTTGAAGCCCACACAAGAAGGTTTCATTTGAATCTTTGCTCATTTGGAAAGGGAAAAGTCCCTAGGATTGCCCAGCATCCACAACAAAGCAGAGTCTGCTAAATTCCCATCATTTGGGAAGAGGAACCTTTTTTTTTTTTTTTTTTTTTTTTTTTGGCTGAACTATCCTCCAGATCTCCTGGGCGGGAGGAAAAAAAAATGGTCATCAGATATGTAGGCAGATGGGCTGTGATCACCACTGGAAGCTCGAAGTATTTGGGGAAACTGAAACTGTCTAGGGATAAAGCTGCCCTGGTTTGTGTGTTTCTGGTTTCACTGATTAAAAAAAAAAATCCATCTACCAAGAGTGGATAAATTTTAAAATTCTGCCATGCCCAGTTTTCGAAGCCCCAAATGCGATATAGGAACAGCTGTGGTGTGAATTAGTTGGTCTAAGCTTTTGGGCCGCTTCCAACTTCTCTATTGCTCACGCCCTACAGGTCAAGGAAAGAAGTGATGTAATGCACTTAGCTAGGCCACTTTAATTACAATGGAATGGAGAGGGGGAGGGGTCACAAGCGGTGACAAGTTTAGCGCATGACTTGCCCTGGGGATGCAGGAAACAAAAACATCGAAGACCATTGGCTGCGTTGGCTTCCGACCCCGGGTCTCTAACCGAGCTCCAGGTCTGGAACCTTGAAACACTTTTCCTGGGAAAAGGGGTGGCGCTATCCCATAGAGCGTCAACCTTAAACACAAACAGCACACACGCACCCACGCAGGCTGGCGGCGTCCTCCCTGCTGGGATGGGCGTCGGGCCCAGTGCTTGGCACACGGTCCCCAGGAGCTTCCCCCGAAGGTTCCCCCGAAGCCAGCCACAGCTGCTCAGCTCGGCGCGCGGAGCCCGCGGTGGTACCGAGTCCGCACAAACCCGGACCCGCTCCAAGTGAGCCGCGTTGTCGTCATTCATTCGCAGTGTCCGGAGCGTCCTTCCAGCGGGGAGCTGGTCTTCCCTAGTGGCGCCTGCGGCCCCGACACGGCGCGTTAAGGCGCGGCGACTTCGGGAGCTCGAGCAGGTAGAGACGGGAGGGGCTCTGGAGCTCCAGTCGGCGCCGCGGGAGCAGCAGCGCCGGAGCCCAGCTTGGCCCTGACCGCGGGGCCGAATCCGCTCGGGTGGCCCTTAGCCCTGCCTGCCGCTGAGCCGGATCCCGGGACTGAGCTATACCACTTCCTCCTCCTCCCGCTCCCTTCCTCCTCCTCTTCCTCCTCCTCCCGCTCCTCCCGCCGCCGTGGGCCGGGAGCCGGGCTGCAGAGCGCCAGGCCGGGCGTCTGCGGCCGCGGGCTCTCGCGGGGCGGCGACGCCGCGGGGAGGATGCTGCTTGCCGCGCCCGCGTCCTCACCGTCCTCCCGGGCCGCCTGCTGGGGCTTTGTTGTGGCCCGGACGCCGCGGGCCACCCCCTGAAGTCGCCTGCCGCCGCCGCCGCACCTAGCGGACGGGCGGGCGGGCGCGCGTGTGCCCAGGAGTGCGCGCCTGTCGCGGTGGTGGGTGCAGGACTGGACCCACGGGCCCATTGTGCGCCCGCCCGCGGCGGCCAGGACCATGTGGGTGAACCCGGAGGAGGTGTTGCTGGCCAACGCGCTGTGGATCACCGAGAGGGCCAACCCATACTTCATCCTACAGCGGAGGAAGGGCCACGCCGGCGATGGAGGCGGCGGCGGCGGACTGGCGGGTAAGGACCGTGGCCGATCCCTGCAGGAGGGGAGCCGGGAGCGCTGCGGCGCCGCCCGCGGCCCTGGGCTGCAGGCTCCGGAGACGCCGCCCGGTCCCCTGGGGCTGGGCGACCCGCCCTGCCTCGTTGTATGCGAGGCATCGAGAGTCGTGATGTTCAGGTTGGGCAGAGATGCTTCTTTTTTTGACTCTGTCAGGCTTGGGGCCCTCAGCGTACTGAGCGCTCTTTAAGTGGATATGTTGAGGAGAATGGGAAAGAGTGAGTCTGGGGCGGAGGGAATGTATTATCCCCTATATATTGAATGCATCATTCCCTTCCCCTCCCCCCCTTAAAAATATTGTTTTCGAAATGGAAAAGAGGGATGGAAGAAGGTTAATTTTTGCTCCACTTTCTTTACTGGCAACAGCAGGATCAGGTATAAAATGCTCTTTTGTTTCCAGGGAAGCGATAAGTAAGGAACTGATGTGGTCATTTCCTATATGAGTTATGACCGAAGAGAATGAATACGGAAACAGGAATTTTTTTGTTTCACCCGATTAGACATAAAGCAAAGCAAATTGTCTGGTTCTAGTTGTAAAAATAATTGGCTGTATAACTGCATTTTAACTATTTTTGCTCAATCACTTCTTCCCTAAACCCCCTCCCTTCAAGGTATTATTGTAATTGTTGCTGAAGCCATGTCATATCATTCAGGATAATAAGATCAGTCAGACCCATATCCAAAGTAGTGCCATATTAGAAATAATCTCGAACTCATACCATACTAGAGAAATTGGACCTTCTCCATCTCTGTGTTATTTAGAATGAACAGAACTGGAATACTTTTTACAGTGAAAAAGTTAGCAGAAGAAATAGTAGAGGTTTCACTAGAAAGGAGACTGCAAAAAAGAGATGAACTTTGACCCTCCTCAGAGTTGAGCTTATATCAACCTCATATATCACCTGGAGTTTGCACAATAGGTAAATTGTTGCTTTCAAATGCTGTGCTATGAAATAAAGATTCTTGATATATGTATTTACTTATGATTATATTTATAAACTAATTTTCTTAAGATTAAAATTCAAGTGTCATGTGGTACAATGTATACTGGTATGTTTGAAGGATCTTGATCCTACCAGAAAAGATAAATCTGCAGAGCTCCAGACCCCATTCTGGAAATACTTACTAGTGATCTGATACCAGGATTTTCCAGTTCATTTTGTAGAAGTTATCTAACTCTAAATGTTAATATGTAATTTACATATCTAATATTGGAATCAGCCCACATTGTCCTTTTTTTTTTTTTTTTTTTTTTTGAAACAGAGTCCTGCTTTGTCGCCCAGGCTGGAGTGCAGTGGCGTGATCTCGGCTCACTGCAACCTCCTTCTCCTGGGTTCGAGTGATTCTCCTGCCTCAGCTTCCTGAGTAGCTGGGACTGCAGGCATGCACCAACCCGCCCGGCCAATTTTTTTTGTATTTTTAATAGATGGGGTTTCACCATGTTGGCCAGGCTGGTCTTGAACTCCTGATCTCAAATAATCCGCCCACTTTGGCCTCCCGAAGTGCTGGGATTAGAGGCATGAGCCACCTCACCCGGCCCATATAGTCCTTTAAGCCTAGGACAACAACACAGAGTAGATAATTTATTGTAGTAAAAAGAGAACATTTCCTTCTGCAGTTAACCCTCCTACACCTTGTAAGCATTAAGTATTCATTTACCTGTGTCATTTGTAATAGGATGTGAAAAATTCAGGGATTCAGAGCCTTCTTTTTCTGCTTAACATTTGTATTGTGTTCCTACTGGTTCTTAGAGCTATAACTGACTACGGTCCACTTGAAATCTCATCTTGTCATCAATGACTTATTTCACTTAGGTAAAATTACGTCTTGTAAATTGAGAAATCACAGCGATTGCACTTATTAATGGAATAATTGAAATCATTGTCATGAGTAAAAGTATTTATGACAACAAAGGCTATTTTCAAGCAAGAGAGGTAAAATGTTTGGTCTAATACCTTGGTGCCATGTCAAATGTAGCAGGAACATTTTAGAAATGTTATACGATGTGTAGTATATTCTGATTCTAATGTAAGTTCATTCATTCACTAACTCACTAAATCATTTAACAAATATTTGTTGGCAACTTCTAGAAGTGCTAATGTTGTGAAGCTCAAGCCTAGTAGAAGACAGGTATTGATGAAATAATCACATAAATTAAAGTAAAATTGCCACTCTACAGAGTCCCAGCAGAAAACAGAATCCAAATGAAGAGAGATGAGTGAAAAGACAACTTCGAAAAATAGAGGCATGGTTATTTGAACTGGTGTAAGGCAAACCAGAGGCAGGACTCTCAGGAGTCCGTGAGAACTGGAGCCAGGGAAGAGGAGCTTGAGCCTGGAGAGAAGCAGCTACTTGTAAAAACATAGACTATAGCAGAAAGGGAGTGGGGAGTACATGCCCTGACTTCTCTCTTCTCCCACCCTCCCAGCTTCTGCCACTTCCTCCCATCCCTGGAACCCAATAGAAGCCAGCTAAGGAACTGGGCATGGTGGTGTATGCCTGTAGTCCCAGCTGCTGGGGAGGCTGAGGCTGGAGGATGGTTTGAGCCCAGGCATTTGAATCCAGACTGGGCAACATGGTGAGACCTTATCGCTAGAAAAGGAAAAAAAAAAAAAAAAAAAAAAAAGAATACAGCTGGAAAGAGTCCTGGTGATGTAGTTTCTTGGGATCAGCCTCCCAGGAATGGATGGGGGCAAACTGAGAATGATCAGAACAAATATCATAAGAAGAGGAACATGATGTTGGTTAGTCCCAGTTAAGTATGGGGTCTTGGAGGTGGAGGCAAAGGAAAGATTCCTTGAGGAAGTGACCCTTGAGCTTAGAACTGAAGAAAGAAAAAGATCTGCCTGTGAGGAGAGGAGGGAAGAGTAAGTGTTAGATATCAGCTGTTGGAGATTTTCTGGAAGATCTCAGGACCTTTACATAATATGCATTATCTGGATCAGTGTACATGTGTACACCCAGCAAATAGATGACAGATGAGTAGGGAAACTTGCTCAGTGTGAACTGGCCAGAAGTGCTCTCAAAGTGTGGTCATCAGGGAGCTTGGAAAGATTAGCACAGAAAGCTATAAAAAACAGTGGGTCAAAGTTGAGGACACTTAACATTTTTTAAAAATTAAGATATTCTAGGTTTCTGATTCCAAGCAATATGTATAGGCATTGGTGCAATGAAGTCTTCCATTGTGGATGCATTTGATTGATTGATTTAACCCCCTTTGACTGAGATTTCATACATATACATAAAATTACAGAAATCAGATGCAAAGTGCAGTGATCTACTACAATGTGAACACTTGGCAACCAACACCAGGATAAAAAAAAATAGAACACCAGGATAAAAAATATAGAACACTGCTAATGTGCCAAAAGCCCCCTTGTGATTCTCAGCCAATCATTGTCACCTCCCCCAAAGATAAAGACTATCCTCATGCTTTTTTGTAAACACTTCCTTGATTTTCTTTGTAGTTTTTCCAAAGAACATACCCCTAAACACTATATTTTGGTTTTGCTTTTTTTTTTAAGCAAGAAATGAAATGGAATTATAGAGCATATATTCATTTGTGTCTGGATTCTTTTGCTCAGCCTTGTGTATGTGATATTCATTTTGTTGCTGTTGGTTGTAATTCATTCATTTTTCTGTTCTGTGTAGAAAACTATGATATGAGTATACCACAATTTATTCATCTCTTTATCAACTGTATTGTTGGTGGCCCATTGGATGGTCCATTTGGGGGCATTATGGATAATGTGGCTATGGTCATTTTGGGGCATGTTTCTTGGTGCCTGTGGGCATACGTTTCTATTTGCTCTATAAACAGGAGAGGAATTGCTAGCTCATAATGTATTATCAATTTCAGTAGATGATACCAGTTTTCCAAAGTAGTTGTACCAATATACTCCCACCAGCAGCATATGGAAGTTTCCCTTATTCCATCACGTATCCTTGTCAACACTGTCAGTCTTTGTAATTTTAGCCATTGTTGTGGTTTTGGAGTAATTTCACATTGCAGGGTTAATTTGCTTTTTCCTGACTGATGAAGTTGAGCATTTTTCCATATGTTTATTAGCCATTTGGAATATTTTGAGATATGATTGTTCAAGTCTCTTGTCCATTTTTCAACCGGATTGTCTTTTTTCTTACTAACTTGTAGAAATTTAAAAAATATGTTCTGGGTATAAGCCTACTGTTACATGTGTGGCAAATCTTCATTTGTTCCTTACCTATTTACTCTGTAAAGGATGAACAGAGATTCTTAATTTTTAAAATTCCTTAAGTCCTGTTTAGATACCATTTCCTTTTAAATACCATTTCCTTTATGGTTAATATTTTATTGTGTTCTGTTCAATAAGTCTTTTCCTGCTCTGTGGTTATAAAGACATTCTTCTATATTCTAGAAATGTAACAGTTTTAACCCCCACCTTAATATGTACAGATCACTGGGAATTAATTTTTGCATATTGTGTGAAGTAGGGGTTAGGTATTATATTTTAAACTTTTTGTGGACATTCATTTGCCCCAGCATGATTTATTGGGAAGGCTATTCTGTCTTCACTGTTCTGTAGAGCTATGTTTGTCATAAATCAAGTACCCGTATGTGTGTGGGTCTGTTTTGGGTTTTCTAGTCTATTTCTTTTGTTTATTAGTATATTCTTGCACCAACACCACACTGTAGTTTTATTTTATTTTAATTTTCTTTTAGATTCATGGGTTACATGCACAGGTTTGTTACATAGGTAATTGTGTACTGTACTTTTATCATAAGAGTTTATATGCAGTAGATCAAGTTCTATTATCTTGTTCTTTGTTTTCTACAGGTTTCTTGACTATTCTTTGAGCACAATACAGATGCTCCTCTACTTACAGTAGAG
Source organism: Pan paniscus (assembly GCF_029289425.2). Taxonomy (NCBI): domain Eukaryota; kingdom Metazoa; phylum Chordata; class Mammalia; order Primates; family Hominidae; genus Pan; species Pan paniscus. The sequence continues at coordinate 138,627,273 of NC_073252.2, read as the reverse complement.
TTATGTTTCAGTAAGTTGAAAATATTGATGCATTTTTTTAACTTAAAATATCCTCAATTTACAGTGAGTTTATCCAGATGTGACCTTATTGTAAGTCAAGGAGCAAACCGAATTTGTATAGCTTCCACATCATTATGAAGTAAAAAAAAAAAATTTGTAAGTCGAACCATTGTAAGTTGGGACCCATCTGTATTTTAGAATCAGCTTGCAAAGTCTCACCAAAACAAAACAACAGCAGCAACAAAGATGTTAAAACTATTGAGATTTTGATTGACATTACATTGAGTCTGTAAATAAATTTGGGCAAAATTTTTACCTTTATAGTATCAAGTCTTCTGATCCATGAACATGGTATATTCCTTTATTTATTTAGATCTTTACAAGTTTTTCTCAATGTTTTATAGTTTTCTGTGTAGAGGTTTTAAGCTTCATTTATTATATTTATTCCTAGGTGTTTCATATTTTTTTCACTCTGTTGTATATTATGTCTTTTTAAAATTTCATTTTCTGTTTCTTTTTTACTGGGATGTAGAAATATTGCTGTTTTATATATTCACCTGTATCCAGAATGTAGCTAACTTAAGAAATGAATTCTAGTAATTTATCTGTAAATTCTTTTTATTTCCTGCATACACAACCATATCATCTGCTAATATTTACAGTTTCTTTCTTTTTTAATTGTTATGCTTTTAAAAATTGTCTTTGCCTTTCTTGACAGGCTAGGACCTCATATACAATTATGAATTGATGTGGCAATTGTACATACTCTTATCCCTTCCCAGGTCTTAAAAGAAAGACTTTCAACATTTGTTCATTGTTAAGTATGGTGATTTTTGTAAATTTTTTTTTTTTAATTTTTGTTCTCCTTGCCTGTTTTCATTTTATTTTATTTTATTTTAAGGAGTTCTTATTCCTAGTTTGCCAAGCGTTTTTGATTATATTTGGATGCTGAATTTTTAAGAAATGCTTTTCCATTTTTATCAATGTATTAGTGATTTTTCTTTTATCCTGTTAGTGTGGTAACTTGTAGTAACTGATTTTCAAGTGTTTACCTGAACTTGCATTTATAAAGCAATCCTAATAATATAGCATTATAATTGTAATATATTCCTGGTGAATTGAGCATTTTATCATTATGAAATGTTCACATGTATTTCCAGAATTGCTTTTGTCTCATTCTTATGGTTAGAATAGATTTATTTGGTTAGTATTTTTATGGTATCTCTTTTTCATACTTTCACTTTCAACTCTTCTGTATCCTTGTGTTTTAGATATGTCTTTTATAAATAGCAGATAGTTGATTTATTTCCTTTTTATAATGTTTAGTAATTTAATTGTTTTTTATAAATAGAGATGGGGTCTCACTATATTGGCCAGGCTGGTCTCAAACTCCTGGCCTAAACCAATTCCCCTACCTTGGCCTCTCAAAGTGCTGGAATTACAAGTGTGAGCCCCCATACCTGGGCAGTTGACTTTTTTCTTACTCAATTTTGAAAATTTTTGACTCTTAATTGTATTATTTAGTTAATGTCCATGTGACTTGGATTTAAATCTGCTCTTTTATTAAGTGCTTTATACTTTTTCTAGCTACCTTGTGTTCTTTGTATTTTGCCTTCCTTGCTTTTTGGTGGGATATAGGAATAATTCTTTTTAAGTTACACTTTTTGAGACTATTAGCTAGAAGTTTTATATTCATTTTATTATTCTTTTAGTGGTTATTCTGGACAATACATATGCATTTTTGACTCATCAAATTATATTATTAACCAGTACTTTTTTTTTTTTTACCTTTTATTTTTTTAAAGGAAAGCCAGGGTCTCACTATGTTGCCCAGGCTGGTCTCAAACTCCTGGCTTCAAGTGATTCTCCCACCTCAGCCTCCCAAATTGCTGATATTAGAGGTGTCAGTCACTGCACCTGGCCATTATTTTTTATTTTTTAAATTGACATGTTAAATCTTTTCTCATATATTGCAAAGACCATGGAATACTTTAACTCCCCACCCCCAATTTACATACCATTTGTGTTGTAATAGTATATTTTAATTCTTAACATATTTTCAACCCAAGGACATGCAGTTATTACTATTTTTAAAGTCTGTATTCAGTTGGATCTCTACACGTTTACCATTTTTGTTTTACTTTCTTCTTCCCTCTCTGACCATTTTTCTGGAATCCGTTTTCCACTGCTAGAAAAAACATCATTTACTCTTTCCTTTAGTGGGGACCTGCTTGTGACAGCTTTTCTCAGTTTTTGTTTGTCTCCAAATGTCTTTATTATGCTTTCTTTCTTGAAGGATATTTTTGTTTTGAATGGTTGGCACTTAATATGTTTTAAGCATGGTTGAGACATCGTTTCTTCTGAGGTAAACTGTCACTCTGAATTGTTGTTCTTTTGTGAGTAATATGTCTTTTTTCTCTAACTGCTTTTAAGGTTTTCTCTTTGACTTTGGTCTTCTGCAGTTTTAATATGATCTAGATAATTTGTGATGTTTAAAAATCCTGCTTAGGGGTAGTAGGTGTTCTTTAATATGTCTTTCATTGGTTTTGTAAAATTCTCATCCACTGTCTCCAAATATGGCCTTTCCTTCATCCCCTCATCTCTCTTTCTGGCACTCCAATTACATGTATGTTAGACATTTCATTGTATCTTCTATGTCTGTTACCTTTTAAGTTTTACTTCATTTTGGCTACTTTTTTCTGATCTCTGTTCCAAGTTAATAACTATCTCCTTAACTATATTTAATCTGTTCAGCCCAACCACTTTTAATTATTTTTTTAAATTAAATATTCCTGTTTGGTTCATTGTCTAATTTTCAGTTGTTACAATTCTCAATCTTATTTTTTGTCTCTTTTGAGCAAGTATGGTTCTTGTAAGGCCTCAATTAACTTAAATGTCTCCAGCTCTTTTAAGCCTGTTCTGCTGTCTGTTTTTTCTCCTAATTTTCATTCATGCTCTGATGTCATTTTTTATGTCTGGCTACTTTTGATTATGAACTGGACCTTGTACTTCTAGTTTGTGAGACTAATCTGAAGGAGAAGATAATGTTATTTTCTATGAGAAAAATTTTTTCTGCCAGTTGCAAACTAAAATCACTAATTTTTGGTACTGATATATTTTCTAGCTGAGCTCTAACTTGAGTGGATTTGCCTACTTAGGATTTACAGTTATATTAGGTCATAGCCCTCCATCGTCCCAACCCAAAGAGGAAAGGGTGGCATCATTAGCTGCCCTACCTCTTTGGTGGTACTAACTCCTATCCTGGTCCCCCCAGTCCAGGATTCTGTTAAAAGCACATCCAGACTCTCAGCTTACTCAGCAGCCCCTTATGGAAGGGGCACATGCCTCCCAAAATAATTGTTACTCTAAAATATAGAGCTCTCCCCCTTGGAGCCTGTCTTTTTTTCAGGTATGGTAACTTGTTGCTTTTTATTTTTTGATATTTTGAAATATATTTTGTCCAGTTTGTATAGTTGTCCTGATTAGTTGATATTGGTATAGATGATCTTATCTGACATTATAAGGTAGATGCTATTATTATCCTCAGTATGTAGAAAAGGAAACTAAGGCCTTAAAGAGATTGAGTGATTTACCCTAGGTCCCACACCTAATAAGTGTGAGCCTATTTGATTTTGTATTTATTATTATTATTTTTTTTTTTTGACAGAGTCTCTCTCTGTCATCCAGGCAGGAGTGCAGTGGCACACTCTTGGCTCACTGCAATCTCCACCTCCTGAGTTCAAGCGATTCTCCTACCTCAGCCTCCCAAGTAGCTAGGACTACAGGTGCATGCCACCATGCCTGGCTAATTTTTTTGTATTTTTTTAGTAGAGGAGGGCTTTCACCACGTTGGCCAGGCCAGTCTCAAACTTCTGACCTCAGATGATCTGCCCATTTAGGCCTCCCAAAGTGCTGGGATTACAGGCATGAGCCACCACATCCAGCCTATTTAGTATTCTTCTTTATATGCATTTATTTATTTATTTATTTATTATTTTTATTTAATAGAGATGGGGTCTCACTATATTGCCCAGGCTGGTCTCAAAATCCTGAGCTTAGGCAGTCCTCCTGCCTCTGCCTCCCAAAGTGCTAGGATTATAGGCATGAGCCACTGCGCCCGGCCTATTTAGTATTCTTTACAAGACTGATATGCTTTGGCTGTGTCCCCACTCAAATCTCATCTTGAGTTGTAGCTCCCATGATTTTCACTTGAGTGGGAGGGACCCAGTGGAAATAATTGAATCATGGGGGCGGTTTCCCCCATACCGTTTCATGGTAGTGAATAAGTCTCACGAGATCTGATGGCTTTATATGGGGAAACCCCTTTCGCTTGGCTCTTATTTCTCTCTTTGCTGGATGCCATATGAGATGTCCCTTTGCTCTTCCTTCATCTTCCACCATGATTATGAGGCCTCCCCAGCCATGTGGAACTGTGAGTCAATTAAACCACAGTCTTTTGTAAATTTCCCCCTCTCAGATATGTCTTTATCAGTAGCATGAAAATGGACTAATAGATTAATTATAATGGTGTATATTAATCTTATTTTCCTCTTATAACCACCCCCCATTTGAAAATCTAATAAAAGCTATGGACTCTACCTTGAGAAAAATGAAAGCACTCCAAAAAATTGCATGCAATTTTAGGAGTTTAATGGATCTCAGATGAATTAGAACGTAGGGGCTTCAAGTTAAAATATCTCAAGAGATGGAGACAGTTTCTCGTTATACAAAATCAAATGTGTGATTCCTTCAGTAAGCTGTTCTCTCAGAAATGTGTTTGTGTATCAACTATGTTTAGTGTGCTGAACTTTACAAAGATTTAAAAGAAAGAAAAAGCCAGTTTTTGTTGGGTCACATTATTAACCTTGAGATGAAACATGGGTGAACAAATTTGGGAGATTTAAGAACATAGGCATGGAGATGGTAAGAGTGCAGACTAATTAAGTCCATATCAAATTGTTCCATCTGAGTTAGAGCATTGGACTGTCCAGGAATTTGATATAGTGCATTCAGTGGAGACCTCCACAACTAGGGAGACTTTCCGTTTTATAATCAAACAACCAAATAATTCCCAGAAATGTATGAGAAATAACAAAGTGATATTCATGAAGCCCTGACTGGTTAGGAGATGTATGTTTTTAGGATAAATGCTTTCATCTTGCCAGCTTTTAAGTACTGTATTAGTAAAGTTGCAACTAGTAGTGCTTGTGTATTTATTTATAAATACACAGGGGGTTAGGGATGCCAATCCCCCATGCAGTCAAAAATCTGTATAATTTTTGACTCCCCCAAAACTTAACTCCTAATAACCTACTGTTGACCAGAAGTCTTACTGATAACATTAACAGTTGATTACACATATTTTTGTTATATGTATTATATACTGCATTCTTATTATAAAGTAAGCTAGAAAAGCAAGTGTTATTAAGAAAATCCTAAGGAAAAGAAAGTATATTTACTGTTCATTAAATGGAAGTGGTTCATCATAAAGGTTTTTGTCCTCATCGTCTTCACAAGGTTGAGTAGGCTGAGGAAGAGGAGTTGGAGGGATTGGTATTGCTGTCTCAGGTGGCAGAGGCTGAAGAAAATCCCTGTGTGAGTAGATCCAGGCAGTTCAAACCCATGTTGTTTAAAGGTCAACTGTAATACAAAAGCAGTTAAAATTTATGTTAGCTCCTAATGGAACTTAATGTTATAATTGGTGTCAATGAAAGGAATCAAACTCTGTAAAATATTTAAAGAAGTTTATTCTGAGCCTAATATGAGTGACTATGGTCCAAGGCACATTCTCAAGAGGTCCGGAGAACATGTCCAAGGTGGCTGGGTTATAGCTTGGATTTATACTTTTTAGGGGGATGGACATAAGACATCAGTATATGTAAGGTGTACATTGGTTTTGTCTGGGCAGGCAGGACTACTCAAAGAGGTGGGGCTTCCAGGTAACAGGTGGATTCAAAGATTTTCTGATGGGCAATTGGTTTAAAGAGTTATTATCTATAGACCTGGAATCAATAGAAAAGAGTGACTGGGTTAAGATAGGAGTTGTGAATAGAAAGGAGTGACTGGGTAAAGGCAAGGGGTTGTGAAGACTGAGATTTTTTTTTTTTTTTTTTTTAAGCACTCTTGCTCTGTCACCCAGGCTGGAGTGCAGTGGCGAGATTTCAGCTTACTGCAATCTCTATCTCCCAGGTTCAAGCGATTCTCCTGTCTCAGCCTTTGAAGTAGCTGGGACTACAGGTGTGTGCCACCACACCCAGCTAATTTTGTATTTTTAGTAGGGATGGGGTTTCACTATGTTAGTCAAGCTGGTCTCAAACTCCTGACCTCAGGTGATCCACCCACCTTGGTCTCCTAAATTGCTGGGATTACAGGTGTGAGCCACAGCCAGGGCCCCAAGGCTCTTATGTAGATGAGGTCTCACAGGTGGATGCCGTTAGTGGCAATAGATGGCAAGTGTTTTCTACTCAGACCTTTAAAAGGTGCTAGACATCTAGCTAATCTCTTTAGGATCAGAAAAGGGACCTGATCTCTGTTTTAATGTTAATGCTGGTCAGTTGTGCCTGAATTTGAAAGGGAGGAGGGTATAATGAAGCATGTCTGAAAACCCACCTTCCCATCATGGCCTGAAATAGTTTTTTGGTTTCTTTGAAGTTCCCTTGGCTGAGAGAAAGGGTCCATTCAGTCAGTTGGGGGGTCAGAATTTTATTTTTGGTTTATATTGGTGACTTCTATGTGTTGGGGTGGGCAGTAGTCTATAGCTGTGTGTGGAGTTGGCTCATAATACATATTATTAATAGGAAAATGCTGCTGACAGGAAACATGACTAGACAAAAGCAGATTTTGCTTGCTTGTTCCATGAATCCCCCCCACCTCCATCCCATTATTATTATCAACTTTAAGATAATTTTGTTCACAGAATTCCATTGTCCATACCAATTTCTCTTGAGACTGACTTATTCTACAAAGAAACCGTGGGAATGAATGCTTATAATTTGTGCAGGATTTGACATGACATTTAACAACTTCTGGGTGTTTGTAAACTGGCCACAAAAACTAGGCAAGAAAAAATTTAGTCCAAGCGTCCTTCTAGAAATTTGAGGAATTTGAAAGGTTGAGGCAGACCTGCTGCTCTAGGGACACTGCATATCCTTTCTGCTTTGCCATCCTCATGCACAGAGAGGACCCACTTTATGAAGAGTCAGATTGTGAATTGTGATATGGTTCCCAGGCCTGACCACAAAAGCCTGTTTTGTAGTTATGTACAGAACAGGATTTGTAATTATTTGGACCTAGGCAGCTTACAATGCCAACAGCTGTGGTAGGTACCACCTTGAGTTCTGAGTCTTGGAGGTGGAAGCCCATGCCTGCTTCATGGCACAGCAGTGTGCAGGGAATGCCACAGACAAAAGCCCTGAGGGTGGCTCTTTGCACAGCATCTTTGTGTTCTCTGCCTCCCTCACTGACTTCTACTCTTTAGTCCTTCACTTAGTAAGCAGACAACTGGATTCAAATCACAGCTCCACCTGTTGGACATGTGATTTGCAAAGTTTCTCTTCCTCTCTGAGCTTAATTCCCTTATTTAAAATGTGGCTTAATAACCTTTTAGCACCCGTTATGAAGAATCTGAGATAAGTCATGTAAAATACAGGAAACATAAAGAACCATTCATAGATGATTGTCCCATCATTGTCCTCCCTTGGTGATGATCTCATGTAGGTATTAGGAGGCAACTGGCTCTAATTCACAGCAATGTGTGAGTAATGGAAGAGTTCTGCAGTTTACAGAGACATTACATTTTCTGAAGGATGCTGTTAAAGCAAATGGACATCTGTCTGATATTTAGGCAGTTTGACAACATTAAGTCAAATACTCAGGCTTTTTGGAGAAGATAATTTTTGATCAGCAACCTTAAATTGTTTCTACGTAACTCCTTCCATCTGTCCTTCCCTCCTTCCTTTCTTCCTTTCTCCCTCCCTCCATCCCTCCATCCCTTCCTTTCTCTCTCCTTCCTTCCCTTCCTTTTCCTCCCTTCCTGATACTGTATGTACATTTTGAAAGCTCTACCAGTAAAAGGTAGTTTCTTTCTTTCTCTTTCTCCTCCTCCTGCTCCTCCTCTCTCCCCTGCCCCTGCACCTTCTTTCTTCTCTCTTTTCTCTTCTGTTTCCTTCTTGCACAAATAGTCCTCTCTGAGAATGGCAAACTGGAATCACCAGGGAGAGGACTGGAGTGGGAAAGACAGGAGGAGGGGTCACCTTTTCTCTTTGGGGGTTTGTGGGGAGTGTGTGTATGTATAGTTACTAGGAATTTGTAATTTGAAAACATCCTCTACTAGTGAAACTAGAGAACTGTGAAGAAGTCAATAACCCACCTTCTGCTTTTCTTTGTTTTCTTTTCTTGTCAGATGTGCATTCTAAAATGCCCAGTGGATGAGTCAGTCTTTTTTTTTTTTTTTTTTTTTTTGTTTGTTTGAGACAGAGTCTCACTCTGTTGCCCAGGCTGGAGTGCAGTGGTGCAATCTCCGCTCACTGCAACCTCCACCTCCCAGGTTCAAGCAATTAGCCTGCCTCAGCCTCCTGAGTAACTGGGACTACAGATGCCCGCCACCATGCCCAGCTAATTTTTGTATTTTTAGTAGAGACGGGGTTTCACCATATTGGCCAGGCTGGTCTCAAACTCCTGACCTCATAATCCACCTGCCTCAGCCTCCCAACGTGCTGGGATTACAGGTGTGAGCCACTGTGCCCGGCGAGTCATTTTTTAAGGTGTTCTGCAATTGCCACTGGCTTCTAGTTGATTTCAAATGGCATGTCACAGTTTTGCTGTTAGCTTTGTTGATGAAAAAATCCAAACTCTGTAAAATATTTAAGGAGATTTATTGAGCCAAATGTAAGGACCATGACCCATGACACAGCCTCTGGAGGACCTGAGAACATGTGCCCGGGGTCATTGAGTTATAGCTTGATTTTGTACATTTTAGGGGCACAAGTTACAGGCAGATGTGAACCAACCCATGTAAGGTGTACATTGGTTTGGTCTGGAAAGGTAGGACAACTCAAAAGGGAGGGGGCTTCCAGGTCATATGTGGATTCAAAGATTTTCTGATTGGCAATTGATTGGAAGAGTTAAGTTATTGTCTAAAGACTTGGAATCAATAGAAAGGAGTTTCTGGGTTAAGATAAGGGGTTGTGGAGATCAAGATTTTTATTATGTAGATGAAGCCTCCAGATAGCAGGCTTTAGCGAGAAAGATGGTAAATGTCTCTGTTTTGTTTTTGTTTTTATCTGGACAGGGTCTGGCTCTGCCACCTAGGCTAGAGTGCATTGGCATGATCTCTGCTCACTGCATCCTCTGCCTCCTGGACTCAAGCCATACTCCCACCTCAGCCTCTCAAGTAGCTGGGACTACAGGCACATGCCACTACACCTAGCTAATTTTTGTATTTTTTTGTACAGACAGGGTTTCACCACATTGCCCAGTCTGGTCTTGAATTCCTGAGCTCAAGCAATCCACCTGTCTCAGCCTCCCAAATTGCTGGGATTACAGGCGTGAGGCACCACACCTGGCCTGATAAATGTCTCTGATCAGATCTTAAAAGGTGCTAGATTCTTAATTAAATCTCTTCTGGATCTGGAGGAGACTTGGAAAGGGAAAGGGATTCTCTGCAAAATGTAGATTTCCCCCACAAGAGATAGCTTTGCAGGGCCACTTTAAATATGTCAAAGAAATATTTTGGGGTAAAATACTTCAATTTCTTTCTTTAGAGCCTGCTATTTCTCATGTAATGCTATACTAGAGTCACGTTGGAGTTTGGTATCTTCTTCCTACAAAGAATCTGTTTTGTAAGTCTTAAGATCTCTGTTTTAATGTTAATACTAGTCAGTTTTTCTGGAATTCCAAAGGGAGGAGATTATAATGAGATATGACTGACAGCCCTCACTACCCCACCCCCCTCTATTCTTCCCACCATGGCCTGAACTAGTTTTTCAGTTTACTTTTGAAGTCCCTTGGCTGAGAGGAGAGGTCCATTCAGTTGGTTGGAGGGCTTAGAATTTTATTTTTGGTTTATAGGTTATTTACATATTCTTTCAGGGAACATTAGATTGCTAGATTTTCTAGTTGTGAGATCCACTCAGGAAATCCATTAAGATTTTCCTTCTAACTCTCCACTGGAGATCTAAGTTAGGAACTTTCATTTGGATGAAACTGACAGCCAAAATGAGTGATTGAGGTATAAGTCTCACTCTTCTCTATTTATTAAGCCAGCTTTAGGGCATGTCTGGGAAAAACACTAGCACAGACACATCTGTGGCTGTTTTTCCAAAGAGGTTTTCCAGAGGTTTAATATGTTTACATTTCCTTAAAGCAGGGGAAGGCATGTAGGAAAAGGGGAAGGTATGATGTAAGGCAATGGTTACATTCCTGGGACACTTTAATTAGTGCCCAGTGAACCTGCATTTTACATAAGATAAGGTGAATGTTTGAAGAGAAAGAGCGAGTAAAGGGGGAGTTCATTATGTAGACCCTCTCTGGGTAGGTGGAGGAAATGAACCTTGTCTTTCTCCTGCACCCAGGAAGATAAGATTGTAATTGGGTATTACTGGTGTGGAAAACACTTTAGTTTTAGGAGCTAGACTTAGATTGTTGACCTCAAGTTAAAATTGTCTGTCCCTGTTTTTGGAAATCCAGAAAAGAATTTACTTATTAAAGATCTTTTAGAGCAGTCCTTCAGCAGATGCCTGAGGCCTTTTACCTTTCCATGGGAACCTGGCTAATACATAGTCTTAGGAACAGCTATTCATTTGGAAGAGGCCTGTTGTATGACTCAGCCTCTGGACTGAAGTTCAGGGGTCTAGAGATTATTAATCAGGGGCCTAAAATCAACTCTTTTACTTTATATCTGGGTGCAAGGAGCACAAAGCTAGATGAAGTTCCATGAGGTGATGTCAGAAATGCACACCCGTAACTGTACCTCCACTCCTACCTTTTCAGCTCCATTATTCTAAGGCATGCTGGACAGATACTTGCTAGAGTGAAGATCAAGCAGAACTTTAAGGATTTGGTCTCTGTTTACACTGAACAAACAAAAGGGAACTCTTGTTTATCTAATTCTGTTTCTTCTAGATTACTTTTAATGCTTCTGTTTAAAAAAAATTTTTTTTTTCAATATGATAGGGTCTTGTTATTGCCAAGGCTGGTCTTGAACTCCTGGCCCCAAGCGATCCTCCCACCTCAGCTTCCCTAGTAGCTGGGACTATAGGCATTTACCGCTGTGCCCAGCTTTAATGCCTCTTAATAAGGAAAATTCTACATTTTGGTAGTATGTACAAATGAATTTTTTAAAATTCATTTTATAATTAGCATAGACAATATATAGACAGAAGAGCTAAAATTTGCCGAAAATCTGTGATTCAGGCATCCTGCTGAGAACTTTTTCATTCTTTAATTGATTGTCATAACAACCTTGTAGGTTAGATATTATTCCCCTTTATATATGAGGAAACTGAGTTCTCAGAGAAGTATTTACCTGAGGAAACCCTGGTAGCATAGGCAGAGCTTGGATTTGTACTCATTTTTGATTGAGTTTAGAAAGAGAAAAGGATTTAAATGGGAGATTATTTTTACAAAAGGAGGGAGGAAGATGATCTTACAATGCATCCTTTAGAAAGCTAAAGGAAACTTGGGCAAAGTGAGTTCCAGTCTTAAAAATTCAGTTTTGAGCCAGGTGCGGTGGCTCAGCCTGTAATCCCAGCACTTTGGGAGGTGGGCAGATTACCTGAGGTCAGGAGTTTGAGACCAGCCTGACCAACTTGGAGATACTCCGTCTCTATTAATAATACACAGTTGGCATGGTGGCACACGCCTGTAATCCCAGCAACTTGGGAGGCTGAGGCACGAGAATCACTTGAATCCAGAAGGTGGAGGTTGCACCATTGCACTCCAGCCTGGGCAGCAAGAGCGAAACTCCATCTCAAAAAACAAAACAAAACAAAACGAAATTCAGTCTTGAGTGTGGAAACGAGGGAGCTAGTAGAATGAGGCTGTACCTTCTCCCTTCTCCCGTGTTTTGATGTCATTGGCTATTGTTTGTCATGGATTATAGTTATATAACTGTATGCCGGGGGAAGTGTGAAAACTATGTGGATTTTCTCAAAAAAGTTTTCCAGTCTTTCCCCATTTTAAGGCTTCTAAGTCCAGCTGTCTTTGGGACCACAATATAGAGCCATTCCAAGATATAAATTTAAGAGGGCACTGGGCATTTGACTGGAAGACTAGACAAGGAAAGACTTGTTTGTATGAATGTTCAACAAAGAAGACAAATATTCATGCTTATTGTGAGGGTGGTCACTCTCAAAAAGTTTTGTAAGCCAAAAAGTGTCTAAAACAGATCTCAATTTAGAGGTTTATTTTACCAAGGTTGAGGATGTACCAGGGAAAAGGAAACACAAGTCACAGTAGGATCTGTGTCCTGTGCTTTTTCCAAAGATGGTTTTGGGAATTTCAGTATTTAAAGGGGAAAGAGCAAGAAGGAGGGGAGGAAAAAGGGAGTAAAAAGGGAGAGAGAGGTAGGCAATGAGGCAAGTGGTTACATTCTTAGGAGGCTCTGATTAGTCCTCAATGAATCTACATTTTACATGTGAAAAGAAAGGGGGGGTCAATTATGCATTCATCTCATGCTCAGCAAATCCACATTTTTACATAAGATAAAGTAAGCATGTGAAATTACAGCTATCTGTTTGGGAACAAAAGGAAGGCAGTTTTTGCATAACTCGGTTCCCAAGCCTAACTTCTCCCTTTCAGCATAGTGAGTTTGAGGTCCCAAGATTTTCCTTTCATAGTTTCTAGAGAACAAGAGAGGAGAAATGCAAGTTTGACATACCATGTTGATTTTCATTAATGTAATTTGTGTTAAATGTCATAAAGATTTTCTTTGTTTAATATCTGGTTTATTTTTCCTTGAGGACATAAAACTATTATTAAAGTTTTCATAGGATCATTACAACGTTGGCTCCCAAATCGATTTTTTCTTTTAGCAGTACTTGAAACTGGTAGCAATTTCAGGAGGTCCTTGAATAATGTGAGATTATATACAAGATTGGTGGAATTAACTGTGAAGGTGTATTTTTCTGGAACTGAGGCCCCACTTTTTATCAGCTTCTTAAATTAGATTGTGAATCAAAGAATTAAGAGCCGATATCCTAATGTCTGACATTCCTCAACTCCAAATTTTCCACCAAAGCGATTTTCAGGGATTTAGTATTGTGCTTGCAGCAGGATTACTATAAATTGTAAGACATCTTATATCATTTCTAGGAAATTCTCATAGCCTTTCAACCAGTTGAAAATGTTCAGTTCACTTTGTATTGTTTAAACAATAGGAATGTATCACTGTCTGTGACTACAAAATGATAAACATGTTAGTGCTTGTCTCTTACTCTTATCCTGGTACCCAGATGTGGATCCCTTCAACCACAGCTCTTAGTTTCTTATTGTGGGGAAGACCCTATGGATGTGAATGTGAGTGTGTGTGTGTGTATGTGTGTGTGAGAGAGAGAGAGAGAGAAGGGAGGGTGCAGGGAGAGAGAGCTATTCAGGCAGAGATAGACAGAGAGATAGAGAACGGAGGGAGAGAGGGAACAGGGCATGGAATAAGAAAATGGAGGGTCTTTCCTTAATCTAGGAACTGATGTTGCCCTGGCTGTCCCTCTTCCTGCAGATCTTCCGCTCAGGGGCCCCTCACTAGGATTCTCTGTAATGTAGAGCAGGGGTCCCCAAACCCCAAGGCGCAGTCCAGTACTCAGGAAGGCAAGCATTACTTCCTGAGCTCTGCCTCCTGTCAGATCAGCAGCAACATTAGATTCTAATAGCGCCAACCCTACTGTGCACTGTGCATGCAAGGGATCTAGATTGTGGGCTCCTTACGAGAATCTAATTCCTGATGATCAGAGGTGGAACAGTTTCATCCCGAAACCATTCCCACCCCTGCTGCCCCCACACCCTTGGCCATGGAAAAATTGCCTTCCACGAAACTGCTCCCTGGTGCCAAAAAGATTGGAGACTGCTGATAAAAAGCATGCAGTTCTGACAAGTGACTCCACTGGTTGCCTCTTGCTAATTCTGCTTCCCCACAGGGGAATGGAGAGAAGAGTGGGGTCCAGATACAGCACAGTGTGTTGGCATTTCCTTTTTGCACTCTACAGTTCAGCTCTCAGCCTAATCATTGTACAGTTCTGATTGAATAGCATGGCTAACCCTACAGATCATACTCTGCTCTAACTGCAAACCCCTGTTTCTTCCTGTTCTCTGTTTTGCAGTGGGGTCACCTCTAGTTTCTCAAATATGGCTCTGCTTGAGTGTAACCACTGATCCTTAGGAAGAGGATGCCATTTGCCCTTTGACTTTATTTTATTTATTTATTTTTTTTTTGAGATACAGTCTCACTCTGTCACCCAGGGTGGAGTACGGCGGCATGATCTTGGCTCACTGCACCTCTGCCTCCCGGGTTCAAGCAATTCTCCTGTTTCAAACTTCCAAGTAGCTGGGATTATAGGCACGTACCACCATGCCTGGCTAATTTTTGTATTTTTAGTAGAGATGGGGTTTCACCATGTTGGCCAGGCTGGTCTCAAACTCCTGACCTCAAGTGATCCACCCACCTTGGCCTCCCAAAGTGCTGGGATTACAGATGTGAGCCATCGTGTCCAGATGCCCTTTGACTTTAATCTGTTTATCTGATCTCACCTGTTCCTCTGAGCCCACTGTCTCCTTCCCCCTCACTCTCTCCCTAATAAAACCCAATTTTCCTTCCTGACAACCTCAGCTTCATGGTATGTTCTAGGGAGGTATCATGTAGCTTTCTTTTTGTAAATGATTCATAAATTTGTGGGTCATTATTTTTCAGAAGCCTGCTAATCTTGTCAGTATCATTCCAGTTTCAGGGTGTGTTTGCCCAGAAAAGCACTCGGTAACTTTTTTACAACATAAGTAGGTTAGGTTGTATCCTTGCTAGAAATATGTATAATGAGCTGTGATCCATCCCCGCTTTCTTAGTGCCAGTAAACACTCTGGTTGTCTAGCAAAAGACAGCTCTTATCTCTTGTTGTTGTTGTCATTTCAGTTTGTCATAGGGACTGTGCACAATTGGATGTTATTGTACGCCACAGTAGGTCTTGCTATTCACCATGCAATAACTGTACTAAACTTTGACATGTACACTTTTATTTTTATTTACTTATTTAAGGCAGGGTTTTGCTCTGTCATCTGGGCTGGAGTGCAGTGGTGCAATTATAGTTCACTGCAGCCTTGAACTCCTGGGCTCAAGTGATTCTCCTGCCCCAGTCCACAGGTAGCTGGGACTACAGACACATACATGATGCCCGGCTAATTTTTTGTGATTTTTAGTAGAGATGGGTCTCACTATGTTGCCCAGGCTAGTCTCCAACTCTTGTGCTTAAGTGATCCTCCTGCCTCGATGTCCCAAAGTATTGGAATTACAGGCGTGAGCTACCATGCCCAGCTGACATATGTGCTTATAAAAGTCACTTGCAGATTTTTATTTCTGATGTGCCTATAACCCATTTCATTAAAGTTTAGATGAACACAGGATTTTATAAAGTCCTTAGATAAATACTTTTTTTTTCCACTCTTATTCATGAGCCAGATCTTTGTCTTAGAGAGCCCATAATGGTTATGCAGAGTGGGCAATAGTATTTTCAAAAAGCTTAGTAAATGTAGGCAGTTTCTTTAGGGTTAATCATCTTTCAAAGGGCCTTAGGAATGTCCTTCAAACAGAATATAAATGTCAAAGAGAATATCTCTTTCTGTTTGAAATCATTTGGGCAGGTTGAAAGAATTTGATAAAGGGAAATTCTATATTTAATCTTTCATTGTAAATTATATGTGCAATGAAAGATTTTAAACATTTTTGGAGTTTGCTATCTTAAAGGCCTTTCTGGAATGTAAGGAAACCCAGCAGTGGTGTCTGCTAAATATGCGACTGTAGTTCTTAACTTCTTTGAGGCTGCTTTTTATCTGAAAATGGGAGTGATTCCTCCTACCACCTCACATGTTTATTGTGAGGGTCAAATGAGATACTGAAAGCAAAAAACATTAATTTGGTTTTTCAAATTTGTGTTTATTATTTTTATTTTAGAGACAGGGTCTTGCTCTGTCACCCAGGCTGGAGTGCATTCGGCTTGATCATAGCTCATTGCAGCCTCAAATTCCTTGGCTCAAACGTTCTTCCCACCTCAGCCTCCAGAATAGCTGGGACTACAGTACACCCCACCATATGCTGATAACTAAAAAAAATTTTTTTGTAGAGATGGGGGTCTCACTATGTTGCCCAGACTGGTTTTGAACGGCTGGCCTCAAACAGTCTTCCAATCTCAGCCTTCCAAAGCACTGGGATTACAGGAGTGAGCCACCGCACCTGGCCTGCGTTATGTATGGCCTAATATGGTATTAGGATTCTGTGTTCCTCAATGTAGTTTTCTCTTATCAAAGTATCCACCATCTGGCTGGGTGTGGTGGCTCGTGCCTGTAGTCCCAGCACTTTGGGAGGCCAAGGTGGGTGAATAGCTTGAGCCCAGGAGTTCAAGACCAGCCTGGGATACATGGCGAAACCCCATCTCTACAACAAATATGAAAAATTCGCTGAGTGTGGTGACAGGTGCCAGTGGTTCCAGCTACTCGGGAGACTGAGATGGGAGGATTACTTGAGTCCTGGGAGGCAGAGGTTGCAGTGAAGTGCTACTGCACTCCAGCCCAGGTGACAGAGTGAGACTATATCTCAAAAAAATCAGAAAAATCCAAAAAGCAAAGTATCCTCCATCTACTCAACAAAATCAGGATCAGTGGCAATGGCAGTATCAAAAATCTACAAAGTGGCCATCAGCTCGGTGACAGCATTTACCATGTAAGGATAGTATACATAAAACAGCCTTGTCCACATGGAGCAGAGGTTCATTAGAAAGAGGGAAGAAAGGAAGAGGGAGGAAGAGCGAAGGAGAGAAGGAGGGAGGAAAGGAAGAAGAGGAAAATAAAAGAAAAATGTTGTTTACAGTAACTATTTGGAATGGTAAGTTGTCAGCCTGTTTGGTTTTTTGAATCTAGGTGAAATGGAATGACTATTGCTTATTTCTTTGGAAATGGTATAGCGCATTATTTTTATATCACATATAGAGTTAAACAGAAAGCATAGGCAGTTCCATGTACCTTGAGTTTTCATGAGCCTTTAGGTTCCATATACCCTGTGAAGATTTCATTCAAGGACACTCAAAGTAGAAACAGGCAGAAAACCTACTTAACAGATATCTGGAGGCCATTTGTCCAGACTGCCCAGGTATGGTCAATAAGATTATGACTTCATGGAAATGAGTATGTAAACACACATAATAAGAATATAATGTTTAGTTTAAAGTTGTAGGGGTGTTTGTTGAAATTAATAGAGAAAATGGAGGTCTAGGCATTACGGAGAATCAAATTTTTGTCCCGGAAAAACCTGAAGGGTATAGAAAACATCTCCCAGATTTCTCTTGAAAGACTTTTTCTTTTCCTGGGCAAGTCTGGTCCTGACATCAGCTGAACAAAGGAGGGATTGGTATCTGGACATTTAATAACTCTTGGCATTTAAAAAAAAATCACATAATTATTTTCAAAGAGGAGTAAGGAAAGAGGCATATTGTCTGTATTGTAAAGGTCAAATTTTCAAAACTTTAAACAATTAGGAATATTCTTTATTGTGTGGATAGATACCTTTTCCTAAATATTTTAAAATATGTAGTTCTCTTTATTTTTTGTTTTTCCACCATGGATGGAGATACAGCTTATGGTTATAGAGGTACATTTCTATGAACAATGCTTGTAGTTTTAATTTTAAGAGTACAAGGTGATAAATGGAAACTGACACTCAGCTCTAACGTCAAGGAGATGGTCTGCAGTGATGAGGACTGGGGAAATTGGAGAGTTCATGCTGTAACTGAAATCAGTAGTCAGAAGCTATTTTTATAGTGGCGATTGTATTGTACAGTGTCACCATGATGTATATTATTATAATTTACATATATATGCTATCTGTTGGATTGTATCAATAGGAATTGTCATTTCCTGATATTCATTAAGCATCCTTGAAATTTGCCCCAAAGTGTTACTGATTCAAATAATCACCCTTTCCACCAAAAAAAACCCCGGTTTCCTGTTAACAGTGAAGGAATTTTAGGGCTTGGTGGGGTGTTATGTTCCTTGGTACAGACAGCTGTGGAAGACTTGAGTTCTATGTTGAAACTGGTTTTAACTTGTAATGGTGTGGCTGATGTTACCTGACCAACACCAGATTTCATTTCAGTTAATTAAATAAGTACTTAATGAGAGGAAGAAAGAACTGAGCAGTGTTTTATTTAGGACTTGGAGAACATGGGTGAGTAAACAGTAACAATGTCCTAAATGGGAAAGGTGTTCTAATTTCCCAAAAGTCTTCTTGTAATTATATTTGAGACATCTTACAATAGTATCTGGCTATTAAGGCAGAATATATTTGCAGATTTAAATATTTTGCAACTGCCCAAAGATATCCATTAGTGTTTGGTTTTCTTTCTAAATAAGACCTGTGACAGGTCTCTGACAAAGACAAGCAACTGTCCATGGAGACTTGATGTCTTGGAGGTCAACTGGAGAAGATTAAGGTATAATATCTCCCATACCTCTAAGTCTCATTCCCATTTAATAAATTAAAACCACTGCATATTATATGTTATTCGTATGTTTATCAATACTTCTTTGAATTTGCATTTTCAACTGGTACTACTTCTAGGGACAGCAGACTAGTGAGCATAGACTTATGGTTAAGAACCTGACTTTTGAGCCGTTACCTGAGTAGGGCCTATGTGGGCATTGTGCACTTAGAAAAAGATATCCTTTCTGAGCTATGTCACCAGAAAGGCACAGGCTTCCACACAGGGCTGGGGCTAGATTTCAGCACCACCCATCCCTCTCATCCAGATAGCTTTATGCAATGTGTACATCACTCAGATGGAACACCAATATACCAGTTAAGGCACATTTTCTTTTATGGTATGGTGGAAAGAAGAGAGGTTTTAGAATAAGAAAAGTTGGCTTTGAGACCAAATTCCACCAGCATGTTTTTTTCATAGAGCTATAAAGTAAGAAAAATTATATCTGCTCCTCAGGAGTTTTTGTGACGATCAGATTTGTAGTGAGTGCACTGAAGTACCCTGCAAATGTTTGGGTGTGTGTGTGTGTGTGTATGTGTTTTAAAACTATGGTGCCATTGTGTAGGATTTTAGACCAGGTGTTCATTCTATAAGACACACAACAGCTTGGAAACCATTTACCCTTTTGTGAATCAATCATTTTGGTGGTTCTAGAAACCTTTATTTTTATAGAGACAGGTTTTCACTATGTTGGCCACGCTGGTCTTGAACTCCTGGCCTCAAGTAGTCCTACCACTTCAGCTTACCAAGTAGCTGGGATTACACGTGTGAGCCACCTCACCCAGCCCTTTTTCCTTCTTTAATGGGTAGTCAGGAGACAATTTCTGGATTTGGGCAGTGAGACTCCACATAATAATTAGTGATCCTAATAATATGTAATATTAATTGAGTGTTTACTGAGAGCCTGGCACTGTGCTGAGTGCCTTACACATGCTCTCTTCTTGACCAACACAACAGCCAATAAGTAGCACTTACCATCATCATTGTGCTGCAGAGGATGGCACTGAGTGAGAAGCTACTCAGCAATAAGTGCTTGAGTTGGTGGTATGTAAACACAGGCAGTCTTCCTTGAGTCTACCTGCTTAAACCCTCTGCAGCCTACCTGCCTTTCCCCCTTGCATTTCTAGAACCCCAAAAGCAAGTTCGAATGGTCCCATGGTCTGAGTAAGAATGTGGCTGACTGTCTTTGGGTAAAGGACGAGCATCATTTAACTTGAGTTCATTGATGACAAGCAATTACTCTCTGAATCTTCGGAATACCAGCTCAAAGCATCTTCAGAATGGACGTAGTAGTTCCAGTAGTAAGAAGGTATATCTGCAGGATTCTCCATTTTAGAGTGCAAGTACTCGTGCCTCATACTTGCTCCCTGTGGGCCTCAGCTCCATACCATTGTTGTGCATCAGGGGATTCCATGTACAAGCAAATTCATGTTCTATTTCTTTTTTGTTGTTTGTTTTTATTTTTGTTTTTTTGAGACGGAGTCTTGCTCTGTTGCCCAGGCTGGAGTGCAGTGGTGAGATCTAGGCTCATTGCAACCCTGCTTCCCAGGTTCAAGCAATTCTCCTTGTCTCATCCTTTTGAGTAGCTGGGATTGTAGCACCCACCACCACACCTGGCTAATTTTTGTATTTTTAGTACAGACGGGGTTTTGCCATGTTGGCCAGGCTGGTCTCGAACTCCTGACCTCAGGTGATCTGACTGCCTCGGCCTCCCAAAGTGCTAGGATTATTACAGGCATGAGTCACCGTGCCCGGCCCATGTCCTGTTTCTTGATGTCTCAGTTAGACAGTGCCATCAGATCCATTATTTGTCAGGGTATCTTTGAAAGTCTTAGACAACATCTGATATCCCCTGGTACCAACAATGTAAGGCAGAGGGCTTTTTCCTGACCAGGTTCCCTTTGGTCTCAGAGTGGCCAGTTGACAAACACCAGGCTATAGGATAGACATTAATGTTACAGTGGCCTGATGAGGAAGAGCTAGTCATGATGGTCCCATGCAGGCTTACTTATCATATCAAGGATTGAACTCTTAGAAAAAGCTTTTTAGTGCCTAGAATCAGAGTGGGACTCAAGGGCTGAAGCTTTATGAAGTTACACAAAGAGACACATAAAGTGGATGAAGACTTTTTTCTGCCTGATTTCCAGGAGTCTATATGGGGGAAGGCATAAACCCTGGCTCTTGCTAAAATGGAGAATTTTGGCCCTGCAGAAGCCACAACAAAATACCTGGAAAAGTGGGTGGTGACAATACATTCAAAACAGTGCTTTCTCAGTGCTGGGTACCCCCTGGGGGAAAAAAAGACAAAAAATAGTTGTTTGCTCAGATTCAATGAAATAACCACTCAAGGGGATTTTTTTTTTTTTGAGATGGAATCTTGCTCTGTCACCAGGCTGGAGTGTAGCGGTGCAATCTCGGCTCATTGCAACCTCTGCCTCCAGGATTCAAGCAATTCCCCTGCCTCAGCCTTCCGAGTAGCTGGGACTACAGGCGCATGCCACCAGGCCCAGCCAATTTTTTTGTATTTTTAGTAGAGACGGAGTTTCACCATGTTGGCCAGGATGGTCTCAATCTCTTGATCTCATGCTCCTTCTGCCTTACCCTCCCAAAAGGGGATTTTTACAAAGGAATATGGCAAGGGAGAAAAACCCTGTTGTGTCATTATTTTTTATTCTATTTTGAAAACCAAAAGGAAGGGAAGTGCAACCTGTTACATGGAACTGAAATTATCATGTCCCTGGTGCCTCCATGGGGCCCTTTGCTGTTGTGATGGATAAATTGCAGTTCGAGAATGTGTTTGAGTGCAATCTCATTTTCATATCATCAGAATCTTCTGGGACTAGTTAAATCTCATTGAAACTGAGGATTTGTTCAAACTATGCATATCTCTCATATCTTATGAAAAGTAAATTATCTAGTATACACATTACATCTGTGTAATTTTACTTTTACGTAGAGCTTCACATTCTGAGATCCAATGAGGTGGTTTCATCCTGTCGTTATGGGAAACTTGAAATGTCAACCTTCAGAGAGGGTAACCAATTAATGGCTGTGGCAAATGAGGACTGCGTGACAGAGGGAAAATCCAAAAACGGGAAAGAGTAAGAAGAATAGAAAGATGTTAAAGCATTGCCAAGAGGATCTAGCATGGGCCTCAGAATGACACTGAAAATTTATTTACCTTCCATGTGCCTCAGTTTTCATCCAGAGAAGTAGATTTCGACCTGGTGCAGTGGCTCATGCCTGTAATCCCAGCACATTGGGAGGCTGAGTCAGGTGGGTCACTTGAGGCCAGGAGTTTGAGACCAGCCTGGCCAACATGGTGAAACACCGTCTCTACTAAAAATACAAAAATTAGCCAGGTGTGGGTGGCGCACACCTGTAGTCCCAGCTACTTGGGAGGCTGAGGCAGGGGGATCGCTTGAACCCGAGAGGCAGAGGTTGCTGTGAGCTGAGATCGAGCCACTGCACTCCAGCCTGGGCGACAGAGCCAGTCTCCTTCTCAAAAAAACAAAAAAAGCCGAGCGTGGTGGCATGTACCTGTAATCCCAGCTTCCCAGCTACTCGCGAGGCTGAGGCACAAGAATCGCTTGAACCCAGGAGGTGAAGGTTTCAGTGAGCCGAGATTGCATCACTGCACTCCAGCCTGGGTGACAGAGTCAGACTGTCTCAAAAAAAACAAAACAAACAAACAGAAAAACAAGTAGATTTCTACTTTTCTAAGATGGCTAACTTAAATTAATTGAAAGTTTTGTTAAAACTGTTACTTTTTTTTTTTACCATTTAAAGTTAAAAAATTTTTTAATATAACCCAGAAACACTTGACTTTGAGAGAATTCTGTTTATTTTCCCCTTTCATTGGATTATGGCCAACATTCCTGACTGGTGCAGAATATGGTATCAAAAGAATGTCTGCAGTATGTAGCCAGTGACCTTTATAACAACTGTGTGCATTGCATTTGGTGGAACAGTGTTTACCATCTTACTTTCTTTATTGACTTTGGGCCAGTAGAACCTGCTTGTTTTAGCTTTAGCCATGGCAACAGGCCAAATATCAGAATGACTCCCTATACTACGTCTGCAAATACTTTAAAAATAAATGTGTCCTTCCTCCTATAGGAGCTAGAGTTAAAAGTAAAAAAGTAAAATAAAAGAAATGTGCATGGAAACTCTACTCTATTTTTCTGGTAGACTATGATTTCTTAAAGAAAATTTTATCTGGAGAAAGAATTTAATTAGCAAAAGGTAATACTCCTTCCGTGCAATTAGAGAAATTAGAGATAGCAAAGAGAGGCCAACTGACTGCTCAGGTGGAGTTTACCAGCAGGTAGTACTTTGATGGGTGCTATGCCATTCCCCCCCTTTTTTTTTTAACTTCCTGGCTAATTCGTCACTCATTCATTCATTTATTTATTCACTTGTTCACTCATGGAACAGATATTAGGTGCTTATCACATGTAGGCACCAAGGATGCAGAAATACATGACTAATTTCTTTGCTTAAGAGACTGTATTCAGCAAGAATCTGCTGAATAGCACATTCTGAATCAGAACAATAGATTTTTAATATGGAAATTAGTTTCTTGGTTTTTCATAAGACTTAATGAGAGGCTTTCAAATGCACACTGTAATATATGTGCCCTTTATGGAAAATAGTTATTTGTGCTGAATGGGGATTATAGCATCACAAAATGTCCACGCTTCCATCCTAGGCCATAGGTGGTTTGGGACTGTGCCCCAGGCTGGGCTTTGAGAGCCTGAACGTAGCCACCGGAATGGGGCCTGGCCTGCCCCACTGCTGTGGGCAGTGATGCAAAGAGAGAATCAAAGGTGAAAGTAGATGCAGGAGCCAGGAGAGAGCCAGGTAGTCAGGAGTCTGACCCCTCAGGGGCTTGAGAATCAGATCCACAGCAGAGTCTTCCACTGGGGCAGTGAATAGGGGCAATCACTGCATTTCAAACAAATTACAGATAATTAGATGGTAACTCATTACGGCTGTGTTTTGCACACTAGGCTCTGTGAACTGCTGGGGATCTGTATACCTCTCAGAGTCTAAGTTCTCTCTATAATTTTTAAATTTGATATTTTCATTTTTGTTATGATGTTAAGAATGCTAACAAGATAACCTTGATACAAGTTTATTTGGGATTATCAGAATGACCACCTTATGACTCACCACTGACACCCAACTTTAGTGTTTGAGTTGGCACTTGGATTTACGACTGGGTTGACCGCATATCAGTTGTTATAAGATATTGAGTAAATGACAGAGGCAGCTTGACTATGTACCAGATGCATTTGGGCAAAAGAAGGGCAAATGATTTTGCAGCACACTAAGCAAAGAATAGAGAAAAGTTGTGGTAGAGTAACTGCTTTGTGTAACAAAAGATAATATGGTATGCTGAATTCAGGAGAACTTGGGCCATGTTACTCTGTACAGCATTTCTGATCAAGTCGTGATTTAGTTTTAACAAAACAATCTCATCTTGCACAATAAGTAAATGTGGTTATTTCAGACTTTCATTGGTTTTATAATTTTACCATATTTACTTTTTAAATATAGCTTGGTTTTATAATTATATTATAAATGAGCTTTGAACATAAGAAGTTTATACTTGGTTTTATGTTTGTATGTATTTAAGTAACACCATTTCAAGACAAGGTAGTATTGGGGGTAGGGGTGTTGTGAGAATGTCTCTACCTTCAAGCCCCATAATTCACATTTAGGAAAAGATGTAAGAGGAGAAAAGTTTGCGCATGTTGACCCTGAGCAGCTGTCCCTCAAGCATCCCCTAATTCTTGAGGTTAATAATTTATTAGTGTTCTCAACAAAGAATGTATTTGACACAGGCACAAATATACTTTTTAAATTTTTTTAAATTATTTTTTTTCTGAGGCGGAGTCTCACTCCGTCACCCAGGCTGGAGTTCAGTGGTGCAGTCTTGGCTCACTGCAGCCTCCACCTCCAAGGTTTGATTGATTCTCCTGCCTCAGCTTCCCAAGTAGCTGGGATTACAGGCATGCACCACCACGCCCAGGTAATTTTTGTATTTTTAGTAGAGACGGGGTTTTGCCATATTGGCCAGGCTGGTCTTGAAATCCTGACCTGAAGTGATCAGGAGTTTGAGGTGATCAGGAGACCTGCCTTGGTTTCCCAAAGTGCTGGGATTATAGGCATGAGCCACTGTGCCTGGCCAATTTTTTAAAGTTTTGAGTAACAATATATTTATATGTTTCAAAGATCCAAAGATATTAAACAGCATACAGTGGAAAATTTCTCAGCCCTATTATCACCGACTCTAGGTCACCATTGTATTTATTTTTTCATGTTCTCCAGATTCTTTTTGCATGTACAAGCAAATTACAATATGTAATTTTATCCCACACTTCCCTGAATCCTTTGTACAAAAAGGTTTTTCCATACCGTGCTTTTTTCAGTGAACAATTGCCGTGCCCAACCCCTATTAACTCCAGGAGGGAAGGCACCAGGCTCAAGAGGCCAAAGATGAGATCCGCATCCAGCAAACGAGATATGGGGTTTTACTAGAGGGAACTTATTTCCAGAGTGGTCCAGTGTCAGTGGGCTGGACAGGAGAACTGCCACCAGTTGTAAAAAGCATGCACTTTATATCACATTTTAACTTAGCACTCTCCCCATAACAACCTCCACCCAGCAACCTTCATTTAAACTAAAACAAAGGGCCCCCATCCCCTGTACAGCTCTTGTTCCGCTGGACCTGACAGGGGTTCATATGTTCCTCATAGATGAGGAATGAATCTCCAGGTTGGCTCCTCTTGGATTCCTTAACTTGGAACTCTGAACACACAATCAGGTACATAGACCATACCGGGTCATTCTCAGGGTATGCTTAAGTTATTGCTGTCAGGTTCATCTACCGTACAATGGTATATCTTTCTGTATCAAAACATAGCATGTCATCTTTCTTTTGCTTTTTATTTTTTATGATTGCACATTCCATTATATGGCAATGCCATCATTTTATTTACTCCTCTGTTAATGGACGTTTATTCTATTTTTCGGCATATACTATAAAACTGTTGCAATAAATAGCCATGTACATATGTTATTTGGCTAATTGTGAAATATATTTGTGGAAAAAATTTCAACAAGTGAAATCGTAGGGCCATTGGTATATGCATTTGCAATTTTGATAGTTATAGCCAAATTCCCCTTCCTAGGGGTTTTACCAAGTTGCATGCTCACAAACCATGTGTGAGGAATGTCTGTTTTCCCAGTCTTGCAAAACAGAATGTGTTATCATATTATGGATTTTTGCCATTCTGACAAGTGAAAATGATATTTCAGTGTACTTCTAATTTGCATTTTCTTTTAAGTGTTGTTGAACATTTTTTCATGTTTACAAGCCATTTATAGATTTTTTTCCTATAAATTGCACTTGCTCTTTGCCCACTTTGTTTTTGGTGGTTGCTCCTTTTCTTATTGACCAATTTAGGAACTTTGTATATTAGGTACATGAGCCTTTTGTGTGTGATCTGAGTTGCAAGTTTGTTTTTTTTTTTCCAATTTCTCTTAATTTAATGGTGTTTTTGACATGTAGAAGTTTGAATTTTTATGTAGAAGAATATATCAGGTTTTTCATGGCTTTGGGATTGTGAGTCATAGTTAAAAAGCCTTCACCACTCTAAAATTCAAAGAGAATCTTGAAGAAAACTTTCAAAATTTTGTATGCATCAGTGCTGGTTAGGTTGCCATTGAGAAAATGGCCGCTGTGTACCTGGGCCAGATCATAGCTATGTGAGGCTGGAAATTTATGGCTCATTCTACATCATTCTTGTCTGTAGCATAGCTTCAGGGAGCTGGTGCTGGACAAAGCTATATCCAGTTGCCTATTGAACTATTAACAGACCAGCTCCGTCCTTAGCTTGTATCCCATTTCTTTTTCTTGGTACTTTTGAGTGGATGGTGAGAAAGAAGAGGTAGAGTAGAAATGACCAGCTGGTCCAGGACACTGTGCCATGGCCTTGCATTAATCAGGCCTGTTTGGTCCCATTCACAAATATGCCATCATTTGTTATTTTTGTGACTTTTAGTATCTCAAATGCGTTCAGAAAGCAATGCCACCTCAATAGTTGAGAAGTGGCTTTGATCTTTTAACTTGACATTTTTGGCTGGCTCACACCTGTAATCCCAGCGCTTTGGGAGTCTGAGGTGGGAGGATCGCTTGAAGCAAGGAGCTTGAGACCAGCCTAGGCAAAATAGCCAGACTTTGTCTCTATAAAATAAAAATAAATTAGCTAGGCATGGTGGTTCACGCCTGTAGTCCAAGCTACTCAGGAGGCTGAGGTGGAACGTTTGAACTCAGGAGTTTGAGCTATGATCACACCACACACTCCAGTCTGGGCAACAGAGCAAGACCTTGTTTCTAAAAATAAAATAGGTAAATAAATATGAATTAAAAATAAATACACGACAGTTTGTGGGGCTTATATGTTAAAATTTTTCTCATTTCAGTAATTCTAAGAGCCTGTCCCAATTTGAAGGAATCTATGTTAAAGACTGGGAAGTAGGCCGGGCGTGGTGGCTCACGCCTGTGATTCCAGCACTTTGGGAGGCTGAGGCAGGCGGATCACTTGAGGTCAGGAGTTTGAGACCAGCCTGGCCACTATGGCGAAACCCTGTCTCTACTAAAAATACAAAAATTAGCCATGCATGGTGGTGCACACCTGTAGTCACAGCTACTTGGGAGGCTGAGACAGGAGCATCACTTGAACCCAGGAGGCGGAGGTTTCAGTGAGCCCAGATGACGCCATTGTACTGGCCTGGGCGACAGAGTGAGACCGTGTCTCAAGAACAAAAAAAATCTGGGAAGTAAAGACCTGAAGCCAGGTCTGTGGCTGACACCTTCTCTTTCTAAACCCTTCAAGGACACTGGCAGTTTGGTAACGCAGGTTGAAGCCATAATGATCTAAGTTGTGGAACATGGACATCCTTTGTATTCATGCAGGTTACCCAGGGTCCTGAGAAGAGAAGCTGAGAGTACATAGCATGTAACAGTAATTACTAAGCATTATTAGAGTTTGTAATTCAAGATGCCATAATCACTCAGACACAGTAAGGCCTTTCTTGTTTGGAAGAACTCTAATGAGTGGGTACTGTGATTTCCATTATACAATGTCATTTGATAGCCTAAGAAAAGGTTAAACATTTACCCCCTCACAAAGAGGTTGAATCAAATAAAGAGTGGGGAAGGGACAGAAAAGAAAAAGGGGGATTGAGAGGTGAGAGAGAACCCCGAAGAGTAATAAGCAATAACTCAATGGGGAGGAGAACTCCCGGTGAAATCCATGTTCTGAGAAGGAAAGGACAGGGTAGAATCAGAGGCATGTCCAGGAGGGGGTGAGAGTGACATTTCAGACAAAGTAGTGATGAGAGTCTTTTCCGAGTAAAATTTAAAAAAGAAATAACACCAGCCTGGAGCAGAAAATAATGTTTTAGTTGTTTTAATAATAATTGAAGAGTAAAAAGATAGTTTACAAGGGTATCATTTTTAAGAATTATCACTAGGTCAGAATTTTAGTGTTCTCTATCATTATGTGATTTGCCAGCCTAGCTTCTCCCCACTCATCCCAAGGTTCCTTAAGATCAACATGGCATTACCAGGACCCAGCCCAGTGCCAGACACATGGTAAGTCACTTAGCAAATGTTTCCCAGATGAACAAATGATTGAATGATAAATGAATTTGTGTTTGGAGTATATTTAGACCTCTTCCCCAAGTTTAATAAAAATATTTATGGTGTTGGCTTTAAGACATTGAGTTACCTGCCTATCTGCAGTACCAGATGGAAAGGTTAAGGGGAAGGATTTCAACAACCACACTTGGTTGCAGTTTACATTGCTGCTTCTCTTTGTTTCTGAGCTTTTTTTTCCCCTCTTTCATTAATGGAAAATGAATGAGTGAAATTTAAAAGTGATCAGTGGAATTTCTCAGGCATGTTCCTTTCCTTGTTTTCATGCCATTTGAAGCTATTATGGTTGAAGCTTGGTCTGAGTAAACATTTTCTCACCCCCCATAGGCTCCCCTGCTACTATGAATTGCACTTCAGTTAACTACTTCCATTGATTAAAAAACAGACTCCTATAGGAGTCCCAGGACAGGGGAGGAATAAATCCTGGCCTGGTGGTGGGACAGGCCAGACCTGGGAGAATGGGCTAGGTATGTAGATCCACTGAGGCTAGGCATGGAGTCTGGTAAGGGCTCAGCAGAAGGCAGTTGGTTAAGGTCTAGGCCAAGATGAGCAGATGTGAGCAGGTAGAAGGACTACATGCTCAGGAGATATGAGGTGTTGGGCAAGTTATCAAGATGGGCATTCAGTCACAGGAGAACAATTCTAGACACTGGGTCAAAATGATCCTGTTATTAATAAAACCAGCAGGAAGATGGGGGTTTGGAATCTATCAACATTCCAGAAGTTACACAAATGGGGATTACGGAGAATACTGAAATTGTTATAGATTATCAGCTAAAAATAATGAAAATGGGAAGGATGCTGTGGAATCTGCAGTAGGTAGGGATTGAAATAAGGTTGAATTTTCTGGAAGCTAGAGAAAGTCCAATTATTCCTCTTTGTATTTGTGTGACTTCCCTCTTAGCATCCTCAACTCCCTTGAACTTATCCTAGAAGCTGATGCATCGACACTGCCACAGGCTCTGGAGTCCAGCCGCCCTGGCCCAATGACTGGAGCTGCCACTTAGTAGCTGCCACCTGGTAGCTGCATGCCCCAGTGTCCTCATTCATCAAATAGGGATAATAATTGCATGTATGTCTTAGGATATTGTGAGGATTAAATTAGAAAATGCACATAAAGTGATTAGGAGCCTACCTGGCGTAAGGTCACCACTGTTAGCTATTACTGATGATATTTGATTGTTGTTTCAAGGGTTAATTGAAATAGTGTATGTGTGGCGTATCTAGTACATTTTAGTTTCACTTCTGCCTTTTTGTAACAAAGCCAACCAGAATATAAACAAGATTTATAGTGCAAATGGAGATCATGTTCCCCAGACCCCGCTGCACCCTCAGAGAGGGGCCCCCAGGATCTCCAGTCTTCCCCACCCTTCTAGGTCCACTTATCTGCTGCCAGTTAGGTGCGGTGCAAGTCCGGGAACCTTCTTCAAAGGCTGGCTGAGCTGAGTGAGGGCTCTGACCTCGGTGAAAGAGCACTTTCCAGGAGCCAAGAAAGAAAGGAGCTGCACTTGCCTGTTGGGCCACAGTGGCTCCTGTCTGGGCACCCACACAAAGAGCTGGTCTGTGGTCTCACCTACAAGGGTCATGTTGTTCCCTTCCAGAGAACAAACAGAAAATATTAAACCTGCTGAGGCTGGAACTTGTCACTGAGGTTAGAAGCTTACGGGTCACCTTAGAAACCAGCTCTTCAAAGGTTACTCCTCCAGGAAGAGGGTGCATTAAGGAGCCTTTCCCCTAACAGAAATAGTAACAGCAGAAAACTTGCCCCCTTCTCTGGGATGGCCAATGTTACCACCCAGGTAATACGCTGGTATCCTCACTCGCCCTGACGGGCCACAGCCTGCATTTCCTGTGTGTGGGAAGCAGCAGAATAGACTGGCTTGGACAGTTGAGCAAATCCCAGCTTTGCTCACTTAATGTCTCAGCCTCCATTTCCTCATCTGTGAAATGGAGATAATAATTAGCTGGGGTTTTGTGCAGATTAAAGAGATAATTCTGTATTAGGAAACCTCCTAGCCTAAAAGAAGGGGCTTAATAAATCTCCTCTTCCTCATAAGAAGTGTCCTAACTGTTCTTCTGCTCCTGTTGTCTCTTTCCTAACTACCACACACTGTTGTTAGAGTGGTTTTTATACAACAACACATGTGACTCCTGAGCCCAGAAACTTTTTGTTTTATTGATAAAGTTTAAGCAGTTTATCCTGAGGCTGCCCACCACAATCTGATGTCTATCCCAAACCTTTCAAGCACTCCCTTGCTATTGAGCTGATGCACTTACTGCTCCCCACACATCCCATGTGCCTTCCCACCTTGGGGGCTGCCTTCAGCCACCGCAATCGGTACTATTTATTGAACACCTACCAAGTGCCAGGCGCTGTGCAAAATTGGTTCATGTGCAATATTTCCTTTAATCCTCATTACAACCTCTCAGGAAGATGCTATTATCTTCATTAAGTGGGTGAAGAAATTGTGGTTTTTATCAGTTATATAGCTTGCCCCAAGGTCATGACCCTAGGAAGCAGTGGAACAGGGATTCCACCCAGGTTCTTAATGCAAAGCCTGTGGTTTTGAAAAGCTACCTTCCACCAAACCGAACTCCAGGAGGCAGTTCAAAACAGTCTCCTGCATGAGTACGCCAGCCTTGGGTAAGTACCGTGTAACATCTTCTGTATTACCCTTGAGCTATGTACCCTTGAACTGACTGAGCAAATGACCATTTTAATGATTGCTATTTGTATGTGCTGCTTCTTTCTTCGCAGCCAGATCCTATTCTCAAAGACATCAGTGGTAGATTATATTTCCAGTGCCCAGCAAAGCATCCTCTCCACAGGTGCTCAGTGTCTATTTCATGATGCTAAGGATGAAATCACATGCCTCCAGGACTAAGGCCATATTTTTCCTTTACCTCTTCTAGACACTAATAATCATGGTGACTACTTCCTGGGATTCAGAACATAACTTTAGCAAGCACTTCCTTCCAGTGCCCAGCTTCCTTCTCTGTAGAAAAAGAAGATGCAAGTTTATGTCTTGACGCTCCTTCCCTGCTCCAAAATTAAGCATTATTTAAAGAAAAATCCTAGTTAGATTACGTGAGTGAGAGACTCTACAGTTTTTGAAGCACTCCCATACACAGTATGTCATCTGTTTCTCAACAGCCCTGGGAGACTCGCAGGGAAGATGAAATATCCCTGATGTAGTGGCAGGAAACTATGACTCAGAGAAGCTAAGTGACTTGTCTGAAGCCACACAGCTTGTGAGTGGGGAAATGAAGACTTGAATCCACTTTCTTTTATTTATTTATTTATTTTGAGATGGAGTCCTGCTCTGTCGCCCAGGCTGGAGTGCTGTGACATGATCTCAGCTCACTGTCACCTCTGTCTCCTGGGTTCAAGTGATTCTCCTGCCTCAGCCTCCGAGCAGCTGGAATTACAGGCACCCACCACAGCCAGCTAATTTTTGTATTTTTAGTAGAGACTGAAAATACAAATTTTTTGTGTGTTTTTATAAAAATAAAAACAGCCTCGCCATGTTGGCCAGGCTGGTCTTGAACTCCTGACCTTAAGTGATCCATCCACCTTGGCCTCCCAAAGTGCTGGGATTACGGGTGTGAGCCAGCAGGCCAAGACTGAATCCACTTTCTCTGATTACTTTACACAACACTAGGTAGGAATATTAGGGACATTCTTATTGCTGTCATAGAAATAGGCCAGAACAAACATCTAAATGTTTTTCCTTAGACTGCTGGGTGCTCTTTCGGATTTAAGTTAAGTGAGCTTAGTTTTTCTAGGGGTTTCCCTGGTGATCTTCTGGAAATTATTTGAAAATAGCCATGTTGGTAATTTCCTAATCATGTGGCTTGTTCATTGTGAAAATGTTCAGTCATTGTTGTTGCTTATTCATTGGACTGTCTGGGCAGAGCTAAGGAGGTATGAGGCCCTGGGTTTATGTGGGGTAATTATTACATGGAGGATTATATAGGGTAGCTCTGACTCTGTTTTCCTCAGGGTTCATTCAGAGGAGAGAGTAATGAAGACCAGAGATCCTCACACTTTTGCAAAGAGGGGATTGTTCTGTCTTAATAAAAATGTTCAGAGAACTAGCATAAAGATCAGGCAAATGTCCTGTGAGTCACCTCCCAATGTGCATAGCTGAATGTACTTTTTTTTTTTTCTGAAAAAAGGAACAGAAAAAAAACTAGGTATATCACATTTAAATAAAATAAAGCATATTTCATTTAACTTTTTAAAAGCAAACTATGGGGAAACTATAGACTATTAACTCAATTGAATCCCATCAGTATGCATTGAAATTAAATATATAGAAATATTGTAGAGTAAAGCACTATTATCTAAAATGCTTTTAATGCTTTATTTGTTCTAATACAGAGCTTTCTACCTATTTTCATATCATAGCATACTTAGAAAATGATAGTGTTTGCAGGGCACAAAAGGTATCCTAAAAGCCAAGAGAACAGGTATATTGCTAGCTTGTCATCATTTCCTGGGGTACCACTGGGAAGTTGTGACCTGTAGACTTAAAGAAATAAGTTGGGGGGCTCCTGGGGATACCATGGCTTTCCAGTCTGTCTTTCATGACTGCACTGTGTTCTACCCAGTGGGAACCCTGAGAACATGAAACACATACTTGTCCCAATCACATAATCTTCACGCTGCACCTGAGCTGTAGAAAGAATCTGTTTCCCTGATCTGTGTTCTAGATTTCATAGAGGCCCCGGCCTTTGACCAGCAAAGGAAAAGTTTTGAAGCCAGCAAGTTCTGAGATGAGATGCCTAGTGCTGCCCTTGCCCATTTTCAGCTGAAAGTGAAGGTTTATTGTACCCAGTATATGCTGCAGATAAATTAATTTGATAGTCATAAATGAAATATTGTCCCAACAGGAAAGCTGAGTCATGTCTAAAAGGATTATGCATGGTGAATTAGCCATTAACAAAGAATCATTGCCATTATTGAATCATTTATGTCATAGTTATTGAACAGGAAGGCCTGTACGGTTAGAAGAAGCAGCTTAAATGTTGTTGTTTTTATAACTGGAAAATTTTAAAAACAACAACTTGGGCTTTTCCCCTCTCCCTCTCTCTTTCCTGACCCCTCTCCCAACTCCGGCTCCAAAACAAGACAGGAAAGTTGGGCAAAAGCTCCTGTCTGCATCTCCTGGTTCAGGTAACATATGTTGATTCTCTACAGGATTATGACTTTTATTTAGGGTGATGTTACAGAATGTGAGGAAGAAAGTGAAACCTTTGTTTATTCAAAGAGGATATTCTTTGAGAAACACTGGCATAAAAGAAATTCTTGCAGGTGACTGTCTTTTAAAAAAGTTTCAAAATATTTATTTTGATATAACCCAAGTCTTTCATTGTATTATTGTTTTATTAAATGCAGAGATAGGTTGAGACCAAACCTGGAGTTGTTTTTTTTTTGTTGTTGTTGTTTGTGTTTTTTTTTTTTACAGCCCCCATTACTCTAAACTCAGTTTAAATGAGCATGTTTTAAATCAGCATAGTGGGTTGTAGAGGGTGTGGGTGTGTGTGTGATTTTTGCTTTAAGGAACTAGATGTAGACAATATAATTAAGGGTGAAAGAAACATAAGTTCTTCATTACTTTAAATTTCCCCATTCACTAATCAATAATATAAAAATTTCTCCCACCTTGTGTTTTTGCTCATCAGTTTCTAACTGAGATTGTAAGGAGTCAGTGATACTGTTGGTATCCTACCCCTCTGTTGTGACAAGTTTATAGCATGAAAAGAGAATGGTTTCCTGGAAATGACTTTGTAATTACTTTGCAAAGAAGGGTCCCCCACTCTAGTACACTACTTTTGTTATTGCCAATGATGATTTCTTCTCATCCATTATTGATATTTTTTTTTCTTTTTTGAGACAGGGTCTTGCTTTGTCACCCAGGCTGGAGTACAGGGGCACGATCATGGCTCTCTGCAACTTCCATCTCCAGGTTCGAGGGATTCTCTCACCTCAGCCTCCCAAGTAGCTGGGACTATAGGCAAGCTCCACTACACCCAGCTGATTTTTAAAAAACTTTTTGTAGACATAGGAGTCTCACTGTGTTGCCCTTGCTGGTCTCCAACTCCTGGGCTCAAGCAATCCTCCTTCCTTAGCTTCCCAAAATGTTGGGATTATGGGCATGACCCACTGTGTCCAACCTATTATCAATGTTTTTCAAAACAGGTTTCAAGCTATCTTCAGGCCATGACTAAACTACTTAGAAAATTTCAGTTGGGCTTAATATATTCTGTAAGGGACTTATCTACATTTACAGGTCATTTACATTTATTGAAAACACATCCTGTTACAATAGACATCTTGATAAAATAAGGGTGTTACTGGTTACCGTACCCATGGTTTTGCACAGTCAAACCATCTTTGGTGAGCTTCTTTGTTTTGTTTCTCTCCCTTGTTGGTGCCATGGTGTTTTCTTTATTTTCAGGTCCTCCGAGCTCAATTTTCTCTTTAAGGCTTTATCTAGACTTTAGCTGAAGATTGCTCCCACAGTATCCATCACAAAATGAAATTTCTCTGTGAAGGCCCTCAGTCTTATCCAGGTGGATAAAGGCTAAGATAGAAATGGAATGCAGGTGGAGTTGCTTGCCCTCAAAGTGATGAGTTTCCATGAAACTCCCAGGAATCAAGCCAGGCTGCTACTGTATCTCTCCCTTGCAAATAGCATGATTGTTTTAATTACAGTCTGTAGCCACGATTTTTATCTGTGTTAGAATATTTGGATGCAAGACTGGAAAACATTATTGCTGTTAATGCCTTTGCACCTTCTTATATAACTTGCTATAGTGTGGAAGGGAACATTTACTCAAAGAGCCTATCCAGATGGAGCCAAAGGGGTTAGTTAGGGTTTTTTTGGGCACTTTGGGTTATAAGGAACAGGACTCATTCAAGGTACTATGAATTCAACTTGCTGGGCTTTATTACCAGGATGCATGCAAACTGCAGCTAGTCTGAAAGACCAGAAGCAAGATAACTGGAGGGTATAAACTGAAAATTCTAAGCTCCCCCAACTGATTGATTGGACCCCTTCTGCCAGCCAAGGGGATTCCAAAGTAAACCTGAAAAACTAGTTCAGGCCGCGATGAGAAAGGGGGGTCGGACATGCCTCATTATACTCTCCTTCCTTTGGAATTCAGGCACAACTGACCAGTATTAATATTAAAACAGAGATCTTAAGACTGACAAAACAGACTTGCTTTGTTTGTTTGTTCGTTTGTTTGTTTTGAGACAGGGTCTCACTCTGTCACCCAGGTTGGAGTGCAGTGGTGGGGCTACTGCTTACTGCAGCCTCGATCTCTCCTGGCCTCAAAAAATCCTCCCACCTTAGCCTCCTTAGTAGCTAGGGCTATAGGTGCACAACACCACACCTGGCTAATTTTTAAATTTTTTTGTAGAGACAGGATCTCACTGTGTTGCCCGAGCTGGTCTCCTGGGCTCAAACAATCTTCCTGCTTCAGCCTCCCAAAATGCTGGGATTACAGGCATGAGCCACTATGCCTGCTCCAAAACAGACTCTTTGTAGCAGTAAGGTGCCAAATTCCAACCTGACTCTAGTATAGCATCACATGACAGAGAGCAGACTCTGAAAAAATTATTTTACCCCAAAATTTATTTCTTTAGCATGTTTTAAAATGGTCCTGGAAAGCTATCTCTTATGGAGGAAATGTACATTTTGTAGAAAGTCTTCCCTTTTCAGGTCTTTTTCTGATCCTGAAGAGATTAGCTCAGAGCTTAGCACCTTGTAAAGGTCTGAAGAGAAAACATTTGCTATCTCTTGCCTCTCAGAGTGGCCACCTATGAGACATCATCTAAATAATAAGAATTTTGGTCTCCATAACCCCTTATCTTAACCCAACCACTTCTTTCTAACGATTAGAAGTCTTTAGATCATAACTTTCAATCGCCATTAAGAAAATCCTTGAGTCCACCAAAGACCCAGAAGCCCCCACTTTGAGTGGTTCCTCCTGTCCAGACCAAGTTGATATATACCTTACATGTGTTGATTGATGTCTTATGTCCCCGTAAAACATATAAAACCAAGCTGTAACCCAGCCACCATGGGCACATGTTCTCTGGACCTCTTGAGACTGCTTCAGGCCTTGAACACTCATATTTGGCTCAGAATAAACCTCTTTAAATATTTTACAGAGCTTGACTCTTTTTTTGCCAACAAGGGAAGTGGCTCATCTTTTCATCCTAGGCCACGTTTTAGCCTTGTGTGTTTGCACTAATCAAAGTCCCTGGTGAAAGGCTGCACAAGGCAGCCTTATTCTGTATCATCTTGCATTCACCTCTTCAGGCCCCCAGGCTAATATTATGGCAAGGGTTACTGATTCTGATTTTTGCCAGTGACCTTTACAGAAAGCAGCAGGAGCTGATTGGTTACGTGGCTTCATCATTTACAAACTCTTATAGTAGGATCTTTAATGTTTCATTGATCCTATAGTATTAAAAACTGCAATTACTTTTGCACCAAGCTAGTGGTTCATTATTTGATTATAATACATGTACATTGTAAAAATTATAAAAGTACAATGTTGTATAGTGTATAGTTCCAATAGTATAGAAATTACTTTACAAAATATAGTTCTTTTTTTTTTTAAAAAAATTCTTTTTCAGAGACAGGGTCTCACTCTGTCTCCCAGGCTGAAGTGCAGGGTGTGGTCTTAACTCACTGCACCCTCTACCTCCTGGGCTCAAGTGATCCTCCTGCCTCAGTCTCCCAAGTAGCTGGAACTACAGGCATGCACCACTACACCTTGCTTAATTTTTAATATTTTTTTTGTAGAGACAAGGTCTTAATTATTGCCCAGGCTGTCTCAGACTCCTGGGCTCAAGTGGTCTTCCCACCTTGGCCTCCCAAAGTCCTGGGATTACAGTCCACTGTACCTGGCCTAAAAATATATTTCAAATAATAAAAAATGTTTCTGATTTCTGCCATATCAATCTCATTCCCAAGAGGTAACCATTATTAAGTTTAATATGCATCTTTCCTGGCATTTCCTTTGTTAATATAAGCACAGAGTGGCTGGTCTCCTGGGCTTTTTTCTTTGTCTTGCTTGTATGTAGCTGAAGGCAACACCATGGGTACTTAGAGATTTAATGAATACTCAGTGGAAGGCCCATGAGGCGGCTCACACCTGTAATCCCAGTGCTTTGGGAGGCCAAAGTGGGAGGATCCCTTGAGCCCAGGAGTTGTAGACCAGCCTGGACAACGTAATGAGACCCCCATATTTCTATAAAAAAATTTAAAAATTAACCTCAAGACTCAGACCTTAGTTATAGATTAAAAGAAGTTAATCACCTATGTCTTTAGATGAATGCACACTTACACGTAGACATGTAGCTTAGAAGGTATATAAGCTCTGGAAAACTGTAATTTTGAGTTGGTCTGGTGATAATTTCCAGGCCTTCTCCCTGTAACCGGTTGCAGAAATAAAAACTCTCTTCCTCCCCAGTTCATTTACATCTCGTTATTAGGCCATGAGAAATAGCAGCCCGACCCTCAGTTTGTTCCGGAAACAATCATGCCACTGCATTCCAGCATGGGCAACAGAGCAGGATCCCATCTATCTATCTATCTATCTATCTATCTATCTATCTATCTATCTATCTATTTTTTTGAGATGGAGTCTCACTCTCTTGCCCGGGCTGGAGTACAATGGCGTGATCTCGGCTTCACTGCAACCTCCGCCTCCCGGGTTCAAGCAATTCTCCTGCCTCAGCCTCCTGAGTAGCTGGGACAACAGGCGCCCGCCACTACGCCTAGCTAATTTTTTGTATTTTTAGTAGAGATGGGCTTTCACCATGTTGGCTAGGCTGGTCTCGAACTCTTGACCTCGTGATTTGCCCGCCTGGGCCTCCCAAAGTGCTGGGATTACAGGCCTGAGCCACCGCACCTGGTGCATATATATATATATATATTCTTTTTTTTTTAAAGAGCATATTCAGAGAATACTTGATAAAAATCGTAAAATCAATTTGATTCATTTTGACACTGTAAACTTCCTGACTTGAGATAAACTAGTTATTAAACATCAAGTGCCTGCAACTGGAGTAAGGAATGTGATTCAGTGTGTAAGAATATATACCAGTTTGTAGCATTGATGAACTCCGTATACCAGAGGGAAAAAATGAACTTCAAAAAAAAATTTCTAAAATGTAAACACCAGGTCCCTCTCCAAGGAAGTGTGTTTTTGAGGGAGCCTCTCATTTAGATATGGACTCTTAGCTAGCATGTTGCAACCTAGCAACAAGATTTCTAACCTGTGGTTATCTGTTGTGAAGTAGCAGCGTTAGTATAACCACGGTAACTGTCTGTTTGCTTGATGGCATGAGCTCTCTTTGAGTAAAAAAAGCCCAAAATAAAAGGTTGGAGGTAATTATATATTTTTTGTTTTCTCATCATAAATGTATTGAATGTAAATTTGAGATATTTTTGAAAACACAGAAGACCATAAAATAGCAGAATTGTCATCTCACCTACTAATGTTAATATTCATATTTAGTTTTGTATTCTTTAAAATTAATACATGTATTATAATTTGTAATATAGGCTATATTATACTTTTTTAGACAAATTGGGATCATACAGAATAGTAATTAGTTTTGTGCTATTTTTCATATGCTAGGTGCATTTCACCATGTCATGAAATAATTATTTGAGGATATGATTTTAAATGTCTACATATTATATCAATGTACTGTAATTTATTTAGACATTGTAGGTCATTACCTAAATGTAATTTTGAATTCAGAATTATTTCTATTTCATATTATTTCATTGCCAAGTTGTTCTTCAGCTTATAGATGCTCTCAATTATTTGCAGTTGAACTACGTAAGAGGATACATGAATTAGAAGAAGGGTTGACATCTCAGGACAGTGAGTGGCTTCTGCAAATGTGGCCTTCCTGAGAGAAGGGATCTGAGGGGTATTGCCCCCAGGTATCCAGGAGGGGATTGATATAGCTAATCTCTTAGAAACAGAGGTGGGCTTCATAGCGATGAACTCTTCCTACCACACCAAAAAGGCCCCTCCTTCCTACCTCTCAAGGTTGACCTTGGCTGGCCTTGACCTTTGAATTTTAGGTTTTCAGACCCGCCTCTACAGCCAAGATTAGAATCAATATAACTTCCTGTTGCACACAGAAGCAGCTGTAAATCTAAGAAAATAGCATCCACTTTCCTATTACGGGACTTGAGGGGAAATTAAATTAAGCCCCCGCCTTTTGAGGGGCTTCTTTGAGGAATTAGATCACACAAGGCTTGGCGTAATTTTTTAATAACTTCAGTACCATTGTCCTCACTGGTCCGTATCAGAGCAGATTTGAGTCCTGCACAAAGTCTGAAAGCAGCAAGCTTGTTTGTGGGGAAAGAATGAGCCAACACACTGCTGGGGTTTCAAGGCCAGCTTCCTAGGTATGCTTGTACACAGGAACCTGCACTTAGAAAAGCGCTGGGCTTGGCTTAATATTCTACTGCTGCTGCCTTGAAATTCTGAAGAATTTTTTAATAAGGGGACCTGAATATTCTTTTTGCACTGGGCCCCACAGATTATGTAGTTGGTCCTGATTAGGGTGTAGAGCAAGGTATTGCAGTAATAAAGTATTTGAATCATTCCTTCCTCAGACCACCCCCCCACCCAGGAGAAGGAAAAATCCATTCCAACTGTTCTCACTTTATGCAGGAGCAGGTGCTTGTGACTTTAAGAGATGGGCTTGCAGGGGAAATGGAACAGCTCCTGGAAGACATGGCCTTTTGAGGGTGCTTAGGAGATTTGAGCAGCACATACTAATTGGATACAGATAAAATGCTCTTCAGATTTTAGTTTTCTGCTCTGTTTGTTTAGTTATAACCCAGCCTGTGTTTTATCTTTTGAGGTGGAAAATATGAAAGTCACGGTTTCTCTCTCTCTTGTTGAGCATTTACTTTGTGAGTACTTATATGAGCATGTATATCAAAGACCCTGTGATCCAGAATACTGCTTAAAATTCTACAGAGTGGGCGCTCCACCTCTCTTAGCTTTGTCATTCTTCCCCCTTTAGCTCACTCCCCTCTTTGTAAGAAATGAGGCAGGGGTCTCTCGGGGATCACCTAATACACTAGTTCATATTCCCAGCACTTTTTAACCAGTTCCCCTTGGGATAAACATACAACAAAACCCTCATGCCTCCTTCATTCACATTTGTTGAGTTTTATGTTAGTTTGTTGAGTTTTATATTGGTTTGCATTGTGAAAAGAGTCATTTTTTCCCAAATGAAAGTTATAGAATTGCGTGTGCTCTGTAAAGCTATATAAATGATTCTAAGAAACACAGTCCCAAGAACATGACTGTCCTAGAGCCTCTCCTCCCCTAATTTAATACTGTTTAAAGCAGGGGTTCCTAACTGTCAGGCTGCAGACAAGTACCTGTCAGTCCGTGGCCTGTTAGGAACTGGGCTGCACAGCAGGAGGTGAGTGGCAGGTGAGGGAGCATTTGAGCTCCACCTCGTTTCAAATCAACTGCAGCATTAGGTTCTTACAGGCACGAGAACCCTATTGCGAACTGCACATGCAAGGGATCTAGGTTGCAAGCTCCTTAAGAATCTAATGCCTGATGATCTGAGGTGGAACAGTTTCATCCTCAAACCATCCCCCGACCACCCCACCCCCACCTCTGGTCCATGGAAAAATTGTCTTCCATGAAACCAGTCCCTGGTGCCAAAAGGTTGGGGACTGCTGACTTAAAGTACCAAATTTTAAACTGTTAACCAGTCTGCCTCCAGCTAAGAACAGATATTGAGATTAAGCATTTAGGAACCTAGAACAATTGTCTGTTAAATTTAATCAAAAAATTGGAAGCTTGTATTTTTTATGTCTTTTTTTTTTTAGTATTCCATATGCATCATATTTTTACAAAAGTGTCAGTCTATAACAGATTGAAAACTAAAAAACAAAGAAAAACTGATTTTTTTCAGCCCCATCCCCCAGTTGGCAAAACTGATTCTTAGCCACAATGTTTGAGAAGCACTCTCCTAATTAAGAGTCAACAGTGTATTTCTTAGACTTCTTAATTCATCTTTTGACAAACAATGATGAATTGGTGTGTGTGTGTGTGTGTGTGTGTGTGTGTGTGTGTGTGTGTGTGTGTGAGAGAGAGAGAGAGAGAGAGATAAGGCTGGTTCCTTCCCCGCAGGTAACGGTGTCATCCTTGAAGGCAGCCATGATACAGGGGCAATTAGAATGGGGTTATGAGAAGCAGCTATTGAAATTGAGAGGAAAGAGTTGTGGATGGCCGTTTAAAACAATAACATTCCATAGTAGGCTTGTTGAGAACCATTTTTATCTAGAGATGCTGCAGAGTGGAAGAATGTATGATACTTATGAAAACAAAATTGCTCCCACCATTCGACACTGAAGGTAGTATCCAAGTATTGGGATTGGTTACATGTCTATCCATGCCCTTCTAATCTCTTTCCCCTATTGCCAATAATACCTGCGCCTGAGAATAATATAATACTCTTTGAGGTCACGGAACAGAACAATACGTTGTACCCATCTCCTGTCCCAGCCACCTTCCCTGACAAACCTCCCACATCCCCCACCTCCTTACCCATAGAACAGCCACCACCTGTATTCCCCTTTCATACATAATGTGGCTGGCCAACATTAGCTCACATGTACCTTCACATTGGCTATGGTGCCTCTAGGAACTCTGGCGCATTTATAGTTATGGAGCTGACCCTCACCTGGCCATTTCAGCATTCTTCACACCTGCACACAGAACCATTTTCCTAATCCCTCCCTTGGTCCCCTGGCCAGTATGGTGTGCAAACCGTATTTACCAGTCTGTGTATTGGGCACAAGGGTTTCAATTGGTTCATTAAATCTTTGAATTTTCTTGTTTATTGACAGTTGCCAAAGTAGGAGAATAGAGACTTGTCTTTTCCCTGAATATTTCTGCTTTTGATCTAACTTAATTCCAGATAAATTTCAATACTGATTAAAAAGTAACAAATTACTTCTGAAATTGGAGAAATTGATTTCCCAAGGTAAGCAGTTTCAGATATGAGTTTGGTTTGCATTATTACCTCACAGTCTTTGAAATGGGATTTTTAGCTGCCTTCTCAAGTCTTTGTCTCCTTTGTAAGATTCTTAGACAATTTTAATTATTTAAGGCAGATTTGCTAGAACTTATAATATTGGAAACTATGGTACAAAGATGAATTAGTTCTTAAAATAATTTTTGGTTTCTCCCAATGTTCATCAAATTGAGAATTTTGTGGTCCACATTATAAATATTCAGCATAATGTGCTGAACATTATTGTAGGCTTTGAGACTCCCAAGATAAATAAGGCAGTGCTTGTCCTCAAATTGCCCAGGGTCTGGTGGGAGGAAACCATACTTTTTTATTTTTGAAGTAGGAAACAATGTAGTAATTACCTTAGTGTAATATAAGTCAAGATGGTTGGCAGAACCCAAAAAAGCTAACAGTTAATTGCCAGGAGATTTGGGGGGCTTGAGTGTTGAGAGCATTGGTTGGGAGCGTGCCGGAGAAAACAGGGACACATGCATTAGGTGAACTTGACCTGGATATTGAGGGAAATAGAAGTTTGCCAGGATGAGAAACACTTGTGCAAAGCCTTGGAGGCTTTAAAAAGTAACAAGCAGACAAACAATGCTCATTAAAGAAGTGTAAAAGTTATGGTATGGCTAGGAGTTTGTAGGTATGTCAGCAGCTGCTTCTGAATGTTTCCATTTAATTACTTTCTGCCCAGTATCATGTAAGTGTTAAGACTTCTAGAGAATGTATCACTTACATCTAAGGAGCAGCAGCCAGAAGAACAGGTGGCAGCAGGTGGCCTACAGAAACCTACCATCTTCGCAGATAGTAAGCCAGGCATGGAAGTGATGCGCTGGAGAGGAAGTACTGAGCCAAAAGTCTTGCATGTGTATAGAAGATATATAAAGAAGTAAATCCAAGGATACTGCATCTCTGGCTTTAGGGAGATCA
Source organism: Pan paniscus (assembly GCF_029289425.2). Classification (NCBI taxonomy): domain Eukaryota; kingdom Metazoa; phylum Chordata; class Mammalia; order Primates; family Hominidae; genus Pan; species Pan paniscus. The sequence goes on along the minus strand of NC_073252.2, from coordinate 138,583,784 downwards.
GTGAATATTTGCTGAAATGAATGGAAATCCAGTATGTATATAAATGGAAGCTTCTAGATGGTGAACTCTGAATGTCTAACGGGACCTCTTAGCAAATGTCACCACAATGGGAAAGGCAAATAACTCACAAAAAAGGAAATTGGAATGGCCAATAAACAAGAAAATTAATTAATAATCAGAGGAATGCAAATTTAACTAACAAACAGGTACCATTTCTCACTCTAGAGATTGGTGAAAATAAAAAAAAACCTGGTAATACTAAGTATTGGAGATATTATGGAGAAACAGGTATTCTCACACTTTCTTGAGCACTTTAGAGAGCAATTTTGTAATATCTAATAAGGTTTAGAAATGAACTTACCCTAGGACCTGACAATTCCATTCTAAAGAAATGTGCTTAGGTGCTTAAGGATTTATGCAAACAGAATACGATTACAGTTGCATAATAGAGCAAAAAGTGTGGATAGATCCAATGTCCTTTACTAGGAAAACAGATAAGTTGTAATATATAGTGGAATATTGCACAATATTTTAAAATGAATGAATCAGATTTACAAGTATATTCTGGATAAATTTTACAAACATATTGATTGAAAAAAATAAGCTGCAGTGTACCTTGCAGACAAATTTGTAAAATACTCATCAGTTTTAAATTTTTTATATGAAAAACATATGGCTCAGTAAAAGTATAAGGACCTGGATAGGAAGAATACAAAACAATTTAAGAATGGTTAATGGAGAGAGGGAAATGGGATTAAGGGAGTGCAAAGGGAACCTCACTGTGTCTGTTACCTTTTCTTTCTGTTAAAAAAAATATATAGATCTGAAGCAGGTAAGGCAAAGTGTTAAAAAAGTCAGAGTAGTGGTACATGTATTTTGTAATTTCCTGTACTTTTCTATTGTTTTGAATAATTCATTACACAATAGTGCTTAGTGCATACTAAGCACTTTCTAGGGTAGATACTATTATTTCTTTATCAGGAAGCAGGGGCACAGAGAGATTAAGGGACTGGCTGGTATGTGAGCCAAGGCTGAGCCCACTCCCCTGACCACTCTGCCATGGACTTCCTGGATCTCTGCTTCATTTCGGACCAGCGTCAGGACTAATGGAGTAGGGGAGGCCAGGTGATCTTTAGGATCCTGTCCAGTTTAACTTTAGCCCTGATCATCAGTAGATGGATTGATCATTTCCATGAGCACATTTCTGCATGGCAGCACACTCCTGACATAGCCCGGCCTGCAGAGGGCTGACGGGGGTTTCTCTGCAGCACTGTGGACCTGCCACCTGTACCAGCTCCTAGCTGGGCTGCAGTTGTGCATTGGTGACTGTGCATCACACATCTTCCAGTGCCCACAACCAAATGGGAAGCGAATATGGAACAATTTTGCCAAGTGTTTTCTGAATCTCCTTGAAAACAGCACTTTTACATTATAAGATGCCACTGTACTAATGTAATAGGTAGATGCAGAGAAGAGTTATTTTGAGGGCTGTAATTTGATTTTGTTATCTTAGGCAATCAAGATTGTTTAACACCAGAAATAGCTTACTAGAACAGCTGCTAAAACAGCGCTTTGTGTGGGAAATGAAGAAAAGATTCAGTATTTTGACGGCCATTTCCCAGGTATGAGTAATGAGACTTCTAAGAAAATCCTAATTGTTGCTGCTTTTGCACTGGGGCAGGGGGATTCTCTAGACCAGATTTCCCATCTCCTAGTATTCTACATCGATAGAGGACAAAGGAGGAGTATTTCCTTTTTCCCAGGGTCTTGACTTCATGTACCAACAGAGTTTAGATAGCATGGTGATAATTTATTATTTAGGTTTAAAACACACACACACACACACACACACACATGCACACACCCCTAACTTGTCCATTTATCATGAAACATGTGTTTAGTGCTTACTGGACTCCAAAGTGCAGGGCCTGTGGGTCCAAAATAATCAATTAGACCCTGCCCTCAAGGAACTCTCCGTCTGGAGAGAAGAGGAAAAAATGGGACAAGGCAAAATGTGCAAGTAATCTTAAACAAATGTAATAGGCATTATAGAGGCAGAACTGGGAGGAAGAGTAGAGTAGGAATGAGACGGCATTAAAAGATTAGGAGTTTGCTGCTGTTTGAGGTCAGGGGAGACAAGAGCAGACAGACAAGCACAACATTTTGAGTGCTCAGTGTTATCCAGGCATGAAAGGACTCAGCACTTCTGGGTTAATATGGAAAGAGTCTGTTTCTTGATTTGACTGGCCAACTGCATACCTCAATTCACAATATTACTTTCTGTTTGGATATCCAGTGCCTTAAATGTTCGGGGAATTTTCACAGAAATTCTCTCATTTAAATGTATCTAATGTGAATATCCTGATATTATACTTTCTGTAACTTACTTGAAAATATTTCAGCATGTGCCTGTGCTACGTACATGTATATCTGTTAGTTTTCATCCAAGTCTTAGTGGAAGTTGGTGGCGCCAGTTGTGAATGCAGAGGTAGGGTTGGTGAGCTTGCATCTAATGAGAAACCCTCACTCCAGGGGGCCCTGCTTTAAGCAACTGGGTTTTCTTTATCTCTAATTGACACCAGAGGCTTTGTTAATTAGAATAGTTTATGTTGAGGTTGGATTTTAATTGGGAACATTGTGGTGGTGGAGATATGTGGATTGGGTTAGATCTTTTCAGAGGTCTTCCTTCTTTTGTGTTACAGAGGACAAAAGTTCAGTGAGCCATTAAGGATGATAAAACTGAGGCTCCAGGAGGAAGTGGCAGAGTCAGAATTGAAGCATTCTAGAACCAGGACTGCCCCTGTCCGCTGCTCTGCCCTGCCCAGTCAATTATGCTTGCCCTTGGAAGAGTCTTGGTCTTTGATGATACTCAGAGGCTTATTAAACCATACAGGCCGATTCTTTTTTTCTTTTCTTTTTTTTTTTTCTGATTTTTTGTTTTGTTTGTTTGTTTGTTTGTTTGAGACAGAGTCTTGCTCTGTTGCCCAGGCTGAGGTGTAGTGGCATGATCTCAGCTCACTGCAACCTGCGCCTCCCAGGTTCAAGCAATTCTCCTGCCTCAGCCTCCCTAGAAGCTGGGATTACAGGTGCACACCATTGTGCCTGGCTAATTTTTTTTGGATTTTTAATAGAGAAGGGTTTTCACCATGTTGGCCAGGCTGGTCTTGAACTCCTGGCCTCAAGTGATCCACCCGCCCCAGCCTCCCAAAGTGCTGGGATTGCAGGTATGAGCCACCGCGCCTAGCCCACAGGCTGATTCTTGATTGCAACCCTCTAAACCCAGACTAAAGTTTGTATGCCTTAGAACCAACACATATGACACTTGTAGTAGTTGCAGCATTTTATTTCTTATTTTGATTCAAGATGTGAGAGGTATTACAAACACTCAATTATGAGTGATGCATTTATATGTCCTATTCTTCCATCTGTAGATAAGTGAAAAGTCATTTAAGAAATTAGAGGTCTCTGTAGTAAATCCAAGTCACAGTAAAGCAAACAAAAATGCATATGTGTGTGATATAATGTGGAACTCTATCCTCTTGGAAGACTTTGCAGGCTGTAAGAATTTCATTTTTAATGTATTTCATACAGGCCAGAGCTAACAAGTTAATTTCTACTGAGCAAAAGTTTTTTTGTTTGTTTTTTTCCTGGTATGTTGAGGTCAGCTAATGGTCACTGTGGTTTGGAGTGAATCTAAATGGATTTTTTGCCCTTGGACAAAGACCAAGGACAACTGTAGGACTTCTGCATGGTCTACCTCACTTAGGCTTCTTGATTAATAACTCTGGTTCAGGAAGGCAAGGGCAGTTATGACCACTTTACAACTGAGGAAATCAAAGCAACGAGAAGTTAAATGGCCTGTCCCACTCCACAGAAATGGTTATAACAGAGTCAGAGCCAGAACTGGGCTCTTCCGAACATGAGTTGACTAGATTATAGCTCCTTCCGTGACACCAGGATGCCAGAGCAGTGGGAAGTGAATTTCAGTGGCATTGTGCATATCAGGGTCTTATTTGGTATGGCCAGAACCAAACCTCAAGACATTATTACAAAATAACGCGAGGTACTAGTGGCAACATTTTCAGAATTTGTGCCTCAGATTCAGCAAAACTTCAGGAAAAGCCTGCAATATGGCACTGAGCTTTGCTGCTTTCAGTATCAACAGTTGCAAACAAGGGAGGCTGGGGCCTTTAGCCTCCATCTCCCAGCTTCAAATACCATTAGTTCTATCCCAAAGTCATCCTCTATAAACATGCAATCTAAATAAAGGTAAAATTAGATAAAAGTATCTTAGCAGGTTTTTTTCAGGTGGCCTAATCCCTCATTCCAAACAGCCTATTACCCCTAAGTCTTATTACCTTCAGTCTTCAAAAACAATCCTGGGGTAGTAATAGTGTCTCCATTTGGCAATTGAGAAAAGGGAGATTTTTGGAAATAAAGTGTCTTGGGCTAATATTGTCAGCTGGTCTGAGCTCCTGATTGGTCCTTCTGAGTCCAAGCCCTGCTCTATACTGGGTTCCATGTAGCTTTAGAGTAACTATGGGCATTTACATCATGGGAATCTTTTGGATTCATCTTTCCAATTAAGGGATCTAGTTTATTATACCTTGGAGAACGTATGTGTGTAATCTGTGTTATTTTAAAATACTGTAGAAAATGTTTGGTGTCAATCCCGCTTCAGTGTAGTTAAAAGATGGTTAAAAGAGAAATTTGCACTGATGACAGGCTCCCAGTTTGAAGCTGTCAGAATCCTTGTACTGTCACCACCATACCTGACAAGTTGTCTGGGAACATTGGAAAAAGATTGCTGAGTGAGAAACAGGGTTGTGCGTTCTCCGCATGGCTGGAGTGCCTCAGCCGGGTCATCTGGGCAGACTTCACCTTAGAGGCACCTTCCACCTTTGCTCACTAAGCTGCCTTCTGCTCTTAATTTCCTTTTCCGTGTCAGTTTTCCTCCTAGAAAGAGAAGGTACAGCCTGTTCTTAAGTCAGCATTGGTATACTGGGCATTTGTATTCCTTACAAATAAATTGCTAAATTCTTTTGCTGAACATTCAGGCTTGTCTGGACTTGGACAATGTGAACAAGTTTTCACATGGGCCTGGTAAACCCTGGATAAGTGGATCACTGGGGTTCTTGACTCAAAGAACTAAAACTTTGTGCTAAAAATGCAGACCCTGATCCTCAACCTTATTCCTGCATCATTTCATAGCACAGACCAGGCTCTGGTTAGCCCTGGTTATCGTGACTGATGTCACAAATGGCAGAGGACTCTGCTGTGGAAATGGGAAGATCCCTCTGTTTCCCGGCCCTAGCTCACTTCTAAACACAGTACCAAAGCACTGCCTGACCTTCTCCTCCACTTGATGATAAATGCCCTGGGGATGCTGTCTTCTTCAGTTTTGTGCCCACAGGGTTTGTCTTGCACATAGTAGGAATTTAATTAGTGTTTGCTGAGCTGAATTGTACTAATTTTTTAAACATAAATGGAAAGTGGGGCAGATGAAAATAACATGTGGGGCAGCCTGGCAGACTGAATCAGATGGACATGACTGCTTCTCGTGACCTTGTCAAGTTGTACAACTTGTGTAGAGCCAGCATCATCCTAAAATGAAACTTTTCAAGGTGTGGTTCAGTGGGAGATGGGGTTGTTGGAAGATCTCATGAAAGGGCATGTTCATGCTGCCCCTGGGAATTTGGGAAAGTACTAAGGCAATTCTTACCTGTTTCTCCCCATTTTCCACCCTCAGGCCTGCTGGTGGGTACCCTTGATGTTGTGTTGGACTCCAGCGCCCGGGTCGCTCCTTACCGAATCTTGTACCAGACTCCAGACTCCCTGGTCTACTGGACCATCGCCTGTGGTAAGCAACCACATCCAGAAATACACAAGTTTTAAAAGAAGTGTTAGGGTTAACAACTTTTTATCAGAAGGAAAGGAACATACTTGCTGAATGCAATCACTGGTATTGTAGGGTAATTAACCATAGCCATTTCAACACATGAACCCAAAGTCTCAGTGGCTTAACACAATGAAAGTTTCTTTCTCACTCTGGTAGAGTCGTGTTGGGATCATGTGGCCTCCTCCATGTGTAGTGACACTCTCTGGAACACAAGGCCTCCAAGGTCAGCATACAAGGGAAGAGTGTGAGGGTGGAGCACATCTGTGTTTAACTTCCTTGGCCCAGAAGTGGCACACTCCACCTTCCATTTCACTCACACTTAGTCGGCCAAGACTAGTCATGTGGGCCCAACCTCACTGCAGAGGAAGCTGGGAAATGAAGAGAGTTGTGTGGAATACTTGGATGTACTAAGTATATATCCTAGCACAGTACTTCCTACTGAGTAGGGATTCTTTATTTCTCCTGTTGATAATCAGTAATGCTGTGCTGTGCTTAAAATAGTAGTCAACAATCTTGCTTTGGCTGGTCCGAAGGTCATGAGCTATCTCCATTGATCACAGTCAGTTGCAGATGGAACTCCTTTTCTACTCTTTCCCCACTTCTCACTACTGCACTTGACTAGTCTTAATTTTTTTTTTTTTTCCCAGACGGAGTCTCACTCTGTCACCTAGGCTGGAGTGCAGTGGCGTGATCCCGGCTCACCACAATCTCCACCTCCCAGGTTCAAACAGTTCTCCTGCCTCAGCCTCCCCAGTAGGTGGGATTACAGGCACCTGCCACCATGCCAGCTAATTTTTGTGTTTTTACTAGAGATGGGGTTTCACCATGTTGGCCAGGCTGGTCTCAAACTCCTGACCTCAAAGCAATCTGCCCACCTCGGCCTCCCAAAGTGCTAGGATTACAGGTGTGAGCCACTACACCCAGCAAAAAAAATTTTTTTTAATCTTGCTTTTATTGGATCTCTCATAAGAACTTCTAGTCCAAAATGGCCAAGTTTTTTTTTTGTTTTTTTTTTGGGACGGAGTCTTGCTCTGTTGCCCAGGCTAGAGTGCAGTGGTGTGATCTTGGCTCACTGCAACCTCTACCTCCCAGGTTCAAGCGATTCTCCTGCCTCAGCCTTCCAAGTAGCTGGGATTACAGGCTCATGCCACCACGCCCAGCTAATTTTTGTATTTTTAGTAGAGATGAGGTTTCACCATGTTGGTCAGGCTGGTCTTGAACTCCTGACCTCAGGTGATCCACCCCCCTCAACCTCCCAAAGTGCTGGGATTACAGGCATGAACCACTGCACCCGGACTTTTTTTTTTTTAATATAATTTCTTTTTTTGTAGAGATGGTGTCTCTCTGTGTTGCCCAGCCTAGTCTTGAACTCCTGGGCTCAGGTGAGCCTCCTGCTTTGGCCTCCCAAAGTAAAGGGATTGCAAGCATGAGCCACTGCAATTGGCCCAAAATGGCCAAGTTTTTGTTTGCGTGTGGCTTTTAAAATAACCATAAGAAAAGCAAGGGCTCTATATGAACACTTTTTTTAACTTTTATTTTTTTGCCTCTACTTGATTTACAGGAAAGTTGAGCAGATTGTTCAGAGAACTCTCATCTATACCACCCCCCATGCAGAGTTTCCTCTATTATTAACATCTTACTATGGTACATTTGTTATAATTAATGAACCAGTGTTGATACATTATTTGTAAGTAAAGTCCATTGTTTGTTCAGATTTCCCTCATTTTCTTTTTCTGTTTCAGTATCCCATCTGGTATAACATTATAGTTAGTCGGTCATATCCCATTAGGCTCCTCTGGGCTGTGGAAGTTTCTCAGATTTTCCTGGGCTTGGATGATCTTGACAGTTTTGAAAGATACTGATCCAGTATATTTTGGCATGCTCCTCAGTTGGAATTTGTTTGATATTTTTCTCATGATTAGACAGGGGCAGTAGATTTTTGTGAGGAAGATCACAGAGATAAAGGGCCATTTTGTTTCACCATGCTAAGTGTACATTTTATCAACATGATTTATGACCGCAGGCCTCCTTGATCACCTCCCTGAAATAGTGTTTTTTTAGGTTTGTCCACTGTAAAGTTGCTCTGTTCTTTCCCTTTTCAAAGTATTCTCTTTGGAGGGAAATCACTATGTGCAGTCCATACTTAAGGAGTAGGGATTTTTCTCTCCTTTAGGGTAGACTATCGACATAATTTATGGAGAATTCTCTTGCACAGTAAATTTATCTTTTCTCCCTCATTTATTTATTTAATTATTTATGTCACTATAGACTCATGCCTATTTATTTTGTCTTCTGGGTTATAATCCAACATTACTTTATTCTTTGCTCAAATTGTTCCAGCTTTGGCCATTGGGAGTTTTTTCAGTTGACTTCATTCATTTTTAAAATTGATCTTTACTTGGTAGGAGGTGCTGTGCTGGGATCTAAAAATATAAAGACAATCATATTTGGTCTCTGCTCTTGAGAAACGTACAGTCTAGTGAGGATACAAGTAAATAGTCAATTACAGCCCAGTGTGAACCAGTGCCTTACAGTTCCATTTAATTTCTGGGCATCCAACTAAAGAGAGGAATATAGTCTAGCCTCCTGCAGAATTAGACGAGGTTATCTGGGTGTGATTTCAGGCTGCTGGCAAGCTCCATTGCCTGGGTAATTCTCCTTCAAGGATTTAGTAGTACCTGAAATTCTAACATTGTAATTATGTCTTCCCCTCCCCCCCCCCACCCCCGAGGTGAAGTCTCACTCTGTTGCCCAGGCTCGAGTGCAGTGGCACGATCTCAGCTCACTGCAACATCTGCCTCCTAGGCTCAAGCGATTCTCCTGCCTCAGCCTCCTGAGTAGCTGGGATTACAGGCACGCCCTGCCAGTTTTTGTATTTTTAGTAGAGACGGGGTTTTACCATGTTGGTCAGGCTGGTCTCGAACTCCTGATCTCATGATCCGCCCACCTCGGCCTCCAAAATGCTGGGATTACAGGCATGAGCCACCGTACCAGACCATAATTATGTCTTTTTAAATGTATTCTGAGATGCAAACAGCCCAGCGAATGACAATTGACTATAACCATTGTTTACACAGCCCATGAACGAAGGCATGGCTTCAAGGTTTAGAGCAGCGGGAAAACCCATCTAGAAGTGAAGAATGGGGATTGAGTGAGAGGAAGGTGATAAAGGATTAAGGAGGAGGAAGCTGGGACTCTGACCTGGACAGACTTACCAGTGTAACCTAGGCTCCTGGAAGACAGTGTTCCAGTCTTCTCTGCACGTTTACCCACCACAGAGGGAGCCCGTAGAAGGGAAAGTGCCATCTGGCCTGCCGTAGTTGATTGGGAAAGCATCACATTTAGTTGGCAAACAATCTAGAATCGTTTCATAGTCAGCAGATGAAGAACTAAAAAGAAAGAAGTTAAAAGTTAGGGAGAGCCACCAAACCCCTCCACCTCATGACGGTGTGGAAAGGACGCTGCAGCCTTCTTGCTCACTTTCCAGCAACCCCACCATGAGTGCCAAACTGCCTGAGAGATCCTTTGCAGGCAGCAGGTCTTCAGAGCCCTCAGATCTCTCCTTACAGCCCTCCAGGCTCGGTCTTCCCACCTCAATTTCTGGTGATGTAAGGAACTGGTTTGTGTCTCCTGTGACTTTTCCTCTGCCCCTGAGCCATTACCTTTATTGTCATTGACATTTATAATGTCACTGCCTGACGTTACTACTCCTCAGTCTGATTCTGGGGCTTTGCCATGGTATTGCTATGAAACAGATCTTCCTGTGAATACTCCTATGAGATAGAATTGGATGTTACAAAGCTGAGTTATTCCTGAATTATTTGCTGAGCCAAGGCTAAGGAACACTACACTGTGAATGCTGATGGCATAAATTATTGTCCAAAGAGATGTGTAGTTTTCTTTTCCCAGTGACACCTGTTTCATTATAATAAACCCAGAATGGTTTTAGTTTTTGTATATATTGATTACCCATAGAGATAGCTCCAGAATTTCCTTATGGAAGACTGCACAGAAGGAAGTGACAGGCGTTGTGAAAGTGGTTTTTTGTTGTTGTTGTGTTTTGTTGCATTTTGTATATTTTTTTGAGACAATGTCTTACTCTGTCACCTAGGCTGGAGTTCAGTGGCATGATCTTGGCTCACTGCAACCTCTGCCTCCCAGGCTTGAGTGATCCTCCCATCTCCACCTCCCAAGTAGCTGGGACTACAGGCACACACCACCGTGCCCTGCTAATTTATTTATTTATTTTTTTGTAGAGACAGGGTTTTGCCATGTTGCCCAGGCTAATCTCAAACTCCTGTGCTCAAGCCATCCGCCTGCCTCAGCTTCCCAAAGTGCTAGGTTTACAAGTGTGAGCCACCACACCAGGCCACCTATTAATTGTTCTTTCTTACTGATTTCCATTTAAAATCCAAGTTACTGGCTCCTTTTCATGATAAGATTTTAAGAGCAGAAGCTTCTCCCTTAAGATTTTTAAAATATATCTGTATCTTATTGTTTGTAAATTTAATGTTATTTTTCATAAACTACAAAGTTAGTATGGCATAGGAAAATATATTAAAAACTTCTAATTTTTATGAAATTTTGCTATAAAATTTTTTATAGCAAAGGATTTTATGAAATATTTATAGGATTTTATGAAATATTGCTATAAAAGAAACTTCTGCAGATAATTGGGTAAGTCTCAATCACTGCCTTGTAGAATCCATGGGATTATAAAACCTTTTTCTATAAACCTTGATCTTGTCATGTGTTTTGTAAATCTTTAATAAGCATAAATTGAATTAAAGGGAGCATCTGCGACCAATGTCTTGACATAGACCACATAGAGCAGTAGTAGTGTTAGTGGTAAGTCCTAGCTGTATGATTTGCCTTAGACTTGAGCCACATGAAATCAGGCAGGAGGACTGTTTCAGACCATCTTACTGCCACTGTAATAAGCACCTGGCCCTCGGCAATATGAATCATATAGAAAGCGGGGTGGAGGTACCAAGAGTTATTTGATGAGACATTATTTTCATATGCCTCTTTTTATCTTTTTTTTTTTTTTTTTTTGAGACGGACTCTTGCTCTGTCTCCAGGCTGGAGTGCAGTGGCACAATCTCGGCTCACTGCAACCTCTGCCTTCTGGGTTGAAGTGATTCTCCTGCCTCAACCTCCCGAGTAGCTGGGATTACAGGCACCTGCCACCACGCCTGGGTAATTTTTGTGTTTTTAGTAGAGATGGGGTTTCACCTTGTTGGCCAGGCTGGTCTCGAACTCCTGACTCAGGTGATCTGCACACCTCAGCCTCCCAAAGTGCTGGGATTACAGGCGTGAGCCATCACGCCTGGCCCGCCTCTTTTTTATCTTCTGTTAGTTTATCCAAGTTGGTCTGAAGAAGTTGATCGTTTACATTTCCTTGACATGGAGAACTTTAATTGGGAAAGGGAGCCAAAAAACTTTCCTAAACAACGACCATTTCATTTCACTAGTACCCAAAATGCGGTTTTTGTTCTTTTTGGCTAATATGCCATTATGTCAACAATTCTAGCCTACAATTAAGCATTATGCTTAATAGTTTGTACAGTAAATTCTACCTTTTATCCAGCCAGTTTTGTTGAGCTGATTTACTGTACTCTGACAATTCTGTCTCTCATGGTTTACCAGTGAATTGACTATTTTGCACCTGGGGCTCACATTGGAGTAAAAATAGGTACAGATATGCCACCAGCAGCTCTTGTTTTGGATATGGTGTTCCAGAGGCAGCAGAGAGTCCAGTCCATTGTCTTCCTTGGCCTTCAGTTGGCACAGGTAGAAAGCCATTTGGCTTTCTGCCCATTATAAGGACTAGAAGGTTCTAACAGTAAGAAGGGTTGGTTATATGATCTCCATGGGAATATGGGCACATAGGAATGCAGGTAATTCCAAGGATATGATCTAAAGAAAGGAGTTCTGTGACAGCTCAGGAGAATTAGAAACAAAGATACAGAAGGAGCTGCTGGCAGTTCCCTCTGGATGCATCTGACCTTCAAAAAGGGCTAATAAAGGAAAGCGTGGAGAGGATGTGTTTGACGGACAGCTCACTGACAACAGTGCCGAACGGTGCCTTGATTTGGCTGTGTATTGATTGAGTTTCCCTTTTCTTTACCATTCCAGAATGTCATCTGGTCCTAGATGGTCATTGTGTTTCAGAAATGAAAGATAGAGCAGCTGTCGTCTTGCCTGCCCCTCTTATTGTAGTAGGATGCAGAAGCAAGGTGAATTGTCCAAGTTCACATTCCTGGTTATAACTAGTTATGTGGTGCTCAGACCAAGCTCTCAGGTCTCCCCACTCCCATCCCAGGACTTCTTAAGTGGCACCATGCTGGCTTTTATAATTAAATATTCTTTTAGTTAGCGGCTGGTAAGACCCAGAGTTTAATTAAAGATTACTAATTGGTTCTGCTCCTATTCTCTACTGTAGATAAAGAAAATGTTGGGTAATTTAGTTGCCTTCTGCATGAGGCAGACGTAATGTGAAAGTTGATAGGTATTTTTATAATTCTTTCTTGGTCTGTGTAACTCAAGGACTATTCTCGTAGCCTTAGCAACACAGTGAGTTAAGAAAGCAAACAAAAATAATTGCTCCTTTTTTCTTCAAGCAATACATGTTTATTGCAAAAATTACAAAATATAGATACATAAAATGAATAAAAAAGAAAACAAAAATACCACATCACAAATCATCACTTTCTAGACTTTAAAAAATCTCCAATATACTTTATATACCTATATATACAAATATATATAGGTATATAATATATACTATGTGTATACTATATATTTACAGTATATATAAATATATAACAGATATGTATTTAAATGCAAATAAAAATGGAAAATAATATATTGAAAATAATTTTTATGTCAATAAAATGTATTTCCATACCATCAATTTTCTTTTTTTTTTTTTTTTTTTTTGAGACAGGGTCTTACTCTGTTGCCCAGGATAGAGTGCAGTGGCATGATCTCGGCCTACTGCAACCTCTAACTCCCAGCTTCAGGTGATTCTCCTGCCTCACCCTCCCGCATAGCTGGGACTACAGGTGTACGCCACCACTCCTGGCTAATTTTTGTATTTTTAGTAGAGATGAGGTTTCATCATGCTGCCCAGGCTGATCTCAAACTCCTGACCTCAAGTGATTCACCCACCTCGGCCTCCCGAAGTGCTAGTATTACAGGCATGAGCCACTGCGCCTGGCCTATCAGTTTTAATAAGTAGATATTTTATGTGAATGTAACATAAATTATCTACTCAGTATGTTATTGGAAATCTAGGGTTTTTTCCCCTACTATTACTGTATTTTGAACAATCTTAGTGAATATTCTCCCAACAAAATCTTTGCACATTCTCTTAATTATCACCTTAGGATAAATTTATGGAAGTAGATACCTTGAATCAAAGAATATACATATAATTAAAATAGCAAAAATAAACAAGTTTAAAAAAGGATATGCATGTAATTAATATGTCTAGCCTGATTGCCCTCCAGAAAGATAGACATTTATGTTCCCACTATCCAGTAAAATAAGGATGTTAACTACTGATTCTTATTGCCAAGGCTGAATGAGTTACCTAGGACTCTCTCTTCTCAAAGTGATTATAAAGCTGTGAGCATATTATTATGACCCATAAGAGATTATAAGCAGAGTTATGTCAGAATCTTATCATAGTTACACAAGAGGGCCTAGGCATATAATATGCACCCTTTGCAAGCAAACATAAGTGTTCCAGGGCCTGAGAGGTTTGTGCTAAATGTATGTTAGTTGGGCAATAGTTAAACAGCTAGTTTCTTTTCTTGACATCAGAAGTTAGAAATATTTTCTGAATCACATTTCAAGATGAGGTCTTTGTGTTCTGCTGCTTATGATAATTCCAAAAGTAACTGTTTGGTGTTTTCTGTGTTCTAAGGACTTGATGTGTATTCCCTGACTTAATCTCTAGCACAAACCAGTGTGTTAAGTGTTGTTCCTTACATATTACAGACAAGAAATCTGAAGGACAAAGAGGTTAAAGTAATTTACCCACGGCCCCAGAGTTAGTTTGTGGCATTGTAGAAGTTTGAAACCAGGTGTACTTTCTCGACATGGTCTGAGGCATTAAGTAATATCGCCTCACTCATAACCAGGCTTCTTCTTATTTCAGATAATTTAACCTTTATTCATACTCACTGCACTTGTAAAACATGTAAGAAGGCAGCAAAGTGTAGCAATTGAGAGTGCAGACTTTGGATGTGTGCAGTGGCTTGTGCCTGTAATCCCAGCACTTTGGGAAGCTGAGGTGGGGAAGATCACTTGAGCCCAGGAGTTTGAGACCAGACTGGGCAACATAGTGAGACTCTGTCTCTATTAAAATAAATAAAGAAATGAAAAAGATTATTAAAAATATAGAGAGAGAGACTTCAGAGCCAGAAAAATCTGGATATGTTTGACAGTTTTTTTGTTGTTTTTTGTTGTTTTTTTTTTGAAACAGGGTCTCACTCTGGAGTGGAGCAAGCCAGGCTGGAGTGCAGTAGCACAGTCACAGCTCACTGCAGCCTTGATCTCCCCATTCTTAGGTGACCCCCTACCTTAGCCTCCCGAGTAGCTGGGACTACAGGCACACACCATCACACCCTGCTAATTTTTGTAATTTTTGTAGAGATAGGGTTTTGCCATGTTGCCCAGGCTGGTCTCGAACTCCTAGGCTCAAGTGATCCACCTGCCTTGGCCCCTCAAAGTGCTGGGATTACAGGTGTGAGCCACCGTACCCGGTCTGTTTGACATTTCGGTAGTTAAGTGTGATGCCTATTCTTGGTAAGCACAAATAATAGAAGGCATTATCATTATCATCTTACTTAACCTGATTATAATTATAACTTTAGTTAGATGTGGATTTTGAAAAAGTATATTTTCATTTGTTTCTAAAAATGTTTCAAATCACCATGTTATTTTTGGGTTTTGTCTTTTGCCCTCTCTGAATATAAGTTTGTAATTTTTCTGGATGTAGAAAGTACAAGGGTGGCTTGGTAAATACAGGGACAGGTTAAATGTTGCTCCAGTGTATGGAGTAATACTCTTGCCTTCATTTGGTATGGAAACTTCAAAATTATCATCTTTGTGACTAAGATTATATTGGATAAGGCCATAATACAGATGATTTATTCATTTGGTTCCCTTTATTTAATTAGCTTCAAGTGCAATTCATGTGAACTCAGTGATCCACATAGCCTGTTCTGAATCTGAAAATACTAGGTCAGTTGCTTTTTAATCCTTGGAGGCTTATTGGGTTTTTGTTTTGTTTTCTGCTTTGTGATGAGTGGTTTTTATTTTTGTATGCACATACAAATGTACCTACACATGTGCATACATACACTTATGATCAATGAGAATTCACCATTTTAGTTATTCTGCAATACAGGTTTTTCTCAAGTTCTGCAGTCCCAGAAACAAAATGTATTATTCCTAGGAGGTAGGAAGAAAAAAATTTATTATGAATCATGCATCACAAAAGAAATATCTGCCAAATATCTATCAATGGAGCCTTAAACCTTTGTTCTTAATCCTCAGAGGCCAGAAGTGATAGAATCATTTTGGAGGTCCATCTTCTATTTATTTCAAGTAGACTTCATGACTTTAAGATAGATTTCAAACTAGATGAATAATTAGACTAGGATGATTTCGTATTTTTCATCATTGCAGACAACATTAAAAAGTTTGCCCAGGTATATATTTAGGGCCTCTGGCCATTACCCTAAAAAACTGCTTGAAATGATAATGGTTCTTATTTTTTAGAAGTCAATGTCTAAACCTTAAGCCCATCAAGTGTTCTAGTTTTTAGCCACAGCAGAGTGCTTTAACTTGCATTTCCTGAAGGATTCTCATACCCAACATCAGGGTTCTTTGTTATTCCAGCTGATTACACAATCGGGTCAGCTTGTTTTTCCTGCTGCATCTCTGTAAATGGGGCCTTTCCAGAAAATCGACAGCCAAGCCCTTCCTTTCTCTTCTGAGTGTCCTAACACAGTTTGTTCAAGCTGCTGGGTAAATAGATCAGTTCCTTGTCAGGGTCATGACAAAGGAGCTTCATATTATCTCACTTTAATAAGTTCTAAGATTTGAATTACTGCAGCGCATGTACTTAATCTGCTTGAGAAATGGAAGAGCCATTTATAAGGAACATTTGGGATTCAAACACATTTCCTTTGGAGTCTCAGGTTTTTAAGGAGTGGTCCAGAAAAAGTGGCATTTGTTCTGATATCTCTGAGAGGTAACTTGGACCCTTTTTTCTGGGGTGAGAAGTGGACAGAAGTGGCCACCTGCTTCCAGAAGTATTTTTTACTGGATTGGCATCTTCAGACGGTGATGGTGAATTCAGTCCTGGCTCGTACTTTTTAGTATCCTCGTACTTTTAGTGACCAGAACCTGGAGCTGGAACACCTGTCCTCACTGCTTCTTTGTGCATTTAGGAAAGTGTTCAGAGAATATGGTGCATTTGTGCAGTAAATATAAATTTTAAGATACTTTTACATTATTCTCCCCAGAAAGTATCTGTTGGGTCTAGATAGGAATCCATAGTTCAATTCCTAAAGCTGCTGTTTACTGATAGCGTTTGTCTTTTTTCTTTTCTAAAATAGCATATGATGATAATGGGTTCATATAATAATACACAAAGTTCTTCTGACTCTTGAGTAGTGCTCTCACCATGCTCTGCCCTTTACCAAGTCGTCACACCAGGACCTTTACTTTTAGAGTTCCTGCTATACTGGTCATAGAATCCTGTCTTCTGAAACTCTTTGTATCTTAGGCTTGGATGTAGCCAGAAGAAACTTCCAAAACCCCTTCTGGCAGTACCGAAGCAGCCCCAAAGCACTGAGCATGCCGAAAGACTTGAAGATCCTGAGACTTATGGTCCCAGCACCTCTCCTATACATGGGAGCAGCGAGTGGCTGGCGATGACTCCAAAAGGCCAGCCTTTTCATGTGACACAAGTGAGGGAGGAAGGACAGGAGACAGAGGACAGAACAAAAACAGCACAAGCAGAAGCAATAGGTTTGGGGCTAGTGCTGGTAAAGGAAGATAGACATGTAGGCATTACCTACCTCATAGCGAGCAGTAGAGAAAAGAGCCAGTGGTGAGAACAATGTTGGAGGTGGATGGTGGGGATTATGGAAATGATGGACAGTGGGCAGTGTGGGACAGCAGGTCCTGAGGCAGCAGAGGAGGCAACAGGTGGGGAAACAATGATAGTAAACCTGAACTTCAATGCAAGATTATTCAGATGACTATTTGAAGATGGGGTGGGAAAGACAATTAGCCTGTGGACTATATAATGTCAGTGAAGGTTGGAGGTACAAGTTAGATGTTTATTGAAGGAGTGCATTCATATGGGCATATACCATTTCTGCTATGGGAGTGTGTGTGTAGTGGGGATGTACATATAGAAATGTGTACATAAAGAAACCTTTATCCTTTCTTTATGCATAAAGCACACAGGCCGGGCACTGTGGCTCAAGTCTGTAACCCCAGCACTTCAGGAGGCCAAGGCTGGCGGATTTCTTGAGGCCAGGAGTTTGAGACCTACTAAAAATATAAAAACAATTAACAGGGTGTGGTGAGACACATCAGTAATGCCAGCTACTGGGGAGACTGAGGTGATAGGATCTCCTGAGCCCCAGGAGTTTGAGGATGCAGTGAGCCAAGATCATGCCACTGTACTGTAGCGTGGGCAACAGAGCGTGACTCTGTCTCAAAAAACAAAAAAAAGGGTGGGAGGAAGGGAAGGGAAGGGAAGGGAGGGGGAAGGGAAGGAAGGGGAGGGGAAGGGAAGGGAGGGGAGGAAGGGAAAAGGGGAGGGGGGAAGGGGAGAGGGAAGGGGAGGGAAGGGAGAGGAGGGGAGGTAGGAGGAAGGGAAGAAAAGGGGGAAGGGAAGGGAAAAAGGAGAAGGGAAAGGAAAAAGAAGGGAAGGGAAAAGGGGGAAGGGAAGGAAAGGGGGAAGGGAAGGGAAAAAGGGGAAGGGAAGGAAAGGGGGAAGGGAAGGGAAAAAGGGGAAGGGAAGGGAAAAAAGGGAAGGGAAGAGAAGGGAAGGGGGGAAGGGAAGGAATGGGAGGGGAAGGGAAGGGAAAAGGGGGAAGGGAAGGGAAGCGGGGAAGGAAGGAGGAAGGGAAGCTTTGAAAGCAGCTTGTGCAAAGCTGATAGGTCTTATGGCTGATGGGCTTTTCTATCCACGACAACCAAGGAATAGTGTTGGATTCCATGGGATTCTGAAAGTAAAGTACCTGGTGTGATAACTTGGTAAAGGGCAGAGCATGGTGAGATACCAGTCAACAGCCAGATTATCCTGGCTGAGCCGAGGCTCAGACTCTACAAGGCATATCTGTGATCAGTGTAGGCAGGGACAGATGAGAGGCAAAACAGAGATGAATTATGCCTCTGGGTCTGCAGAACTCAGTCCTGTGGTTCCCAGGAGTACCTCTGTCCTGAGGTGCAGTCCATCTGACAGTGCCAACAAGCACAGATGGAACAGTCGGGTGGAGGATTCATGGCTGGCATTTATTCTGCACAGGGCTCTCTCTGTGTCTGCCGCATGTCACAGCTGGTGATGGTGGTGACCTGGTTACAGACAAGGAAGGGCTCTGTATGTCTGAAAAAATTTTCCAGTTAGTATTTAAAATTTTTAAGTTTAAAATATTTTAAAGCTTTCAAACTCCAAAATGACTCATTCCCTAAATATTTCAAATAGGCATTGTACTTTGCATTTGAACAGTATTTTTGCTGTCCACAATGTGTCGACAGACATTAGCCCTTGTGATTTTCACAGTATTTCTCTGAGATGGGTAAAGGTTGTTGTTGTTGTTGTGTTGGAGTCTCTCTCTCTCCACAGGGTCTCACTCTGTTGCCCAGGCTGAAGTGCAGTGGCACCATCATGGCTCACTGCGGCCTCAAACTCTTGGGTTCGAGCTATCCTCCCACATCAGCCTCTGACATAGCTAGGAACTATGGGTGTGTGCTACCACTCCCAGCTAATTTTTTAATTTTTTGTAGAGATGAGGGTATCACTATGTTGCCCAGGCTGGTCTCAAACTCCTGGCCTCAAGTGATCCCCTCACCTCTGCCTCCGAAAGCACTGGGATTAGAGGAGTGTGCTACTGCCCCCAGCCAGTTTTGTGTTTTTAACTGATCTCAATTTTACAGAATTTGAGACAGAGATTAAGCACTTGTCTAAAGTCACCCAGCTGACTGGTGGCAGAGAAGGAGGAGGTACCCAGCTGTCCCAATTTCAAGGTCTTGCCATGACATTGTAGGACAGTTATCCCACTGCTTTTACACATGGTAGCTTATGGCCATGAAAGAGCAAGTGTGGAAAATACCCAGGAAGAGGAGCAATGTATGCTTCAGTGTTTTCACTGGACTCTTCTCCACTAAGATACCTGCTTTTTTTTTCTTTCTTTTAGACAGGGTCTCACTGTGTCATTGTCAAAGCTGGAGTGCAGTGGTGTGATCATGGCTCACTGCAACCTTGACCTCCTAGGCTCATGTGGACCTCTCACCTCCGCCTCCCAAGTAGCTGGACTACAGGCACATGCCACCATGTCTGACTAATTTTTCTTATTATTATTTGTAGAAACTGGGTCTCCCCATGTTACCCAGCCTGGTCTTGAACTCCTGGGCTCTAGTGATGCTCCCATCTTAGCCTCCCAAAGTGCCAGGATTACAGTCGTGGGCGACTGCACTCAGCTGATACCTGCTTTTCATCCTTCACATAAGCATCCCTTGTAGGCAATTTTGATGTTTAGTCTCAAAGTAAAAGAAAGTGCATGTGGGTTTTGTTTTGCCTTTCCTCAGTGTATCTGAAATTTCTCATTCTCTCTCTCTCCTGAATTTCTTTCTCTCATTCTCTCAGAGATTTTAGTTCTGCCACAGTTCTGAGTATAATTGCAGATACATTTGTGCCTCCTGTCTTTCATTCTTTGTCAAGAATCAGAGATTCTGAGATCTTACTGATGACAAAGAACAGAGAGAAAAGACACTTTAAAGAAATCAATTAAAATATAACTTGGAAATCGAAGGAGAATCCTGAAGGGTGAATCAATGGAATCACAAACTCCTTCTTTAGTTCTGGAATGAGCAGTGCATACTATATGTTTATATATATATATATATGACACACATACACACACACACACACACATATATATATGGCACACATATATATGATATACGGACAAATTATAAAAAGCCATTTTTCTATAAGATCATTAACAATCATTAGGGGAATTTAGTCCAGTATCTTTATACCCCCACCCTGATGGCATACCTATTACACCCTGCAGCTGTGAGCAAAAACAGAGTAGTGATTACATATACTATAAAGCTGATTGTTTAAGTTTGGAGGTTGCTGGAAGAGTTATCTTAAATGCTTCTTATTATTGACCAAAATGTGTTGACTTGGTTGAGGCTGCAAGGATGACCTCATCCCATTACATTTCAAGGCAACTGTGCTAATGAGAGCCAGGCTGCTATTCCCTAGTGATAGTCCATTTTCACATCTCATTCATAATTGAAGTGAGTGAGAGTAATTTTTTGCCCATTATAGGAGGTGGTTACATCAGTTCTCCAGTGGCATACCAAAGCTCTCATATTGTTGCAACTTAACAACTGTAACCTAGTATCATAAGATCTATGTTACCCTGTAAAGTGCAAATTCTAGAAGGGAGGAAAGGGGAGGGATGTGCTAAACTCTAGTCCAGAAAAGTGAATTTGAGAAATATTGCTGCCTTCTGATCTGAAACAGTGTCCTCAAAGCCTCTGCACTCACCTAATCAAACTTGATTATAACACAACTTGATTATAATATTACTCTTGCGTTTCCACATCCTTAAATGTCTTGTGTGTGTGTCTCCTCTGGAGGAGAGAAAGCATTTAAAGGCAAAGCTCTTGGTCCGATAGTCTCCTTTGATGGTATAGACTATAATGAAAAAGTGAGCCTGGTTTTTAAAATATCTTTGGCATGAAATCTGACATGAATTATTATTTTCATTTGTACAGGTGGTTCCAGGAAAGAAATCACTGAACACTGGGAATGGCTTGAGCAAAATCTCTTGCAGACACTCTCCATCTTTGAAAATGAGAATGATATCACCACATTTGTGAGAGGAAAAATACAGGTAGTGGGATAAAAGAAAAACATTTTAATTGGAAATAATTTCAAATTTACAGAAATGTTGTAAAAATAAGAATTGAATAAAACATACCTGTATACCCTTTGCCCAAATTCACCTGTTAACATTTTACTGCATTTGCTTTCTCATGTGTGTGTTCGCCTCCTCTCCTGAATACTTCAGTGTGTATTTTCTAAGAATAGGGCTATTCCTTTTTTTTCTTTAATTGATAACATGATATTTTACATATTTCTGGGGGTACATGTGAGTGTTTTTTTAAAACATCACAGAATGTGGAATGATCAAGTCAAGGTATGTGGGGTAGTCATCATATGGAGTATTTATTATTTCTATGTGTTGGTAACATTTCAAGTCCTCTCTTCTAGCTACTTTGAAATAGACAATATATTGTGGTTAACTATAGTCACCTAGTCGCTATGGAACATTAGAACTTATTTCTTCTAACTGTAAGTTTGTACCATTCACCAGCCTCTCTTTGTTCCCTGTCCCACCTTCACAACTTTCCGAACCTCTGGAATCTATCATTCTACTCTGTCTCCATGTGACCAAGTTTTTAAGCTCCCACATGTGAATGAGAACATGCGGGATATTCTATTAAATAACAACACTACATTTATCACCTGCAATATTTAACATTATATGTAAGTTTAACATTAATACCAGAATATTTGACACATATTCTAATTAATTTCATTAACTGGCCCACTTAATGCCCTTTATAGCCTTCCCCACCCCCACTCCAGTACAGGTAATTATCTAGGAAGACATTGCATTTAGTTTTCATGTCTTTAGTCTCCTTCAGCCTGGAACATTTCCATAGCCTTTCCTTGTCTTCTATGACATTGAGGTTTTTAAAGTATACAATTCTGGTTTTTTACTAGAATGATTTCATTTTGCATTTCGTCAGATATTATGAATCGATTCAGTTGTTGCATTCCTGGATGGAATACTGCATAGGTGATCCTGTGTCCTTCTCAAGGTATTACTTCTTGAGGCACATGACACTCATTTGCCCCTCATTGGCATTATGAGCCCAAGGTGTGATATCCAATTTCTCCATTGTAGAGTTACTAATTTTGCCTTTGCAAATAATAAACAGTTTTCTGTAAGAAAACATTTTCAGGCCACACAAATGTATCACTCCTTGTCAAAATTTCTGTCTTGATTTAGGATTGATCCATTGATGATTTTTCATCTGAACCAATCTTTACTGTGACAGTTTACAAGATGGTGATTTTATAAAATAATGCTTGTCCAATTCTAGGCCTCTCCCACATTTACCATTTGGCAACTATTATTCTACTATAAGCAAGAGTCTTCCCTCCATTTATTTATTATTTATCGATTATTAACATGGAATCATGGATTCTGTATTTTCCAGTTGTTTGTGTTTCATTACCAGACTTAATTATTTTGGTGCTCACACTATCCCAGATTTAGAGGGAGCCCCTACAAATTGCCTCCTTTGTCCTTGTCATAGTCTCCTTTATTTATTTATTTATTGAGACAGAGTTTCGCTCTTGTTGCCCAGGCTAGAGTGCAGTGGTGTGATCTCTGCTCACTGCAAACTCTGCCTCCTGGGTTCAAGCGATTCTCCTGCCTCAGGAGGTCAAGACTGCAATGAGCCACGATTGCACCACTGCACTCCAGTCTGGGCGACAGAGTGACACTCTGTCTCAAAAAAAGAAAAAAGGGCTGTAGGAAGAAACTAAAGCTTAGAAGTGACAATAGCCAGGAGAAATAAGTAAAACAAACAAAGACCAATTATGTCAAACAGCCATTTTCCTTTTTGTTTGTATTACACCAAAAATGTCAGATTTAATTCTCCTGAAACCAATTATGAGGAGGGATTTGCTATTAATGCAGTTATGTGTGAAAGAATGTCATTCATGTGCAGATGAATGGTTTAAGCGTTCACATATTGTCCAATAATCAAGGGAACCAACAAAGTTATTTGTTTTGAGACCTAATTAACTTTTATAAATTATAAATGTAATAGTTAACTACAGATGCAACCATAATCCAAACACCTTATGTAGCATTTTGTGTATTTCTTACCAGACCTCCCTTTTCTTAACTTTTTTTTTTTTTTTAATTAGAGACAGAGACTCACTACATTGCCCAGACTGGTCTTGAACTCCTAGGCTCAAGCAATCCACCCACCTCAGCTTCCCAAAGTGCTGGAAGTACAGGCCTAAGACACCATGCCCGGCCTCCCCACTTCTAATATGCATATTGTCATAATAGAAGTCTCATGTACATATAATTTTGTTCTCGTCTTTTTTTCTTCACCAGTATCTACAATATTGTTATATAATTTTTAGTTATTATTCCATAATTGACTTTACCATTTCTGTCTTTCTAGAAGTCACCTTAGCTTCTAGACTAGTGGATGGCAGGTACAAATAAAAATCCAGTTAATACTTTTGTTCAAACAGTATAACTTTATTCACAGGCTGTGTTTTTCCCCCTTTGGGATAGATTACAAAATTTGGATGAATGGGTTAAGTAGTTTAAGTATTTTTAATAGACCTTAGTAGATATTGTCAGTTAGAATCTCTGTGTGATTACAGCATTGCTTGCTTTCAGCATTTTGGTTGTTTAAATTGTTTTTCAAATATAATAGGTAGAAGTTAAAGCCTTAATGTTTTAGTTTTGTCTTTGGTTATTATGGGGTTGAATATTTTTTCATGTTTGCTAAGTTAAATTTCTCCTTTTTGTAAATTACCTGTCAATATTCTTTTGCATATTTAAATTTATATTGAACATCTGATATAATAGGATTTTCCAAAGTCATGAGAAGCTGTTGCCTAGAACTGGAATGACCTATTTTATATTATATGAAACCTGTAGAAAAACCTGTAGAACCTGGGAAGGGGCTATTCTATCCCTGTATTCCATAATCTAGTCTACCTGGCTAAAAAATTATAGCCAACTAAGAAAGGGTTCTACATTCTGGATTATTTCCTTTTTTAGTGTTGAGAAAGTTGGTATTTTAGCCTTATGGAGACTATTAGCCTTACTATTGAAATGAGCTGGCAAAGCCTTGTCTGTTGATACTAGTATATTAGACCCTAGAGTGTTTCTGAGTGACGGTTCTTGACTGTATTTACTCTCATATATAAAAGCATTTTCTCTTTAAAATTTCAATGAGCAGGCCAAGTGCGGTGGCTCACGCCTGTAATCCCAGCACTTTGGGAGGCTGAGGCAGGCAGATCACCTGAGGTCAGGAGTTCGAGACCAGCCTGACCAACATGCAGAAATCAAAAATACAAAAAAATTAGCCAGGCGTGGTGGTGCATGCCTGTAATCCCAGCTACTCGGGAAGCTGAGGCAGGAGAATCACTTGAACCCAGGAGGCGGAGGTTGCAGTGAGCTGAGATCGAGCTATTGCACTCCAGCCTGGGCAACAAGAGCAAAACTCCATCTCAAAAATAAATAAATAAATAAATACAGTGAGCACTCTAGAAATGTGGTATTTAATAGATCTTTAGATAGCATAGTTCTGCTCATGATTTGTTATATGTCACTCATTCTCACATTCTCCTCATTTTGACTTTAGATAAGAGCACTACTACAGTGACCCAGGAGAATAGCATGTTAGCCCACTTGAGGGTCTCCAGGCTTCTGTAAGTTGTTAGCCTTTGGTGATTCCCTGGAAGCCCAGCTGCTGCTTTCTGTTAGCAGGTTCTCATTCAGTTATTTTTATATACTCATTCATTTATTTAATCTTTCATTCATAGATTTTTTTGATCCTTCTCTAAAGGCACTGACAACTTTGAAATGTCACATAGGCCACAGGTGTATTTGCCAACCACGAAAGGCATTTTTCATCCCTTTTCCCTTCCGAACTGACTTCTCCTTCCCACCCACGGGTCCCATGCCCTCATGCTGCCTTCAGTTGTCTGAAGTTCTTAAAGTAACACTACCAATGCCTGCTTGTCCCTAGAATAGCCTGGGTCCAAAATTGAGCTCCCTCCTGGCCTTCATTGAGCTTAATGTCTTTGTTCTCTTGGTGGAGTGGTATCAGTGGTAAATAGAGGAAAATATCCTTATGTTAGATATTTTTCCAGGGAAGCACATTGCTACTTCTATTGCTATCCATAATGCCCTCCAGTATGACAGAGGAACAGAAGTTAGCAACTTGGTACCTAATTTCTCAGGCATTGCTAACTCCAAAACAATTGTAGATTTAGAAATCTGCAACTCTGGATTATACAATAAAGACTAAGATATGGCCCCTTAAGATATCTTTTAATTTGGAAAAACAACATGGATTCATTTAGTAATATTGCACATCTTTTAGGTGCTAGATATTGGTGATTAAAATGTTCGAGACATTCTTTTTATCTTTAGAATTCATATTTAGTGGTAGAAGGACATATAAACATGCTATTTTCCGCCAGCATGTAAATTAAGACAATGTAGACGTGAGAATGCTTAGAACCCATTTGGAATTGGGCTGGTTTCACAGGGAAGGTGGTATTTATGCTGGACCTGGAAAGGTTGACTTGGGAAGATTGAGAGCAGATTTTATGGGTTAAGATTCAGTGCAGATTTCTTTTCTCTTTCACTGAGAGCCTATGGAAGATTTTAAGGCAGGAATATTATAGTCAGATCTCTGTTTCAGAAAGTGGCCATGTGAAGTAAATTGGAGTGTGGAGAGTGTTGTCAGGATGCCATTTGAGAAGCTATTATATAGTAATTCCTGGACTGTGTGGAGGGACTTTGGGATGCTTTTGTTAGAAGAATAGGATGAAGACTTGTCTTGGGGCTGTGCTTGCATCGTAAGCCCACCATTTGCTGTTATGATTATTGTCTACATGCTTACTTTTAACTAGAATTGGACAGTGACAGAGATTATAGAAGACTGAAGCCCTTTCTCCTGCCATCCACTCAGCAGCATCACAACTACCGGCAACAGGGTGAAAGGTCTGCTGTGGAAATAAGACTCAGGAAATGATTTCAATACATAATGCAGAGAGAATCAACATTACTTCATGTGGGGGGAAAAGAATGATAGTTGAGAAAAGGCTCACAAGAGACTTTGGGACTTGGTAGGATTCATGAAACAGAACAGTCTGATTCCAGATTTCAGGCATGTAGAATGGGAGGGCCATAGGCAAAAAGGTGGGAAAGTGCAGAAATGACATGTCCAGGCCCCAAGGGTGCCTCAGGCTGGCTGGAGCACAGTTACTAACGGGACATTTGGGTAGGATGTAGTCCAGTGAGAAAAAGTTGCAGCATTGGTTGGATCCAAAAATGTACATGGGTCTAGGCTACTCTGGGCACACTGCCTGTGGGTTACCCTGCTTCACAAGGAGCAGCCAGTCTGCAATAAAAATAAAAATTAAAACATTAAAACAAAGTGTACATGATCTAGATTTTTGGACTTTATACTGGTGGTGGTTAGAAACCACTAAGTATTTGGTAAGAATTTTGTGGTCAAATCCATTTTAGGAAGACAAATTTTTAGGGAGCATCAAGGATGCACTAGAAGCTTTAAGAGCCCAAAAAGCAGGAATTCTAGGTATGAGGAGGCAGTTGCAATTTTCTATCCTTGGGCTACAGAGGGCTCAGTCATGTCAATGAGAATCTGAGAAGTTGGCCAAGGCTACACAGATACAGTGATGCGGTGGGAGCACGAATCCAAGACTCGCATGCTCTAAAGGTCATGCATTTTCAGTTCTACCTTGAGATCAGAGAAAATGAAGATGAGGCGGGAGGGATTTGAGGATTACAAAGTCAAAGGTGGAATTCAAGGGAGCATTTTCCATCGAGATATATGTAGAAGCCAATTTTCAGGGAATTACAGAGGAACTGGGTAACAATGAAATGGCTTCTCAAGTTATTATAATGATTGAATGGTAGATTAACCTGGTCACTTGCTATGCAGATGTTTCATTTCCTGTCTAACTGTCCAAAAATCCTGCATCTAATATAATTTTTGCTCTCACATCTACCCCTTTTCTGCTCAGATGATTACTCGTTTTTCCCTGTAGGCTCCCCAGTGTTATTCATGGCCCTGAGACAGTGAGTGTGGAGCTGAGTGTCAGTTAGTGACATGTGTTTGGTCTTTCTTTCCTCAGTGGCTCATTCATGATGAATTTTTATTAATCTTGGAGAAAGGCAGAAGTTGACTTTTGAGACAATTCTACCATAATAAGCTTAGTAAAAACACTAGGACTAGCAAAATCTTTGTATCTCTTCATTTGTAAAGTAAAACTATAGGCTTCATTCCTACTAAACTTAACAAAATAAAATTAGCACCAATAAAAATATAATAAAATCTATATTATGTGAAAATATTTTAGTACACAAATACTACTCATTAATTGGCTTAGAATTTGGGGGTTGCCATTGAAGAGCATTCCTCAATTTTTTTTTTAATTCTAGCCTTAGAAATTTTTTCTTCTGGAATATGTACATCTCTAGTTGTATTAATACCAGTTGTGTGCTTTGTGTTTTATTCCTTATTAGGGCATCATTGCAGAATACAACAAAATCAATGATGTAAAGGAAGATGATGACACGGAGAAGTTTAAAGAAGCCATTGTGAAATTTCATAGGCTGTTTGGGATGCCAGAGGAAGAGAAACTCGTCAACTATTACTCTTGCAGCTATTGGAAGGGGAAGGTCCCCCGTCAGGGTTGGATGTACCTCAGCATTAACCACCTTTGCTTTTATTCTTTTCTTATGGGAAGGGAAGGTAAGTCATCTAAAATTCCAGTAGGAAACTTTGGAAAGTCTACTGAGGTTTGCCCTGAACTCATAAACCACATCAAAATATCAGAAATAAATCTATAGTTATAACTAAGTCAATACTAATTTTTTTTACTACTGAAGTGAATTTAATTATTTTTCAGTTCAAAATGGTCACTAAGTAATAAAGATTCACTAAAGGTGTAATTAATTCAGTAGACATGGATTAAATCTATAATTCTGACCTCAGAATTCACATGGCCCAGATTTACCTCTTAAAATGAACAAGCAAAACAAATATGGTATTATAAACTCAAAGGAGTTTAGTGGGATGGGGGAGTGGGTTTGTGAGACTGCAATATCTTGAAAGCGTTTTCAGGAATCAGATGTTGACCCAGGCTTGTTCCTTGTGCTCAGCGAAACTGGTCATCCGGTGGGTAGACATCACTCAGCTCGAGAAGAATGCCACCCTGCTTCTGCCTGATGTGATCAAAGTGAGCACACGGTCCAGTGAGCATTTCTTCTCTGTATTCCTCAACATCAACGAGACCTTCAAGTTAATGGAGCAGCTTGCCAACATAGCCATGAGGCAACTCTTAGACAATGAGGGATTTGAACAAGATCGATCCCTGCCCAAACTCAAAAGGAAATCTCCTAAAAAAGTGTCTGCTCTAAAACGGTGGGTGATAGAGACCTTGTATCTTCCAGACTTTAGAAATGAGAAACTCACTTATTCATTTATTCAGTGTAACCTTTTCTGACCATCTTCAAGGGTTCTGAACACTCTTCTGTGTATAGATACAAAACTAAAAAAGACTAGCTGAGGTGCTACCAGTTCAGAAAGTGAGACAGACATGACCTGCTCCAACACAAGGCAGCAGGCACTCTTCTGGTCCTGTGAACACAGTGCTGTGGGTGCACACATGGGGAGTGGTAGCCTCAGCCCAGATGGGGAAGAGTGGGTAAGAAAGGCCTCTCAGTGGAGGCTGCTTTGAGCTGGGCTCTGAAGAGGTGATAGAAGTTACCTGTGCAGGTACATATCCATGCCTGGATATTTCAAGCAGAGGGAAGATGACGATGGGGGAAACACAAGGGAAAACACAGAGAAAAGTAACTTTGTCACATGGCTAGTAGGTGGCAGGGCATGGGATGAGGAGAGGCTGCAGAGAAGCCTCAAAGTCTGAATGTGAGAGCAGAGCTAGAGAGAGGGTGATGGGAAGTTGATGCCCCATGTGCCTGGAATTACCCTTCATCAACACAGGGAATGAGAGAAGGAAGAGCATGTCCAAGGGATACGATAGCTCAGTTTTGATTATGTTGAATTGAGGTGCCTGTAGCTCATCTAAGTAGAGATCAGTCCAGTAAGATATACAAAATTGGAAATCATTGATGTGCATTTGGTAGTTGAAATCTAACCAGAGGTCTTTGTAATTAAGATGTCCTTGGCGATTTGAGACATGTTCAAAAGAGCAGTGTAAGATAGATGCTGCTACTGCAGCGGATCAAATAAAAAATAAAAGACAAGGAAAAGGAACTAGGCAAATACAGACTTCATTTTCAAGAAATTCAGTGGTAAAGGAGGGGAGGATTGCTTTTTTTTTTAGAATGAAAAAGATTTGAACATAGTATCAAATGAAGGAGGCAGATGGGAAGAGCATTTTGGTGAGGGTAGGTGTGGAGACAGGAAGGGACATAGAGATAGTTATAAGAAAATTGATCATTTAAAAAGTGATATTTTGTAGAGAAAGCATGGAAAGGATGCTTGTGTGTCCTGATATAATACCTTTTCCTTTGGAATGGAGAGGAAGTAAGAGTAGGTGAGGATGGAGGTGACTTTGGAGACAGAAGGGAAGGAATTGGAGGGGGCTTCTGCATCATGGACCTTTGCTCTATGAAGTCAGAGACTAGACCATCAAGAGGCTGATGTCAGGTAGAAGCTTGAGGGGAGAGGTTTAAACAACTGACATGATGAGCAAGAACAAAGAACTCATTAGAGAAAAGATAGTAGTTAACAGAAGACCCAGCTAAGGTCAGAAGCCGTAGTTGCCCAAGGTGAGTTGTTCCTGTGTCTTTTCCTGCAGTTTTGTTGTCGATTTGGGGTGGACACTGAGGCCCAGTGGATTTATATGGCTGGTTTGCATTCTCATTAGGTCTTAAAAGATAAGGCCCCCCCTAAAGTGGCTTGGATAAGAGTAAATGCAGTGACCTCTTTAGAGTGTATTGCATTTCTTTAGAAAGAGGAGGAGTTTCCTGTTCAGGCTTATTTTTGCTATGATTCTTTAACATTTACAGACATGGATTATAAGTGACTATGCAAGGGACTGAAATATAATAAGATAATTTTATTACGCTTTTGGGTCATTAGGTTGGGGTTAACTTCAATATAAAGAAAGTTGAGAAGTGGGGGATGAGTCTAGGAAGATTGAGGAGGGGGAAAATGGGCTGGGGGAACTTCCGCTGCTGCATAATTTAGAAGGTATGGAAACATTTTTCTTATGTGAATTATAATTATTGCTTTCCAGTGATCTTGATGCCAGGGCAAAGAGTGAGAGATACCGTGCACTTTTCCGGCTGCCCAAAGATGAAAAATTAGATGGCCACACAGACTGCACTCTCTGGACTCCATTTAACAAAATGCACATTTTGGGGCAGATGTTTGTGTCCACAAATTACATCTGTTTTACCAGCAAGGAGGAGAACTTATGTAGCCTCATTATCCCGCTCCGTGAGGTAAGTATCTGATAAAAATTGATATTTTAGGTCTCATTTGTAATACTTTTCTGGGTGAACCAGGAATAATTTTTTTACCAACAATTGGCTTTTGAACACAGGTGAATGTTCATGCGTCTTTGGTGGCACCTGCACTCTTTCATTTGTTGTCACTGCTGTGACTCTGGGACCTGTGAGATCTCTTCTTCCAGAAGCTGCATGGGGGTTTTTAATGTAGGTTTTGTTTTTATTTTATTTTATTAGAGATAGTCTCGCTCTGTCACCCAGGCTGGAGTGCAGTGGCATGATCTCAGCTTACTGCAACCTCCACCCTCCAGGTTCAAGCGATTCTCCTGCCTCAGCCTCCTGAGTAGCTGGAATTACAGGCGCCTGCCACCATGCCCAGCTAATTTTTGTATTTTTAGGAGAGATGGAGTTTCACCACGTTGGGCAGACTGGTCTCGAACTCCTGGCCTCAGGTGATCCACCCACCTTGGCCTCCCAAAGTGCTGGGATTACAGACATGAGCCACTGTGCCCGGCCTAAATGTAGGTTTTATTACAATTCAAGCTTAACGAGGCCAGCAATCAGGCGATGAGTGCTATTGAAATAGCTTGTTTTATGCACAGATCCTGAGAGGCAAGGGCATGCCACACGATGTGCTGAGCCACACGTGGAAGCACCATGGTCAGAGGAGGCAGGAGGGAAAGAAAATGTGGGCAAGATCCTTTATGTGATTTCAAGGGAAGAAATGGGCTACGCCGAGTAAATAGGCTTAGGCTTGGATAATTGGAACAATTTTGGTGGGCTGTGGGGCATAGGGGTTGTCCCTAGTTGTCCATGGGTTAAAAAGGGCAAGGAAATAGTAGTCTTGAGTGTGAGCATTCAATAAAGGAAGTGGTTGAGGTGTGGGCTCCAGGTTGGTTGATTTGCTTTGAAAGCAATTTTCTAGAAATTGGCTAGCCCTGGGAAGGGTAATCCCTCCAGGGTCAGCAAGGCCCCCAAGATGTCAAAGCATCAAATGCAGAAACTAGGAAACATGTTTATTGTACCTGGCTCACGGTCTGAGGGCACCCTGGTCTAAAGGAGACAGTCTAGGTTGTGAGTCAGAAAGCCACGTGTTTGTTCGGCTCTGCTCGGCTGATTTCCTGTGTTAGAACCATCACGCTGCTGCTCACAATGGTAGATTCCTGAGTCCATCCCAGATCTTCTGAATCTGTATCTCTGCAAGTTTTAGATCTCTGTTTTAATACATTTACAGGCCAATTCTTATGCACAGTAAAGTCTAAGAAACATTATTATCGTTCTGGGGTGGAGGTGGGTTCCATCCTAACTCCAGGATGATAGCTTACTCTGGTACTTGTCTGGAAGCTTTGCTGTGAGGCTTGGAGTTGACAAAGACCCCAGGTTAGGATGTCAGAGAAAGGGCAATGCAGGGGCCAGCAGCCCTGCAGTTTCTAACCTGGCCTCTTCCAACCTACCCTGGTCCTTTCTGGAAGCTAAGGTGGCCAGAGGCTTTGGGTATTTGATCAGGATTGTCCCCTTGCTAACATCCCTTTAGCAAAGGATTCGGGTTTCTCTCTGCCTTCTTTATCTTTTTCTTTTTTTTAATTAGGCATAGTTTCTTCTTATTTTCTTGTTTTAAGAGTAATATATCTTTATCCCAGAATTTGTAAAAGTACAGACAAATAAAGAGAAAAGTCCACCCTAGTTCCACTGTTCAGAGAGGACCACTGTTAACATTCTATTGTACAGCTTTCTAGTTTTTTCTCTGCATTGCTGTGTATGTGTCATTTATATAATTTAGATGTAAAACACTTTATAGGGAATTTTTATTTTTACTTATTTCCTTTAACATTGAGTATATCTTAGTGTCCTTCAAATCATTAAATATTCTTCTATAGGCCAGATGTGGTGGCTCACACCTGTAATCCCAGAAATTTGGGAAGCCGGGGCAGGAGGACTGCTTGAGGCCAGGAGTTCAAAGACCAGCCTAGGCAACATAGCAAGGCCCCATCTCTATTAAAAATTAAAAATTTAAAAAAATTAGCTGGGGATGGTGATGTGCTCCTGTAGTCCTAGCTACTTGGGAGGCTGAAGTGGGAGGATCACTTGAGTCCAGGAGTTTGAGATCACAGTGAGCTATGATCGAACCACTGCACTCCAGCTTGGGTGACAGAGCAAGACCTTATCTCTAAAAAATAAAAGATTTAAAAAAAAAAAATATATATATATATATATTCTTCTACAATGTAATTTTTTTTTAAGAGATAGGGGCCTTGGTCTATCGCACAGACTAGACATGAGCTCCTAGGCTCAAATGAGCCTTCTGCCTTAGTCCCATGAGTAGCTGAGATTACAGGCATACACCATCACATCCATATCACAATTAAATTTTAAATCCTGCAGTTTATTCCGTAAAGTATATACATAATTTATTCATTCGGTTACCTATGGTTGGACCTTTCCGTTGCTTCTAGTTTTCTCTCAAATATATGTATAATTTTCTTTAAGTTATAAATAGCAAACAGAAGTCGAACTGTGAATCAAAAAGAATGAAAAATGTTAGGCAACTGACAAATCTAGCTCTCCTTGTCATAGGGTCAACTAATTGGAGTTATAACACATTTTGAGGCCAAGATATGTTGTGGGTAAATTCTGACAGGAATAATGTAACAGTTTTACATTTGACTGTGAAATGTATTTTGTAAGTTTTTTCACCAAATTTACCTTCTTAGTAGTTTTTGCTATAGGATGTTACTAAACATAATTTTCTTCACCCAATTCTGAATGTAATTTTCTTCATCAAGTGCTACTCAAATGTAGTAAAGCAGCATTACCTGTACCAGCTAGGGAAACCAATTCTGTGATTCAGAATACCATAAATGTGCTATTTATGACCTGAATGAGTCATCACTCTCAGTTTATCCAGAGGGAAATGAGGAGCAGAGAGGGTCTGGAAGCCGCTATCAAGACATCTGCTGTCCTGCTGGTCCTTCTGGCTTCCCCTCCCGGGTGTTAGAGCCAGCTAGCTCTGTTTACATTTTAGTGCGATTTAGAGTACACTGTTGAGATCTTGGAGGAATTGAGAGAATGGTGATTAATATTCTCAACCTCTATTCTGCTTGCTAGTTTTCTCTAGTAGAGCAGAGATAATAATAAATATGACTATATTTCAGGGTAAATCAGAAGAGAGGCAGTCTGCAGAGGTAGCATTTAGAAATCAAGCTTGTTGTGGTTGGAAGGCGCAGCTTTAAAGAAGTGCTCAGTGAGACGGCAGTGCCTTTTCTTTGAACTGATGACTCTGTGATGTATTAATGGTAGAGCCCCACCCCAACTAATGGAAGAAGCAAAAGACTTAATGTAATTTTTATTACCTTTAGGTAATGATAATGTCAGAAGAGCAATGGGGGCACCTCCACCATCCATGTGGGGTCTGAGTGGAGGGTGCCCTCCACGTGAGCTGGGTACCTTTCAGAACCGAGTCAGGCTGCTTGACATCCCTGGGAACATTACATCCTACACGGAATGCCCACTTTTAAGATTGTATAGACCAAGAATTGTTTCACTTAATTTTTTTAAATAAATAAGCTGAAATATTGACTGGAGGTTTTTAACACACATTCTACATATTGACTTAAGGTAGACCCAGTCAACGGATGTTAAGCATTTATCCAGGATCATGTTGCTATAGATTTTGAAGAAATTATTAAGCCAGCAACAGAAGGAATTTTTTTTTTTTTTTTTGATGTGGGGTCTCTCACACAGTCATCCAAGCTGGAGTGCAGTGGCACAGTCTTGGTTCACTGCAGCCTCCTCTTCCACCTCCTGGGATCAAGTGATTGTCCTGCCTCAGCCACCTGAGTAGCTAGAATTACAGGCATGCGCCACCACCCACAGCTAATTTTTGTATTTTTAGTAGAGATGGGGTTTCATCATGTTGGCCAGGCTGGTCTTGAACTCCTGAGCTCAAGTGATCTGATCGCTTAGGCCTCCCAAAGTGCTGGGATTACAGGCGTGAGCCACGTGCCTAGCCTTTTTTTTTCATTCATAAATTACTTTCCAGTGTTTCATATTAAACACCAAGACTTGATTAAGTTGCAGTCTCTTTTATAACTCAAATTGGTCATGAAAATATGTCTCACTATATTGTAGCAGACTCTAATGTAATTGTTCTCCTTTCCTGGTGGCGGGGAGCTTATGTGATAGAGTTCTGCTAGAACTCATTTATCAGTGAGAAACATTTTATAAGCCGTCTGAGCATTTATATGTTTTATGTGGGAGGTTTCTTGTTTCTGCATACATGCTCCAGCTAGACGAAGGAATTTTTCACTTTGACTTTATCAAGATCCACATAGCTAACTGCGTTTTAGACACATAATGTAACCTTTCATCTCCTTGGCATTTTCCATTTATCCCAGACACCTCATGACCAAAAGAGCCAGTAAAAATTTTATGTGAGAAAAGGGGCTTTTGTGGATTTTAAAAAATAAGTATTCTTTAATACATGCCTTAAGTGTTATGGGAAAATTCTTTTCAGGAAAAGGAGGTATTTCCCTCTGTTATCTAGCATTTATTGCATTAGAAAGAAAATCCTTATGTACAACTTCAGGTGTCTCAGAAGATTCCTTTAATATATATAAATATATATTTTTAATATTCTATAATGTATGTTTAATATATAATGTATATTATATGTCATATATTAACACATATATTTAACATAGATATTAAAAGAATCATATATACTCTAACACATATATTCTGAAAACAGCAGTCAGATGCTACACTTTTTCCCTTGATGGACCCCAGGCAGACCTATTTTTTTAGATATGCGAGAGTTTTTAGACAACTTCAATAGGTTACTTAGTCTTCAGTAGGGAAAACATTTCTAAGTTGTGCTTTGAAGGAAATATATTTCACATGAAAATGCTAATGAACAACTTAAAGTTTAACCTGTCTAGACTGCTTGCAGTAAAAATGAAGAAGGGAAAAAAGATCTTAGCTTTAAGTATATTGTCAGAGCTGCTGCAAATAAACCATTTTTCTAGTGCTTGCCTTGAGATTTGTTTTCTAATGTGCTAAAGAGAAAAGTTTTAATGCATTTATCCTAGTTTCTAGTTGATGAGAATCCTATTATAAATCACCCGTATATGTCTTCAGTTTAGAGCTAAATTTCCCCAATGTGGTAGGCTTCGGCACACACACACACACACACACAGACACACACACACACACACACACACACACACACACGGTCTGGTAGTTCAGATAATGTTGCAATTAAGCTGTTTACATTCTTTACATGTCTGTTCAGAATAGAACCTTTAAAACTTTGCAGTGGTAGAAGGTGAAGGATGAAAAGCCCTGGAGTCTAAATGAAACATTTGAAGGATTGGTGGTGTTTTGAAAACCATTCCAACATTAAGCTTGGTAAAAGGAACCAGTATCATGGGTTGTTTTCTGTCTCTTATGGCTGATGAAGCAGCGAGGAGCCCTCTCTCTTATAGCTCCATGAAATTTTAATGAAAATCAAATAATTCCTTTATAGCAAGGTTTCTCAACCTTGGAGCTATTGACATTTTGGGACAGGCTTTCGTTGTGGTGGAGTGGGATGGCAGGGGCTGTCCTGTGTGTCGTAGGATGTTTAGCAGCATCCCTGGACTCTGCTACCAGATGCCAGTAGTATCCCTCCACTTGTGACAACCCAAAGTGCCTCCAGATGTTGCCAGATGTCTCCTGAGAGGAAAAAAGTCCCAATTTGAACCACTGATTTGGAAAAACCAGTAAGACGGTTCCAGTTTCTAGTATAAGCTCCAGTTTGATTGTTTTGAGCTGTTTTATTTTACTGGAACAGAGTCAAAGAGTCTCAGTTTTGCCTCAATAAAATATAGGTGGTTCCTATAGAATAATGAAAGTGCCGCCTTCCTCCTTTAGTGCTGCACATAGGCTGCTATTGGGTAATTCTTGGAAAATAATGCTCTTTGTTTCCCACTTCTTTTCAGGTGACAATTGTGGAAAAGGCAGACAGCTCCAGTGTGCTCCCCAGTCCCTTATCCATCAGCACCCGAAACAGGATGACCTTCCTATTTGCCAACTTGAAAGATAGAGACTTTCTAGTGCAGAGGATCTCAGATTTCCTGCAACAGACTACTTCCAAAATATATTCTGACAAGGAGTTTGCAGGAAGTTACAACAGTTCAGATGATGAGGTCTGTGGGAGACACCTGAAAGTATTTTTGGTTTATCCTGTTCCTGTGCCCAAGTGTGTTCAGTTCCTTGCCCATTTTGTTTGATCTTCAAGCTTTGCGTCTGACGCCCAAAGCAATATCTCAGCAATATCTCATTTAAATCTCAAGGACTTTGTATTTGGGGTCATAGATTTAGAAGGAACCTTATAGATCACCTGGAATAACACTTTTATTTTATAGTTGAAGAAATTCTTAAGTAATCTGTTCTAGTTACATAGCAAGTGACTCAGGTCCATATAGTGACATTGTTGAGAATGGTACAGAGGTCACTAAATAAAGTCTCAAACCTGAAATACAAATCATTATGATGATTTTTATTATGATAGAATACGTATTGGGTCCCTGTGGAATTCTTCCCTGGACCAACATTCAGGAACACTGGAGGCCTGAAAAGATAGGTGACTAGCTGAATGGTTAGAGGAAGTTACTGGCAGATAAAACATGTTTCGAAGGTGGTAAGCTCACACATAACATCTCTGTCTCCGTTCACCTGCTCCAAGCTTATGTGGACATTTTTGAGGCGCCAGAAACTCAATGGGGTGATGAGGCAGCCATAGCTGCTGATTCAACCATGACATGCTTTGCATACATGCAAATCAGAGAAACAAATGGCCAAGCACTTTGTTGCAAATATACATCTAAAACATGAAGATTCAGAAACCTGTTGTGAGCATTGAAGTGCTGCGGCCTGGGACCCAGCCACCTGTCTAATCCCTGCCAAAATGATGGCTTGCTGCTTTTCTTGTGTTTCTTCGCATAGCAAGAAACACCATGGGAAAAAAATGATGTAGCTTTTGATAACCAAACAGAAGACACTGAAGAAGTAGGTTCTATTGCCCGTGTCCTCCCAATGTCTTGTTCCTCTTTGTATTGACAGGTGTACTCTCGACCCAGCAGCCTCGTCTCCTCCAGCCCCCAGAGAAGCACGAGCTCTGATGCTGATGGAGAGCGCCAGTTTAACCTAAATGGCAACAGCGTCCCCACAGCCACACAGACCCTGATGACCATGTATCGGCGGCGGTCTCCCGAGGAGTTCAACCCGAAATTGGTGGGTGCCTCTCACTTTTCCCTGAAACTTTGTGGATTTGAACAATGCCATTAACAATATTTTTTACTATAAGTAAATTCACACATGCCTATGTAAATGGAGATTTTCCTATAAGTTAAGCAGATTTTTGTCTAAATATGTTATAACTTTCACAGTGGCTTCATGGAAGGAGATGAGTTATAGAGGGTACAGGTGACTTCTTTTGGTCTTGTTTTGTTTTTAACTCTTGCTTAAGTTAAACCAACAAATAAATACCGGATTTATCAGCCCATATTTAAACATCATTAACTTACTTTCACTTGGGGGTGCAGACATAAAACCATAAATACAATCTCAGGTAAGTAGGATTCTGACTCTGGGCCCAAAAGCTTCATGGCAGAGCTGTAGGCCATGATGGATGTATAAAACTAGAGAAGAACTCCAGAAAATCTGAGTTCCTTTTTCTCATGACTTCTTTCTGGAATTGTCACTCCGTTCAGCAGGGAACATGTTCTGACCTTCCATCACTCTTCTCTTACCATCCTCAGGGTACTTTGGATGTCATAATGTTTCATTATCCCTTTCAGGCCAAAGAGTTTCTGAAAGAGCAAGCCTGGAAGATTCACTTTGCTGAGTATGGGCAAGGGATCTGCATGTACCGCACAGAGAAAACGCGGGAGCTGGTGTTGAAGGGCATCCCGGAGAGCATGCGTGGGGAGCTCTGGCTGCTGCTGTCAGGTACGGCCGCTGGGCTGGGAATGCTGGCGTCAAAGTCTGTGGGACTCCACACCAGGGCCTCCCTGTGCCTTCAGTCATGCCTCAGGGGTTCTTTCAAATATGCATCCCCCAGTTGAAAGCTACGTCATGTTTCCTCACCAGAGTATTGAAGTTCCTCAATTATTGTTCCCTTTGTAAAACTATAGGACCCATAGGAAGCAGACCAAATGTTGAATCCACCATCCTTCGAGTCTTTATAAATACTTCCATTTCTTCAGTCAGGCTATTTAGGAATAAAAGAGAACCTGAAGTAAAAGAACAGAATACTTTGTGACTTCAGTAGTTCTTTTTTCCTTGCCCAGCTATGTCAACTTCATTGAGAATGTTTAAGTGTGACACTTCCTCAGAGCAGTCATCGGGTGGGGAATTGGGAGGAAAGAAATAAGAGGAATAAAAAGGCCCAGGTGTTTGATTTTTGCCACCTCCTGAAGTCTTTGGTCATCATTGGAACCATAAAGATGAGGCCAGAGTCTGCACTGGAAATAAAAGCTTACTCAGATCATACCTTGTACTTCAAGCCAGAGATGCCAGGAAGGACAGAAGGGGACACTTCCATGGACCAGTGGTGAAGAGGCATCCATCTTTACTGGTCCACAGACCTGGCTCTTGTGCCTGTCCATCATTCTGTCACATCAGATCTTTGAGCCCTGCTACAGAAACCAGAGATCCTTCAGGCTAAGCTCACACTGCTTCCTCCCATCCGAAAGCACTGAGTGTATCCCAGGGATCTTTAATATCTCAGACATCAGAGCACTCCTTAGTTTCACCAACTTTACTTTCACATGTAAATCAGTTGCTCTATCTGGATTGAAGCCTGAAATATTATCATTCTAAATAGGCTTATGTGAATATTTTTATTTGAACCTAAGATGGTCTGACACAAATGCTATTATTAAAAGCTTTTATTCTTAAAAAGTGATAGTAAAATTAATAATTACGACTCACAGGAAAGCCTTTAAAAAAACCTATAGCTCTTTGTAAAAGTAGATGTAATGCCCATAATGAGATGTATAAATGTCTCAGAAATAGGGACGTATAATCCTGAAAAATAATTGGTTTTGTCTATTTCATGTAAAACTAGTTTGTTCTATATTTATTTAATACATGTCTTATTTTTCATTTTTCTTTCCTTCTTTCTTTTTGTAGAGATAGGTGTCTTGCTGTGTTGCCCAGGGTGGTCTCAAACTTGTAGGCTCAATCAATCCTCCTACCTCAGCCTCCCAGGTGCTGGGATGATAGTCATGAGCCACTGTGCCTGGCCTCATTTTCCCTAAGTGGACCAGCCATAGCTCCTCATTTAGAAACCTAAATTTGAGTCAACTCATCTGTAATTATAATTCAAACCCAAGAAGATCATTACCATCCAGTCTTTTCTTGTCTTCCCTGTGTTTAGTGAACTAGTCACCTTGACAACCAGATTCAGATCACTGACAGAGTAAACAGAGTTCCATTTTCATCCTCCTTGTTCAAATTAGAAGTTATTTATAGCTGCATTTTAAGTGAAAATGAAACTCAAAACGAGTACCAGGAAACTAGTGTATACAACAATAGTACACAGCCCTATCTCAGAGATAATGTTGAGAGTTAGACCCAGTGTTTCCTTTAATGGCAGATGGACCATGTGAGACCGCAGGGTGGTCTCCACACGGCCCTCTGTTGGGGTGATAACTGAGCCCGTATTTCCACATCCAGGAATGGGGTTCGCCTGAAGGCCAGCCTATCATGAAGAGAGCACAGCTCCAGGCCAGAGCCCAACTTGGGTCTCACCTGCTTCCTGTGACCCTTAGGGTGACGGCATCATGACCTGAACTCTGTACCAGCTGAAATGAAATGCAGGTCAGATGACAAGAAATCACAGTACGTCTCCCACATCAACAGAGCAAAAGCCAGCGTTATGTCCCTGTCAGCTGGGTTGGCTTTTCCAGGGCCAGCGTGAGTGGTGAGGCCAGCTCTCTCAGTGACCATCAGAGACAAGGCCTTGGCCAGTCCAGGGGTCTTGGGGCTCCACTTTTCTGAATTATGAAATGTTGAGTGTTTACCCTGTCAATATATATATCATTTATATATTTTTTGTGATATCTTTATTGAGATATAATTCACAACTTACTAGTTAAGGTGTACAATTCAGTGGTTTTTTTTTTTAGTATATTCACAGAATTGTGCAATGATCACAATTATAGAACATTTTTCATCCCCCCAAAACACCCCATACCTGTTATCCATTTGGAAAATAGATATAGGCTGGGCGCGGTGGCTCACGCCTGTAA
This sequence comes from Pan paniscus, assembly GCF_029289425.2. Classification (NCBI taxonomy): domain Eukaryota; kingdom Metazoa; phylum Chordata; class Mammalia; order Primates; family Hominidae; genus Pan; species Pan paniscus. The sequence goes on along the minus strand of NC_073252.2, from coordinate 138,542,970 downwards.
TCCCAGCACTTTGGGAGGCCGAGGTGGGCGGATCACGAGGTCAGGAGATCGAGACCATCCTGGCTAACAAGGTGAAACCCTGTCTCTACTAAAAAATATACAAAAAATTAGATGGGAGTGGTGGCGGGCGCCTGTAGTCCCAGCTACTCGGGAGGCTGAGGCAGGAGAATGGCATGAACCCGGGAGGCGGAGCTTGCAGTGAGCCGAGATAGTGCCGCTGCATTCCGGCCTGGGCGGAAGAGCGAGATTCTGTCTCAAAAAAAAGGAAAGTAAATATAAACTGTTTGGAAATACAGACTGGTAGTTCCATTCCCCTCAAGCCCCCTCCCAGCCCCAGGCAACCACCAGACTACTTTCTGTTGCTAGACATTTTGTATAAATGGAAGCATACAATATGTAGGCTTTTGTGACTGGCTTCTTTCACATAGCATACTGTGTTCAAGGTTCCACCATATCGTAGCATGTATCAGCATTTCATTCCTTTTTATGGCCAAATATTATATCATTGTATGGACATACTATACTCTGTTCATTCGTTTTTCAGTTGATAAACATTTAGGTTGTTTCTACTTTTTGGTTCCTATGAATAATGCTGCTATGAATGTTCATCTACATGTTTTTGTGTGGGCTGGGCACAGTGGCTCATGCCTGTAATCCCAGCACTTTGGGAGGCCAAGGAGGGAGGATGACTTGAGCCCAGGAGTTTGACACCAACCCAGGCAACATAGTGAGACCCCATCTCTACAAAAAAAAAAATTTTTTTTAACTAGCTGGGTGTGGTGGCACGCACATCTAGTCCCAGCTACTCAAGAATCTGAGATGGGAGGATTGCTTGAGTCTGGGAGGTTGAGGCTGCAGTGAGCTGTGATCAGACCTCTGCACCTCAGCTTGGGTGACTCAGCAAGACCCTCTCTCAAAAAATAAAATACAGATTTAAAATTTAGAAAATTCAAAAGTTTAAAATTTTTTTAAATACAGGTTTTTGTATGGACACCTGCTTCTATTTCTCTTGAATGTATGAATGAAGTGGAATTTCTGGTTCGTATGGTAACTCTATGTTTAACCTTTTAAAGGTTAAACATTATTTTGATTTGCATTCTCCTGAAGGATAATGATGTTGAGCATTTTTTCATGCACTTGCTGACCACTTCTATATCTTCTTTGTAGAAATATGTACTCAGATCCTTTGCCTGCTCTTAATTGGGTTATCTTTTAATTATTGAGTTGTAAAAGTTTTTAAACATATTTGAGATACAAGTTCATTATCAGATTTTTCCTAAAAATGCTCCCATTCTGTGCATTGTCTTTTCACTGTCTTGATGGTATCCTTCGAAGCACAAAAAAAATTTAATTTTAATGAAATACAATTTGTCTATTTTTTTCCTTTGTCACTCTGCTCTCATGACATGAAGATTTACACTACTATGCTTTCTTCTAAGAGTGTGTAGTTTTAGCTCTTATAGTTAGGTCATTTTGAGTTAATTTTTTTTTTTTTCTGGAGACTGAGTCTCACTCTGTCGCCCAGGCTGGAGTGCAATGGCATGATCTTGGCTCACTGAAACCTCCACCTCCTGGGTTCAAGCGATTCTTCTGCCTCAGCCTCCTGAGTAGCTGGGATTACAGGTGTGCACCACCACGCCTGGCTAATTTTTGTATTTTTAGTAGAGACGGGGTTTCACCATGTTCATCAGGCTGGTCTCAAACTCCTGACCTCGTCGTGATACACCCATCTTGGCCTGTCAAAGTGTTGAGATTACAGGCGTGAGCCACTGCACCCAGCCTTGAGTTAATTTTTTATGTGGTGTGAGATGAAGGTGACCATCTAATTCATTCTTTTCCGTATGGATATCTAGTTGTCCCAGCACCATTTGTTGAAAATACTATTCTTTCCCCCATTGAATTGTCTTAGCACCCTTGTTAAAAATTAATAGACCTTAAATGTTAGGATTTATTTCTGGACTCTTAAATCTAGTCCATTGATCTGTATGTCTATCTTTATGCCAGTACTGCACTGTCTTGCTTACTGTAGCTTTGCAGTAAGTTTTAAAATTGGGAAGTGTGAGTCCTCCAATTTTCTTGTCCTTTTTTGAGTCTCTTGAAGTTGCATATGAATTTTAGGACCAGCTAGCCAATTTTTGCAAAAAGGACAGATGGGATTTTGATAGGTATTGTGTTGAATCTGTAGATCAGTTTGGGAGTTTTTCTATCTTAACAACATTAAGTCTTCCAACCCATAAACACAGGATGTCTTTTATTTAAGTCTTTGTCAATTTCTTTTAGCAATATTTTGTAGCTTGCAGTGTGCAACTCTTACATGTGTTTTGTTATATTTATTCCGAAATATTTTATTCTTTTTGATGCTATGGTAAAGGGAATTATTTTCTTACTTTCATTTTCAGATTATTCATTGCTAGCCTATAGATTTTGTGTATTGATCTTGTATCCTGCAGCCTTCATGAACTCATTCATGCATTGTTGAGGTATAATTGACAATAAAAATTATATATATTTAAGGTGTATTAATTTGATGATTTCATATACATTGTGAAATGATTACTATAATTGAGCTAGTTTACCATATCTATTACCTCACATTGTTCCCATGATTTTTTCTTTTTGTCTTTTTTTCTTGTTTTTTTTTTTTTTTTTTTGGTGGGGAGAGTTTGGTGAGAGAACACTTAAGATCTACCCTCTTAGCAAATTTCAAGTATACAATACAGTATTACATTAGATCTTCAGAACATTTTCATTTCTTATAACTGAAGCTCTATACCCTTTGACCAACATCTCTCCATTTTTCCCCTTCCTTAGCTCCTGGTAATCACCATTCTACTCTCTGTTTCTATGAGTTTGACTATATTAGATTCCACATACAACTGAGAACATGTATTGCTTGTCTTTCTGTGCCTGGCTTATTTCACTTAGCATAATGTCTTCTGGGTTCAACCATGTTATCAAAAATGATAGGACTTCCCCTCTTATAGGCTGAATATAGTATCCCATTTTGTATATATGCCCCATTTTCTTTATCCATTCATCTCTTAATGGGTATTTAGATTGTTTCTATATCTTGGCTATTGTGAAAATGCTGCAATAAACATAGGAGTGCAGATATTTCTTCAGGATACTGATTTCACTTCTTTTGGATATATGCTTAGAGTGGGATTACTGGATCATAAGGTAGCTCTATTTTTAGTTTAAGGAATCTCTATACTGTTTTCTATAATGGCTGTAGCAATTTACATTCCCACCAACAGTGTACAAGGGTTCCCTTTTCTCCACATCCTTGCTGACACTTGTTATCTTTTGTCTTTTTTATCATAGCCATTCTGACAGGTATGAGGTGGTATTTCATTGTAGTTTTGATTTGCATTTCCCTGATGATTAGTGATGTTGAACACCTTTAAATACACCTGTTGGTGATTTGTATACCTTCTTTTGAGAACTGTCTATTCATTTCCTTTGCCCATTTTAAAATCAGGTTGTTTGGTTTAGGCTATTGAGTTCTGTGAGTTCATTATATATTTTGTATATTGACCCCTTATCAGACATATGGTTTGCAGATATTTTCTTCCATTAAGTTGCTTCTTGATTGCTTCCTTTGCTGTGCAGAGCTTTTTAGTTTGATGCCATCCCACTTGTCTGATTTTTGCTTTTGCTGCCTGTGCTATTGGTGTCACATCCAGAAAATAATTGCCATATCAGTGTCAAGAAGCATTTTCTTTCTATATTTTCTTCTACTAGTTTTATGGTTTCAGGAATTGTGTTAAAACTTTAATCCATTTTGCATTAATTTTGGTACATGGGATAAAAAAAGAGTTCATTTTCATTCTTCTGCATGTGAATATTCAGTCTTCCCAACAGGAATGTAATTAAAATTTAGATTGAGAGGTAGATACTTGCATATAGGGTTTTTCTGTCTTGAAGAATCCTAAACTGTAAGTATCTCAAATGGATGATTCTCAGTATAACCCTCCATCCCCATCCCCAACACCTGAGGAACTTCCATCAACAATGATGACTCACCACTGCTAGGAATACTCTTACCACTCTGCAATTTGAAAAACTCCACCAAGTATCTCCACCTTCTCTTCAATATGGCTATTAAACCCTTCAGAGCTAACACGTTAGCAGGCAGTTTTCAGACTTATTTTGAGAGACAGAACCTCCTTTTTCAAGTGAAATCTTAATGAAACCACAATAAAATAAAAGCAAAGCTGCTGGGGTTGAAGAGAGTGATGAGAAGGTGAAGCCTCAGCCTGGCTTGTTATGATGACCTCCCCACCTGTGCTCCTAAGCAGCCCTTCAGGACTGTCTGTGGGAGTTCCTCAGAGCATGGTTTTGTAGCTTGGGAACCTCTACCTTAGGAAACTTTTTAAGTAGCCAGCCTACTATGGAGCTGAAAGAGGGAAGGAGGCCACAGGCAAATTCACCAATCTAGCCACGATTGCAACATACCACATCTGTGATTTCACCTTCTCTTGCAAGTTTCCTTTGAGAGGTAGGAAAGTAAAGCGGTTCAATCATAAGCTGTAGTTGCAAACCAAAAGGCAGAGCTCTCACGTTTTTGATATTGTATCTGTTGGATATATCTCAGGTGCCATCAATGAGAAGGCCACACATCCTGGGTACTATGAAGACCTAGTGGAGAAGTCCATGGGGAAGTATAATCTCGCCACGGAGGAGATTGAGAGGGATTTACACCGCTCCCTTCCAGAACACCCAGCTTTTCAGAATGAAATGGGCATTGCTGCACTAAGGAGAGTCTTAACAGCTTATGCTTTTCGAAATCCCAACATAGGGTATTGCCAGGTAAATGTCACAGGTGGTTTTTGCTAAAAAAATAAAATAAAATTTCTATTCATTTGGCAGCAAATAGTGGGAAGGAAGGTTTATGGTTAACAGAACTATCACTTTACCAGGGCCTCTCAACCTTGGCACTGTTGACACTCTGGACTGTTAACTCTTTGTTGTATGGGCTGTTCTATGCTTTGTAGAATGTTTAGTAACATCCCTGGCCCCTACCACTAGATGCTGGTAGAAAATCCCCAGTTGTAACAACCAAAAATGTCTCTAGATATTGCCAGATGTCTGAGAGGCAGAATCATCCTGGGTTGAGAACCACTGCACTGAGTGGAGGAGACCTTCCTGCATTCACCACTGTGTAGCTAGGTGACCTGGAGAAGATCCTTCTGATCACTGTCTGCCTCAACCTTCATCCCACCCTGGAGTAAGAGAGGGCATCCTCAGCACCGGGCCTGTCACTGTGGTTCGCCACAGTGTTGCTACTTTGCATCCTCTTAAGTAATAATGTCCTTGAATAGAGCTTTTATATGCTAGGGTTATGTCTTAATACACATTAAAATAAGTGCTTAACTTAGTATTAAGAAAAGTTGCCTACATACCAACAAAAGTCATCTCTTGTACTGGTATAGATGCCAACATTTGGGAAGCTCCAAAATAACGTGACCTTAGAATCAAAGGCTATATCGGCCAGGTGCGGTGGCTCACGCCCGTAATCCCAACACTTTGGGAAGCCGAGGCCGGAGGATCACGAGGTCAGGAGATCGAGACCATCCTGGCTAACACGGTGAAACACCATCTCTACTAAAAATACAAAAAATTAGCCGGGCGTGGTGGCGGCTCAGGGAGGCTAATTTTTTGTATTTTGGGAGCTACTTGGGAGGCTGAGGCAGGAGAATGGCCTGAACCCGGGAGGTGGAGCTTGCAATGAGCCGAGATCATACCACTGCACTCCAGCCTGGGTGACAGAGCAAGACTCCGTCTCAAATTAAAAAAAAAAAAAAAAAAGAATCAAAGGCTATATCATCGTAGAGGCCTTCCCTGACCATCCAGCAAACGCTAAAAGAGGCTGAACTCCTACTTCAACACACAAGTGCACGTACATGCACACGTTAGTCTCCCTCTACTGCATTATTTTACCTTTTTATAACTTTCAATTTAAATAACCCCCCACATAGACTAGTTAACCTTTTCATCTTTGTTTTATCTAACACTAGCATTTAGGACCTGCAAGATATCACCACTGTGTCCCCCATCCTCCAATACCTAGTCCAGAGCCTGTTACTAGGTAGACCCCTAAAAAAACCTATCTCCGCTGAATGACTAAGGAACTGGCAGGGACCATCATTGTGTATAGGATCAGCAGGTTAATTCTCAAGTGGAATTTCCATGATGATGTCACTTGGGAACATAATGAGTAAGACTTACAAGAAAGAGCCTATTAAACCAAAATACCTTTTTTGAAATTATATCGTAGAAGCCTGATGAACAGTTACCGGTTTCTGGGAGATCAAAAGAAGTACAGGAGGTAGTTGGCCTCTAATATGATAAAGTTCATATTTACCTTTTGATCTTCCTCTTTTTAATTAAGAAGACTATTAAAGTAGTTGAGTCTAGAGTGGTTATGAGGTATCTGATAATATCTTTTAATAAAGTACAGTTACTTTAGAATTTAAATCACTCTCAGTTATCACTACCATCTCTCTCCAGATGGAAATGTTGGGTGAGGACTCCAAGTCTGAAAGGTTTCGTTGTTCTCTGAGGAGAGCCTGGAGCCATGTGTACCTGATTATAGAAACCATTATGGAAAGTTACAAAGGAAATGTTTACCTCACTGAATTAAGGATTAAGAACATTGAGAGATTTTAGCAGGTTAAAAGCTTTGTGAAATAGCCTTTGGGCAAATTTTTGGAATAGGGGTTTGCCAGCATGAGTTCGGGGCTCTGTCTGGTGAATATTGGTGTTAAGGAAGACCCTGCACACTTACTGGTTCAAGGACTCAGGTTTTTATGTTTTTACAGGGTCATAAAACAAAACTCAGAAGAATATATGACAGAGACTATGTGTAAAGCCTCCAAAGCCTAAACATATTTATCTCGCCTTTCACAGAAAAGGTTTGCCAGCCCTTGTGAGAATAACTGAGTAATTTTAATATGCTAACAGAATTGCTTATATTTTCAACTGTATTTGATGACATCCTCTTTCACTTTTTTAGGCCATGAATATTGTCACTTCAGTGCTGCTGCTTTATGCCAAAGAGGAGGAAGCTTTCTGGCTGCTTGTGGCTTTGTGTGAGCGCATGCTCCCAGATTACTACAACACCAGAGTTGTGGGTAAGTGGAGATGCATTTAACATTTCAACCTATGTCTCGTCAAGAAGATGCTTTTAGAGAGGTGCCAGCCAGAACACTATTTCTGGTCACCATAAGCCAAAAGAGTTTCAGACTACTCCAGTTTTTCAAAATGGAAATGAGAGAGGTTGAATAAATATAGGTTGTATACAAAGGAGCCCCATGGAATTTAAGGGACTATACACATATGCCTGCTCCAGAAATTATTTTAGAAAATATTTCATGTGTGTGTGTCACTCTGACATGTGAGAGCTACACCAGGTATGTGCACCATTAACACAAAGAGATTTGATAAAAAAAATTAATAAAGAGGATGGGAACCTATGAAATACAGAGGTGTTGCCAAAAAAAGGCTATCTGGGGTGGAAAAAATAGAATATAGAGGTTTATTGAAAGCTAGGTTTCTAAGGTATTTTTCAGGACTGGTTTTATTGCAAAGCAAACACCTGTTTTGAGGATTTAAATTACTGCTGTTACTCCTTGTAGTTCTCTCAAATATCAGTGATTCATTTTAGCAGGACAAGCTTTTCATTGCTTGGGTCGTACGGTATATTGTTTATGCTTCTTGTGTTCTTTCTATATTTCTAAACATTTGCACATGAATTTGATTATTGAAAATATTATCAAAAATGTCCTTACATTGATCATGAATGTGTACAACAGGAATGCTTTTAAGTTTTTTTAAAAAGTAATTGTTTTAAAAAATGATTAATATGTGGGCACCATGCATCCAGAAGTGTGATTTTTTTTTTTTTTTTGAGACCATCTTGCTCTGTCGCCCAGGTTGGAGTACAGTGGTGTGAATTTGGCTCACTACAACCTCCGCCTCCCAGGTTCAAGTGATTCTCCTGCCTCAGTCTTTGAGTAGCTGGGACTATACAGACTCCCACCACCATGCCTGGCTAATTTTTGTATTTTCAGTAGAGATAGGGTTTCACCATGTTAGCCAGGCTGGTCTCGAACTCCTGACCTCAGGTGATCCGCCTGCCTCAGCCTCCCAAAGTGCTGGGATTATTATTATTTGTTTTAATTAATAAGAGTTTGCCAGCTAAGCTGCTTAGATGTACATTTGGAACTGTAGTCATGTGTTGATGTTCTGGCTGAGGAAGGACTGCATATACAACAGATGTCCCATTAGATTATAATACTGTATATTTACTGTATCATTTCTATATTTTGATACACAACTGTTTACCATTATGTTATAGTTGCCTACAGTATTTAGTACAGTAACATGCTATACAGGTTTGGAGCCTAGGAGCAATAGGCTATACCATATAGCCTAGGTGGGTAGTAAGGCTCTACCGTCTAGGTTTGTGTGAGTACTCTCAAAGATGTTCACATGACAGATTTACCTGACAACCCATTTCTCATGTCTCCATTGTTAAGTGATGCATGACTGTACTTGGATGTATATCTCATACCAAACCAAACATTATGTTGCCAACAAAATAACTAATTGTATGTCACGAAAACCTTATAAACTGGCTTTCTCAACAACCCTTATAATTGTCATGTGATTGTTCTTTTTTGGAAGGGAAAACAGGACAGGAAGAGCCCAGAAAGAGAAGATGCAGCCAGAACTAATCTGGTGACTGAGCTGTGTTGACACCTTGGTCTAGTAACAGTCACAGCAGAACAGTCAGCAGAAAGGAACAGAGTCCTGTGCTAGCAGTCAAGTTGTTTGAATGGATTCTTTAGTTACACTGTGTAGTTGGCTAAGCTGCGCCTTTTTGTATACATTGCTGCCACAGGTGCACTGGTGGACCAAGGTGTCTTTGAGGAGCTAGCACGAGACTACGTCCCACAGCTGTACGACTGCATGCAAGACCTGGGCGTGATTTCCACCATCTCCCTGTCTTGGTTCCTCACACTATTTCTCAGTGTGATGCCTTTTGAGAGTGCAGTTGTGGTTGTTGACTGTTTCTTCTATGAAGGAATTAAAGTGATATTCCAGTTGGCCCTAGCTGTGCTGGATGCAAATGTGGACAAACTGTTGAACTGCAAGGATGATGGAGAGGCCATGACCGTTTTGGGAAGGTATTGTACTAAGTCTAACTTTGAAAACCATCTCCGGTTTTCTTCCTCATGCTTTCTCTTCATTTCATGAGTCTTAACTGATTTGATGGTGATCATAATGCCCGCTTCTTCCTGTGGCTGAGGATTTATTTTCATATGCTTTTTCTTTAGAAATTAACAGAATTTCTTTCTCTCTTTCCATCTTTAAAGAAACTCTAGTCCTTTGTTTTAAAATGTAGAACTTGCAGAAAATGATTGGAGAATTATAATGGGAGGATTCCAGTTTCTTCTCCTGTGACTTCTGATGCATTCTTCTTCCAGGTATTTAGACAGTGTGACCAATAAAGACAGCACACTGCCTCCCATTCCTCACCTCCACTCCTTGCTCAGCGATGATGTGGAACCTTACCCTGAGGTAGACATCTTTAGACTCATCAGAACTTCCTACGAGGTAGGTCTTGTTTCCTGGCTGAGCAGGGTTTAACCATGCATTCCACACTTCCACTACTGCCTGTTTTGTGCTGCTATAACAGAATACCACAGACTGGGCAAAGAACAGATATTTATTTCTCAGTTCTAGACTTTGGGACGCCCCAAATCAAGGCATTGGCAGGTTAGGTCCTGGCCTTTCTGCTTCCAAGATGGCACCTTGCATGCAGTGTCCTCCGGAGGGGAGAAATACCACGTCTTCACTGGCAGAAGAGAGAGAACCCACACTCATAAGACCTTTTTATAGTGCCATTAATCCATTTGTGAAGGCAGAGTCTTCATGACCTAAATGTTGCAGGTGATTGGCAACTATCTGAGGCTGGTATCAGGAGGGTAGTAGGAAGAATTTACCAAGACAGTTGTAAGTAAAGAAAAGCAGATTTATTAAGGAAAGCATGAAAATACATTGCAAGGATGCAATGGGCAAGTTAGCAAGAGAGGAGTTAACTGCAAAGAGACAAAGCCTTGCTGGGGATTTTATAGGATGGTTCTTGTGCTGTGTGCTGGAGAGGGCTTTGTGCAGTACTGGTAACGCTGAGGTTGTAGTGAGCTAACTTGCATTTTTCTGTCAGCCCAGGGTCTGGTGATAGCTGGGCGCAGGAAGATTATGAGTTATTTGCACAGGAGATCTATGTGTTCTGGATCATGAAAAAGGGCAGACTTATAGCTTATCTGTTTTGATTATTTATTTATATATTTATTTATTTTGCTTTCCCTGGGTCTTGCCAGCCCGACTCCTTTTCCCTAATTAGGACTCCACACTAAATACCTCCTATTAGACCCCACTTTCCAACACTGTTGCAATGGGGATTAATTTTCAACATGAGTTTTAGAGGGAATAAAAACATTGGGACTATAGGCTTACCTGCTTCCTTCTACATTGAGAACTACTTCTACATTCCTTCTACAGTGAGAACTACTGGCCAGAAGTAAGTAGTTCTGTGCTAGCTGACAGCTTTGGCCTCCAGAGATGGACACTGAATGGAGCCTGGATGTCTTGATGGGTCTAATACCATAGTAGCACATGGCAAGACAAGCTGTGGCTCTCCAGTGCTTTACCATTCACATCCTGAAGCCTGATCTAGTAGCAGCTCAGATTGAACTCTTTGTAGATTAAGTAGGGGCTGTTGAGAGTAGGGATGGGGAGGCTGACCTTCACAAATCAATTTGCTTTCTGTTCCCATGCTAAGTACTTAGGGCTTCTTTGAAGTAGATAGTCTGAGACACTTAGTATAGCCTGTATAGCCCAGAGTAGACCAGAGTCCTAGGATTCCTCTAAAATTGCTTGGCTTGGATGGGGGAGGATGCTTTCTTGTCCATGATGACCCTGGAATCAGCCTGATCTGCCGCTCTATCTCACAACAGAACTAATATGCTTTTTGGGGTGAAGGAACCACAGTGCCACTTTCCCCCTTAACACCTGGTGGTTTGTGGGGCCCCAAGTGCTCAGAACACTTGATGGTTTCTTCATTTCCTGATCCTTGATTCTCTGAACTTTTATAGAAATCATCACTGAGAAAGCCTGAGTATTCTGCTGAGCACACTATGCTCTCTACAGGTGTTTTGTGATTTTGATTGGTGATTGTCAGTATTCCAGCTAGCAACAAAGTGGATAAGAGACAAATAGTGAGGAATGGAGTGAGATCAGAAAGTCTCTCTTAAAGTAAAAAATTTAGTGCTTTTAAAAAAATTGCTATGGATATAGAAATCTTTTCAGAAATGTGTGTCCTTAACTCATAATAAGAGAAAGACTGGTAATTATTTTTTTAAATCTTCATTGAAACTCCATATATATTGAAAGCAAAATACTTTGTTTTAGAATCATAAAAGCAATACATGTTCATTTTAGAAATTGTAGGGAAATAGGAAGAAAAAAATAAATTGTATCCTATAAGCGTTTTACATTTCCCTTAAGTATGTTTTTCTACTTACAACATACACTTTAAAAAAAAGTCCTTCTAAATACTGCTCTGTCATTTTCTATGTATACCATGAGCATTCCCTAATATATTAAATATTATATGAAGGCGTGATTTTACTAAATTGTATTCTGCTTTAATGAGGTAACAAAATTTATTTACCTAGTTCCCTTTTGTTAGACATTTACTTCGATTTCTTCCAAATTTTCAGTATTATATAGCATTCTAAGATAAACTTGTACCCAAATATCACATCTCTGATTATTGTCTTAGAATCCTAGAAATGAATTTACATTAAAAGTTTGGATTTAAAAAATTAGATTAAAAAAAAGAATGATCAAGCTATTGGCACACACTGTCTAATTTCCATGAAGGATGTCTCAATTTATGTTTCCACTATTAGAGATAAAGAATGAATGTTTCACCTTACTGTCTCCAAAACTATTTCCATATGCATTTAAAAAAATCATCTCCCCATTTGGAATAGTACTGTATGATGTAAGCAAGAGCTTTTCTATCTATGGGTTGCTTTTCTAAAGGAATCCTCAGACCTTTATTGTTAAAAGAATTCTGGACCAAGGTTTTATGGGATATAATGGGGTTTCTCTTCAAATAATCTGATCAATCTTTTATTCTTTAATTCGTAGTATCCCCCCACCCCTTTCTTCTTTTTCTCCTTTTTCCTTTTTGCCTTTGTTAGATGCCTAGGCATGCCTCAGTACCAAGCATTATCAGTACCAGCTCACATTCCTTTCCTTATCTGGAAAGAGGACTAACTTTCTAGCTCATTACAGACACCCCCTTCCCCTTTCTCTCTACTTTCTTTTACGTACCCACCCTATCTAAAAAAATCAAATGTTTAGCCAACTGGGATTAGATTGTACAACCCGACCCCAGCCAATGGGGAAAGGGTACAGGGGCAGGACTTGGCGTCAGGAATAAAGGCTCTCATGCCCTTTGTTCAGGTGTGCTCTCATGGCAACTGGCCAAGGAGGCACCCCTCTGTGCAGAAGTAAAATTGCTTTGCTAAGAATCTTTTGTTCAAGTGTTCAATTTCCTTAGGGTTTTGAGCGTTATTCCTAACAGTATTAAAGCTTAGTATGTGGCAACTCAGCTTTTTTCTCAACAGCAGATAAGCTAGCTTCATGCTGAAGTCAGCATTTTGCCCATTTTTAAAGGGAAAGCAAAGAAATTGAGACAAGGCCCACAGCTGATTTCCATTTACGTCTTCTTGGGCTGATCCCTAATGGTGGCCCTCAGGCTGCCAGACATCCTATCACAGGACAAAGCCGCAGTTCCCTTCCTCTGCCTGGAAAGACAATCCTTTTAATTTATATCAGTGCCTATATTACCAGGTCTTTCAGTGCGTGATAACTAGGTTTTTGTTTTCTCTTCTCTGCTTAAGTGTCACTACTCTGCTTATGTTTCCAGTGGCTCTCTAATGCCTTGTAGATCAACTTAAAGAGAACACGACGAACTCTTGCTGATCGTTTTTTTCCCTCCTAACCATTAAATTGGTGGTTTTCAATCCTGCCTGTGCATTACATCACTTAATTTTTTTTTAAGCTAAGCTTTTAAAAACATAAACTTCTAGGCTCCATCCCAGACCAATTAAATCTGAATGTAGGCTTGAAGCCCAAGAGTACATATATTTTAAAAAGTTTCCCAGGTGATTCCAAATGTCCGGTGAGGGTTGAGATTCACTGCGCTTGATGCAGAATGGGGCTAATCACTGATGTGGGTAAGAATCTGGTTTGGGCTCAGGCATGACACCTGAGTGTTCTAAGGTACACAATGCATTTCTTTCTGTTCTTCAAGATAATTAGCCGTGACAACTGAAACATAGGAAAGAAATCCTGAAAGCACATTCATCTTTTGAAATTTAGTTAAGGGCTCCCTAGGTTGCTAGAAATTAGTCTGATATTGATAACTTCGCTTCATAAATACCTCGTGGGGAAAATCTCACTCATTATAAGTCCCCCTAAGCCTCTGTTGAAAGGAATTGTGTAAGTGGTATGAGACTCCAGTTTTCTTCTGTGTAGACCCTTGTGTGAAGCCCTGCACTTTGAGCAGAGTAATATAGAAGTAGAAGACAAAGTCCCAATCTTAAAGTTTGATTCATAGACTGAGATGCCCCTCCTGGAAGGCACAAGAGGATGTTAATAGGCCTTAAAGTGGGTACACAGCTACCACAGAGCTGCTTCATGTTCGAGATGACCCAGCCCAGTGTGTTTAGTCTGAAAAGTGTTAAGCAGGGAAAGGATGTGGCTAATAAAACAGAAGGCACAATCTGTGAAGATGGATAGGCATTTATGAAAGCTTAGAGTAATGTGTCTCTGGCTTATTAATGATTACTATAATAGCTATTACTCATCGAGAGCCTGCCATGTGTGGGGCAAGGTGCTGGGTGCCTTGTAGACAGCTCTGCCATGTAAATGTTAATGCATTTTAAGGTGAAAATGTAAGTTAAGAGAGGTTGAGCTAGTTGTTCCAAGCTGCACAGCTAGAAAGTGGCAGCCAGTATCCAAGGAAGAGCTCCCTTGCATTAAAGCCAGGACCAAGGGACTTTATTTGGATTAGAAGAGAGATGGAATTATGGATGTACCGACGGTCATGAGGTCAACTGGTCCAGTGGAGCTGGTTAGTAGGGAGTCTTGAAATCACTAATTGACTTGGAAGGCATCTAACAGCCACTGGAGACTGAAGAACATTCTTCTTGAAATACATTATCTCTGCTTCCTGTGCAACAAATTGGAGGAGGGGGAGAGCTGAAGGAATAGACAAGCAAAAATGATAGTGTGGTTGTATATGGGAAAGACCCAGGAGATGCAAGAAACAGCATTTGTCTATTCATGTATTAACAAAATCTTTTTTTTTTTAATTTTATTTGAGACGGGGTCTCCCTCTGTCACCCAGGCTGGAGTATAGTGGCTTGATCTTGGCTCACTGCAACCTCCACCTCCGGGGTTCATGTGATTCTCATGTCTCAGCCTCCCAAGTAGCTGAAACTACAGGCGTGCACCACCAAGGCTGGCTAATTTTTTGGTATTTTTGGTAGAGATGGGGTTTCACCAAGTTGGCTAGGTTGATCTCAAACTCTTGACCTTAAGTGATCCATCCACCTCAGCCTCCCAAAGTCCTAAGATTACAGGCATAAGCCACCGTGCCCAACCAAGGAAATCTTTATTTAAGATTGTATAAGCACCTTTCTTATGCCAGGTATCATGCTCAGCCCTGGGGATACATTATCAGCACTAGATATTTTCAAGCCCAGTATGAGCCAAAAGGATAACATAATACATTTCCTTTAACCCATCATCCAGTCCCAACAATTATCAACATTTTTCTGATCTTTGTTTTATTACTCCTCCCCACCTTTTTTTCTTTTTTTCCTGAAGTAACTTAAAGCAAACTCCAGACAGTGTATTATTTCACCTGTAAAAGAATGTATCTCTAACAGATAAATTCTTCATTATGTGTCTCTAACAGATAAGGCGAGTTTCGGCATGGCATTTTTTGCTAATCCATAGCTTTGAATTTTAAGTTTAATTTTTATAAGTTTGTTTATACCTCAAAAGAAAATGTGGACCTATAAGTTAGTTCTCACCCGTTGTTAATGGAACCTCAGTTATAACATTAGCAAGTTTTGAGATTGTTTTGTTGTTACTGAGACAAGGTCTGGCCCTATCACCTAGGCTGGAGTGCAGTGGTGCCATCTCGGCTCACTCCAACCTCTACCTCCCAGGCTCAAGCCATCCTTCCAGCTCAGCCTCCTGAGTAGCTGGTACTGCAGGTGTGCACCACTACACCTGGCTAATTTTTGTCTTTTTTGTGGAGACAGGGTTTCACCATGTTGGCCAGGCTTATCTGATGAGCTCAAGTGATCTGCCTGCCTTGGCCTCCCAAAGTGCTGGGATTATAGGCGTGAGCCACTGTGCCTAGCCAGGTTTTGCTGATTTTGAAACGTGTTTTTTCTATCCTCTTCATCTTCCTCTTTGTCTTATCATCAATGCTGGGAATAATAAAAGCTACCATACTAATTGTTTTACCTATGTGTGCATAAAATTCTTACACCATTCCAAAGAGGTAGGAATTATTTTCCCTATATTGCTGATGAAGAAGATGAGGGCCATCAGTTTTTATAAAATTTATATGAAATCTGGGACTTGCTATGTGTCCCACTTGCTACATGTGGCTATGAAACTGTGCCCTTTCTACAATGTCCAGGTGTCAAAAGCATGTCTCCTTTATAGAGGCTGAACTTCACATTATTGGTGTATATATAAAGAAAATAGAGGCCAGGCGTGGTGGCTCACTCCTGTAATCCCAGCACTTTGGGAGGCCAAGGCGGGTGGATCACCTGAGGTCAGGAGTTGGAAGCCAACCTGGCCAACGTGGCAAAACCCCATCTCTACTAAAAATACAAAAAATCAGCCAGGCATGGTGATGGGCGCCTGTAATCCCAGCTACTCGGGAGGCTGAGGCAAGAGAATCGATTGAACTTGGGAGGCGGAGATTACAGTGAGCCAAGATCTCGCCATTGCACTCCAGGTTGGGCAACAAGAGAGAAACTCCATCTCAAAAAAGGAAAAAGTAAAAGAAAATACTCTAGAGAAGAATTACAAATTCACATGACTGTGGCGTCGCTCATCAAGGCACTTAACAATGGGGTAGGGAGTGAAGGTGGTAGGAAAGGGTGGGCTTATGGAACTAGACAGCTGGAGCCTGCTAGAGTTGACAGTCTCTTTACTACCTGAGGCAAGGAACCATTGCTGCCAGAACTTTTAATTTTTCAAGAGAAGTTGGAACTCTTTATTTTATTTGAAGGTTACTGTTTTTTATAATACGCCCTGGGCCAAACAATATGCATCATGGACTTTCTAGCCTACTGGCTGCCTGTTCATGATTTCTGCTTTACAGCAACTTTCAAAATAAATTCTAGGTAAAAATATAGTGATACTGGGCACTGTGCTTAGAGTTATTTTTTGTAATTTAATCAGCAGCATGTTCACACAACAGCTAATAGTTTACATGGAATATTGAAACTAAATGTTTTTTGTAATTTCCATATTTATGTGACAACTGTTTCTCTAGCCCTTTCTGGTAGACAAAAGATCTCAAAAGACATGGCACCTAAAGAAGCATAAAATATTAAATGATATATTTTTACATAAAATATAAATACTGTATTCAAATATAAAACATGGGCCCACTTCTGGCAGAGTTATGAGGGTGTTCCCTGATGGGAATATAGTCATGGCTTGAGACTCTTTAGAGATCAGAGTACCCTAGAAAGGGCCACCCATTCAATGAACATGGGACTCCACCAGAGTTTTCTTCCCTGAATTCATATCCTTGTTTCTTCTTATCATCTCCTGCCTCCTCTGCCCCCCTCACCCTCCTCTTCTGCCCTCCTGAACATCTACTCCCCACCTAACACATAAGTACACAGGTGCAGACAGACGCCACCCCCATAGAAGTCAAGGGGGAGCGTGTGGGGCTGCTCCTTCGAAGCTCCCTGTGTGTGAGAATCCCTCTCTTGTCTCTTGGGCTCTGCCTCCTGTAATGTTAGGCTTTTCTATACCTAAAGCCTCACATTCCATCAATTTCTCCTCTCTCTCACCCAGTCATCCAAGGCAAAGCTTCATTTACTATCTTAAGTATTTGGAGTTTTTTCTGATCAAGGAATGTCTCAGGTGTCACTGATGCTCAGCCTTCTGCTAACAGTAGTGAACCCCATTCTGCATACTGGGAAAACAACCCCACAAATTCAGAAACACCGAAGAGGCATTTTGAGCATAGTTTGATGACCTAGTTTTATTTTAAAATAGAAATAAGCCATAGACTTTGCATATTAGAACCAATGCCTTCTTTTTATTTCAGTAAATTCCCCTGTGGTGGGCAGACTCATTCACATCATTCCGTGGCCCTCTGGCCTACATTGAGCTTTGTTGTTGCTTTGCTGGGTGTTTTTTAAGCTGTAACATTTAAATATTTCAAGTTCTCTTTGGAGGATTTAGAAAGGAAGGGCTGATTGAACTTGATTGAGCTTGACATTGTGGTCAGTCTCTTTTAAAAATCTGTATCTGTTCTTCATCCATCCTTGTCTTCCCGGTAACATAGGGTAAGCTTTGAAGGATAAAGTAAATCACAGAAACACTGCCCAGCCTGGGCAGGGGAACTCTTGTTCCGCTCAGGAATGATGGTGGGGTGGGAGGAGCCAGAGAACATAAACTTGAGACAGACTCATCTCCACCTCATTGCTTTATCTGAGCTACTTGCTCCTTGTTCTAAGTCTGGGGGAGAGAAAGGGAACATCTGCAGGCAGGATGGGGGAAGGTGGTATGAAATGAAGGGCCACACACCTATTTGTTGGTTGGTATCAGTACCCACAGGGGCAAAGCAACAAAAAGAAGTACCGTCTGCTTTGAAAATTGCCTTTCTGGCCAGGTGCCATGGCTCACATCTATAATCTCAGCACTTTGGGAGGCCAAGGCGGGCAGACCACTTAAGCTCAGGAGTTTGAGACATGTCTGGGCAACATAGGGAGACTCCATCTCTACAAAAAATACAACAATTAGCCAGGCGTAGTGGCACATGCCTGTAGTCCCAGCTACTTGGGAGGCTGAGGTGGGAGGATCATCTGAGCCTAGGAGGTTGAGGCTGCAGTGAGCCGTGATCATGCCACTGCACTCCGTCTTGGACACTAGAGTAAGACCCTGTCTCAAAAAAAAAAAAACAAAAAACAAAAAAAAACTGCCTTTCTGCTCATAAAGATGTTAGAAATTAAACTGAAAAATTAGAAACAGGCCACAGAAACATTCAGATAAGAATTGAGTTGGATTACATCAAAACAAAATTTTTAAAATAGTTGAGTTGGATAAGAGATATAAACAAAGATGGATAATTGTGTTTATTGTTTAAGGAAGGGAAATTTTAGAAAATTAAAATAATTGTAGGCTCCCTCACCTCCAGCACAAATTCTGTTTGCTGGAACAAGTATTATTGTGATATTAGTGAACTAGCACTTCTCAAGGAACTGGAATATGTGGTGCCTGAGAGAAGGTATTATATCCACACCTGTGTCTTTGTTTTGGGTAATGGGAAGTGTTGGCTGCAGCATTTACTGAGCCAAGTTTTGTTTGTCCTATTTTTAGCATTTAATTCTGGCAGAGCCCCTCCCAAAGTCGGGGGAGGGAGAGACCCCCCCCAAAGTCGGGGGAGGGAGAGACCCCCATGTCATTCTAATTGTTCACATTCCTTTACAAATCCTCCAGAAATAACCAAGCAGGAACTTGGAGTCCACGGTTTACATTTAGGTTGGGACCATTTGCTCCAGAGGGAAGGGCCACTGTGTTCTGTCTTCTGGCAAGTTGCAGAGTCCTGGCTGAGGAAGGGGCCCTGCCTAACAAATAGCAGAATCCATTTCTAGTTGATATTAATTAGATCTAAGACACACGGGGCTCTTTGAATGTCAGGCTTGTGAGGAAATAGCTCTTTTGCTTGGCACCCTGCAAAAGATTACAAAGCCAATGTTTAATATTAGTTACTATTATTGGAACTTTATCTCCAACACAGTTTTACAAGGACAGCTTTGGGGTCTCATTTTATAGAGGAAGAAACAGGGTCAGAAGACTCAACTGAGTTGCCCACTCACATAGGTAATTAGTCAAAGAACAATAATTTGAATCAAATTTTGTCTAGCTCCAAAATTTATATTCTTTTCAACCCAGAGACAAGGAAGAACTTACTGCCTATGATAGAATGGTAGTTGGTGGAGTTACAGAGCTATTTATCTGAGCCTCAGACCACTTGCAGCTCAGCCACTGTGGAACTCTGGGGGACTTAATTAACCTCTCCAAGCCTTGGTTTGCCCATTCGTAAAACAGAGGTAGCAGTCTAGACTCACTAAAGTTATTGTAAGGTGCAAATGAGATGGCATGTTAATGTCCCTAACAATTTGTAGGTACAATAAAACTGTCTTTCCTTCTGTCTCACAGCTAGTGTTTTTTATTGATCACAGGCATCCTATGGCCCAGTTTGAAGTAATAAATCCAGTTCTTCATCAGTAGGCATGTAATTTGCAATGGATGCTCACTGCTTTTCTGTTTGGGTCAAAAGACTTACCTTCCTTGAAAGTTTTTCTTTCCTAGCCAAAGATAAAACCCCATAGTGAATTAAATATGATTGCTTTTCATCATTAATGGCAGCCCCTACTAACTCTTGAATTCCAGCTTTTCAGTGCAAATAAATATTGCATCTTCATTGTTGAGAAGAATCTGATTCCACCTTTGGAAGGCACTTCCTTGGAGATAAGAAGTTTCTTCCATAAATCCTGCTTTTGTAAGGTTGAGACCCACTCACCACATTGCTGGTGGAACATGGACTGGGCAGATTCAGAGATGTCAGTGTACTCTTTTGCTCTGATTATCTGAAAGGAATGCCTGGGTCATTCCTTTCAATTCCCTGGATTAGTCCTTCCAAAACAGAAAGTAAAAGGTACTAGAAAGGCATAGTCTTTTTTGCTGTAAACTCCAACTTAGGAAATAGGATAGTTTAGAGTCCACTACACAGACTGATCTATAGAGTGGTGCTATTTATAGGGATGTCAGAAAAAAATACAGGATTAATTAATATTTATTGGGATATACTTATAGTAAAAAAGTATTCATTGTTTTCCTGAAATTCAAATTTAACTGGGCATCCTGTATTTCCTATGCTTTTATTCGTTGAATCTGGCATCCCTAGCCAGTTATTGGGTGCCTACTGTGCTGCGCAGCAAGTCAGAAAGGTAAGGTGCTAGGGAGTTTCCCCGGGATGGAGCTAAGAGCACGAGTTCTCAAATCAGACGACCTGGGTTTGAACTTAGCTTTGCTGCTTACCAGCTGTATAGACTTGGGCAAGTTAATGATTTTGGCTAAACTACGATTTCTTTGTCTCTGAAATGGGGATAGGAAGAGCACTTACTTCCTGGAATGATCATGAGGACCCCCTAAGTTCAGCAAATATTTGTTGAGCACTTACATGTGAATCAGCACTGTCCTCGGCTCATGTCCTGGTCACACAGTCTCTGCCATAGAGTAAGTGGTGATAGATTTACTAAGCAAAAACAAACCAACAAACAAACAAAAACAAATGCAAAGTGGTGCGAAATTCAAGTAAGAAGGAACATGGCACAGTGAAGGGTGGGGACATACTGTTTCTCTGAGCGTTTATTGTTCTAGTGAGATGACAATTAGCAGAGACACAGATGCCATGGAGGACCGAATACAGTGCTGTCTGAGAGAAGCACAGAGGGGGCAGCCAGCAGCTGGTGCTCAGGCCGTGGCTGGCAGGGAGCCTGCATGATGCACTTGGGGGACATGAAGAGACCACTAGAACTAATGAGTAAGAAGAGGTTGGTGGTGGCTGGTCAGAGAGGGCATTGTGAAAGGTGGAAAGAGCATGAAGGGCTTAGAGGCCTTGGAATTTTATCCCAAGAGAGGATGAAAAATCACTGGAATTTTAAACAAAGGAAGAGTGTTGTCTGACTCTGGTTTTAGAACCATTCTTACTACTGGGGGAAGATAATGATGCATGCCTGGAGGAAGCGCGGAGATGTATATAGAGGCTCTTGCAAGAGAGGATAGTGGCTTAGGGGTAGTTAAAAGTGGAGGTGATAGCAGTGGGCAGGGGCCGGCAGCTGAAGCGGGACCCAGAGAGGCCGGAGAGTGCCAAGGCATTTGGATGTGCGGGCTCTGGTGTCCAGGGTGAAGCAGAAGTGCGACACCCACCTGTGGGCATTGCAGAAGGATAGTGGCAGCAGTGGCTGGCTGGGGCCTGGGCTGGCAGACCAAGAGCGCCCTCTGTCACTGAGTAATGTGAAAGAGCACAGCCAAGCAGATGAGGACTGTGTGGACACCGGGCCAGACACCAGGAGTAATGGCTGCTGGGGGCCTGGCTGGACTGAGATCAGGAGAAGCTGCTCAGAGAGAGTAAGGAGCTGGCTGACCTGGCCCACGTGCACCCTACCAGCTGTGCTCCTAAAGGCCTGAACCCCAACCTCCTGGTGACCTGGGGCCCAGTGCTGGCAGGCTCCGGTTGCTGGTCTGTGGACCCCGCAACCCATCTGGCCACGCACCCCTGGTTGTCCTGCTCGGGCAGCATGTCCATGTGGCTTGCCGGACACTCCTAGGGCTTGGGACCCCCATCTCTGCACTAGGGCATGGCCCCTGCGTTCCCACCCAGCCTGGGGGCTCCCTGCTGTCGCCCTACCAGTTTGTCAGGGACTCCCAGTCGGGCCAGCTGTTGGTCATTCCCAGAGATCACCTGCCTCACTTTGCGGAGCTGATGGAGCGGGCCACCGTGCTGCCCCTTTGCCCCGCCCTGTACTCTCCAGGCCGCAGCCCCCTGCACCAGGCCCAGCAGTTGCAGCTCTTTTCGCTGCAGCACTTCCTGCAGCCGCAGGAGTTCCTGTACCTGCAGCAGCGGGCGGCCCAGGCCCTGGAACTGCAAAGAAGCACCCAGCTGGAGCGGCTGAAGGCGCAGAGGAGTACCAGGCAGAGATGGAGGAGAAGTGGAGCAACTGGGGCCTGGGAGCCGCGGGAAAGGCTGGCCTGGCCACCGCTTGCCCTGGAATGCTGCTGCGAAAGCCCCCCGCCTGGCTGCCGGCCCTGCGAGCATCTATGGCAAGGCCGTGAGCCCGCCGCCATCGCCCCTCGCGTCCCCTGTGGCCGCCCTGAAGGCCAAGGTCATCCCAGCCGCTGGAGGACGTGTCCAAGGCGCCTGCCTACACCTACCCTGCTACCCCTAGCTCCCACCCCACCAGCCCGCCTCCCCCCTCCCTGCTGTCCACCCCGGGTATCACCCGCAAGGAAGAGACCCCCGACAACGTGGTCGAGAAGAAGGACTTGGAGTTGGATAAGGAAGCCCCCAGCACTTTCCAGGCCTTGTTCTCAGATATGCCGCCCAGGTATCCGTTCCAAGCCCTGCCACCGCACTACGGGAGGCCCTACCCTTTCCTGGGGCAGCCCACAGTGGCCGCCGATGCGGATGGCCTGGCCCCTGATGTGCTGCTCCCAGCTGATGGGACCAAGCGCCTGACACTCTCGCCCAAAGACAAGCTCATCCTCCTGTCCCCCTCCAAGATCCCAGAGCCGCTGCGGGAGGACCCGGAGGAAGAGCCGCTGGCCGAACGGGAGGCGAAGGTGGAGGTGGAGGATGTGGACGAGCGCCTCGCGAGCTGCCGCCTCTGGAGTTGCCGCTGCCACTGCCCGCCATGGAAACCATGGCTACCCCGAGCCCTGCAGGCGGATGCAGAGGTGGCCCGTTGGAGGCCCAGGCGCTGAGTGCCACCGGGCAGTGCTGCACCGAGCCCTCTGAGTGCCCAGACTTTGCGGAGGGGCCTGAAGCACGCGTGGATTCCCCGGGCCGGACAGAACCCTGCACAGCCGCATTGGACCTAGGGGTGCAGCTGACACCCGAGACGCTAGTGGAGGCCAAGGAGGAGCCAGTGGAGGTGCCTGTGGCGGTTCCTGCGGCAGAGGCAGCGCCGGAGGAAGGCCTGGCCCAGGCGGCCCCGAGCGAGCCCCAGCCCAGCCTAGAAATGTCAGACTGTGACGTGCCCGCCGGGGAGGGAGAGTGCCCGAGACTGGAGCCCCGGGAGGCCGTGCCTGTGCCCGGCAGCACCTGCTACCTGGAAGAGGCAAGCTCTGAGCAGTTCCTGCCCGGCCTGGAAGACCCACTGGCTGGCATGAACACCCTGGAGGCGGCCATGGAGCTGCCCCAGGCCAGGCCTCTGCCCTCCCCAGGTGCTACTGGAGTCCAGGCCTTGGAGAAGCTGGAAGCTGCCGAGAGCCTTGTCTTGGAGCAGAGCTTTCTGCACGGCATCACCCTGCTGAGCGAGATCGCAGAGCTGGAGCTGGAGAGGGAGGAGCAAGAAGGTGGGAGGTGCGGAGCGGGCCCTGGTGGCGCGGCCCTCACTGGAGAGCCTGCTGGCAGCCGGCAGCCACATGCTGAGGGAGGTGCTGGATGGGCCCGTGGTGGGACCCTCTCAAGAACCTGCGGCTCCCACGGGAGCTGAAGCCCACAATAAGTACAGCTGGGTGCGCAAGAAGGAGGAGCGGATGTACCCCATGAAGTCCTCCGTGGAGGACATGGGCGTCCTGGAACTGGACTTCAGAATGTGGCGGGCCGAGGTCCAGCACCAGTACAAGGAGAAGCAGCATGAGCTGGTGAAGCTGCAGCGGCGCCGGGACTCCGAGGACAGGCACGAGGAGTCCCATGGAAGCTTGGCACGCAGGCCGTGGAAACAGACCCACGCCCCCGAGCGCCCTGTCGCCCGCCCCCAAGAGGGGGAAGAACTGCAACAGTAGCGGAAAGCTGAGCAGCAAATCTCTGCCGACATCAGATGACTATGAGCTGGGAGCAGGAATAAGGAAGAGACACAAAGGGCCCAAGGAGGAACACAATGCCCTCACTGGAACAGGGAAAGCCAGGGAGAGGAACCAGACTTGGGATGAACACGAGGCTTCGTCTAACTTCATAAGTCAGCTGAAGATTAAGAAGAAGAAGATGGCCAGCGACCAGGAGCAGTTGGCAAGCAAGCTCGACAAAGGCCCTCTCCCTCACCAAGCAGGACAAGTTGAAGTCACCCTTCAAGTTTTCAGACAGTGCTGGAGGGAAATCAAAAACTGGCAGGGGCTGCAGCAAGTACTTAACTCCTTATGACAGCCTGCTGGGCAAGGACAGGAAGGTGCTGGCCAAAGGCCTCCGGCCTGTCTCTGAAATCTTCCAGAGAAGGTAAACACAAAAGGGCCGCCAAAGCCAGGAAGATAGGGGTGGGGTTCGAGGCCAGAGGCCAGCCCAAGTCGGCCCATTCCGCGTTTGCCTCCGAAGTGAGCAGCTACTCTTACAATACAGACTCAGAGGAAGACGAAGAATTCCTGAAGGAGAGTGGCCCGCCCAAGGCCCCTCCGGCTAGCTCCAAACTGATGCCTTCCCTCCTGTGTGGCATGGTGGCAAAGGACAGCAAGGCAGCTGGCGGCCCCTAGCTGACCAAGAGGGCCTGGCACACACCCCCTCCTCCGCCCCCTCCCGGACTCTGAAACCTAAGCCAGCCACCAGCAGGAAGCAGTGGTTTTGTTTGCTGCCTCGAGAGGCTAAGGTGCATTCCTCCTTCAGCGACTCTTCGGAGGATTCATTTGACTAAGGTTACTATCTCCAAACACAAAATACTTTCTGTGTTTCCTAGCGAGAGAGTGCCTGCGAGTGAGCGAGAAGGAAGCGAGTGGGCGCACGGGAGAGATGGTGGGTGAGGAGGCCCGTGCGGATGGCCGCAGGAAGGCCGCCATCTGGGTTCTTGGCAGTGTAGCCTGCTGTATCGGCCAAATTATTTTTGTTTTTGCTTTGATTTGTACTGTATCGTTGTGATAATATCGCCGGCTAGCTCTTTTTGAGCTGTTATATGGACTGCTTCTGAGTCTGCATTTTTCTCCACTTTCCTTCCTCTCCGCCCTCCTCCCCCTACCCCGAGTTCCTCCCCACCCCCATACTCACCTTTTCTGCCCACCCAGAGACCCCAGGCTGGGGTCGGGCTCTCTTTGGGCACGGGCCCAGTGGGGGCTTCCCGAGAAACATTTTATAAATGGAATTCTGTCATGTGGGCGTGTGACTTGATGTTTGTACTGCGATTTTGATAATACCAAACTTTATTAAACATACTGAGTTCATTTTTAACAACAACAATAAAACAAAAAGTGGAGGTGATAAAAATGGTTGCAAATTCCTGGGAAGTAGGTATTGATAAAGAGGTCAAAGGCTCACAAAGGCACTCTTTTTAAAGCCTCTGTTTTAATACACTCATGTAACTGTTTACTCAGATCAAAAGATAGAACATACTAGCAACCTGGAAGTGCCCCTTGTGCCCCTTTCATATCACTGTCCATCCAACCATGGTTAATAAATCTCCAGACTTCTAAAAGCGTAGATTATCTTTGATTTCTTTTGAACTTGATACAAATGGAATCTCATGGAATATGCTCTTTTGCTTCTGTTTTTTTTTTTTTTTTTTGCTTAGTATTATGATTGTAAGATTTAAATATATTGTTCTTTTTATTGCTGCAAAATAGTGGATTATGTGATGATATTGCCATTTCTTTATCCATTCTGTGCATGAGCATTTGAGTGGTTACTGACTTTTGGTTAATAGTGTCACTATTAATATTCTAGCATATGTCTTTTGGTAAAGTAAAATAAATCTATATATATATAGCATATATGTATATACACACACACATATATATATGCTTCTTGGGGGGGTTATATACTTAGTAGTGGAATATGAGAATCATAAGAATGTTCAGTCAGTAGATACTGCCAGACAGATTTCCAGAACAGTTGTAGCAACTGATACTCCAACCAGCAGTATATAAGAGTTTTGGTTGCACTATATCTTTACCAACACTCGATGCTGTTTGTCAGCTTTTTCTTTATCCTTTAAATATGCGAAAGGAAAACAAAATCTCAGGACCCCAAACTCAGTTTGCCAAAGGGAAAAGTTATGCTTGGAAATTGAGTCTTGCAAAAAGCTGCCTTTCCTTTTGTTCCTAGACAGATAGCTGCAAGACAGAAGGCCTCCTGTCTCCCAAGGGGGCCTCCCTCACCCTGACAATGTAAATTAACAGCTCTTCACAGGTACAAGACCACAGAAGACTAGAAATCACCCCCACCTACTCTCCCCCCACCCCACCACCCTAAGATAAGGTCATATTTGTCATCTTCCTCTACTGTTTGTTTATTTTATCTTATGTAAAGTGCAGATTTACTGAGCGCCAGACAAATACAGAGTTGACTGTTCCCTCTTCCCCACCTTTTCACACAACATGTGATACCCTCCCTCTTTTTTCCCTTTCCCCTTTCTTCCCCCTCTTGCCCCTTTTCCCCTTTAAATATTGAAGTCCTAAAAACCTTCCCTAGAAAAAGTGCAAGCCACATAGCCTACTGTGACTTGCATCTCTTTCCCAGGCATTTCCTCAACCTTGGCAAAATAAACCTCTAAACTGATTGAGACCTGTCTCAGATACTTTTTTGGTTTCCAAATATATTTAACTATTGCAGTCACTGCTTCCATGGGTTAAGCTTCATACTTTAACCAGGGTTTCTTTGTCTTTCTTTTGCATCCTTAAGATATATAAAATCTTACAAATTCTTTCTCTGCCTTCAGATAGAAAGACTGGTTTGGCTTTTGACAACAAACATTTAGGGGGTACGAAGGAGCTTGAAGAGATGGCTAGCTCACAGTGTCTGCCATCAGGAGACACATAGCATGCATTTCTGGGCCAGATGGACAAATGCTCTTGAACCTACTGGTCAGGAGCAGGGAGCCTCACACAGGGTTGGAGGTTTCTTCCAATCTTCTAGTCTAATTGTTAGCCTTAGACCTTTCTGCTAGTTGAGAAGATTCTTTCTTTGAAGCATTTGTTCATACACAAGTAGCCTTATTTAGCCCTTCCTGACAAACTTGATGACTTAAGGAAAATACATTTGACTCTGAAATTTAATTCAACTGCTGAGCTGCCTGAGAATTTCCAGATATTTATTTCTGATTGCTCGGTGGCTTTAAAACAGTAACTAAAGGTGTACTGTAGGATGCCCGTCATATGAGAAGTCATTTCTTTCATGTGTCAAGAGTGTGTTGCAGGCATTCTGCAGACAGGACATTGTGTGCTATAAGAGATTTTTTCAGAGACACCAATATTGCTCCTTTACAGAAATTCGGAACTATCCGGGCAGATTTGATTGAACAGATGAGATTCAAACAGAGACTGAAAGTGATCCAGACGCTGGAGGATACTACGAAACGCAACGTGGTAAGTCCTTTAAGAAGTAGCAGGCAACCTTTGTCGTCTTCCTTCTTCACACTCCTGCTGGCTGTGGATTCCTGCCTGACAGAACTGAAAACAATTTGAAAGGGAAAAATTAGGGATTTTCCCAGCATGCCACTTTTTGAGTTTGTGAAATTCATTTTGCTTAATATTTTTATAGGTACGAACCATTGTGACAGAAACTTCCTTTACCATTGATGAGCTGGAAGAACTTTATGCTCTTTTCAAGGTGAGTTGCAAAGTAAATTCATGCCCATTCAAAGGAGTAAAGGAGTTCACCTTAATAATTCAGTTAGTTCTTGATTTTTCTGTTAAATTAAGGGATAATATAAATAGGAAGCTAGAGCTGAGAGTACAAAACTCGAGTACTTAATATGAAAATAAACATTCTTATAACCAATTTAAGTTGATGTTTTAGTTACCTTGCACTCCATATAATATTCTAGTTGTTTACTTGAACCTAAAAAAATAGGTTATTGCTTCATAATACTTATTAAAAACAATGGTGATCAAGTTTAAGTTCTGCTTGAATTATTGCAAATTGTGATTGCCTATGTTAAGCTATAAAAACACCCTTATGTAGTTAGAATAAAGTTGTTTAAGTGCCCAAGGAAAAGCATAATTGGTTAAATTTCTGTGATTTTCCTTTCCTAATTCAGCCCCTACCAATCTTTATTTTTTTATTTTTATTCTTTTTTGAGACGGAGTCTTGCTCTCACTCTGTTGCCCAGGTACAGCTGGGATTACGGGCGCACACCACCACACCCAGCTAACTTTTATATTTTTCTTTTTTCTTTTTTTTTTTTTAGTAGAGATGAGGTTTCACCATGTTGGCCAGGCTGGTCTTGAACTCCTGACCTCTGCCTCGACCTCCCAAAGTGCTGGGATTACAGGTGTGAGCCACCACACCTGGCCCCAATCTTGATTCTTAATAAGAAAGTATTATGGTCATAAATAAAGCAAAGTACAATTTTTTCGTTTGGAAAAAAATATTTTTGTCATAGGTATCATCAGCATCAGAGGTTAAAATGTGATAATCAACAGGAAAAAAAGTTTAAAATATGCCTTTTATGCAGGTGCCAATTTCATCACAATTCCTAATTACCATCAGAACTAAATTTGGCTGTTTTGAGAATTGCAAAGATAGTACAGGAGGAAATAGAAACGAACATAAAAACTAGAACACTGGTATTCTACATCTTACGGTCAGAAAATGTGGTTGCTTAGGACTGCCCTTGCTGATGTTGCCCACTGCCTGTTCGCCACTGGAGGGCACCACTGTTTTATTTATGTTGGTGTCACTAGTGCCTGGTAAAGTGCACTAGTACTAATACTAGAGTCTCTGCCTTTGTAGGTGTTCCAAACATGTGTGTTGAATTAATAGATAAATTAGTGATTAGTTCTCAATATAACACAGTCCCTGCATTCTTCTGATGAGGAAACCGAAGCCCAGAAAGATGGAAGCACTCCGGGTGTCCAGGCTGGTTGGTGGTGCGCTTGGTGCAGCATCAGCATTATCAACAGAGTGGACAGCGGCGCCCCTGCCAGCCTGCATCCGGCACTTGAGGGTGCAGTCTCTGTGGTGTGCCAGCTCATGAATATTTTATTCGTACATGTTAAGCACCTGTAGCTAATTGTTCCACATAGTGTAAGTTGGAGATCCGTAAGGCAGGAGAAAACAATGATGCAATTCAGATCAGGTTTTTAAGGGATGCTGAGGACCAGAAGAAATGTTCTCAGGGCATGGGGGCAGGGCCAGGATTCTGGGGGGAGCTAAACGAAGTGGAAGTAGCAGCTGGAGGCAGCAAGAGCATGGACAGGTAAGAGAAAGGACTGTGACAGCGGACAGAGGAGGCCGACTCGGGGAAAGCAAAAGGAGGAGGACCAGGGCTGGCTGTACAGAAGTCCTGGATCTGGAAGTCATTGAAATCACATCTTTTTTTTTTTTTCTTCTTTGAGACGGAGTCTCGTTCTGTCACCCAGGCTGGAGTGCAATGACACAATCTCAGCTCACTGTAGCCTCTGCCTCCTGGGTTCAAGCGATTCTCCTGCCTCAGGCTCCCGAGTAGCTGGGAGTACAGGTGCCTGCCACCATGCCCGGCTAATTTTTGTATTTTTAGTAGAGGTGGGGTTTCACCATATTGGCCAGGCTGGTCTCGAACTCCTGACCTTGTGATCTGCCTGCCTTGGTCTCCCAAAGTGCTGGGATTACAGGCATGAGCCACTACGCCCGGCTGAAGCCACATCTTAACCTGGGCACTGCTGCGCTCTCTGGTCTGTGTACCTTCAGATAACAGCCGTGTCATTTGAACCCTGAGAATATGCTGAGGAAAGCACTTTTCTTATACTCAAAACCCTGCCCTAAGGGTGTGTTGACAACACAGGTTCCTCAGCTCTATTGAGAACCCAGAAGAACCTGAGACTCGGTTGGTGTTAGGTGGGACAGAGTCTCTTCTACTAAAGAATCCAATATAAAACTTCAGTTATGGACACTTCGTGGAATCATTGTAACACTTCAATTGGCTCTCATTCATCTTCTCAAACTTATTGAGTCATCACTATGTGTTAGTCACCCTGCCAGACTTCTTAGTACTTTAAAAAGCCAATTTCTAGAGCCAGGTGCAGTAGCTCACATCTGTAATCCCAGGTACTTGGGAAGCTGAGGTGGGAGGGTGGAGTGCTGGAGCCCAGGAGTTCTAGACCAGCCTGGGCAACATAGCAAGACCCATCACTAAAAAATATATATTTTTTACATTAGCCAGGCATGGTAGCATATATTTGTAGCCCAGAGGCTGACGTAGGAGGATCGTTTGAGCCCAGGAGGTCGAGACTGCAGTGAGCCAGGATCACACCACTGCACTCCAGCCTGGGCAACAGAGTGAGACCCTGTCTCTTAAATTTTTTTTTAAGAAAGTCGATTTCTGGGTATTTTTCTGGAGATACAAAGGAATGATGTAGTCCTCCTCCCAAGGAGCTTACTGCACAGACTTTTGGATAGAACTTGAGGAGAAAAGGTTAAAGAATGCACCTTAAGGCAGATTTCATGGAAAATGTGGTTCAGGGGCCCTTTGCCCTGGTTTCTCTTGAACTCTTTCCAAATTAGCCCTTCTGTTTCAATCTCTGGGCCCCTAGTCCCCAAATGATGGTCTGTGGGCTCTCAGCAAGGAACAAGGGAGATGATCTGAAGGACATGTTTTATCCTAATGGTTGTGAGCACCATGAAAGTGCCTGCACCCATGTTCAGGCCAGGTTCAGAGCAACTTGGGGTGCTTAGGAGGAAATGCTTTGGGTAACCTTTGTCAACGGATGTAGCTCAGGATAAGGGGTTCCCTCCCGGAATATATCACCAACACCATGCTGCCCACAGAGGGCTGCTGGGCTCCACTCATGCTCGTTCAGAGTGCAGCTCAACCCAGCAGGCCACTCTGACCTCAGCTTCTGCCTCCCTGCCACTGACACACCCGCCTCCACCCTGCAGCCAGGAATGCAGTCCCAGGAATGCAGTCCCAAAGCCCGCGGAACTTTGACACAGTTACCTTTATTCTCTCAAGGTCACCTTGCAAAAAACCTAACTGGTTCTGCTCACCACCTCTCCTTCCTCCTCTCTTCCCTACTCCCACTCCTCTTTTTAGCTTTTTCACTACAATTCCCAATAAATAATTGTGAAAAGACATTGATCTTCTTTGCTCCTTTTCTAAGGGAGAGTAAAATAGAAATATAACATACTCACAATTGACTCTCCTCTTTTTCAGAAACCCTAGGGAAAAGAGAAGGATTTTCAAAAGTAATTTTTCTTTCTTCTTTTTTAGTTTTATTTTTTTAAGACAAGGTCTCACTCTGTCACCCAGGCTACAGTGCAGTGGCACCATCCCAGGTCACTGCAGACTTGACCTCTTGGGCTCAAGCTATCCTCCCACCTCAGCCTTTCAAGTAGCTGGGACTACAGGCATGTGCCACCATGCCCAGCTACTTTTTAAACTTTTTTTCGTAGAGACAGGGTCTCAGTATGTTGCCCAGGCTGTTCTCAAATTCCTGGGCTCAGGCGATCCTCCCGCCTGGCCTCCCGAAGTGCTGGGAATATAGGAATGAGCCACTGCACCTGGCCAAAGGTGTTTTTTTTTTTTCTATTACCATATTTATTCATGCTTATAGTGAAATATTCAGACAATACAATATGGAAAAAGTAAAAACGAAGTCCTCCTTTTTATGCTCCTCCTTTCTCCCCCACCTGCCACCCAGAGTTAACTATAAATGCCTGTGTGGGGTTGAGCGTGTTCTTTCAGAACTTTCTAGCGCATGCTTTTTTGTGTGGTCTTCCTAAAAGGAGTGGATATTTCTACCAGAGTCACCATGACCTCATGAATAAAGAGGCTGCCTTTTTTCCAAGGCCAGCAACAGGAAGCCCTTTGCTGGGTCTGGATCTCTATTCTGCTCGCCGGAGTGGTTCCTACGCTGATAATTTTTCTAGAGCTATTTACAGATGTGTGAAATTGGATGACCACACACTTGTAGGTTGAATACTGTGTGACTGTGATCTTATTTATGTGATTTTGGTGAGCAGGGAAGCAGGGGGTTATGTATGATACATGGGACATTAAAGCGGGAGTTAAGAAACACAAAATCTCATCATGATTCTGCTTTAACTAACTGGTTGGTTGACCTCATATGAGCCACATAAAGTCTGGATTTTACCATTGTCACCTAGAAAACAAGGCGGTCACATTACCTAAACTCCTATCTTTTTCAAGTAGCATTCTATTTAAGCTAAAAAATTTCTTTCTCTTTATGGGAGTTAGTTCTAAAATGTATGCGAGTGTGTAGGTAAGGGGGAAGAGAATGTGGTGGGGGAGAGTTCCCTTTCTTTCTTCACCTACACCCAGTAATTGAAGCAGACCTTCCAGATGTAAACTGCAGAAATGGTTGGCGTGGAGGCAGTGAAGGGCTGGTCAAGTGGAGGTGTATGTAGAACTAAGAGACCAAGGGGGCCCTGAGGCCACAGCCCTGCCCCAGGGGATGCACACAGATTCACCTAAAGCCCTTTCCAAACTGGAGGATGGGCGTTTTCTTTCTGGTATTTGCTGCAAAAGAGGGTCCCCAGTGATCATCCATTCTTTTTCAGGCAGAACATCTCACCAGCTGCTACTGGGGCGGGAGCAGCAACGCACTGGACCGACATGACCCCAGCCTGCCCTACCTGGAACAGTATCGCATTGACTTCGAGCAGTTCAAGGGAATGTTTGCTCTTCTCTTTCCTTGGGCATGTGGAACTCACTCTGACGTTCTGGCTTCCCGCTTGTTCCAGTTATTAGATGAAAATGGAGACTCTTTGATTAACTTCCGGGAGTTTGTCTCTGGGCTAAGTAAGGACGTGGTACTATTGCATGAGTTGGGATGGGATGATGGAGCTGTGCCTAGTGTTGCCCATGCTGCCCTCAGGGCTACAGAAGCACAAGGGGAGGTTTGCAAACTGATTATAAAATGTGTTTTTCATGAACATAGTATATGGATAAATCGTTGCCTCTACATCAGACAGCCCTCAACACTAGTTAAAAGTACATTATTAGAGAATTCAGAAGACAATGAAATGCCAACATAAACACTGAAACCACAGACGAGATAGTTTTACAAGAGACAAATGTTTGGGTTGGTGGATTACTACTATTTGACAAAAAAAATAGAATATTTTATTGAATATATTATATATAATTGCATAAAACATCTATTTCATAGTAAATTTTATATGTAATTTCATACTTTCATAAAACATTATGAAATGTTTTTAATAAAGGAGCATCACAGCAGCCCTGCGGCCTAAATGGAAGTCTTTTCTCTCCCTTTTGCTGGGAGGAGGAACCTTCCAGCAGGAGCAAGCCCAGCCTCACCCCACACCTCACCACAGCATGAGGGCAGCTACCTATCAGCTCCCTGTCTGGTTTGCTCACTGCCCTGCATATGACTGCCTTTTTGGACTCTTGTTCTTTTTATAACTGGGCACAAAAGCTTCATGGTAGTGGAGCCTGGCCCACTTGACGTAAGGTTGAGAGTATAGCAGGCATTATGCCAGAATGAGGTAAGAACAATTTTTTTTAAATTCTAATTGTGCTACTCTATGACCTTGGGCCATATGCTTTAAAAAGAAGTACCCAAGGAAAGAGAAAATGTCAGGCATAGAGCCAGCATTTCTAAAGAACATCTTTAATCTGTAAGAGTTATATCTAGAAGACATAAAGGCCAGAGGAAGCTGATGGTTTTTTAAAAAGGGAAGGGATGTATGTAGGTAAGGTCCGTTGAGGTTAAAACAAAAATTGTATAAAGCACTCATCTATACGCTTAAAAGAGGGAACATGGGAGAACTCGCATTTATTTAGAGTGCAGATACTGTTGTGATACTTTAGAACTTTTACTATATTAATCTAAACAACAGCTCTTAGGTGTAATAATGATAGTGATAACTGACATTTATACAGCATTTACTGCATGCCTGGCATTGCCCTAATGCTTTTTATGTGCACAATTCACATGCATTTAATTTGTCTAAGGGCATGCAAGTATAAAGTTTGTGTTTGATTCCATGTACTCAAGAGGCACAGTTTGTGCTGTTACTCTTATGCTTCGTTACCTACCTGCTTGCTACTATTATCTCCATATTTAGCTAAAGAAATAGAAGCTCAGAAAAGTTAAAGTAACTTGTTGGAACATTAGTTTTTAGCAAACCAATAAATATCTGTTATTGAACTGAAATGAGAGGCACAGCTAATACATGCTAGACCCAGGATTCAAACAACGGCTATCTGTCCTGAAAGCTTATCCTTTTCTCACTACTCTGTACTGAGGATAACAAAAGGGCATTTTTTAGGAAGAAGGAGGCACTATTAATTTTTAATTACACAAGTGATATATAAGTACAGTCTGCTTTTTTAAAAAGTGGCACAAATCAGATAACGCTAAAGACCCCTTTAACGCTATGCTAATCTTCTTTACTTCCAGGGTAATTACTGCTTGTCATATAGGTATCCATCAAAAGAGATATTTAAAAAAAAAAACCTTTGGGCAAAAATAAAGAGGAGAAAAAAGAGACGCGTTCTACATGTAGAAAGTGACAGAAATAAACAAAAATATTTAATTTACTTAAATTCAGTCAACTCCAGTAAGGAGAATACTTTTGAAAATCTTCAAGAAGGAAAAAGAGTCTTGAAGTCCAGCATAGAGAAAACACTGGAAAAGAATATTTAGACTTCAAAATGCAGTTGAGTTCCTGGGCAAAGTAAACTATACCCCAGATTAGTGGGAGAACTCTCAGATGTGGTTGCAGAGCTGTTGTCAGTTACATTGGTCAGTTATAGTTATGGAGATGGGAAAGAAGCAGAAATGAGAAATTCTGTCTGTGTTTAAAGAAACTAAAGAATGGGCCAGGCCCCGTGGCTCATGGCTGTAATCCCAGCACTTTGGGAGGCCGAGGTGGGTGGATCACTTGAGGTCGGGAGTTCAAGACCATCCTGGCCAACATGGTAAAACCCTGTCTCTACTAAAAATACAAAAATTAGCCAGGCGTGGTGGCAGGTCCCTATAATCCCAGCTACTCAGGAGGCTGAGATATGAGAATCACTTGAACCCAGGAGGCAGAGATTGCAGTGAGCAGACATCGTGCCACAGCACTCCAGCCTGGACGACAGAGTAAGACTCCATCTCAAAAAAAAAAAAGAAAAACTAAAAAATGAATTCTGAAAAACATGTATCAGTAATTTTATATCAATCCCCAGAGAGATCCCTCTAGAAATTACTAAACAGATAGATGGTCTTTGTGGAATTAGAAATTAGGGGTTTCAGGCTGAGGCAGGCAGATCACGGGGTCAGGAGATCAAGACCATCCTGGCTAACACGGTGAAACCCGTCTCTACTAAAAATACAAAAAATTAGCCGGGCGTACTGGTGGGCGCCTGTAGTCCCAGCTACTTGGGAGGCTGAGGCAGGAGAATCGCTTGAACCCGGGAGGCAGAGGTTGCAGTGAGCCGAGATCGTGCCACTGCACTCCAGCCTGGGCAACAGAGCAAGACTCCATCTCAAACAAACAAAGAAATGAGGGGTTTCTGTCAGAAGCCATGAATTAGCTGTATCTCTTTTTCCAACAGTGAGGCTGAAACTTAGAGTCTATAAACATAGCATAATGAGTTGTGATGCAGCCGGTCATTGGATAAATAATTCATTACCAATGGAAAAGGTGAAAGTATATGGAAATTGGTGATTGTGTAACTGGCTGAACACTGCACCCAAAAGTGTGATGGGCAATAAGTTCATTTCAACTGAGAGAGCATTCACTAGTACCCTTGGACCCAGTATTTGGGCTCTTTGCAGTTGCATCCTTATTTGCACGATAGAGTTAACCATCAAAACTAAATGAAACAATTCAAGTAAAGTTCTAGAAGGGTGTCTGGCTCAAAAAAATGTCGGTTATGATTGTCACTATGATTATTACTCATTCTCCCCTACCGGACTCAGCGGACACCTTGAACCATGAAGGCAGAGTACACTTACTGAATGGGTGGGGCCACATGAAGGTAGAAGAGATAGCCAAGGGTATGTTAGGTGACAAAAGTAGGTTTTTAAAAATTATGATAGGCAGAAATTATAACTGAACCCAGGTTTGGCTGCTCACCACTCGAAAAACAAACTCAAGAGACAAGAGTTTCTTGGGTGGGAAGAAAACCAGGTTTATTCTGAGAGCCAGCAAATCACGAAAATGGCAGACTAGCATCCTAAACTACCATCTTATGTCAGTACAGATTTTAGGCTCTTTTTGTGTTAAGGGCAGGGGAATGAGAAGCAGTTGGGATCAAGAGGTGACAGACAACGCAGATATCTGGGCACCAGCAGGGGTCCGAGAAGGTTGGGAACTTCTTTGTCTTCAGTCAGGTTATAATGCTACCATGAATCTTTAACAAAACGGTTTTTTGCATACTTCTCCTTCAATATCAGAGTTAATTTTTAAAACTACATGATTGCTGTTTTTGCATATTATCTTAGTGCTCTAAAATTATCCTAGCCTACATGCAGGTAAAGGTCCCTTAAACAAAACTTGAATTAGTTATGTTAGTTCTTTTGCTGTTTCACTGTTACAAAATGATTGGTGAAAAAAAAGTTGATAAGGATAAATATAAGTTCTACTTTTAAAGAAATAATTGTTAAAGAACTAGCTAGGATGTCTGCATGTAGTATAATAGTGGTTTCCAGCATGGAATCTAGAGTCAGACAAATCCAGGTGCAAATCCTGGACCTGTCACTTATGACCTTGAACAAACTACTTAACCTCAATAAGCCCAATTTTTCTTATCTGTAAAATAGGAGTAATAATTGTGCCCATTTTATAGAATTGTTATGAGATATAAGTGGGATTATACATATGAAGTAATTGGCACAGGGCTTAACACAGAGTGGGTGGTTAATGTCCGTCATTATTTTCATGATTAGTTTTATTAATCATGCAAACATCCGGGAGTTTAGTTAACCATGTGATCATTAAGAAACTCCACTGTGAGAGTGTGAACAGTTGAATTCACACTTAGGCTATACTAATGGAAGAGTCAGGAACAGTTCCCCTATTTCCTGGAGTGGTCAAGAGGCTTCTGAACTCATTCCAGAGGGATATTGATTGAGAAATTAACATATAAGGTAGATGTGGATAATAATAGGGAAGGATAAACAAATCACATCATATGAGAAAATTGAAAAAATTGGAAAGATCTAATCTGAGAAGATAAAGTTGGCCCAAAAAGATAAGCTTGAGGAAGACAGGACAGCTGTTCTTAAAATCTGAAGGATTGTTGTGTGGAAGAGTTGAGACACCCATTCTGTTTTGCTTTAAAGAGTGGGATAAGAGAAAGAGGAGTAGTTCTAAACCATTTTTGAGTCATGGACTCTTTGAGATCTGATAAAGACTATGGACATTTTCTTTCCCCAAAGTAACATATGAACATAAATAAAATTTTTCATTTTGAGGGGTTCACGGACTTCATAAAGTTGAGACTACAGGTTTTAAGGGTCATTAGACTAAAAATTACAGAAGAACTTTCAGTATTTAAAGAATACAGCTTGGAATGAAATGCCTCTGGTTGTACTGAGTTCCCCATCTTTGAGAATGTTTCAGCAGATGCTGGACTCCTGTCTCACTGGGGTGTGTGAGAGGAGATCCTACATTAAGTGGAAGGTCAGACAAGATAACCCGTAAGGTCCCTTCCAACCCAGATTCTATGATTCCTATTTTTCTTCTTTTTCCAAATCTCATTTATCTTTAGGTGCTCTCAGAATATATATTTACAAAGGATTTTCTGGTTCTAGCAATAAATATGGACTTTGAGGGGAAAATCAACAGGATTCTTCCGATTGAAGCTATGGTGATATAATGACCAATAGGTTCAGATAAATTAAGGAAATACTTAGGAGCTCAAAAACAATTAAAAAGGATTTCTAGAATGAGTAATTTGAAGTGATATCAAAACATATCTTGAAATTATTTCTGAACTCTAATAGTTATTTAAGATGTTGTGCCCCAATCACATGACCTTTCTCATTAATAAAGCTAGTTTATTAGGTGCCAGGCACTATTCTAGGTGCTTTATATGTTTTAACACTTTTAGTTCTGACATTTCGTGGAGTCCTGACATCAAGATCACTGGTAGAATCTTCTATTATTATCTCACCTTACAGAGGGGAAACCGAGGTACAGAGGGTTTAACTCTCCCAAGAGTATGTAGTACATGCAGAGGATTTGAAACCAACCATCCTGGTTCCTGAGCTCTTAACCCAAACAGGTCCTGGCCAGGCCTTTCACCACACAATGTCTTGGTTGGAATGTGTATGAAGTAGACTTTTTAGAGGAACACTAGGCCTGGAGTTTATTAGCACATGTGATGCATTTCACATTGGTATTTATGTGACTTCTAGGTGCTGCATGCCATGGGGACCTCACAGAGAAGCTCAAACTCCTGTACAAAATGCACGTCTTGCCTGGTGAGTGAGCTACATGGAGCAGTACATGTGTCTGTAACCATGACCTGGCTTGAAGTCTCTTTTTTAGGTGTAACCTGATCGTCCTCTTTTTGATATACACCATCATTCATGAGTCACTAAGAACTAACTGAACAATGACAATTTCCATAAGTTCTTGAATCAGCATGCACTTGATTGTATGGTCATTTACCTGTGTGAAGAGTGAGTTGTGGTAACAGAAAAGAGCAGGCAGGCATCTGCAAGAGAAAGAATAAATAGCACTTGGTAACACCTGGGATACAAGGATTGTGAGAGAGAAAAGGAGTGTAGGAACATTGACAGGAACAAGTGGGGAAAATGGTGAGGTTTTTTCAATTTTAAACAAGGTTGGTACCAGCTGGGATCTATCTAGCAAATACTTTTAAAAATGAGATGAGATTGG
Source organism: Pan paniscus (assembly GCF_029289425.2). Lineage (NCBI taxonomy): Eukaryota > Metazoa > Chordata > Mammalia > Primates > Hominidae > Pan > Pan paniscus. The sequence continues at coordinate 138,504,101 of NC_073252.2, read as the reverse complement.
CACGAACAATAGAGGTAGGATAAAACTAGATTTGGGAATTCTCTTTATAGCGTACAGTTTCCTAAAATTTTGTTAATATAGCATTATTCCATACAACTTGGAAAATTCTCCATAACACAGAAAATATGAAGGAACACTTTGGTGTGGGGTTGTTAAAAGGGAAGGTGGAGTTAGATGGAGTTAGTGACCTCCTCCACTAAGGTTTAGAGACAGTAGGCACTCAAGGCCCCATCCCACCTTTGTAACTTTAGCTTTTCATCCCCACTTATGTCATTTTATTTAATAATTAAGCATACTTTCACTGGATCATGGCCCTACCAATATGAGAATTATGTTTCCTCCCCTCCCTAGAGCCATCCTCTGATCAAGATGAACCAGATTCTGCTTTTGAAGCAACTCAGTACTTCTTTGAAGATATTACCCCAGAATGTACACATGGTAAGTGACTTTTCTCACCAAAGATACTATATTTGTTTTCTACCGAGCCCTCCATTATTGGAAAAAGACTTGCCTCCAAAGCTAGTCAATCAAAGAAGTATGTAAATATGGTTGCCTTAATTGGTTACTTTCCTTTCCAGTTTTTGAGATTAGGCAACTATTGGGCAGTAGGTACCTCAGCCCACTGAAGGAAACATGTACATTGTTTCCCAGTAGGTTAGGAAACTTGTGTCCTATAGAGCTGTATACTTTGCTGCCCTCTTTCTGCCAGGATCAGCCTCATTAATAATATCCTGTTAGGCAGCCATCCAGAATTGGAACTAGCATTTCTGTCAGAAAGCATTCTCTTATATCTGTGTTTGCTCTATAGCAGAAGTTGGCAAACTATAGCCCGTGGGCCAAATCCAGCCCACCACCTATTTTTTACAGCCTGTGAACTAAGAATGGTTTTTTACATTTTTAAATGGTTTTTAAAAATCAAAAGTAAAATATTTTTGCCACATGAAAAGTATATGAAATAGAAACTTCAGTGCCTATAAATAGTTTTGTTGGAAGACAGCCAAGCTCATTTATATATGTATTGCTTATGGCTGTTTTCGTGCTGCAGAATTGAGTGGCTAAAACAGAGACAGTATGACCTACAAAGGTTAAAATATTCATTGTCTGGTCCTTTACAAAAGACATATGCTGACTCCTGCTCTCTGTGGATGATAGGTCTACAAAGATGTGATTCAACTCATATATGTCTCCAAATTTATATATTAATTCATATACTGTTTTGTCTTACATTAATCTAGCATTGTCTTTTGGCTTGCTACTGCAGTAAGTTACCTTCTAATTCATCATTAGGTCAACTTTATCAACTCACCTAAGTCCAAAAGTAAATGTAGGTTTCTCCTGGGTTCTTTTGCCTCTTAAGTTTTGCCATCCCCAAATAAGCACAACAGAGACCTGCACCAAGAGACCTTACTTTTAGACTGTAAGCACCAAAGTGATTTCTGTAGAGAGAGTGAGCCAGGCTCAGTCTTATGACTGGCAATACAAGTCGAGGGTAGGAGCTTTGGACAGAACACTAGCTATATATAGTGTTGTCTAGGTGAGTGCAGGCAGGTTCCTATGTGAGCCTCAGTTTCCTTGTGTGGAGAATGGAGATGATAGCTATCATATTGGGTGTAATTAGGACCTAATAAGAGAATGTAATAAGACATTTTGCATAGTGTCTTAGTGCATCCTACATATTCTTAATATTATATATTGGAAGTAATGGCAAAAACCACAATTACTTTTCACCAACCTAATATCATTAGCAGTCACATTCTGGCTACAAAATGTTCTCCACACATTTCTTAGTAGACATACATCTCAGAAAGGGATTCTCTTGTTTTAGAAATGCTTCAGAAATGGTCACATGCCAATAGCATGTAATATCATTGAAATATGCTTTTTGAAGGTTTTCCAATGCCAAAGATGCTATTGCTTTGCATGGAAATGTTTCAGGTACGGGTAAAATAAGTAAGCCAAAACTGTCTTAGAATCTTACCATATAAAGATAACTAATAATTCACCTTGAAATATTTCAGTTTTTTATTCAAATTGTACACATACACACCACAGATATATGTATATAGAACTAGGATCAAACTACCTATACAGTTTTGTATCCTGCTTTTTTTACTTGAAATCCAGTGAGAATATTGCTTTGTCATTAAAATTTCTTTGAAAATGTGGTTTTTAAATGGCTATATAGTATCCATTGCATGGACTTACCATACATTAAATATTTTTTAAAAATCCACTTGTTGCCTACATCATTTTCAACATTAAGAGGGGAGGAATTTCCCAACAACACATAGTACACTTTCCTCACTGTGTCTTAAAAGCTGCTGAGATTAATTTGACACGTAATACAGTAAAGGCCACATCTCTGTCTGACCAGCCAGCTTTGGGTGGTTGAAGAAGGGCTGGAATGCACCCTAACAGCCAACAAACTGCATGGGAAACTGAGAGCATTGTACACCTCTCTATTTTGAAGTCCCTATGTGCCCTGTAATGTCTCGTTTTAAGAAGACAAAACAGTTATAAGTGGGTTCCTTAAAAGTCATATTTTTGAAGTACCAAATTATAAATCTGAAGTAGTTTTATAGCATGTAACATTTTAGCAAAAAAAAAAAATTTTCTCTCTTCTACGAACATAGATTTTAATTTCCTTGAAAGAGTGAGTTCTGGATCTTTTGCAGGGTCTGGCAAAAAAAATCTGTCTCATATATGCAAAGTTAAATGATAATGTAGAAAAGACAGGAGAGAAATCAACATTCATTGGGGCAAGCACTACCATTTTTTAAGTACTAAAGGCTATGTGGCATTATCCCATTAATTTTTTTTTTTTTTTTGAGATGGAGTTTTGCTCTAGTTGCCCAGGCTGGAGTGCAATGGCACCATCTCAGCCCACTGCAACCTCTGCCTCCTGGGTTTAAGCAATTCTCCTGCCTCAGTCTCCCGAGTAGCTGGGATTACAGGCATGTGCCACCACATCTGGCTAATTTTTCTATTTTTAGTAGAAACAGGGTTTCACCATGTTGACCAGGATGGTCTTGAACCCCTGACCTCAGGTGATCTGCCCACCTCGGCCTTCCAAAGTGCTGGGATTACAGGCATGAGCCACGGTGCTTGACCCTCCATTAATTTTTTATTGTACACTGAACCCCAGCTGTGAGAAAGAATTCTGCGGAGGTCCTTTACCTGGAGATAGTGTTGTCAGATAAAATTATGGGACATGTAGTAAAATTTGAATCTCAGATACAAAATAATTTTCTTAGTATAAGTATGTCCCCTCTAATGTCAGGGTTATACTTATCCCCCCAAAAAATTGTTGTTTATCTGAAATTGAAATTTAACTGAATGTTTTGTTTTGTTTTGAGGAGTTTTTTTGTTTGTTTGTTTGCTAAATCAGGCAACCCTACTTAGAGAGTCTTCTATTTTCCACTACAAATGCTAATTCCATGGTCATATTATATAACATTCTACTTTTTTCTTCTGAATCATTTCTTGGTAGTTGTTGGATTGGATAGCAGAAGCAAACAGGGTGCAGATGATGGCTTTGTTACGGTGAGCCTAAAGCCAGACAAAGGTAAGGATATTCTCTTCTATATGTTTACCTTCTTGCTGGTTGTACACTTGTTTTTTGGCCTGTAAGCACTTATTTCTTGACATTTGGGTTGTAGGGAAGAGAGCAAATTCCCAAGAAAATCGTAATTATTTGAGACTGTGGACTCCAGAAAATAAATCTAAGTCAAAGAATGCAAAGGATTTACCCAAACTAAATCAGGTAAGTGCTTAAAGTTCAAATCATTCACTTCAAACCTGGACACTCTTTTTTTCTATGACTGAAAAGTCATCGATAAATGTAGACTCAATACCCCTCAAAAATAATAACTTTGGGGCCTTTACTTAGTATCCATTTGGACCTATTTTGTGCATGTGTTTATGCATCAAAAATATGCTCCATTGTGAAAAAGCGACTTCCTCAGAGGAAATGTGAACCACAACATATTCCATTTTGAGAGTAAATGCATCTTATTGCAATCATTAAAAATACCCTCAGATACTCGAAAGACAAACACATTGCTGTTTTCAGATCACCGTGCTTAGCTATAAAGGTGTCTGCACATTTTCCTTAAAAACCTGGTGAAATGAGGAAGAAAAAAACAATATAAATAATTATAGGCTGAAAATGCTAAGTTTTGTAATTGAAGAAGAGAAGTCATCTGGGTGGAGACTGAAAGCACTAAAGCATTACTTCTGTCCAGGGAGATGGGGCATGTGTCGTGGGAGGAGGGATTGGAGCTAACCTTGGAAAAATTGAGGTGCAGGCTAAAGTGTGTAGACGTGAAAAGAGATGAGTCTCGGATTTCCTTAAGATGTTTCAAAAAGGGAAAAGAGAACAAGAAAAAAGTTACTGAGCCAAATGTATGACATAGTCCTTCTTGACTCGAGGTGAGCTGTACATGGATGTTTACTTTTTCATTCCAACTTTCATAGATGTTGGGAAATTTTCAAATTTAAAAAATGGGAAAATAAGCTGGGTGTGGTGGCTCACACCTGTAATTCCAGCACTTTGGGAGGCCAAGGCAGGAGGATCACTTAGCCCAGGAGTACAAGACCAGCCTGGGTAAAATGGCGAAACCCCATCTCTACAAAAAACGCAAAGATTAGCAGAGCATAGTGGTGTGTGCCTGGGGGGCTGAGGTGGGAGGTTCATGTGAGCCCAGGATGTTGAGGCTGCAGTGAACCGTGATTGCACCACTGCACTCCAGCCTGGGCGACAAAGAGAGACCCTGTCTCAAAAAGAAATAAAAATTAAAAATAGAAACATCAATAGGAGACTTTAAACATGTCCATCCAGCCTAGGCGGAGGACTTTCCAGGGATCTTTAGGCGTTCTCATTTAAATGGCTTTACAGTCCACTTCAGTGCTGCCTTTCTGCTCCCCCAAGATTTCACATTGTGTTTTTCCAAATCACTTTTCAGGGGCAGTTCATTGAACTGTGTAAGACAATGTATAACATGTTCAGCGAAGACCCCAATGAGCAGGAGCTGTACCATGCCACGGCAGCAGTGACCAGCCTCCTGCTGGAGATTGGGGAGGTCGGCAAGTTGTTCGTGGCCCAGCCTGCAAAGGAGGGCGGGAGCGGAGGCAGTGGGCCGTCCTGCCACCAGGGCATCCCAGGCGTGCTCTTCCCCAAGAAAGGGCCAGGCCAGCCGTACGTGGTGGAGTCTGTTGAGCCCCTGCCGGCCAGCCTGGCCCCCGACAGCGAGGAACACTCCCTTGGAGGACAAATGGAGGACATCAAACTGGAGGACTCCTCGCCCCGGGACAACGGGGCCTGCTCCTCCATGCTGATCTCTGACGACGATACCAAGGACGACAGCTCCATGTCCTCGTACTCGGTGCTGAGTGCCGGCTCCCACGAGGAGGACAAGCTGCACTGCGAGGACATCGGAGAGGACACGGTCCTGGTGCGGAGCGGCCAGGGCACGGCGGCACTGCCCCGGAGCACCAGCCTGGACCGGGACTGGGCCATCACCTTCGAGCAGTTCCTGGCCTCCCTCTTAACTGAGCCTGCCCTGGTCAAGTACTTTGACAAGCCCGTGTGCATGATGGCCAGGATTACCAGTGCAAAAAACATCCGGATGATGGGCAAGCCCCTCACCTCGGCCAGTGACTATGAAATCTCGGCCATGTCCGGCTGACACGGGCGCCTTCCCCGGGGGGAGTGGGAGGAGAGGGAGGGGAGGGATTTTTTATGTTCTTCTGTGTTGAGTTTTTTCTTTCTTTCTTTTAAATTAAATATTTATTAGTACCTGGCTTGAAGCCTAGTGTTTTCATAATGTAATTCAATGAAAACTGTTGGAGAAATATTTAAACACCTCAATGTAGGTACATTACACTCTTGTTGCGGGGAGGGGATTTACCAGAATACAGTTTATTTCGTGAATTCTAAAAAACAAAAAGATGAATCTGTCAGTGATATGTGTGTATTATAACTTATTAATCTTGCTGTTGAGCTGTATACATGGTTTAAAAAATAGTACTGTTTAATGCTAAGTAAGGCAGCAGTCATTTGTGTATTCAGGCTTTTTAAATAAAATTAGAGCTGTAAGGAAAATGAAAAGCCACAAATGCAAGACTGTTCTTAAATGGAAGGCATTGTCAGCGAGGGTAAATCCTATACCACTTTAGGAAGTATTAAAAATATTTTTAAGATTTGAAATATATTTCATAAAAGTCCTCTATTCAAAATCATATTCCACAGATGTTCCCCTTCAAAGGGAAAACATTTGGGGTTCTAAACAGTTATGAAAGTAAGTGATTTTTACATGATTCCAGAATAACACTTGTATTGACCAATTTAGACAGATACCAGACCAATTTTGCATTTAAGAAATTGTTCTGATTATTTACGTCAACTCATTAGAATTCAGTGAAAAGTAACAGTCTTTTGTCACAGAGAATCTGAAAGTAGCAGCAAAGACAGAGGGCTCATGACAGGTTTTTGCTTTTGCTTTGCTTTTGTTTTTGAAAGAGTAAAAGTACTGACGCTTCTGATACTGGATGTTTAGCTTCTTACTGCAAAAAAAAGCATAAGTAAAACAGTCAACTTTACCGTTTCCGTATTCTCCATAGATTGAAGAAATTTATACCACATATCGCATATGACCATCTTTCCATCAAATCAATGTAGAGATAATGTAAACTGAAAAAAAATCTGCAAGATAATGTAACTGAATGTTTTAAAAACAGAACTTGTCACTTTATATAAAAGAATAGTATGCTCTATTTCCTGAATGGATGTGGAAATGAAAACTAGCGCACCTGCACTTTGAATTCTTGCTTCTTTTTTATTACTGTTATGATTTTGCTTTTTACAGATGTTGGACGATTTTTTCTTCTGATTGTTGAATTCATAATCATGGTCTCATTTCCTTTGCTTCTTTGGAATATTTCTTTCAACACATTCCTTTATTTTATTATACATTGTGTCCTTTTTTTAGCTATTGCTGCTGTTGTTTTTTATTCTATTTACAGGATGATTTTTAAACTGTCAAATGAAGTAGTGTTAACCTCAAATAGGCTAAATGTGAACAAATAAAATACATCAAATACTCAGATACAGCTTTTTATCTTTGTGCTTGAGTTCCTGCCTAAGGCAATAACATTATTCTTTTGACAACTTTTGCAGGGGAAATTATATCAGGCAACCATTTTGATTAAGTAAATAAATTTTATAGGCAAACATAGAGAGAGAAATACAATTTGTAGTATATCAATGACTATATTTAAAATAAGGAATATAATTGTTATCAGTTATCTAACTTAAAATGCTTATCCATAATGATCAGTGATATTCAGCTTTTTAAAATATGCTTGTTGGTTGCATGTCTGTCTTCAAAACCACAATGAGATACCATCTCACACCAGTCATTAAAAAGTCAAAAAAGAACAGATGTTGACGAGGTTGTAAAGTAAACAGCACAAATATACCGTTGGTGGGAGTGTACCTTAGTTCAACCATTGTAAAAAGCAATGTGGCAATTTCTGAAAGAGCTAAAAACAACTACTATTCAACCCAGAAATGCCATTACTGGGAATATACCCAGAGGAATGTAAATCATTCTGCTGTAAAGACACATGCATGTGAATGTTCATTACAGCAGTGTTCACAATAGCAAAGACATGGAATCAATCTAAATGCCCATAATGGCAAATTGAATAAAGAAAATGTGGTACATATACACCACGGAATACTATGCAGCTATAAAAAACAAGATCATGTATTTTATGGGAACATGGATGGAGCTGGAGGCCATTATCCTTAGCAAACTAATGCAGGAGCAGAAAACCAAATACTGCATGTTCTCACTTGTAAGTGGGAGCTAAGCGATGAGAGCACATGGACCCAGAGAAGGGAACAGCATACACTGGGGCCTCCTTGAGGGTGATGGGTGGGTGGAGGGAGAGGAACAGAAAGAAATAACTATTGGTTAATAGGCTTCGTACCTGGGTGACAAAATAATCTGTACAACAAACCCCCATGACACTAGTTTACCTATATAACAAACCTTCATATGTACCCCTGAACCTAAAATAAAAGTTAACAAAAAAAAGTACTCATTCCATGTAAGTAATGACGGTGAAAATGCGTCTGTTTAATCCTTATTAGCATGCTATAATGCCATTTGGTTTAATCAAGTAGCTAGTCATTTATTGGACTCTAAGATTATTACACGTGACTCCATGTGTTTTTATCTTTGATGTCTTAAATATGCCTCAAGAAATAACTGCAAAATCTAATACTCTCACCCACCTGTACTTCGCCAGAATCAAAGATAGCATTGAGCGGGAAATAACAGTGTTTTGTTTAAATGTGTAGCCCTGGATATAGAAGAGGAGCCAGCATTTTCCATTGTCATTAAGAAAGTGACAGTAAATGAGTAGCAAGTCCCTCTGAAAGCCTGTCTCTATTAATATGCTGAGAATTCTGTTGCAATCTTGTCCTTATTCGTTCAAGCACATCATAGTGCTTTTCATCACAGCAGCAATATACTGCATAATGGCAGGTTTTAGTCTGTGTTGACTTCTAAAGGATGCACAGGGAGGAGCCTGAACCCTTGAGCTGAAATTTCCAGCTTCGTCTATGAGACAAATAGGCTCGTCATCTCATTCGCTACATCAGAAGAACATCCTGGGGGAATTATTTTGCCCTCAGCTTCCAGAAGACAGGTGATACATTTCTAGTTGTTCATGGTTGTGTTATGTACTTTTCGTGTCTCCATGGATTATTCTCTTTGATTGCAACTTGTGATTTACCATCTTCTCTGTTTTTTGGGGGGTGTTTGTTTTGCAGGGGTTTTTTGTTTTGTTTTGTTTTGTTATTTGTTTTTGCTTTTGAGACAGAGTTTTGCTTTTGTCACCCAGGCTGGAGTGTGATGGCACAGTCTCAGCTCACTGCAACTTCTGTCTCCAGGTTCAAGCAATTCTCCTGCCTCGGCCTCTGAGTAGCTGGGATTACAGGTGCCCACCACCATGCCCAGCTAATTTTGTATTTTTAGTAGAGATGGGGTTTCACCATGTTGGCCGGGCTGCACTCGAACTCCGGACCTTAAGTGATCCACCCGCCTCGGCCTCTCAAAGTGCTGGGATTACAGACATGAGCCACCATGCCCAGCCATTATCATCTTCTCTGGCCACTTTACCCCCATCTCTGTCAGTCCTTCCTATGCTAATATAATAATGATGACACCAGTGCAGAGGAAGGGCTCAGTGTCTATATCTCGGTGAGGTTCCTGCTCCACAGCACTGGGTCCTGGCCTCAGTGGAGCTTTCACATAAGAACAAGCAAAAGAGAAAGCTACTGCTACAGAAAAGGAACAAAGCAAACCATGCAGAGTGTGGATGCAGGGAAGGGATGATGCCAGAGAAACCACAGATCTAAGGATATCAGGATATCACTGCTTAAGCACCACTTTGAAGCTGATTCTAGGGAGAAGCAGGATAAGCTATGTGGTAGAACCACAAAGAGAGCCACGGCCAATAAGGAGGCTCATGTCCCAACAGCATCCTCACCCCCACCAAGGTGACGCAGGCCGAGCACCCTGGCTTCTGGGCACAGGGCAACTCCCGCAGCCTGCTCTCTTCAGGGCAAACCTCTTTAGGAAGGGTGGTGAGGTTTCTCCTCCTCACTTTCCTGGCCCCAGAGACTCTATAGGAACCTCCCAATCTCAGTAGAGTAGCCTTGGTCTGGTCTCCAGCTGAAGCGTTGTCTAGGAGCCTGAACTTAAAGAGATTCTGCTTCTTGAACCTAGCAGGGAAACTGAAGTGGAGGTGTTGGCAGCTGCCTTATTTCCACTTCCAGTTAAGGGCTCCTCTGGTTGTGTATTTGTCATTACCCATCCTGTGAAAAGGCTCTTTTGTTACAGATTCAACTTCTAACCTGAAAAGAATAACAATTGATGTGTTGAGTAGAAAGCATTTCATACTATTTTCTGCTTTAAAATGACTCCTTTACATAATGTTTAGGCCCCTGTGCCTTTTGTTTAACATGCTTTTGACAGTCTAATTCTTTAAAAGGAAAGCACGGGAGTCAGACAAAGGAATTTATCGTTAGACACAAGTGAGTAGAGTAGGCTAAGACTAGGATTCTCTTTCTGTGGGCTTTGTTAATACGATCGGCTGCCAGGCAGACCGGTCTACACAGCAGCTAGAGGCAGACAGCAGAGGGCCGAGCTGTAGATTATCAGGGCTTCCTGGATTCATAACTACTTCCTCCCCTCACCCTTCACAGAGAAGCCAGAAGAAGTCCACAAAGCTAAATCCTGTAGCTCTTAGAATACCTGAAGGAAACAGTATCAGCTAGATTCATGCCACATCCTAGGACTGGCCTGGAAATAATCTTTTGAGCCCTAGAATAGGTCTGGTGAATTCAGTCATTTCATGACTATTGACCACCTACTATGTGAGATTGTTTTAGGCACTGAGAGTACAGCAGCAAATGACAATGACCAAAAACAATCCCTGTCCTTAAGGGAAATTCTATTTTAATACGGGAGACAGACTATAAGCAAGGTAAGTACCATATCTGTTATGTTAGTGGCATATGCATTAAAACAAACACAGCGGGGAACCTAGGTTAGAAATGCTGGGCTTGGGAAGGTGGTGAAATTTTAGATGGGGTGATTCGCGAAGACCTTTCACAGAAGATGACTGTTTAGTAAAAGCCAAGGGAGCAAGCCATGCAGATGAGATGACTGGAGGAAGAGCTTTGCAGACAGAAGAAACTGCAAGTGCAAAGGCCCGATAGTGGGAGTGCGCCTGGTAAGTTTGAGGGACATCAAGGAAGCTGTGGATGGAGCAGAATGAGTGAGGGGAGGTGGTAGTCAACGAATGCAGAGAGGTAATAAGGAACCAACGACAAGATGGCCCTTAACTCTGAGGGAGACGGCAACCACTGAAGGGTTCTGAGCAGAGGAGAGACTTGACCCAATCAAGGCTTTAAAAATAATTCTGGCCACTATCATGACAGTAAGTAGAAGCACAAGGATAGAAGCAGGCAGACCACTTAGGAGGTTACCGCAGGAACCCAAGTAGGAGTTGGTGATGACTTTTTCACCTACCCTCACTTCTGAGGCCTAGAAGGAGCAGAGAGGCACATCCATCATATCCTAATGGTCAAAGCAGGCACAGGCCAGGTCAGACTCAGAAAGGGAGATGGATCCTGCTTCTCAATGAGAGACATGTCAAATAATTGCTGTCCTCTATTCTGCCACATCGACCATCCTTCTGGGTTTTCCTGGGCCTTCTTGGATATTCACTAAATATTTTAGCATCTGGCTCATAAATTTCTTTTCTGCCCCAGTTTTTGCTACCATTCAGGGAACTTCTACATCTAAACCAAGAACCCAGAAAACACTTTAACCTTGATTTCCTGGATTCCTGTGATTTTCCATCCCCTTCTGTGTCTTAGAAATATGAACTCATACCTTTTCACCTCTGTCATTCCCAGGACAGTTGCCTACAGTACTTCTAGTCCTTCAACTCCTCTATTAATCCATGAGGTCTTGCACTGATTTTCCTATTGAGATATGATCCTGTGGTCATCTCTTTCACCACTATCTTTTCAGCTCTCTCAACTCAATCTGCCCGGATCCTCTGCATCTGCCATCTGTCCTCTGCGGTGGTTACTCTGTAAACCCCAAATCAGGAATTGTTATAAGCATCTGCCTTCTTCACTCGCATCTGTGCTGCTGTGTAGCAGACACTGCTAGAGGTGAAAAAATTTACATGATATAGATTTGTACTACTCCAATTTTATGATTTTTATCTTCAGATAGGTCCTGAATGCCAATTAGCAATCCATGATTGTTCCATGTCCCTGATCCAATCTTCCTAGTCCCCCAAATAGCTATTTTAATTCTTTACTAGTCTCATCGAACCCCCTAATCCCACACCTGCTTCCTCTTAGATGAAAATTTGATTCTCAGTTAACAGAAATAATTGGAGCTATCAGTTGCAGCTCTCAACTCTGAGCCCCTCAAGTGCAAATGTGTCTGCACCTGCAATCTACTTTTCTCCTTCCTCCATGTTGGAGGAAAATTCAGCACTCTTTAACCTCTTTTATCTTCAACATCTTCTTCACAATAGCCTCAGGTTGTAAGACTATTTACTCAATCCCTTAACTTTGTAACATACTAGTTATTGACTTATCTAACTGCATCACAACCAAACATGAAAGAATGGCCTTATCTTACTACCTCTGTTTCTTCACTTCCAGTCTAACTTCAGTGCACTTCGGCATGGATTTACCTTTGCACTGAAACTGCTCTTGCTGAGGGCAAAAATGGTTTCCTAATTGCTAGCTCCAATAGATCCTGATTCTTAACTTACTTTCTCTTTCTGTGGTATTTAGATCTTTTGACACTCCCTCATTAAAATTATCTCCTCCTTTTCAAGGTGTCTGTGACACCAATATCTTTGCAATTCCCCTTTGTTTCTCTAATAAATTCACCGTGAACTTTCCTGGGCTGCTTTCCTTTGCCCACCTCTTACATGATGGTCACCACAAAGATCTTCCCAAGGTGCTCCTTTCTCATTGCTTGCCCTGAAAGAGGGCACCCACTTCAATAACTTCAACCCCTATCTGTCTACTACTGACTCCCAAATACTAAGTCAGCTCAGGCTTCTCTCTGGAACTGTTTCATTTAGTCCATATGTATTGAGTGCCTTGGGTGTTCCAGGCTCTGTGTCATGTGCTAATAACATCAGTGACAATGAACAAAAGAGGCACGACAATGCTCTCACTTCCTGAACTTATATGCACTTCAAAAACTGGACTCTTCTCTCCCCATAAAGTTTCCCTTTATTATTCCCTATTTAATTAATAACAGCAATATCCATGTAGTAACTGAAGCCAGAAATGTATGTCATTCTTGATTCCTCCCAGTTGTTTATGACCCCCTTTTTTTTTTTTTTTTTTTTGAGATGGGGTCTCACTCTGTCACCCAGGCTGGAGTGCAGTGGCATGAGCTCAGCTGACTGCAGCCTCCACCTCCAGGATTCAAGTGACTCTCCTGCCTCAGCCTCCCGAGTAGCTGGGACTACAGGTGCACACCACCATACCTGGCTAAGTCTTGTATTTTTAGTAGGGACAGGATTTTGCCATGTTGACCAGGCTAGTCTCAAACTCATGACCTCAGGTGATCTGCCCACCTCAGCCTCCCAAAGTGCTGGGCTTACAGGCATGAGCCACTGTGCCCAGCCCCTATCCATCATTTTTTTTATTTTTTATTTTTTATTATTTTTTTTTAGATGGAGTCTTGCTCTGTCACCCAGGCTGGAGTGCAGTGGCATGATCTCAGCTCACTGTGAACTCTGCCTCCCGGGTTCACACCATTCTCCTGCCTCAGCCTCCCGAGTAGCTGGGACTACAGGCACCAGCCACCACACCCGGCTAGTTTTTTGTATTTTTAGTAGAGATGGGGTTTCACCATGTTAGCCAGGATGGTCTTGGTGTTCTGACCTTGTGATCCACCTGCCTCAGCCTCCCAAAGTGCTGGGATTACAGGCATGAGCCACTGCACCCAGCCCCGTTATTTTTTATAAACACCATTCAATCTCTGCTCCTCGGTCTATTCTCAATTATACTGACAGTCCAGCTTTGTATCTGGCAATAGGTTCAGAAGAGTTTTATTAGGTTTATGTATTAATATTTGATCTATCTCTTCAGTCCAGACTGTATTTGTATAGGTTATCCTTAAGCAAAAGTATCAATCCTATTACCTTCATATAACAAAAGGAAATTGATTGCTTTTTACTTAAAACAAAACAAAACATTTCTTGGCTTGTTGTGTATTGAGCAGGCTCTCAGCATCTTGCTTCTTCTTGACACCTTTGCCGAATATGTGATGATCCAACTGCCTCAAAGTGTGACCCAAAGGGAGAACTCAGAGGTTGGTGCTCTGATGGAAGCTTACATATGCATTTATAGTCCCTGACCTTGGCAACTGTAATAGTTTCCTTAATTGGGTCTGCTTTCAGTAACCGGAAGGCAGTCATTCATTTTTTCTTTTTTTTTTTTTAACTTTTATTTTAAGTTCAGTGGTACACATGCAGGTTTGTTACATAGGTAAACATGTGTCATGGAGGTTTGTTGTACAGGTTATTTCATCACCCAGGTATTAAGCCTGGTATCCATTAGTTATTTTTCCTGATCCTCTCCTTCCTCCCCACCTCCACCCTCCAATAGGCCCTAGTGTGTGTTGCTCCCTTCTATGTGTCCATGTGTTCTCATCATTTAGCTCCCACTTATAAGTGAGAACATGCAGTATTTGGTTTTCTGGTGCTGTGTGAGTTTGCTAAGGATGATGGGCTCAAGGTCCATCCATGTCCCTGCAAAGACATGATCTCATTCTTTGTATGGCTGCATAGTATTCTATGATGTATATGTATCATATTTTCTTCATCCAGCCTATTCACAATAGCAAAGACATGGAATCAACCTAACACTGCAACAATGATAGACTGAAAGGCAGCATTTTAAAGTGGCCCTTTGGCTATTTGTCAATCTGTGTGTGATATAATTATTCTTCTAATTGTTGGCAAGCAAGATAGAAATGCGCAAGTCTGTAAATTCATCATGTCACACTTTCCTATTTGTACATGAATGTTTGTAGCAAGTGTTTGAAACAAACTTTTTGGATTGCAACAAAGGTTGCTGGATTGTTGCCATTTTATTTTTTGCCCCTAGTCCTCCCTCTCACACTCCTCAGTTGTTCTTTTAAACTACCGCTTATGTGATCTTTTGAAAACTTTAATGTAATCATGTTTTCCTCTGTTTTAAGCCTCTCACCATCCCACCTTCCTACAGGATAATAGACAAGCATATACGAAAGTTTATGATCAGTCACTACCTATGTATATACTATTTCTCAACATTGGTTGGTATCCTAACAGGTAAAGGACCAAAAATATCCAAGGTATTACAGTATATTCATTTTCCCCTTTTGGTTCATATTTTACAGCATCCTTTGTCATGCTGTCAAATTCTATGAGCCAGGTGCAATATTTCAATCCCTCCTTCAATTCCTGCTGCAAATTTAGACCTAAGAGTGGGAAATGGGGAAGAGTATTTACTTTTGAAGTTTCAAAAGTGAAAGAAAGTTTGGTATAAACCAAGAAGTGATCAGTATGAAATTTCAAAGGACAAAAATGAAAACTTAGCAGCAGGATTTGGATAATATACCTCTATAATTTGTATTGAATTGTCCAGTATTTTCAGTGTAATGCAACACAATGTCTCTTCTCACTGTGAGAAATAAAGAACTGTACTTAATAATGAGGAAGTAAATAAGGAAGTAATATTTGAACTTGCCAGATCCTTCTTAAATGTTCATGTAAACTGAGAAGATATTTGGAAGAGTCTATGAAAAGATAAAAACGCAAAATATTTTGAGATAGGGCACTGGGTTGTTTCAACAGCTTGTCTCATAAACAAGAGAATTTGTAAATACCTGCTGCTATGGAGTTAACCTGGGTATATTGATTTTCTAAAAGACTTAAGCAACCTATGAAATTATAAACATTTTTGAAAATGAGTAAGATGAAATAGCTTTAATAGTATACATGGGTTAACATGAATATTTCAGAATCTTCTTTGGAATTTGATCTTTGCTCCAAATGGGAAGGGGCAAAAAATACCATTTTAGAGCAAAACTGTCTCTTGGGTGGCTTGCCCATGTCCAGGTGTTTGCTGTGAAGAGACACAGTAGTTGGAGTCCTCAGCCTACACCGTCACTCCCTGCAACTCTCACCACCTGGTTCACCATGGCTCACTCTAGGGGCCCTGAGTACACATGCTGAGTCAGGCAATGATGAAGCCACGAAGCCAGAAAAAGATTCTGACTATCTGGGAAATTACAGAACCATTCATTTCTGCAGCACAATGTTTACCCATGTGTTGAGATTTCTTGAAAACAAAAAAAAAGACAATTGATGAAGGACTTGTCACTGGGCTTAGCCTTGCCGCTATGCTGAATTTAAACTCTCTTTGTCTTATAGTAGAGAAGTTTCCTTTGAAATATCGTGCATCTGTATGAATATCACATAATAGTGTTTATTTTTGCTTACTTTTTTCCATGCGAGTAATACACAGACACAGAAAAATGAATTCCCAGATTGACCAATAAGAAGTTAGGCAGAAAGAATGTCTTCCTTTATTAACTTCTGTACTCCTACTTCTCTCCTTGGAGGTCAGTATTATTAACAGATTGAATTTCATTTGTTCTAGAAATTTCTGTACGTGTCTACATACACATACGCGTTTTTTGTGTGTTGTTTGTGTGTGTGTGTGTGTGTGTGTTTTTGAGACAGAGTCTCACTCTGTCGCCCAGGCTGGAGTGCAGTGGTGCGATCTTGGCTCACTGCAATCTTTGCCTCCCAGGTTCATGCCATTCTCCTGCCTCAGCCTCCCGAGTAGCTGAGACTACAGGCGCCCGCCACCACGCCTGGCTAATTTTTTATATTTTTTAGTAGAGACAGGGTTTCACCGTGTTAGCCAGGATGGTCTCGATCTCCTGACCTTGTGATCCACCTGCCTCGGCCTCCCAAAGTGCTGGGATTACAGGCATGAGCCACCACATCTGGCCACATACACGATTTTAAAACATACACACAAAAATGGAATCAAACTAAAAGTTATTCCGTGATTTCGTTTTTCACCTGAGGGTCATGGAGATTTTTTCCATAGGTGTATATGGAGTTCTGTCTCATTTATGTTAATGTCAGCACAGTATTCCATGAAAAGGAAATGTTCTGTAATTTATTTAGTTACACCTATGCTGCCCCACCCTCTGTCTCAGTTGATGGACTTTTACTTATATGTAGGCTTTTCTTATCATAAACATTGTGGCAAGGAATATTACTGTAAAGAGATCTGTGACATATATAAGAATATCTTTTGGGGATAGAATTGAAAAGGTAAACTTGCTGCATCAAAGTATATGTCCATTTAAAGTCATGACAGATCCTGTCAAATTGCCTTCAAAAGTCCTTCACTTTTTACATTCCCATCAACAGCTAGTGCTCCCTTCTTACATATCTTCAGCAACGTTTGAAATTAACACTCTTTCTATTTTTGCTAATCTGATGGATAAAAGATGATATTTCATTTTAATTCAAATTCCTTTCACCGTGAAGCAGTTGAATTTTTTAAACCGATACATAATATTTTACACATTTATGGGCTACTTTAAACAATGTTTATTTCTCCTTTAGGTTCTTTTGAATTTGCCTTCTAACTTTTGGTGTCTTGCATTATATGACAGTGTGCATGTTTTATGAAATCAAATCTGTTACACTTTTTACATATGATTTCTGTGCTTTGCTTCTCCAGCTCTTAAATGCCATTCACTATGACAACAATGAGAGAATAAAATGAAAGAGAAAGAGGGGGTTATTAAGCAGAAGGAATTGCTCCACGCTCACTGAAGGCCAGTGGCTTTCCAAAGAGCTGGGGAGATGTATTTTTCCATGGGGCCTTAACAGCCACTTGTTATCTGTCACAGAGCAGGCCCAAGACAGAGCATCTAGTTACACCCATTCAAATGCATCCCACATAACCTCATTAATATCTATTCTATTTTATCCCACTAGGGGGTAATGTTGGGCTAAAGACCATTCCTGGTGACTAAATTTGAAGCCAGCATTCAACATGTTCTGATTGAAGTTTTATTTCTGTGGTCAAAACTAAAAGGATCCATTCCTCCCTTAATGCTAGAGACACTTAGGAAAAAAAAAAAAGAGGGAAGAGCTTTGAATTCAAGTGTAACTGAAATGATATTATCAAGAAGAGCTTGACAAAAGCTTCTGCTCCAGACAGCACTCAGCAGAGACAATGGATTATTCTATTACAGACACAGGAAGCCACGGACAAAAAGAGGAAAAGATTCAATGGAAGAGAGATGATGTCCTTCATGATGCAAACATCACCTAACATTAAATATTTCCACAGGATTTTATTTCTGCTTAAAATCTAATTTCCTCTTGGGTTCATGGCCTTAAGCTGGCAAAATCCCCTCCTAAAACACTGTCAACGTCATATTCCTGCAGTGCCAGTGTCTCATGGGTCACAGAGCCCTCCTCCGTGGACTGCCTAACTGGCACTCTTCCATCAGAGAGCCAGCGTGTGGGAACAGGTGACTCCCCGGTGGCCTCACTCACAGTCATAGCTCATGGAGAAACACAATGGGTGGAGGCCATTTTTTTTTCTCTGCCCCCTCTACAATCACGTACAAAAGCACCTTCTAGGTAAGATCACCCTTCAAACTTCCAAAGATCTCCCCCTCTCCAAGGGCACTCAGTGTCATGGTACACTTTTAATTTTCTCTGCAAAGGAGGCAAACTCAATTCCTCTTTTAACAGCTCCCTTAAAAATATTAAAGATCTGAATAAAGAAACTTAAAGGTCAAAATGATCCAAATTAAATGAGACAATTGTTTAAGGATTCAAGGGTGTTACTTTTTTTTTCTTCTTTTCTTTTCTTTTTTTTGAGACAGAGCCTTGCTCTGCTGCCAGGCTGGAGTGCAGTGACGTGATCTCAGCTCACTGCAATCTCCACCTCCCGGGTTCAAGTAATTCTCCTGCCTCAGCCTCCAGAGTAGCTGAGACTATAGCTGCGTGCCACCATGCCTGGCTAATTGTTTTTATTATTATTATTTTTAGTAGAGACTGGGTTTCACCGTGTTAGCCATGATGGTCTTGGTCTCCTGACCTCGTGATCCGCCCGCCTCAGCCTCCCAGAGTGCTGGGATTACAGGCATGAGCCACCGCACCCAGCCAAGGGCATTACTTTTAAAACAATACAGCCTGGACCTTGTCAGAAAGATGGAAGCAGGGTGGGCCTTCCAGTATTCCACTAAGAAGCTCACAGACAACACCACCAGCACACAAAGTAGGATAATTTTCTTTCCTGGATTTGGTGAGACAAAGAGGAAGAGAGAGAGAGAGAGAGAGAGAGAGAGAGAGAACTGTACGCATGTGGGAGAAAGACATAAAGAGCTCACTAAGTAAAAGAGCTAGGCTGAATTTCAAGAACATCCAGAGTAAAGGAGGCCAGCCCCCTTAGAGATTTTCACATTCTGTTTCTTTTCTTTTCCTTTTTTTTAAGAGATGGGGTCGTGCTATGTTGTTCAGGATGGTCTTGAACTCTCAGTCTCCCAGGTAGCTTGGATTATAGGTGTGAGCCACAGCACCCAGCTACGCATTCCATATCTTTTTTTTTTTTTTTAGACGGAGTTCCACTCTTGTTGCCCAGGCTGGAGTGTAGTGTCATGATTTTGGCTCACTACGACCTCTGCCTCCCGGGTTCAGGCAATTCTTCTGCCTCAGTTTCCGAGTATCTGAGTTTACAGGTGTCCCCCACCACATTTTTTAGCAGAGATGGGGTTTCACCATGTTAGCCAGGCTGGTCTTGAACTCCTGACCTCAAGTGATCCACCTGCCTTGGCCTCCCAAATTGCTGAGATTACAGGCATAAGCCACTGTGCCCAGCCTACACATTCTATTTCTGACTGTCACCTTTAGCTCTGACTGACCCCAAGGTATTGAGAGGAGCAACAGGGCCAAGCTACCTGAACCAGGCGTCAGCAGGTAACACAGTCACTTGTCTACACTTCCATGGATATTTTCTACGGTTTCCCTTCCCCATCTACAGACAGACAGTTTGGAAGTGGGAAGACATATTATGCCCAGTTTAAAGTCTGTAATTTGAGAGCCTGGGGAGGGGGTAGAAAGGGAAGAGTAGCAAAAGAGCAAAGCGGAGCACAGATCACTGGAGCCCTCTCCTGGGAATAAATGTTCCCTCCCCACACACATCTCTGCCCTTCCTAAATGGACTCCCATCTCTATCTTCTTTCCCTCCCTCCTCACTAACTGCAGCTGCCAATTTGAAAGTCTTGTGAGTCAAAAAAAACAAGCCTGGAGATTTCTGTGAGCTCTCTGATTCCCAAGAAGAGGAAAGGAAGAAAATTAGTAAAATGGCTTAGTGAAGCTAAGCCTGTGGGCAGACTACCCTGAGTTACCTGTTCTTCACTCTGCCTGTATTTTTCAATATCTATTTATAATACTGCCTGAAATGCCACTAGGCAGAGCAATTTGGGTTTAGTACTGTCCCCAGACGTGGGCAGTTGGTGTCCTGCCTTGGGCCTCAGGCTTTAGTGGGCTCTGCCTTGTCCAGCCACTCTGACTATGCTGCCCCCACCACGCACTGCTCTGGAAGGACCAAGGAGACTGTTGTCAGGGGGACTGTGCCAGTCACCTTGTCTAGACCACACTCTGGTAACCAGAATCCCATTACCCTGCCCAAACAGCTCTGAGCCCCTCCTAGGACCTGCCCAGTCTTCTCCTCATGCTCGTGAGAGCAGAGCCATGTACCTAGGCATGGCACCCTGGGCAGAAGGGTGCCTAGGAGTTGCCTGTTGGGAGGATTGTTTACAGACCCTCTATATATAAGCTGGGGTGTCACATCCACATGCACAACGCCATCCACAGTGAGTTACAGAATGGTGGGGGGTGGGCCTAGGGCCTCCATGTGTACTCTTCCCCGACCCAAACATGCTTTGGGTAGGCAAGCTTGGGTTAGCAATATTTCTTTTAAAAGGGACTACAATACTAACTCATTAGTATGAAATCAGTTTACAAACTCACCATTGGACTCTACCACTATAGATAATGTCAGCAAAAAGAGTCAAACTCTGTAAAATATTTGAAGAGGTTTATTCTGAGCCAAATATGAGTGAGCAATACCCATGACACAGCCCTCAGGAGTCCTGAGAACATGCGCCCAAGGGGGTCAGGCTACAGGTTGGTTTTATGTAATTTAGGAAGATATAAGCTATCAGTCAATACATGTTAAGATGTGTATTGGTTCAGTCTGGAAAGGTGGAACAACTGGAAGTGGTGGGTAGGGGGGTGCTTTCAGGTCATAGGTGGGTTCAAAGATTTTCCGATTGGCATTTGGTTATTATCTAAAGACTTGGAACCAATAAAAATGAACGTCCAGGTTGAGGTAAGGGATTGTGGAGACCAGGCTTTTATCATTCAGGTGAAGCCTCCAGGTAGCAAGGCTTCAGGGAGAAAAGAATGTAAATGTTTCTTATCAGACTTAATGAATCTGTTCCATCAGTAATTCTGAAAGGGAGGAGGTATAATGAGGCATGTCCAATACCACCTTCCCATCAAGGCCTGAACTAGTTTTTCAGGTTAACTAACTTTGGAATGCCCTTGGTTCAGATAAGGGATCCATTCAGATGGTTGGGGGACCTGGAATTTTATTTTTCATTTACAATAAGCAGGATCAAGAAGAGGTGGAGAAGACACTGAGTTATATGCCTGGGTCCTGTACCAATGCTGTGCACAATCAGACATCTAATCAATGACTCTAGCCTTGGGCTGACACCCTGAATGACATTACTATTCACCTCATGACAAGCAGCCCAATCGCAAGCCTAATGCCGAAGACAGGCATGTCTGACAAGTTTCATTGTGTAAGCCAAGTCCTGGCTTGTGTGTTTTGTTGGTAAGGATTCCAACACATTTTCTGGAGTCACAAAAAAAGGGTGCCATGATCACTTAGCCAGAACCACAATTGGAGCCAGATAGAAAAATAGCCACACATGTGCCAGGTGTTTGCCACCCTTGGTCAAGCAGAAGTATTTGAAAATTTCCTGTGGGTATTACTCTTTAGACTCAATCCTATCTTAGACTGGAAACATCCTAAAGAGGCTAAAATAAAGACTAGAATCCTAACTAAAATATCTGGGTTTTTATTTTCTGAAAACCAGAGTTACCTTCTTTCTGCTAAATCTAAGTCGAGCGGATGGTCCTTAGGAATATGCATAAAGGTGATTGCCATATTCTTCTCAACTTTTCCTCTTAAGTAATTTGTCAACTATTCATCAGTGCAGGAGCAAGAGGCTCAGAAGCCAAGCAAAATGGCTCTCAAAGAGGCGAAGATGCTGAACAGAGATTTTGGTAGTCTCTTGACATTAGAGAAATAAAAGTTGTGGTTTGAGAATGAAAAGAGAACAAGGATGTAAGAAGCCAAAATCCTGGAGAAAATGTAAATATGGAGAAGTTAACTCTGAATGGGTACCCCTTTCCCTTCAAGGCGTTTTCTGACTCTTAACATGCAAAGCAGCAGGTTAGGAAGCTGAGTCAAACTTCAGGTATTCTCTCTGAACAGGGAGATAAAAATTATTTCAAAGTCTGCCAAGGAGTTGAGATCCTAGAAGATGCCCCAAACTATTAGGTGGGATTCCTGAAAATCTATATCTTAAAAGTACATATGGGCCAGGCACGGTGGCTCATGCCTGTAATCCCAGCACTTTGGGAGGCCAAGGCGGGCAGATCACGAAGTCAAGAGCTCGAGACCATCCTGGCCGACATGGTGAAACCCTGTCTTTACTAAAAATACAAAAATTAGCCGGGCGTGGTGGCACACACCTGTAGTCCCAGCTACTCGGGAGGCTGAAGCAGGAGAATCGCTTGAACCCCGGAGGCGGAGGTTGCAGTGAGCCGAGATCGCACCACTGCACTCCAGCCTGGTGACTGAGGGAGACTCCGTCTCAACAACAACAACAACAACAAAAAGCACATGTGAATAAAAAATAGTCTTTATCAAAGCTGAAACCCAGACACCAGTTTAATCACAAAGATAAAGAGAGCTGTGCCTATTTTCACTGCATGGCAAAAAGAAGCTACATCCTCTCTGGATGAATATAATATTATCCAGATCCTATATAATTTTTCATATATATGTATGACATTTAATTTTAAAAGTATCAAGTATACTATGGGACAGGACTAGAGAAAAAAACAGAAATAAAATCAAACCCACAGATGATCCAGATATTGGCATTATCAGATACACACAGGCTTTTAAAAGATTGTATTTAATTTGTTTAAGAATATAAATTAGATGGAGAATTTCATGAGAAGAATGGAATAAAAATTGAATGCAAATTTCATAACAGATAAAAATAATAACTGAAGTTAAAAACTCAATGGATGAGCTGTGTAGAAAACTAGACATAGCTAAAAATGTCCAGCCCTTTCAGTACCCA
Source organism: Pan paniscus (assembly GCF_029289425.2). Classification (NCBI taxonomy): domain Eukaryota; kingdom Metazoa; phylum Chordata; class Mammalia; order Primates; family Hominidae; genus Pan; species Pan paniscus. The sequence goes on along the minus strand of NC_073252.2, from coordinate 138,480,993 downwards.
TATATGCTATCCACCAGGTCTGCATATATTCACCCACTAGGGGCCTGGGAACTGGGGAACTACCTATCCCATTCCAACTCTGCTGGCACCTGACCACTTCCTCCAGGGCCTGAGGTCAGGCCAACCCACCCACCCAACACCACCACAATGAACGCCCACTTACACGGGCCTAAAGGGGGGGGGTCCCCGCTTTGCAAGAAGCAGCAATACTGCCACATCAGAGAACAGGCGAGCCTTAAAGCTATCTGTATCAGTTTGAGTGATGGGGTTATGTCTGAAACCATGTCCTTGGAGAGTCACAAAACAGACATTTCCCATGGCTCTCAACCACATTGTGGTCTGGAGATAGACTACAATGTGCATTTAAACTAGGAGTCAGGAGAAGAGCTTCGGAAGACGGCAGATAGGAGGCAGGGTTAACGTGCATCTCCCACTTGGATGGACAGAACAGTGTGTGGAGATTCACACTGTGAACTTTTGTTCCAAGAACCACACACAAATGTACCAGGAAAACTGAAAGAATTGAGAGATCTTTGAAAGAAATGGCACGCTGCTGCAAACTCAGAAAGACAGGTCAATATGGTTGGCTGTGTCCCCACCCAAACCCCATCTTGAGACATAGTTCCCATAATCCCCACGTGTAATGGGAGGGAACTGGTGGGAGGTAGTGTAATCATGCGGGCAGTTACCCTCATGTTGTTCTCATGATAGTGAGTTCTCATGCGATCTGATGGTTTCATAAGGGGCTTGTCCCCCTTTTTGCTGGACACTTCTTTTTGATCCCACAATGTGAAGAAAGACCTATTTGCTTCCCCTCTACCATGATTATAAGTTTCTTGAGGCCTCCCCAGCCATGGTGAACCATGAGTTAATTAAACCTCTTCCTTTATAAATTACCCAGTCTCGGGTATGTCTTTATTAGCAGCTTGAGAACAGACTAATACACAGGTGAAAAACTGTGAATTCCCAAAGTGTGAGCGGGGGAAACCTGCCTCTGAACACACATCCCCACTGGGGAATCTGAAAACCCAGATCACCAGAGAAGGACTTAACCTTACCTACAGCTTGAATGGATTTAGAGAGCCACACGAAATATAAAAGTAGAAACAGCAGTGGGAAGAGACTTGCAGCCACTCCCAGTCTCCTGCTCAAGCTAGGGGAAACCATCCCTGATTCACAGGGGTCCTTAGGGAAGGCAGCCAGCAGAATTAGGGAGGGGTCACAGGGTGAAAGAAGCTTCCAAGTGAATTTTGTGATAATCTCTATTGGGCATGGACTTCCTTGAATAGAATCCAGGATGGAGACTACTGGGGGAGTGAACAGGAACTGCTGCAGATACAAGTGCAGAAGCTGCCACCATTGTGAGCAGATGGGGAGGGGCAAGGCCCGAAAGCCCTGCTTGCTTTCTCAGCAGGGAATCTTATGGCCTGGGGCAAGTCTGAGTTCTCTGTGCAGGCTGCCCGGATATAAACTCAGTGCCATTAGCGGGGCACTGTGGGAGTGAGATTGGCCTCACCAACTGCATAGGAGCTGGGTAAGGCCTTTTGCTACCAGCTATCCCCTACTTCCCTGGTGAACAATACTGCTAAGTAGAGGCAGCCATACTTTCCCCTAGAACATAACTCCATTGGCTTCAGAACCACCCCTCCTTCCCCCACAGTGGCCATGGCAAGCCCTGTCCAAAAAGAGTGAGCTCAGGCCTGCCTAGCCCTCCCCCAACCTGATGGTATTTCTCTACGCACTCTGGTAGCCAAACACAAAAGACATAAACCCTAGGGAGCTTTGTGCCCCCCTTCCACCATTGCGTGAGAAACCAGAACACTTCCCCTAGCCAATGTAGGGCAAGCTTATATCCCACTGCTAATACTGTAGCTGGTGCTCTCTTCCAAGTGCTACCCCCTGGCTGGAGGCCAACCAACTCAGCCGATTACAGAAACTCATGAATAACACTGCTCCCAAGAAGAAGAAATCAACAGCTAATTCCACTGCCTACAACATGTGGGCTAACCAGAGGTCCTGAGTCCATCTGAGTGGCAACTTCACTGCTAGCATAACCAGCATTTGAGAAAGCACACTAAACATATCTACAACCAAAGATCCTCACAGAGTCTATGTTTCTCCCCTGCCACCTCCACCAGAGCAGGTGCTGGTATCCATGGCTGGGAGACCTGAAGCCTGGTCACATCACTGGACTCTTTGTAGGCATTCCCTAGCACCAGCCCAGTGCCTGTTAGCTCTGCTGGGTGGCTGGACACAGAAGAACAGTAACAATCGCTGCAGTCCAGCTCTCAGGAAGCCGCATCCCTAGGGGAAGGGGGAGAGCACCATATCAAGGGATCACCCTGTAAGACAAAAGAATCTGAAAAGCAGATATTTTGGCTGGTGGGTAGTTTCTCACAGCAAAGACCCAATTGTAGTCCTGGGTGCAGTAGGGAAAGTCTTGTAGGATACGATGAATTTCTCTGAGTTTCTCTTCAAAAGTTTAGCCTGCTAACTTCCTTGCCCTTTGTCCTCAAATCTAACTTTCTTGTTCTCCATGCCACCTTGCTCCTAGTTACTGTAAACAGCCTACCCCCTTCCCGTCAGCTCTAATCAATAACTCACATCTTTTCTCTTAGTTACCTGCACCCATTGTTCCCCCAAAACTGTACATCTCACATGCTTCACCACTGTACCTCATGTCCCCCTTCCCTTCCATATTTAGAAAAATATTTACAAGTAGCTAATCAGGTCAGTTTAGATTGTGTGGTCCAACCCCAGCCCATGGGGAAGTGACACAGAGGTAGGAATTGCATTAACAATAAAACCCCCCTGCTTTCCTTTGTTCCCTGTGCTCTTGCGACCCTGATTGACACGAGTAGCACCCTTCTGCAGAAGTAAATTGCTTTGCTGAGAAAACTTTTGCCTGAGTGCTGGTTTCACTTTGTGGTACCAAGCATTTATTTCTAGAGCATTTTTATCTCCAACAATCTGGGGGCTCATCCGGGATTCCCATTCTCCTCTGGGGGCTTGTGCAGGTTTCCCATTCTCCTCTGAGGAAGGGCCTCTAGTCCTCTCCTGTGAGGAGATGTGCCCCGCTGCCTAGTTGTGGTGGCCTCAAGGGTAAAGGAATGAGACCCACACAGTGAGACAAATAAACCCAAACTCTCAGCAATGCAAGGAATAAAAAAGCTGGCAGCTTGAAGAAATGAGGCTCACATACCGTGGCAACCAGGTAACTCTGTGCACACACTAAAGTAAGAAAAGTCGCAGGGGCAACAAAGTATTTCCTTGGTGGTCAGAATTCTGGAGGTTGAAAGTGTGTATGAATGATCACAAGCACTACTATTTGTGGTGCTGTTTGTGTGAGTGGTACTAAGTACTACTGCTGTGCAGAGTGAGTGAGTCCAATCTGCAGTTCTGTGGTCACCTTATACAGCTTAGGGCAGCCCTTTGGGGGTCCCATCTGGGGTTTATACTGACCCACCATCAATGCTAAGAAGGACATGAAATATTCCCGCCAAGGAAGCAGCCAGAGTGGATGAAGTGAAAGTAAAGTGCAAAGAACCTCCAGCAGGTAAGGCTAAAGGATAGGCATGAAATCCTTAATATGAAGGATTGAGCCTTAACAAGTCCCCCAAGGAATAATAGGCAAGAAATTTCTAATATGAAAAATTGAGCCTCAATAAGCCTCCAGAAAAGGATAGGCAAGAAATTTCTAATACGAGGGACTGAGCCTAACTAGGATCCAACATAAGACATACCCCAAGCAAGACAAGGAATACAAAAGATAAAGATGATACTACAAATACCTCCTCCAATAGTCCCCTAACTTTCATGTGAAAATATTAGAAAGATAATGAAAAGTTAGAAAAGCCATTTCCCATGCCTAAATACTCTAGCACATAGGATCCCCTAGACCGTCTTCCCCTCTCAGTGCCCTCAACCCTTCCCCTCAAGCAGTCGTTTCCGTCCCTGACCCCACTTCAGATCCTTCGCCTGTCCAGGCACCTAAGTCACCAGGCAGCTTTTGTTAGGTTGTCAGTGTCAAAGATCTGCCACAATGTGTCGTCGGCATTGTCTGGCCCCTGTTGCACCCCCATGATTGGCAGAGCCCACACTCCTGCCCCCCAGCTGGTCCGGCATCCAGGCACCATGTCAATGGCGCCTCCACAGGACATGCAGATCGGGCCACAGCCCACACCCTGAGCAGCCTGTATTATAGGACGTCTGCCTTACTTCTGCCAGGGCCAAGTAGTGCAAGGCTTCGGCTGAAGCTCCAGGCAGCTAGGCACCCCCACAGCTAATTTTCCTAAGCAAGTAAATAATCTTCCAGCTGATATATCCACTAGCATTTGTTGTAGTTGAGCCAGTGTTAGAAGTAGAAATGTACCACTAGAAAAGTATTACTTGTGTGTAAATATGAAACTATTCTATTTAAAAAAAAAGGATGATTTACATTAACTACTAATACTTCACTTGACCCAGCAAGTTTCTTAACAAGAGATCCAAATCTAGGAGAAATTCCTTTCAGGACAAGACAATACTTGTTTATAGATGATTCCTCCCAAGTGATTGAAGGAAAAAGACACAACAGGTGTTCAGTAATTGATAGAGAAGCTCTTAAAGAGAGTCAGGAAAATTGCCTAATAATTAGTCTGTTCAAACTTGTGAGCTGTTTGCACTTAGTCAAGCCTTATACATTTAAAAAAGTTTTAGACTGAATAAAGTCTTATTAATAGTAAAGGCCAAAACCTTGTTCATAAGGAGTTAATCACCCAAGTATTGAATAACCTTCAGTGCCAGAAGAAATAACTATTGTCTGTCCATGTCCCTGGACACCAGAAAAAGCTTGTCTTTCAAGAATCAAGGAAATAACGTAGCAGATCAGATAAGTCAAGCAGGCCTCTGTTTCTTCTGAAATGTCTGTTTTCCACTTAACTCCTTACCTTCCTCCTCCTACCCTGATCCCTGTTTTCTCTGCCACTGAGAAAGAAAAGCTAATGAAAAATAGATGCTAGAGAAAGCTCAGAATGAACTTTCTCTACCTTGTTAACAAACAGGACAACAAAAAGATATCCTGTCCCATCTGCATCAGAAGACCCACTAGGGACCCCAAACCATGTGTAACACAGTTCTTAAAATTTATAAATGTATAAGAATTTATACCCTGGCCAAACAAGTTACAGATAGTTGCTTACTGATAAACGAACTACAAAAGAAATTACCCCTCAGGAGAAGGAGTCCAAGCTTAAGACCACTCCAAAGTACCTAAATTGATTACAGAGACATCTCCAATAAGTCATCTAAAATACTTACTAATGGTAACAAATCACCTCACTCACTAAGTCAAAGCTATTCCCTTTGCAGATGCAATAGCCAATAATACAGTTATAGCATTAATTGAAAATATAGTGTCCAAGTTTAAAATCATTAAAAAGCTATCCCAAGCCCTAGACATTAAATATCATACTCCTTGGCACCCATCTTCATTAAGGAAAGTAGATAAGACAAATCAGATTTTAAAGAACCACTTAACCAAATCAGTTCTAGAGACTCAGTTACCATAAACCAAATACCTTCCTGTTGCCCTGTTAAAAATCTGGACTGCCCCTCAGAAAGTATTAGCCTTTCTCCTTATGAGATAGTCTAGAGAGTGCCTTATTTACACTCCACTGCTGACCTTCCCACATTTAAAACAAAAGACCAATTCCTCAGGAATTACATACTTGGTCTCTCCTCTACTTTCTCTTTTCTTAAAACCAAAAGTCTCATAGTATAAGTGCCATCTCTAGAGTTCCCGGCACATCAGCATCAGCCCAAGGATCATGTCCTCATCAAAAGCTAGAAAGAAGGAAAACTCAAGCCAACCTGGGAGGGACCTTACCTAGTGCTTCTAACCACTGAAACTGCAGTCTGGACAGCAGAAAAAGGATGGACCCATCACACCCAAGTCAAGAAAGCACCGCCACCCCTGAAGTCATAGGCCATTATCCAAGAGGAGAACTCCCTCAAACTAAAGCTAAGAAAAGTTTAACTCTCTTTCATCTATTCTATTATTCTTTCTTCTTTCCTCATTCTATTGCTGACCTTGTTATCAAGGTAACTAAGTCAGACTCACCCCATATCATTACCTTTGATGCTTGCCTTGTTATACCTTGTGAGGAGTACGAACAATGGCAAAGGCAAATCTCTACCTTAGAAAAATATCTCTACCACTTCAGAGAAGCCACTGACCCTGCACCTTGCTCATGGCGGAGGTACCAAGACACCCCAAGTTAAGAAATATGTTCTCAAAAGGCAGATGTCATCCTAACCACCAGAGAACATGGCAGGACTTCCCCACAAAAGGCTGTACCAACCTAAATCTTACCTCCGCCTTTCCAAAAGAACCACCCCCTCTAACTGTCAACCTTACCGTTGGATCAGTGATTATCTCCATTAATGCCCCTACCTCCACCAACCCTGCACCCCCTTTAGAATGCTTTTACAGCTTAGGAGCAGAGGACAATAGATACGACCCTATAGGCTTTTTCAAAATATGCTTTATTGCCCCCCTTCCCTTCTCCTTCTAAACCTTCTACCCTGTCCGACAACAATGCCAAAGTAAATATTGTAGAAGTGAAGGATCTAAGACAAACTCTAGCAGTTGAAACAGGATATCAAGATGTAAATGCCTGGTTGGAATAGATCCAATATTCCATCCACATGTTAAACAAAAGCAATTGTTATGCTTGTGCGCATGGCAGACCAGAGGCCCAGATTGTCCCCTTTCCACTAAGACAGTCCTTCAGTCTACCAGACATAAGCTGTATAGTAGCTCTTTTCCAGGATTCCACAGCCTGTGGCAACAAGTCATGCCAAGCTCTCTCTCTGTTACATCCTGAAGTTCAACACCCTGAAGGCAGCCCCCAAGGGCCATCCAGCTTCCATCTCCCAACATCAATTTCACCTTGTGTCTCACACAACAGGGGGAGAACTTGGTATTCCTTAGAAGCTTAACAAGATGTAGTGAGCTCAAGCCCTTCCAAGAGCTTACCCATCAGTCTGCCCTTAGTCATCCTCGAGCAGATGTATAGTAGTATTGCAGTGGACCCTTAATGGACACCCTGCCAAGTAACTGGAGCAGCACTTGTGCTCTTGTCCAATTGGCTATCCCTTTCACTCTAGCATTTCATCAACCAGAAAAAGAAAAACCACAACACTGAAAAATAAGAGAAGCCCCTTATGGGTCTTTTGACTCTCAAGTTTACATAGATGCCATTAGAGTCCCACAGGGAGTGCCTGACAGATTCAAAGCCCATGACCAAATAGCTGCAAGATTTGAATCTATATTTTTACAGATAACTATTAATAAAAATGTAGCTTAGATAAATTACATCTATTATAATCATCAGTGGTTTATTAATTACACCAAGGATGCTATCAAAAGAGTAGCTGGCCAATTAAGGCCTACTAGCCAAATGGCTTAGGAAAACAGAATAGCTCTAGACATGTTATTGACCAAAAAGTAGAGTTTGTGTTATGATTAAAACCCAGTGTTGTACCTTCATCTCAAACAACAATGACCCCAATAGGAGCATAACAAAGGCCTTGCAAGTACTTTTCGCTTTATCCAATGAATTAACTAAAAATTCTAGAGTCAATGACCCTATTTCAGGATAGCTAAGAAAGTAGTTTAGTAAATGGAAAGGAATCATAGCCTCAATTCTTATTTCTCTTGCTTTCATAATAAGTGCATTCATTCTTGTTAAGGTTGTGTCATACCATGCATCCGTAGGCTCATACAAAGGATTGTACAAACAGTACTTACTAAAGCTTCCCTTATTTCTCTTCCACCTTATTCAAGTAAGCTTTTCCTTTTAGAAAATCAAATCGAACGGCAAAGCCAAGACTTGTTAAAAAAGTTTGAAGAGGCCGGGCATGCTGGTTCATGCCTGTAATCCCAGCACTTTGGGAGGCCGAGGCGGGTGGATCATGAGGTCAAGAGATGGAGACCATCCTGGCCAACATGGAGAAACCCCATCTCTACTAAAAATACAGAAAAAAAAAAATTGCCAGGAGTGGTGGCAGGCGCCTGTAGTCCCAGCTACTCGGGAGGCTGAGGCAGGAGAATCACTTGAACCCGGGAGGCAGAGGTTGCAGTGAGCCAAGATAGTGCCACTGCACAATCTTGAAGATAACATCAGAAAAACACTTCTGTACATTGGCTTATGCAAAGAATTGATGACCAAGAACCCAAAAGCAAATGCAACAAAAACAAAAATAAATAAATGGGATCTAATTAAACTAAAAAGCTTCTGCACAGCAAAAGAAATAATCCACGGAGTAAATAGACAAGTCATAGAGTGGAAGAAAATATTCACAAACAATGCATTCGACAAAAGACTAAAATCCAGAATCTATAAGGAACTCAAACAAATCAGCAAGAAAAAAAAATTCCATCAAAAAGTGGGAAAAGGACATGGATAGACAATTCTCAAAAGAAAATATACAAATGGCCCACAAACATAAGAAAAAATGCTCAACATCACTAACTATCAGAAAAATGCAAATTAAAATCACAATGCGATACCACCTTACTCCTACAAGAATGACCATAATTTAAAAATCATAAAATAATAGATGCTGGTGTGGATGTGGTGAAAAGGGAACACTTTTACACTGATGAGGGAAATGTAAATTAGTACAACCACTATGGAAAACAGTATGGAGATTCCTTAAAAATTTAAAAGTAGAACTACCATTTGATCCAGCAAGGAAAAGAAGTCATTATATGAAAATGACACTTGCACATTCATATTTACAGCAGCACAATTTGTAATTGCAAAAATATGGAGCCAACCAAATGTCCATCAACCAATGAGTAGATAAAAAAAAATGCAGTATATATACACCATAAAATACCTCTCAGCCATAAAAAGAAATGAAATAATGGCAATTGCGGCAACTTCTACGGCGTTGGAGACCATTATTCTAAGTAGAGTAACTAAAAAATGGAAAATCAAATATCGTATGTTCTCATTTATAAGTAGGAACTAAACTATGAGGATGCAAAGGCATAAGAATGATATGATGGACCTTGGAGACTCAAGAAGGGTGGGAGGGGATGAGGCATAAAAGACTAATGGCACAGTGTACACTGCTCGGATGACAAGTGCCCCAAAATCTCAGAAATCACCACTTAAGAACTCTCCATGTAATAAAAAATCACCTATTCCCCAAAAACTATTAAAATAACAAAATTTTAATATAAATAAATAAACTATGAATCAGAAGCCCTGTAACAGGGGTGTGATAGGGAAACGAATCAAGTTCCTGCCTACCTGGGATGGGGAGCAGGTACACCACCCTTACCCCCTCTCAGAGGCTCCAGGCACTTCACCAGGAGCTCCTCCCAGCCACCCTCAGCAGGGCTGGTGCCTGCACTTGCCACTGGGGTATTCATGGGCAAATCAGGGCCTCAATCTCTGCCCAGCTGTGTTTCCCCACTCCCACAGAACAGGAAGCTCAGAGCACCAGGCACTCCACTGTCTAGCCCTTCACCTGAAACAACAGAGAGCACCTCACAGTAAACAAAGAACAGGTACACACCTACCTGCTTGTGCTGCAGCTGACTCTTACCCACAAGCACCATCTACTGGCCTGTAGGGCAAACCACACAGCCCAATATAAAATCCGCCAATAGAAGTGCATAGGGCTATAGAAACAAAGCCCAAAGACTCTACCCAATCCACTCCTCTCCAGATGAGAAGGAACCGGTGTAAGAATTCCGGCATCATGAAAAACCTGAATGTTGCGGTACCACCAAAGTATCACTATGTCTCCAGCAATGGCCCCTAATCAAAATGAAAACCCAGAAATGACAGATAAATAATTCACCAGCACTTTGGGAGGCCAAGGCAGGCGGATCACAAGGTCAGATTGAGACCATCCTGGCTAACACGGTGAAACCTCGTCTCTACTAAAAATACAAAAAATTAGCCAGGCGTGGTGGTGGGCGCCTGTAGTCCCAGCTACTCGGGAGGCTGAGGCAGGAGAATGGCGTGAACCCGGGAGGCGGAGCTTGCAGTGAGCCGAGATCGCGCCACTGCACTCTAGCCTGGGCAACAGAACGAGACTCCGTCTCAGAAAAAAAAAAAAAAAAAAGAATTCAAAGCGTGGATTGCAAGGAAGCTCAACAAGATCCAAGATGAGGCTGAAAATCAACACAAAGCAACTTCAAAAGCAATGCAGGAAACGAAAGAAGAGATAAACATCTTAAGAAGAAATCAATCACAGCTACTGGAACTGAGAAACTCATTTAAGAAATTTCAAAATATAATGGAATGCATTAACAAAAGGCTACATGAAGTAGAAGAAAGAATTTCAGAGCTTGAAGACTGGTCTTTCAAACTAACCCAGCTGGACAAAAATAAAGACAAAAGAACATTAAAAAATTAACCAAGTCTCCAAGAAAGATGGGAGTATATAAAGCAATGAAACCTGCAAATTATTGGCATTCCTATGAGAGAAGGAGAAAAAATAAACAACCTGGAAAACATATCTGAGGAAATAATTCAAGAAAATTCCCTAATCTTGTTAAAGAGGTAGACATCCAGATACAAGAAATCCAGAGGACACCTGCCAGATAATATACAAAATGAGCATCACCAAGGCATATAGACAGAGACTAAGTTCAACCCTAAAGAAAAATTCTTTAAGGCAGCTAGAGCAAAAGGTCAGATCACATACAATGGGAACCTCATCAGGCTAAAAGAGGACTTCTCAGCAGAAACCTTACAAGCCAGAAGAGATTGGGGGCCTTATTTTTAGCATTCTCAATGAAAAGAAATTCCAACCAAGAATTTAATATTCCACCAAACTCAGCTTAATAAGCGAAGGAGAAATAAAATCCTTTCCAAACAAGTAAACTCTAAGGGAATTTGTTAACACTAAACTAGCCTTATCAGAGGTCCTTAAGAAAGTTCTAAAGATGGAAATGAAAGAATAAATCTGATACCACAAAAACACACAAGTGTATAACCACAGAACCTATGAAGCAACTACACCATCAAGTCTACAAAACAACCAGCTAACAACATGATGACAGGATTAAAACTACACTTATCAGCCGGGCACAGTGACTCACACCTGTAATCCCAGCACTTTGTGAGGCCGAGGTGGGTGGATCACTTGAGGTCAGGAGTTTGAGACCAGCCTGGTCAATATGGTGAAACCCTATCTCTACTAAAAATACAAAAATTAGTTGGGCATGGTGGTGGGTGCCTGTAATTCCAACTACTTGGGGGAATGAGATAGGATAATTGCTTGAACCCAGGAGGCAGAGGTTACAGTGAGCCGAGATCACACCACTGCACTCCAGCCTGGGTGACAGAGCAAGACTCCATCTCAAGAAAAAAACAAACAAACAAACAAACAAAAAACCCTCACTTATCAATATTACCCTTGAATGTAAATGGTCTTAACACCCCACTTAAAAGGTACAGAGTGGCAAGTTAGATAAACAAGTCCCATGTGTCTTCAAGAGATCCATCTCATATGTAATGATACCCAGGGCTCAAAGTAAAGGGTTGAAGAAAGATCTGTCACACAAATGGAAAACAAAAAAGAGCAGAGGTTGCCATTCTTAATATTGATAAAACAGACTTTAAACAAACAATGATCAAAAAGGTCAACAAAGGGCATTAAATAATGATAAAGGGTTCAATTCTACAAGAAGACGTAACTATCCTAAACATATATGCACCCAACATTGGAGTACCCAGATTCATAAAACTAGTACTTTTAGACCTATGAAAAGACATAGACAGCCACACTATAATAATGGGGGACTTCAACATCCCACTGATTGTGTTAGACAGATCATTGAGGCAGAAAACTAACAGAAATTCTGGACTTAATTTTGACACTTGAACAACAGGACTGAACAGACACCTACAGAACACACAACCCATCAACCAGAGAATATACATTCTTCTCATCTGCACACAGAACATACTCTAAGATCAACCACATGATCAGCCATAAAGCAAGTCTCAATGGATTCAAAAAAGTTGAAATCATACCAACCATACTTTCAAATCATAGTGGAATAGTAATACTAATCAATACCAGAAGATCTCTCAAAACCACACAGTTACATGGAAATTAAATGACTTACTCATGAATGACTTTTGGGTAAACAATGAAATTAGGCAGAAATCAAAAAATGCTTTGAAATAAATGGAAACAGAAGCATAACATACCAACATCTCTGAGATGCAGCAAAAGCAGTGTTAGAAGGAAAATTTATAGCTATAAAGGCCTGCATCAAGGAGTTAGAAAGATCTCAAACTAACAGTGTAATATTGAACCTAGAGGAACTGGAATAATAAGAACTAACCCCAAATCTAGTAGAAGAAAAGAAATAACTAAAATCAGAGCAGAACTGAGTACAGTTGAGACCCCAAAATCTATACAAAGGATCAACAAAACTAAAAGATGGTTTTTTGAAAGGTTAAACAAGATCAATAGACCACTAGCTAGATAATCAAATAAAAAAGAGAGAAGATCCAAATACGCACAATCAGAAACGACAAAGGTGTCATTATGACTGATCCCACAGAAATACAAAAGATACTCAGAGACTATTATGACCACCTTTCTGCACACAAACTAGAAAATTTAGGGGAAGTGGATAAATTCCTGGAAACACACAACCTCCCAAGGCTGAATCAGGAAGAAATCAAAACCCTGAACAGACCAACACTGAGTTCTGAAATTGAATCAAATAAAAAACCCAGCAACCAAAAAGAGCCTTGGACCAGATGAATTCACAACTGAATTCTACCAGACATACAAAGAAGAGCTGGCACTAATCCTACTGATACTATACCAAATAATTGAGGAGAAGAAACTCCTCCTCAACTCATTCTACAAAGCCACCATGACTCTGATACTAAAATATGCCAAAGACACAACTAAAAAAGAAAAATACAGGCCAATATCCCTGCTGAACACAGATGCAAAAATCCTCAACCAAATCCAGAAACACGTCAAAAAATTAATTTGCCATAATCAAGTGGGCTTTATTCCTAGGATACAGGGTTAGTTCAACACATATGCAAATCAATAAATGTGTTTCACCACATAAACAGAATTAAAAATAAAAACCATATGATCATCTCAACAGATGCAGAAAAAGCTTTTGATAAAATCTGACATCCATTCATGATAAAAACCCTCAACAAACTAGGCTTCAAGAGAACATACCTCAAACTAATAAGAGCCATCTATGACAAACACAGCCAACATTATACTGAATAAGCAAAAACTGGAAGCATTCTCCTTGAGAACTAGAGCAAGACAAGGATGCCTACTATCTCCACTCCTACTTAACGTGGTACTGGAAGTCCTAGCCAGAGCAATCAGGCAAGAGAAAGGAAGAAAAGGCATCCAAATAGGAAAAGAAGAAGCCAATTTTCCCTTTGCTAATGATATGATTGTATACCTATGAAACCCTAAAGATACTGCCAAAAGGGTCCCAAAATTGATAAATAACTTCAGTAAAGTTTTAGGATACAAAATCAATGTACAAAAATCAGTTGTATTTCTATACATCAATGGTATTCAAGTTGAGAGCAATCAAAATGCAATTCCATTGACAGTAAACACACACACACACACACAAACACACACACAAAATATCTAGGAATACAGATAACAAAGGAGGTGTACAGATAACCAAGGCATATGTACCCTCTGAACCTGAAAGTCGAAATCAAAAAATATTTTCATTAAAATAAAAGCTTGACCTAATTGGCTTATGTAGAATCTCATCTCCAACACCTGGTGAAATATTCAACACCTTTCTCCTAAGACATAGACAAGGTTGACCTCTATCACCACTTCTCTTTAATATTATTGGTTGGTGCAAAAGTAATTGCAGCTGTAGACTGTGAATTTTAAATCCTTATAACTAGGCTCATCTTTATTAATCAGAATAGAAACCATTGCAAACAACACACTTTTGCCAACAAGAAATTTGTTTATTCCTCTAGCATAAAAAATCTGTGCTTCAGGATTTGACAAACTCTTGGAAAGCATTTTCTGCATCCTGCTGGTTGTGAAGTATTTTCCCTGCAAAAAGTCATTGAGATGCTTGAAGAAGTGGTAGTCCGTTGGTGAGAGATCAGGTGAATATGGCAGATCAGGCAAAACTTCATAGCCCAATTCATTCAACTTTTGAAGCGTTGGTTGTGTGATGTGTGGTCGGGCATTGTCCTGGGGAAGAATTGGGCCCTTTCTGTTGACCAATGCCGGCTGCAAGTGTTGGAGTTTTCGGTGCATCTCACTGAGGCACCCACTTATCGAGCTTTTTCACCTTTCCAATTTGCTTCAAATGCTGAACAACCATAGAATGGTCAACGTTGCTTTCTTTGGCAGCTTCTGGTGTAGTTGTAAGAGGATCAGCTTCGATGATTGCTCTCAATTGGTTATTGTCAACATTCGATGGCTGGCCACTATGCTCCCCATCTTCAACTGTCTCATCTCCTTTGCAAAACTTCTTGAGCCACCACTGCACTGTATGTTCGTTAGCAGTTCCAAATGCATTGCTGATGTTGTGAGTTGTCTCCACTGCTTTATGACCATTTTGAGCTCAAATAAGAAAATCACTTGAATTTGCTTTTTGTATAACATCATTTCCATAGTCTAAAATAAACATAAAATAAACAGCAAGTAATAAGTCATTAGCAAAACAACATAAAGTGAGAAATGTGCATTAAAATGATATATAACATAACCCCATTTATTTAAGAATTATTCCAATATCAAACGGCAAATGTCAACAATGCAAAAACTGTGATTATGTTTGCACAAACTTACTAAAGGTCCTAGCTGGGGCAAGAATTCAAGAGAAACAAATAACATTGTAAGGATTAAAAAAGAAGAAGGAGAAACAAAACGGTCACTCTTTGTAGACGATATGATGGTGTAGCCAAATAATCCAAAAGCTATTGAAATTAATAAGGGGATTTAGATGGTGGCTGAATATAATCAATACACAAAATTTATTTTAGTTATTTACACCAGAAACTAACAAACTAGCAAAGAAACTTTGAAAGCCATACCACCTACAGAAGCGTCCAGAAACATAAATCTCAAAATAAATTTAACAAAATATGTGTTAAGACACTCCCAGCCAAGTTGGGAGGATCGCTTGAACCCAGCAGTTCAAGAATAGCCTGGGAAACATGGCATCTCTACAAAAAACACAAAATTAGCCGGGGTTGGTGGTGCACACCTGTAGTCCCAGCTACTTTGTAGACTGAAGAGGATCACCTGAGCCTAGCAGGTGGAGGTTGCAGTGAGCTGTGATCGCCACCACCGCCCTCCAACCTGGGCAACAGAGTGAGACCTTGTCTCAAAAAAACCTCAAAAAACAAAAAACCTCTACACTGATAATTACAAAATGGTTTTGAAGGAAGGTAAAGAAAACTTAAACAAATGGGAGAATATATTTAAGGAACACGGCTGTGCTTTGATCAAGGAATAGGCTGACGCGGACACCCGGGCCAGAGTTACTCAGGGAGTTTAGAGTGCAGGCGTATAACTCCACTTGTTATCACAGCCATGTAGCCATAACATGAGAAGGCCATCTCTCGACCTATGCCACTATTGTCTGTAAAAGGTATAATTGCCCTGCTGACACTGCACAGGCGCTGATGCCAAGAGAAAGAGAGAGCCAAAGCTGTCGGTCTTTGCAGATACACATAGGGGAGTCAGAACACAGCTCTGCTCACTCATGCCCAAAGAGAGAAAGAGTTAAGCTGCTGACCCTGAAGGCAAGGGAGAGCTGGCCATGCACGCAGCTATGTGGGAGCTGCAGGACTAAGCAGCTGAGACAGGGCAGACAGTGTGAGAAAGCTGTTGATGAGAGCTGCTGCTGAGTAAATTCATCTTTCACCTGCCCACAGCCTCCTGAGTGTTCTTTCTGCTCATCCACCCACTCCCTTCGGACCTCAATATGACATTTGGCGTAGTCATGAACCTGACAATATATTACATTCATGGATTGGAAGGCTCAATATTATAAAGATGTCCATTTTCTCCTAATGAATCTATAGACAAAACTCCAGTCAAACTTCCGTTTCGTTTTGTTTTAGTGGAAATAAACCTGGTTCTAAAATTAATAGGGCAATAGCCTAGAATATCCAAGGCAGTCTTAAAGAGCAGAGTTCGAAAACTACTGAATACTAAACCTTATATTTAAGTTGTAATAATTAAGACAATGTGGAATTGGCACAGGTGAAACAGACCAATAGAATAGATTGAAGAGCTCGAAACAGACACATACATAAAACGTTTGATTTAGTACAAAAGTTGCAATGAAGAGCATTGGAGAAAGTTCAGTCTTCCCAACAAATGGTGATGGTCAATCCATATGAAAACAGACTTTTCCTCATTCCCTCAAGGTCAATATTGGTGGTGCTTATTTAGCAAGTTCAAGTAGAAATCCCAAAAGGATTTTTTTAAACTTTGCCACAGTTGCCACACCATATGGAGCCTCAGTATCAGGGCTTCTCACGTCCCATCCTCTCTGAGATTCAGAAACAGCTGGACAGCCCTTGGCCTCAAGGAGACAGATTTGTAGAGCCAGCACTCATGAAGGTCAGGCAGTTCCACTGGCAAGTGTCCTCATCCAATAAGGTCAGGTGTCCCAAGAGGCAGTAGGATCACTGCTAGGAAGCCTCTAAGAAAGTCTTCTGTAGGTTTCCAGGAAGATAAGAAGAGTAAGGGGCCAATAATCCCCTAAATCTTCTTAGTATTTGAGTTTTCCTGGGCTTTAGTTTGTTCCAATGTTCCACTACTAGAGCTTTCACTGATCATTCATATTGATCTTGTCTACATCTTTGTTCATTTCCCTCCATAGTTCTAGCAGAAAGCTTTGAATTTGATAATAGCCCTTACTTTCTGTCTATAGTAATAATAATAGCTTCCATTTAGTGTGTATGCAATGTACATCAAGAAAATTATGTTCAATATATTATTTCTTATTCTTGTAACAATCCTCCTAGGCTAATATTTATTATTCCCATTTGACAAAAGGGGAAAAGTAAGGAACTTGCCCAATCTCATCTAGCAAGCAGGCAGTAAAGCCAAGGTTCAACTTCAAGCCTTTTTGATTCCAAAGCCCAAGACTTTCCACTGAAACATACCGCCTCCCATGTCATCGATATGCCAGGGCTGAGACCCTAGGGATTTGCCTGGCCTGGGGTGAAGGTGGTACTTACTGGCTGCAGAACCCTTCACTGCATACTTCTGAGCTCAGCGGGGCAGTCCTCACCCACAGGAGGAGGGACTCGCAGGTGGGTGAGCTGACACACTGGGAAGGCAAAGGTCCCAGGGTGTGCAGCAACACACGCAGTATACCTGTTTTATTACTTTATTCTCTTAACTAGTTTCTTTGGATCAGGTCTACATTTCTGATCACCTCCTGAATTTACAGGCACCTACTCAAAACTTTATGAACAGCTATTTGAAACAAACCCCTTGGCAACAGAGACATTGTTCTCTGTTTCTCCAACTAGTACCTTGCTGGTCACTCCTGCTCAAGTCTCCTTTGCTGATTCCTCATTATCATCTTGATTTCCAGTGTTGAAGTGCCCAGGTCTAGGTCCTTGGTCCTCTTTTTTTTCTCCATTTGTGCTCACTAGATGATCTCATTCAGTCCCATGCATTAAATACCATCTGTATGTTGATGACTTTCCCCTGATCGAAGAATCACACACCCACTTGTTTGATTGAAATTATGACTTGGACATCTAATAGACATAGTAAATCTGATGTGTCCAAAGCTGAATTCTTTATTTCACCCACTCCCTTAAACCTGCTCCTCCCATGCTACCTCCATTCTTCCCTTTGTTCAGGCCAAATTATCTTGGAATCATTCTTGGCTGCTCTTTCTTCTACCTCCATTTCAAATATGTCAGAGAATTCTGTCAGGCCTGAACTATTCTAACCACCTCCTCTGCTATTCCCCTAGTCCCAACCACCATCACATCTTACTTGTATTTGGCAAATACCTCCTAATTGGTCTATCTGCTAGGATCATATCCCCCTACAGTTATTTTTATTTTTTATTATATATGTATAGATATATATACATACACACACACACACACACACACACATATATATTTTTCTTTTTTTTGAGACAGAATCTTGCTCTGTCGCCCAGGCTGGAGTGCAGTGGTGCAGTCTTGGCTCACTGCAACTTCTGTCTCCCAGGTTTAAAAGATTCTCCTGCCTCAGCCTCCCGAGTAGCTGGGATTACAGGCACCCACCACCACGCCCGGCTAATTTTTGTATTTTTAATAGAGCGGGGTTTCACCATGTTGGCCAGGCTGGTCTCGAACTCCTGACCTCAAGTGATCTACCTGCCTTGGCCTCCCATAGTGCTAGGATTACAGGCATAAGCCACTGAGCCCAGCCTACAGTTATTCTTTTTAAAAATGTAAGCCAGATCATACACTTCTCTGCCCAAATGTCCAGTAGCTTCCTATCACACTAATAATCAAATCCAAAGTCTTCACCATGGCCCAGATGCTCTAGCTCTGGTGGCTGCTCTAACTGGTCACTTACTGCTCTGACACATCCACCTTGTCCCTCTGATCTCTTCGTTGTTGCTTGAACATTCAAGCGCATTCCTGCCACAGAGCCTTGGTGATTGTAGTTCCGTATGCATGGACTACACTTTTCTAAGCTATAAGCATGGCTTGTTCCATCACTTCATTCTGGTCTCTGTTCAAATGCTACCTTATTAGTGAGGCCTTCCCAAGTAATGCATCAAAAACAACAGCCCCCAATTGCTGTATGTCTCCCTTATCTTTCCTCATAGCACTTATTTATTGCCTGAAATATTACCAGTGTATTTATTTATTATCTTTTTTACCCTTTCCCCTACCCCTAGTATAATTCCATGAAAGCAAATATTCTTTCACGTCCTGAAGGCCTAGAACAGTGCTTGAAGCATAGAGAGTATTGAATAATATTTGTTAAATAAATGAAACTTATATTGAGCTCCTACATGTATAAAGCACTATGCTAAAGGATGAAATAAACATGAAGTAAACACAGTTAACAAAAATCCTGTTATAAATGAGGACAGGATTATATACCCAATCATAAATTAGATTAACCCTAATCATAACTAAACAGAGGGATGGAGGGGATCCCTCTTTTAAAAGCTATACAGGGGATTGAAAATAGTAAGTGATTCCAAGTCATTACATATGTTTATTTTATGTAAAGTTTTAGAATCCAGCCTCAGAGGATGGCCAAATTCCAGTGGTGCCTTAACTGGCTCTGGGGGCAGGATAGCAGGCTGGGTGAGGGGCTAGTCTAAATTTTCATCTTAGGAGCATGGTGGAGGGAAGAGAGTATTTTCAGGCCCAACAGAGATACGAAACATTTCAATCATCTTCTCCTACCCTTCTTTCAGCTTCTGTGAAACACTGTTCTCATGGACAGTGACAATGCCTCATACTGAAAATTCACTGTTTGATTTTTTTAGTTGAATTTTCACTAGAAGAGGCAAGCTTAAATTTTCAAAGAGAACAGCTATGTATAACTCTTCTGAAACTCAGAACATAAAACTTACAGGGCAGAGGATTCCTTTGGAGAAACTTGGAGCTTGATAATCTGGAGTTTAAAAAAGGTACTAGAAAAGGAATGTTTTCTCCTACTTTCCTGAGCCTAGAGTTTTCTGTTCCTTTTCATTATATTCATAGAAACTTCTACAGGTAATAAATGTCTATATAGTAGCAACTCTAAGTACTCATTTCCAGGCTGGCACCCCCAAACCATGAAAAATTATATACTGGTAAAAGTTTTGGTCAGTACTTACAGGACTGTTTGAAATTTAAGGACCTAAGTTATTTAGCTGATTAAAATTAAGACCATATATGACAAAGTATACATGTCACAATATGGATTCCAAAGCAACTTATGAAATAAAATGAATCTAATGTGCTGAAGAGGATTGGAGCCAAGAATCTCTGAAACAGTGGTTGCCAGTTGTTAAGGACATGCCTGGAACACATGATCTAAAGGAGAAAGGGCACTTAGTTGCCCTGCTAGCTGGCCCCAGTCAAGTTAGTTATGCACATAAATTGGTTCATTTAAAATACACATTGTGCTTATGTGTGTCAGACAAGTGGAAGACACAGGAAATACATTGATGTAGCATTCTGATCCTCAAAGATCTCCCAATCTATCAGAGGATATAAATGCAAAATTAACAATTACAAAACAGTGGGGAAGTGCAATAGAAGGGACTTGTGCAGTAAATATGGAATCACTGAAAAAGTGTCTAACCACCCTGGGGGCAGGGTAGGGAGGAATAGTTAGGGAGGAAGAATGGGGAAGGCGACATCTCCTCTGAGTCTCAGGGGTGAATAGGAGTTGGCCAAACACGGAGGAGAGAAGGGCATTCCGCACAGAAAGAAGAGCATAAGAGTGAGGCAGAAGCAAGAGAGAACATTTAGGAGGAATGAAAATCAGTTTAGTGTTGCTAGGATGTAAAAAAATGTTTCTGCTTTTGCTCCCTGTCTCTTATTTTAACTCTATATATCTACCTATCTATCTATCTATCATCTATCTATCTATCTATCTATCTATCTATCTATCTATCTATCTATCTATCTATCATCTACCTATCTATCTATATCTATCATGACTTTTCATTCAGAAGTTTTAAATTTTGATCCAATAAAATTTCTCAATAGTTTCCTTTATTTCTTTTACCAACTTTGTCTGATTCAAGTATGCTTTCCCTATTCCAAGTTAATAAAAAAAATCTTGTATATTTTGTAGTGCTTTTATTATAGTTTTTTCTTTAATAGTTAGGACTTTAATTCATGTCTTTTTGTGAATGAGATTTAAAAGAGATTTCCCCCCATGTTGGAAGTGCCATTGTTTTTCATATAAAATTAAGAGTAGACAGTAGCCAAATTGTACAGTGTCCTAGATGATATAATAAAGACCTTAAATTTTGTTCAAAGTCTGATGACAATAGATTTAAGGGGTTTTTTATTATTTTAAATTTATTTCGTATCCAGATATAGTAAAACACAGTCTTTTTGGTGTATAGTTCTATGAGTTTTGACAAATTCATAAAGTCCTGTAACCACCATTGCCATGACTATGATACAGTAGAGTTTCATCACTCTCCAAAAACTCAACCCCTTTGTAGTCAAATCCTTCCCTGCTCCTGAGAACCATTGGTCTGTTCTCCTCTATAGCACTGCCTTTTCCAAAATGTTATACGAACGGAGTCACACAGTGTGTAGCCTTTTGAGTCTGGCTTCTTCCACTTAGCATAATTCATTTGAGGTTCCTCCATGGTTCCTCCATGTTTCAAGTGTCAGTATATCATTCCTTTTCATTGCTGAGTAGTATTTCATTGTTCTATAAAGATACCACAGCTTGTTTATCCATTCACTAATTGACTTTCTGAGGCCCTCCCAATTTCCAGTCTCTGAAAACTGGGGTTTAGGGAGTAAGGCTATTGTTCAAATATTATATTTTTTGCATTTCATGTTTTCTCTTTTAAAAATCATGTTTGTGCTGTTTTATAAACATGTTGATAACAACATGTAAATTTGTTTAACTGGCTTCAATGCTCACTGCCAGTCCTTTCATATTCCAACTTCTTCATTTTTTTAATTGTCTAAAATGTTTAAGTTTTTATAATTTCAAAGTCATTAGTAAATCTCAGGTTAACATAAACAACAGGTATTCAATAAATTTTTGATTAATGTAAACCTTAATATGGCCAAATACATTCAACTTGATTCTATGTTTTGTCTTAAGAACAAATTTTGGTGAATAACTTTCCTGGACAAGTGTAAAACTTGCCTTGGAATTATTTTGTTTCGCTTTGTATTATTTCACAAACAAAATCACAATCTCAAATGGTATTTTTTGAATAGATGGAAGTTGCAAAGGGAACTTAAGCTCAAATTTAGTTTTTAAATTTCAAGTATAAAAACTCCAATTACCACTGTACCATGAATATTGACTAATTCATCTAAGTAAGCATTTTTTTTTAACTATACTTTAAGTTCTGGGATACATGTGCAGAACGTGCAGGTTTGTTACATAGGTATACACGTGCCATGGTGGTTTGCTGCACCCATCAACTCATCATCTACATTAGGTATTTCTCCTAATGCTACCCCTCCCCTAGCCCCCGACCCCCTGACAGGCCGGGTGTGTGACGTTCCCCTCCCATGTCCATGTGTTCTCATTGTTCAACTCCCACTTATGAGTGAGAACATGTGGTGTTTGGTTTTCTATGCATTTTTATATGTTTTGAACCATCATTCTCAGGAAAGTCTAGAGTTTTACAAAATCTTTGAGTGCAAAATGTTTAAGGTTATTCTCCAACTATTTAGATATGACAAACACTTTTACTTCATTTTAACATGGCAATTTATTAACAGATTTTTTTTATCTAAGTTTTTCCATTTATTCAAGATCATGGAATTTAAATAAAATAAAGCTGCATTTAGAGCTGATAAGTGGATTCACAGGTGATACTTTGCCTGTTAAAATGAGCTTTTAGGCCAGGCGCGGTGGCTCACGCCTGTAATCACAGTACTTTGGGAGGCCGAGGTGGGCGGATCACTTGAAGTCAGGAGTTCAAGACCAGCCTGGCCAACATGGTGAAACCCCGCCCCTACTAAAAATACAAAAATTAGCCAGACACAGTGGCGCATGCCTGTAACCCCAGCTACTCAGAAGGCTGAGGCAGGAGAATCTCTTGAACCTGGGAGGCAGAGGTTGCAGTGAGCTGAGATACCACCACTACACTCCAACCTGGG
Source organism: Pan paniscus (assembly GCF_029289425.2). Classification (NCBI taxonomy): domain Eukaryota; kingdom Metazoa; phylum Chordata; class Mammalia; order Primates; family Hominidae; genus Pan; species Pan paniscus. Next base: position 138,458,143 of record NC_073252.2, on the reverse strand, counting down.
TGACAGAGTGAGACTCTGTCCCAAAAATAATAATAAATAAAATTTAATGTCAGGTACGGTGGCTCACGCCTGTAATCCCAGCACTTTGGGAGGCCGAGGTGGGTGGATCACAAGGTCAGGAGATCGAGACCATCCTGGCTAACACGGTGAAACCCTGTCTCTAGTAAAAATACAAAAAAAATTAGCTGGGCGTGGTGGCGGGCACCTGTAGTCCCACTACTCAGGAGGCTGAGGCAGGAGAAAGGCCTGAACCCGGGAGGTGGAGCTTGCAGAGAGCTGAGATCACACCACTGCACTGAAGCCTGGGCGATAGAGCGAGATTCTGTCTCAAAAAATAAAATAAAATAAATAAAATAAAATAAAATAAAAAATTTAAAAATTAAATGAGCTTGTGGCACCTTAACTAGTAAACTGTGAAAAGAAGAAAACTATTGATAGAGATGTTTATCTCAATATAGGCTGCAATCTATACTACTAGAAAAAACATTATTATTAAAACGGTAAATATAGTGTCCCATTTCAAAAAGACACAAATAATAAACTAGGGTCTGATCACATCCAAAATGAATCACATCCAAAATGAATAGGCTCATTCACATTGCAAACTATCTGTTAAGCAGAGCACTGTGCACCAGTTATCAGTCCCAGGGGAGCAAAACATCATACTCTGATTACCGGTTCCAGGGAAGGACTCTAAACACTTCTGCCCTTTGCATATTGACATCAGAGTAGGCAAGGGAAACACAACAAAGTCAAGTGCTGGATGGAGCAACGGGTTAGCTTTAAGAGAAGAGACAGAGCAAGACCAGCTTCAGTAGTGTGTTATGATCTCCCATGCCCAGTGGGTCTCTTCTGGCAGCTGAAGTAGGGCAGTAGGCTACACATGCCCCTCTCCTGGGGTCGACAAAGGACCCCAACCTCCCAGGGGAGTTTGAAATACTGAAAGCTGGTGGCATGCCTAAGGGCCACTAATGCATACTCTTATGCAGAACAAAGGAGTACATACTGAGTCTCAAACAGGGAAAGATATTCCTATGCAAGGTGATAAGCCCAGTGCAGGTTGTGTGGGCTCTTAGTAAGCAAGTGTGCCCAGCCCAAGGCCCATTCGTATGTGGCTAAGCAGGAATGGAGAGGCGGCATGCACAATGGCTTTCCCAACACTATCCTTTTTTTTTTTTTTCTTGCTTGCTTGATTTCTTGCTTGCCTTCTTTCTTTCCTCCTTCCTTCCTTTCTTTCTTTCTTTTATTTTCTTTTTTTTTCTTTTTTTAGACAAAGTCTCACTGTCACCCAGGCTGGAGTTCAGTGGCAGGATCTTGTCTCACTGCAGCCTCTGCCACCCAGGTTCAAGCAATTCTCCTGTCTCAGCCTCCCGAGTAGCTGGGACTACAGGCGTGTGCCACCACACCCCACTAATTTTGTATTTTTAGTAGAGATGGGGTTTCATCATGTTGGTCAGGCTTGTCTCCAACTCCTGACCTCAGGTGATCCACCTGCCTCAGCCTCCCAAAGAGCTGGGATTACAGAAATGAGCCACCACCCCCAGCCACCCAACACTATCCTAACCAGCTGTACCTGGGTGACAACTTCTGCTCAACAAGACCGTAAGTCTGAGTACCTCTATGGTTTAACCCTTGACCCTTTTTCATTTAAAAGCCATACATGTGAAAGTCATCACATAATTTTTAAAAAGATATGGGCAAAAATGAAACTTATGTGAATTCAGACTTTGATAGGTAGCTGCATCTCCCAGAACAAATATGGAGATCATAAAACAAATTAAAGTTACCGTAGGAAAATGAAATATCTATCATGCATATATAGAAACTTGATGGGTTTTAAGTAAATTTAGATAATAAGCCAAACAATTTACTAATGTAAAAAGCCACAAGTAAAGGACATAATTTGAACAGACAGCTATTTAATAACTCACTGAAGAAATATACAAAATCTGGAAACGTTTACCAAAAGTTAAAGATTGACGAATGCTATTGAAATGCAAAAGATTCCATAATATTCTGACAGGCTTTTTTTACACTCCTATCACGAAGATTTCCATTATGTTTTCCCAAATATAATCTCGAGAACACCGGACAGCTCTCACCCAGAGGCTGGTTAGGTTGACGGCTCTGGTCCTGAAAAGAACACTTCCCTCAGGAAACGGTAGTCACACCCCTCCGGTTAAATTTCAGAAGTCCTGCTGAAATACATAGAGATATAACCCTTGCATTGCTTTATTTTATTTGTTCTGACTTTTCCAGCAGGTATTTCGAACGCAGATGACATTTCTAGGTTAATTATGATGTTATTTCTATTCTTCTACCGCTTATTCTCTTGTCTCTGTACATTTCCGGGAGCTAGGGCGCAAGGGGTTGTTTGCTCTCCCACCTGCCCGGCAGGTGATAGAGGCAGGAAGGGAGCGCCGCCCGCCTGGTCTTGCACCGCGCGGGCATAGGATGCTTGGCTGGAGCTGGCGCCGACGCTGAAGGACTCGGCGCGATGCCACGAAGCCCGCGCACTTGCCCTGGATCCCTTCAAGCCGAAGCTCTGCTGCGGCAGCCAGCGCGGGTCCGGGGAGCCCCCAGCCAGCTGGAGCGGCCCCTCCAAGCCTGCAGCAGTGCGCCTCCTCCAGCCTCTTGGGCTCTTGCTTCTGATCCATAATCTCTCCATGAACAAGCCTGCATGTTCAGGTGATTTTTACCAAGTTCTGAGCTTTGCAATATCTTATAATTGGATCACTATTCTCTTTTTCATATTTATCATTTCTCTAATCAGTTTTCTTGTCCAATGTCCTCCACATTTGGGAAGTTTTCTGGTCTGTTCTCCAATCACTGATTTAAATTGCATTAGCCCCTCTAAGACAATGGCAAGTTCAGGAATGCAACTTCATTTCTGATTCAGAGTGCCTTTCTGCAGGTTTGGCATAAAATTTATTCTTGGTTATTCCTATGCTTTCTGCATCCTGGGGTCGTGCTATGCATCTTGCACAGTGCCAAGGGTGGGAAGAGGCTCTTCAAGCAGCCTGTCTCTGCTGCTTTCATGCCACATGTAGGGCCGGAGAAACTACTCTGTAGCTGCCTTTCTTTCCTCAGGACCTAGGGGTCAGGGAGGAGGAAGAGGACAGGGCATGTCTGTTCTGGGTTAAACTGTTCTTGGAAGCCATTACCCCTACCTGGGAACTCTCTCCCTTTCTGGACTTAGGTTTTGGGAAGTAAAACATAGAAAGAAAGAGTTTTCAGGACAATATACCTTTCCATCCTATCTCATATCTCCTAAAACAATAGGCATAAACCCAACTACCTGCGTGAATGAGACAAAGGGAAAGGGGGAAAATAGGGAGGAAAAAAACCTCACTGTATTACTTTTGAATAAAGTAATATTTCAAAATGCTAAGTAGCCCTCTGCAAATTGTTTATGTCTTCCACCAAAGCCCAAGTCAGATTTCCATTTGGCTATTTAAATTTTGATTTACCTGCATTTCCTTCTTGTCTCTCCAGATTCCTTTTCTTCTCAACTTGTCTGCATCTTATCTTAATTTTCATTGAAGCATGATTTCTCTTTGGGCTTTCTGCTCCATTTTTCAAAAATCATGTCTTCTTTACATCACTTTTAATATACTACACAATTTTTCTGAAATTTTCCTCTGGCTCCTGAAAAAATAAGTTATATTTGTTACCATGCTTCTTTTTTTGTTTATTCATTCTTTTCTTGTCATGTTTTAGAGGTGGGGTGTTGCTGTGCTGCCCAGGCTGGCATGCAGTGACTATGCACAGGTGCGATCCCTCTACTGATTAGCAGGGCAGTTTTTACCTGCTCCATGTCTGATCTGAGCCAATTCACCCCTCCTTAGGTAACCTGGTAGTCCCATGCTCCCAGGAGTTCACTATTTGGTGCCTAACTTATTGCAGACACCCGATCGGCACAGCACACTATAGTCCAGAACTCCTGGGCTCAAGTGATCCTCCTGCCTCAGCCTCCCGAGTAACTGTGACAATAGGCATGCACCACCACACCCGGCTTATTCATTCTTAACCCAAGGGTGACAGACTAAAGTCTTGCCAAAAGAGGCCTATGCAGCTTGTCATTGGCACTTGCTATGGGTTGAATTGTATCTCCCCCACTACCACCACCAAATTCATATGTTGAAGTAATAACTGCCAGTACCTTAGAATGTGACCTCATTTGGGAATAGGGTTGTTGCAGGTATAAAGATGAGGTTGTCAGGGTGGGCACTATTCCAATATGGCTGGTGTCCTCACAAAAAATGGAAATTTAGACACAGACAGACACCCAGGGAGAACACCATGGAAAGACGATGAACACAGAGACTGGGGTGATGTTTCTGTAAGCCAAGGAACTCAAACCTTGACAGCAAACCACCAGAAGCCTAGGAAGAGATACGCAACAGAGTCTTCTCAAAGCCCTCAAGATTTCAATCCCAAAGCCACTCAGATCTATCTAAAACATAAAATTACTTTTGTCACTTCCTGATTTAAAATCTCCTCATTATTTATGAGATAGGAGGATCAAAGCCTCTGGATTTGCTCTGCCTCCTCAGGCTCAAGTCCAGTCTTTTGCTTTCCCCTGCCTTGCCTTTTATGGTCCAGAAATACCAATGAGCTTTTTTTTATCCAAACTTACCATGGTGTTCCTTGACTCCTTGTCTTGGCTGTGCAGTCTCATCTGTCTGGCATGACCTCACTCCCACTTCCCATGCCCTCGTCTCTTGTCTGGGTAACTCCTTCTCACTCTTCAAGATTCGGATCCCTTTGCACCTTCTTTGGGAAGCCCCCCAGATGCCCACAGCCAGGGCCAGAAACTCTTCTTGTCTAATCCCGATTCACCGGGAGACATCTTTAACATTCTATTTGCCATGTTATATCATAATCATCTACCAATGTGTCAGTATCTCCAGACTTTAGCCCAGGGTATGCAGTGGGTGCTCAACACATGTGTGTGGAATTAGACATTTATTGAATAAACAATTGCTCCAAGAATGTTGGAACAGCTCTGCCCAATGAATAGATACCCCAAAGGCTGATCCCCTTCATCACCTACCAAGAAATCTTGAATAAGAATGTTTCTAGCAAAGGATCTAAACATAAAGGGTGCACCTCAAAAGGACAAAGATCCAAAAACATGAGGTGGAGATCATGCCAAAGGATGGCTTCTAAGGTGAACTAAACTCCAAGTACTATACGTCATTATGAAATTCAGCAAGGCAAAGAAACCCTCCAAGACAGTGATCATAAGGTCATTCTACAGATCGTAGGAAAATAATAGAAAGGAAACTTTACTCTTTTGTCTCTGAGATTCAGACATTCTAAAACAAGTCACATATGTGTTTCCAAGTAATAATTTTAACCACATGAGTAAATGTAAAAGAGTGAGCTTTTGGCCAGACAGGTGTCTCACGCCTGTAACCCCAGCACTTTGGGAGGCAGAGGTGGGCAGATCACTTGAGGCCAGGAGTTCAAGACCAGCCTGGCACCATGGCAAAACCTTGTCTCTACTAAAAATACAAAAATTAGCTGGGCGTGGTGATGCGTGTATAATCCCAGCCCAGCTACTGGGGGATTGAGGCAGGAGGATCGCTTGAACACATGAGCCCTGATTGTGTCACTGCACTCGTCTGGGCAACAGAGTAAGACCCTGTATCAAAAAAAAAAAAAAAAAAGAATTAAAAAAGCGTGAGCTTTTATGGAATTTTAGGCACACAAATATATTTGTACACCTAGGTGTTTTCTCCCTCTGCTTTTCCTTCAGACGAAGCACCCTGGGCAGCTCAGATGTGTGAATTCCCTGCGGGAGGTTCCCCATTACCTGCTCACCATATAATGCATTTCACTTACTGTATAATAGCTCAAACAACAAAGTGAAAACTGTTGAAGGTAATGATTTCTTTTCTGTATTTTGCCCTGTTCCGTCATGCTGTAGATGAAATAAAATCCTTCTTTGTCCTGGTGTGGGAGCTTCATCTTTCCCAGACACTCAGGATCAATAGACGGACACAGGAGGGCCTGCAGGGGTTTGTTCATAGAGGCAGGGCACTGGCTGAGAAGGCCTCCTGGCTTGTCCCCTGGCTCCCACATAGTGCTGGAAATAGGCAGACGACCACAGACATCACAAAGAATGCTTCCAATGTAACCTCAGTTCATCTTTGCTCCTTCCCCCACTGTCTGCCTCACATTCACTCTAGGGCTGCAATTCTTCACCTTTAACCAAGTCCTTTCTGCCAGGCAGGACGCACCACTCTGCAATTTCCATTTGTCCGGGAGATTAGAAAGAGGAGGGACAATGGAAGGAGAGGGCCCTGTCATTGGGCTGTGACCTCTCACCTGGCAGCCATGTCCTCATCTGTACAGGGGCCCTATAGTCACGGCATACCAGGAGCCTTGAGGCTTATTGTTAGCTGGAATGTCCCCATTTCACCCTCAGACCGTTCCTAAAGGGATCTAGGAGCCAGTCCTGCCACACCTCCCTGCATAGAAACTGTGTCCCAGCGTGGGTCACAGAATCATGGACTTGTAGGATCTCAGGATGTACAGGGCCTTTTTATGTTTTTTAGTGAAATCCTTAGTTCAATCTTTTGGTTCCCTGCAACAACCTACAAAGTGGTCATCCAAACTGTATCAATAGAAAATATAATTATAACTATCACTTATTATGCCCTTTCCAGGTGCCACTCTAGTTACCATGCTAAGATCTTTACCAGTATTCTTTAATTGCATTTTCACAATATCACTATAACAATCATTACTGTCCCCATTTTATAGACAGGAAAACAGGAGCTTTAAAAGATTAAAGAAGTTGCCTGAGGTCACATAGCAAATGGCATACTCAAATCTATATCTTTCTGACAATAAATCTAATGCTCTGAATGAATACTACATCAAACTGCCTGAAATGTAATACCTGCATTGATAGAGAACTCATTACCCCAAATAGCATCACATTCTATCTCTGGATCACCATTTTTACACTTATCTAGAATTTGCCCACCTGTAGTTTCCACTCTTCGGCACTAATTATTTTGCTTAATTGCGTACAGAACAAATCTACCCCGTCCACTGGCTATGCCTTCAAGTATCTGAGAACAGTAATGTCCTGTTCGGTAAGTCATTTTCTCCTTTTCACTCTCTGGTCCTTCCACGGGGCTTCAATCCCCATACACCTCGTTTTTCTAAATTTCATAGGTCACTTTTCCTATCTCTTCTACCAGGTTCTACTGAAGATGAAAAAAAGTGCTTTTTTAAACCGAAAGTATTGCAATGTTTATTTTGTCTTTGTAAGTTCCTTAGTAATATATACAAATCAAGTAAAACATATATGTTGCATGTGATATTTTAACTTTTGATATGACTTATTGAAAAAATATATAAGGATACACAGCCATTGTGTGTCTTCAAATCATAGGAAAGTATCATGTCGCGAATGTATTGGGAAGGCAGCTGGGGTGTCATGTAGTAGTTGAGAGTTAGGGGGTCAGGCACATCCTCAGTGTACCATTTACTGGTTCCGTGACCTAGGAGAAGTTATTTAACTTCTCTGAGCCTCTGAGTTTCCTCATCAGTGAAGTGGGAATAACAATAATATATGCCTCCAAAGGCTGCAATGAGGACTAACTGTGTTAAGTTTTGTAAAATGCCTAAAATATTATAGTGTCTGGCACTTGTTCAATGCTATATATTTGTTAAATACATGACATGAATAAATCTTTCATTGAGTTATGAGGATTAGGTACATCAGGTGCTTAGCATAAAGAGTGATTTGTTAATAAGAATAGGCTCATGATGCAGGAATATTCATCACGTATGTAAATAATCTGAAGCTCAGAGAAGTTAAGTAATTTGGCCATGCTTACCCAGTCAGTTAGTATCTTAGTGAGAATTTGAACATGGGCCTCCTGGTCTCTTAATCACCATGCTATACCACTTATATCAGCATAGAAATGGAATATCTTCTCCTTAACGCAGAGTTTGATAGTCTTTTTCTCTTTGTATTGGGCTGGACTAAGAAAACCCAATCCTGTCCTCTTTCTACTTTTTCTCTATTCCTAAGAGCACTCCCCTTTCTCTGTTGTATATCAGTTCCTAATGGTAAACACTTGAGCACCACTATTCTGTACGTCTCTCAGACAATCCCACATCTAGATGCCAAGCTGAGGTTGGCATTCTCACTAATTTGCTGTTATAAATATTAAGCTATCATAAGCGTTAGCCTACATATGACTCTTCCATATTTTAGTTAATTATTTTAGGGTAGAAATCCAAAAGTGGAATTACCAGAAGTGGATATAGACATTCTGGCTGGGTGTGATGGTTCATGCCTGTAATCCCAGCACTTTGGGAGGCAGAGGCAGGCAGATCACTTGAGGCCAGGAGTTTGAGATCAGCCTGGGCCAACACAGCGAAACCCCATCTCTACTAAAAATACCAGAACTAGCCAGGCATAGTGGCACATGCCTGTACTCCCAGCTACTTGGGAGGCTAAGGCACAAGAATCTCTTGAACCCGGGAGGTGGAGGTTGCAGTGAGCTGAGATTGTGCCACTGTACTCCAGCCTGGGTGACACAGCTAGACTCTGTTTCAAAAAAAAGAAAAAAGAAAAAGAAAAGAAAAAAATAGACATTCTCTTGGCTCAGTGTATACTGCCAAATTGTTTTCCAAAAAAATTGTGTCAATGTATAACACCATCACTAATATAGTATTGATATTATGGTTATTACATTTTAAAATTCATAATTTGTAATTATAACATTCATAATTTATTACTATTTATAATATTAATGTAAATGTATATTATATATAAATGTTATAGTAATTATAACTTTGGTAGTGACAAAGTATTAATTTATTAGGTGAAGTATATGCTTTTTTATTAGTGATAATAAATATATCCTCTCTCCCATTATAAAAGTTTGTATTTCTTCTTTTAGAAATTGATTCTTCTGTCATTTGCACATTTATCTGTATAACTATAACAGGGTATTTCCCAGTGGTGGCTAATGAGAGAATTATGGGAAAGTATAGAACACTATTCAAATGCAAAGCACTGTATGATTTTTATTTAATAGGAAGACATTTTGTGCAGCGATTTCTGATTGACCACAGTTTGATCAAGTGCATTTGTTAATGTGTTCTACATTTTTAATAAGGAAAGGAGAATTTGTTACATTCAGAACTTGCTGCCACTCCTTTGCTACGTCATAAAGGGTCAGTTGCCCTTGCTCATACTGACCTATTCTTTACCTCTCTGCTTCTTCTTTGTGCCAGAAGAGTAGAAATCTGACCCTTTGGGGATACCACCCTCTCCCCTACTGCTCTCTCCAACCTGAGGCAAACTTTCTCCTACTTCCCAGAGCCTGTCAGAAGTGGTGAAGCCAGCCTGCTCCCTGGAATCCAGAACCATTTTCAGAATCTTGAACTTCTGTGACCTCTCAGGGTCTCCTTGTGTGAAGTTTTTGATGTCAGCTTCTCCTGTGACCCTTAGAAGTCACTATTGTGTCTAGTACATCCCAGGTGCTCAGTCACCATTGAACTACAGTCATACTATCTCCTGGCAAAGGCTCTTAACTGTCCATGTTAGCCTGATATTAATATCCCGGAAGCTTATACTGTCATTCTTCCTTCCAGGCTTAAATAAGGCAGCCCCTTTATCCTGTCACAGGTCCTCTCTCCCTACCTATCCTTACCTGTTTTGGATAACAACCTTTCTTATTTCTAATAGATTTATTTATTTCTCGCATTTCCTTCCCTTATCATAGTTTTCCTCTCACTTTCTCCTCTAGTTTGTCATACTCTGACTTTAAAACATGCAAACATGTGCCTTATGGGGAAAAAAAGGCAATTTTAATTTACCTTGCTTCTTCTTTACAAATGTATTGTGGCTTCTTCTTATAGTCCAAATCTAAAACTCTTTACCCACCCACTGCCTTGAACTCCTTCCTCGTTGTGAAAGTAGGATGGGGCAAAGAGAGAATGCATGCCCCTCCCAACTGCTCAAACAAGTAAAGGTGCTGTTACAGTTATCTTTTGCTACCTTAATACAATAATTACTTTATTATATCTCACAATTTTATGGATCAGGAATTTAGACTGGGCTCAGCTAGGCGATTCTTCTGCTTTACTGACATCATTGGAGATCACTTGGTGGTATTCAACTGTCAGGTAGGCTTATCTGGAGGGTCCAAGATAGCTGTACTCTGGTGCCTGGTGCCTTGGTAAAGAGGGATGATGATGTGGGGCTCTCCAGCATGAACAGCCTCAGAGAAGTTTGCTTTCTTACATGCTGGCCCAGGGCTCCAAGAGCAAATGTTGCAGTGAGTAAAGCAGAAGATACAAGGACTTTTATAATCTGGTCTCAGAAGCCACATGGCATCAGTTCTGTATTATTCTATTGGTCAAAGCATTCATAAGCCTGCCAGATGCAAGGGGAAGGCATATGTACCCTCATCTTTTGATGGGAGGAATGTGATGGATTTGCAAGTATGTTTTAAAGCTACTACAGACAGAACCACTGAGAAAGATTCATGGGTAGCTTTGGGGTGAGGACTGGGAATTAACCTGTTGATAGCAGAGGTTCACTAGAGTCAACAAGGAATAAGGTCTCCTCTTGTACACTTTAGTCATACTATACCAACATTCTTAACCACTGCTTAGCCATCAGCCTCACAACATAACAACTCCATCATAGTTGTACTCCCTAAGATCACCAACAATGTTAGAGTCAAATCCGGTAGGTTTTTCTTTGTTTTTGTCCTCCTGACATTTTTTCTAAACTTGACACTTCAGACCCAATCTTTCTTTAATCATATTCTTAAATACCAGTTCTATCACTGGATATGTTACTGTTTCTTGTTCTCACTCTACCTTTGACAAAGCCATTCTTTCCAGACTATAACTCTGGGTCTGGGTCCCCCTATGGTTTGGCCCTTGAACTCTTTTCCTAGTCCTATTTGACTAGCCCCATTTTCCCGTGAAAAGCATGCCCCTTTCATTGCATCCATATCATGACTACCAAATACCTCCTCTATTTCTTCCTCTTTTAGCACATTAAATGCAGCTTTCTAAGCTCTCTATCTAGATATCAACAGAATTCTCTCCAAATAATTCTAAGACTTTAAAAATTGGTTTAATCTTCCTACCCCTAAAATCACCCCCCTTACCAACTGCCTCATGACAATCGTTGGTACTGTCACTGAGCTTGCAACCCATGTTCTTAAACATAGAGTAACCTTTGACTCCACATCTAATCATTCATAAAGCTGTATTGTCTGTCAAATTAAATGTGACATTTATGTGAGAGCACTTCATAGTCTGTAAAGCACTACACAGGTGATAACATGAAGCTACACTCATAATGGATTTGCAGGCTCTGCTTCTCATTTGGCTTCTACAGCCTCATCCCTCACCAACTTCTTGCCCTACCTCTCTCTTTCTTCCCCATCACCCAATTTCCCAGTCAGTCAGGCCAACAGAATGCATTCTATATACGCGACTTGCTTTCCCCAACATCTTTGCCTGTATGCATGCCACTTATTTGCCTCAGTTGATCTTTATTTCAATAAGTGTTTGCAGAGGAGAAACCTCGCTGGCTCCTTCTCCTTTCTATTTTTTTTCAGAGGCTACCCGTCAGGTCAACATTGCCTTTTTCAAGGAAGCTCTGCAAGCCTGACCTCCCTTGGAAGTGCCTTAGGACTGGCTTCTTGCACAGTACACAACCTTTACTTATAGAGGGTTTGGAGATTATTCTTTATTCATGTCTTATTTCTCCTGCTCCTGGAGGAGATGACTCTGACTTCCACTGACTCTTTTGGGGGGCTTAAGTCAGGGTTGAGTACCAGAGGCCCTAAATAGCTGGACGTGGATTCCGGTAATATCAAATTGATCTTTGGCTTAACTGAGAGGTTCTGAAAGCTGGGACCTGACCTTGTCCATTTCCCTCTTTCTCCAGTTTCCTATTATTTCCCACTGTTTTTTAAAAGTTTTTTGTTTTCTTAAGTTTTCACAAGAATAAACACTGAAAATAAAATTTGCACAAAGATCGAACTAGGAAAGGCCACACAACCAACACGTATTACATCATTATAGGTAAGTTAGCAGGGAGATTTCAGACCTGGGCTAGCTCTGGAACCACATTTTACACTGTTGAAAATAAAAGCTGGAGTACAGATGACTTTCCCAGGTTCACAGAGTTGGTAAGCTGGAGAGCTGCACCTGGAGCCAAGCAACCTGCCCTGTCCTTTCCACTGCACCCTCTAAGAAATCTAATCAGAAGGAACAGGTGGTATCTCATTTTGGACGGTGCTTTAGCAATGTACTATTTGCTTTCTAGTGTGTCTATTGTCTCGTTTGACATCTTCTCTCAAAAAAGTGATGAAACGAAACGCTTTTTTTGACAAGTTCAGAGTGTTCTTGGTTCCTGTGTGGAATTCTTCCAAGTCTGAATTTGGTAGTGGGAAGAGAAGGAATCCGGAGGAAGGAGGATGAGAAGTTTAAAGGAGAGGAAAGGGAAGCAGAGAAGGCTGCAAGGTGCCTGCAAGATGTCTGGGGAGTTGGAGGAATGGGAGAGTGCCCCGCTCTTCCTTCTGGGAGAGCTCCAGCTAGGCAGGACCTTTCACCAAGGCTCTGATATCGTGCTGGTTTCCGAAAGCCCCAGCCGAGGGTGTGCAGCCAAAGGGTGACAGAAGGTGAGGCACGTGTGGGGGCGCGGGTGCTGACCGCCGCGGCGCGCCCTCCCTCCGACGCGCGGTGTGCGGGGCGCAGACAACCAGCGGCCAGCCCAGGGCTTTCGGGGAGCGAAGCAGGGCTCCCGAGGCACCGGGCGAGAATGGGAATGGGAGGGACCCGGTGCTCCCGGACACGCCCCCGGCAGGTCCCACGCCCGGGTCTTCTGAGACCTCGCGCGGCCCAGCCCGGGAGCGGCCCGGCTATATAAGTCCCAGCGGAAGACCGGAACGCAGAGGGTCCTGCTGGCGCGAGGGTGGGGAGGAGGGGACGCGGGGACTCGGCCCCCAACACCGCGCTCCGTCTGCAGCCGCCGCCTCTGCACCGCCGCTGCCCGGCGGTCGGTTCAAAAAACAGAAATCGGGTTTGCTGCCCGGCGGACAGGCGTGAAGAGCAAGGGAAAGGAACTTCCTCCACCTTCGGGGCTGGAACCCTTTTCCTCTGCATCTCCAGTCTCTGAGTGAAGATGGGGGGCCTGACAGCCTCGGACGTACACCCGACCCTGGGGGTCCAGCTCTTCTCAGCTGGAATAGCGGCGTGCTTGGCGGACGTGATCACCTTCCCGCTGGACACGGCCAAAGTCCGGCTCCAGGTAGCCAGGCAGAGGGGTATGACAAGGGGTCTCAGGGCAGAGGGGACGCTGTTGCGTGCATTCCATTTATTCTCTGCTTTGGTGTAACCACTGTTTCTAGGTAGGGTAGGTGACCTTCCAAAGCAGTCTGGCCTTGTCCCAGGGCTGGTGCTTTAGGATGGGAAACTGGAACTTTTTCTGGGATTAGCTGAAGAACCACCAGGGCCACAGAGAATGGGTTGACCATGACTACTACCAAATTCTCCCAAAATTTAGGGTGCACTTAGTATTCTAAAAGCTGAGAATATTGGCCTCTCCTGAGTTTACTAGTCAGGTGCTTTTTCCTTTCTTTGATTCTTCGGGGGTTCTGTCCTATCCTACTGCCCTAGGGGTTCTGGAGAGTTCCTGGGGAGGGGGATATTCAAAATGTGCATTGTAGCCAGCCTCCCCCCATCTGCGCGTGCGCGAACACACACACACACACACACACACACACACACACACACACACACACACACACACACGGTAGAGGGAGGTGGTTGGAAGAGGGATGTTGCTGAGAAAAGAAACGGAAAATAGGAACACAGGGGGAAATCTTGGCTTAAGAGTGAACTCAATTTCGCTCCATTCTGTTCTGCACCTTTCTTATTTCCAGGTCCAAGGTGAATGCCCGACGTCCAGTGCTATTAGATATAAAGGTGTCCTGGGAACAATCACCACTGTGGTAAAAACAGAAGGGCGGATGAAACTCTACAGCGGGCTGCCTGCGGGGCTTCAGAGGCAAATCAGCTCCGCCTCTCTCAGGATTGGCCTCTACGACACGGTCCAGGAGTTTCTCACCGCAGGGAAGGAAAGTAAGCCGTGAGAGTTCCTGGGAGGGGCAGAAAAGCCTTGGGCTCCGCTCTGTTCCAAAAAGTGTAACACACAGAGGAGTGGTTTTCATAACAAACTGGAGAGAAAACATTCATATTTGAACTCTCCCTTCCCCAAATATTAGCTCATTGTTCATAGAAAGAAAAAAGTATGCAAAATCGATTTTTTAGATGCAGATTTATACTTGTAAAAGTCACCCAGTCATGGAAGTTTTGTGCCCAATTTGGATCTCCATCTGGAGAATATGGGTGGGCTACAGAAAAATGTTTAACTTAAAGTTCCCCAAAGAGGGAAGTATATCAGAAATATCTATGGAGCTTGTCAGAAATCCAAACGAGGACTACCATGGTCCTCTGAGTCTGAATCCTCAGGCTAGAGACCAGAGTGTCTTTCCACAAGCTTCCCTCATCATTTGTGTATGCAACAAAGTTCAAAGCCTTCTGTTTGAAGCAAGGAAAGCCAGACTTTTTGAAGAGAGTTGAAAGGACAGGAAAAGACATATTTCCTCTTAAGAGGTTCCTCATCAGGTCCAGGAAAGACCAGAGCAGAAAAAGTGGACGAATGCTGTAGGGAGTTTGTTTAGGGGAAAAAGAAAAGGAAACATATTTCCTGAGTGCCAGTGCACTCTAAGAATTCCTGTCACTTTAGGTAGCATTTATTTGAGGGCTTAACTATGAACCAGACATTGTTCTAAGTGCTTCAGATACATTATAACTGGAAGGGTATTAGTACCATTATCCCTTGGCAGATGGGAAAACTGAACACAGAGCAGATTCATCACTTGACCAAGGTCACACAGCTGGGAGGGGGCAGAGCCAGGGTTCAAACCCAGGCAGTCTGGCCTCGGACTCCAGGCTCCTAACCCTGTTCTCTACTGCCTTCTGTACTTCTCATATGATTCTGCCCATCATTCAAACCGCACAACA
Organism: Pan paniscus; assembly: GCF_029289425.2. Taxonomy (NCBI): domain Eukaryota; kingdom Metazoa; phylum Chordata; class Mammalia; order Primates; family Hominidae; genus Pan; species Pan paniscus. Next base: position 138,443,047 of record NC_073252.2, on the reverse strand, counting down.
CTGCTGTGAGTAAAAAGTGTTAGCCAAATATCAGGGCAGTTAAGTAACATGCACAAAATCACACAGCTAATCAACATCAGAGGCACTTTCATGTGGAGTAGACAAGCCAGAGAGAAGATGTGCTGATGGCAAAATGAATACATTAAGTGAAATCCACCTTGTAGATTTCATCATTTCTGCTGTGAGTAACCTTCAATACTATAATTTTATGGGATAATTTATAAATGTTATCTATACAAATATGTAAGTTATACTTATCCACACAAGTACTTTCAAAGTGAAGATAAAGTCTGGATGTTACTAGATCAAAACTGCATTTTGATATTTATAGATGTAGCAAGAGAGGAAACACAAAGGAGGTAAAGCTGCCCTTTCAGGTGGTTTTCTTCACAGATTGACTGTTCTACCAATTGTTGTGGACTTTGGGCACCAAATTAATAGGATATATGTTGGCAGTGTTCTATGTTATATAGATTCAGTTTATTTAGTAGGCTTTATTGAACTGCCATGTGCCAGTAACTATGTTAGATGTTTAGATGGCAGATGTGTCTCTAGACAGAGCTTACAGTTGAGAGTATGGGGTGTGTGGGGAGAAGTGAATAGATGACTATATTCCATGACACATGCTGTATTACAGTACAGTCCTACTTCACTTAACGATGGGGATACATTCTCAGAAATGAGTTAGGAGGCAAATTGGTTGTTGAATGAACATCACAGAGAGCACTTACACAAACCTAGATGGCATAGCCACACCTAGGCTGTATGGTATAATTTATTGCTCCTAGGCTACAAACCTGTGCAGCATGTTGGTATTGAATACTACAGGCAATTGTTACATAAAGTTAAGCGTTTGTGTACCTAAAAATAGAAAAGGTAATGCATTACACTACAACCTTATGGGGCTGGGATGTCACTAGGTGATAGGAATTTTTCAGCTCTGTTCTAATCTTACGGGACCACCATCACGTATGCAGCACATGACTAACTGTAATTACAAGATGGTGGCTATATTAAACAGAATGAGTTAACCTAGCCATGGAGGCATGGTCCGTGAGATTTTCCTGAAGAGTTAATGTCTGGATCAATTCTGGAAGGGCCAGCAGGGGTACTCCAGGCAAAAGGGTGAGAAAGGAGCTTCCAAGTAGAGTGAAGGTCATGTGCAAAGACTCAGTGAGGAGTCGAGTGAACATAGCACAGGGAGGACATGTTGGTGAGGAAGGAGGGGTGAAGCCGCAGAGACGGGAGGAAGCCAGGTGACAGAAGGCCTTGCAGGCGGTGCTAAGGAGTTTGGATTTTATCCTTACAGTGGTGGGAAGTCATTGTAAAAATATTAAGCAAGGGAGTGGCATAAACAATTTACATTTTCAAAAGATCACTTTGGCAGCAGATAGAGTATATATGTAAAAGGAGTAAGAAAGAGGTAAGTTAGAAAGCAAGAAATGATCAGGGTATGCCCTAAAGCACTGGCAATAGGGAAAAAGAGATGTCAATCAGAAAGATTGAGAAAGTATAATTGAATTGACTTGGTGAACAAATAGAAGTAAGGCATAAGGGACAGGTAGAAATATGAGATGACTTCCAAGTTTCTGTTTAAAGATACCCTTTATTGAGAGAGGATGTATAGAAGCTGTCTTAGGGGGAAGACAAGAAATTTGGTTTAGGCCATGTCAACAGGTAATGGCCAGTAGGCACATGATTCAGTTTATTTAGTGGGCTCCTTTTAGGAGAAAATCTGGGCCAGATTCCAGGAAGTCACAGCAGGGACTACCAATAGGGTCAAACAGCAGAGAGTGTGGAAAGGACTGAAAAGTGATCATTATACATAACAAATAGAAGCTCACTGATTTTCTAGTAAAAACATCTTCAGCAGAGTAGCGTGGTATAAGCTATATTGTAGGGCACTGAGGAAGAAATGGGCTCTGAGAAGTAAAGACAAACAATATGTTTTGTAAATAAATTTCTTTTAGTTCTTAAAAAAAAAAAAAAAGCCTCTTTTCCAGGAAGCTTGACTGGGAAGTGAAGAGAGGGATTTGAAAGTTGGAGATTGGAGGATAGGATGAGTACATCAAGATACACTACGTTGTAGTGCAGTGCATTACCAATGTGAGCTAAAAGTGAAGGCATTTGTAATCATATGATATTGCTAATTAAAAGACAGCTGTCAATCATATGCCCAGGCCCTGGTAAAGCATGATGAGAAGAGTACAATCATGATAGTGATTTAAAAATTGCTGCCAGTTTTGTGGATTTTCTTTATGCTAGACAGTGTAAGCTCTTTATCAATATTATTTAACTCACACAACTCTAAGAGGTAGATATTATTATCCCTTTTTGACAAATTAGGAAACAGAATTATAATGACTGAGAAAGTCTCTGCTGAGTAAATGTTACTGAACCTTAATTTTATGTTAACTTAATGATAGAAATGAATATTGGGCTTCAAGACTATTTGTATTTAATGATATCTGTCTTGAGCAACATAAGCTAATTTTTTCAAAATTTTAAGACAAAAATCACTTTCTTCTCTCCTGTCTTCTTATTTTTGTTCCCTTCACATGTTGTAGCCTAACACTACTTGATGGCCCATTTTGGTGCAGTTTGTCCACTGGGCTTCTTCTAAGGCCACCAAGTCCCATAATTAACATGATCATTCGTGGGAGAAAGATCAAGCCTCATTGGTGATGGGTGCCTCCTCACAGTCGAATAATACTGAAAAGAGAGCTAAATGTGGGAAAGAACCAAGCTGAGCACAGGAAAGAATCAGGCCACTGTGAAAATAAGCATTGTGTTTTCTTGTTCCTTGAAAGTCTTCATTTTTAAAAAATTTCAGACACCTGAAGTTTTCTAGCCTTACTCTGAGTTGATGCACATTTAGTACATGATCAACACATGAACAAGCATTAGAGAAATAGAAAAGCTGTAAGAATACAAAAATATGGGCCAGGTGGGTGGCTCATACCTGTAATCCTAGCACTTTGGGAGGCCGAGGCAGACGGATCACCTGAGGTCAGGAGTTCAAGACTAGCCTGGCCAATATAATGAAACCCTGTCTCTACTAAAAATACAAAACTTAGCAGGCTGTGGTGGCACGTGCCTATAATCCCAGCTACTTGGGAGGCTGAGGCAGGAGAATCTCTTGAACCCAGGAGGCGGAGATTGCAGTGAGCCAAGATCGCACCACTGCACTCTAGCCTAGATAACAGAGCAAGACTCCATCTCAAAAAACAAAATACAAAAATATGAACCACTGAAAATTAAAAAGACATGCATGCATTCTAGGTCTTTAATTTTTTTCTTAATAATTTTTTTTTCTCTCTGGATAGCAACACCTAGTTTAGGAAGCAAGATTTTAGCTGGTCTAACGACTGGAGGAGTGGCAGTATTCATTGGGCAACCCACAGAGGTCGTGAAAGTCAGACTTCAAGCACAGAGCCATCTCCACGGAATCAAACCTCGCTACACGGGGACTTATAACGCGTACAGAATAATAGCAACAACCGAAGGCTTGACGGGTCTTTGGAAAGGTAACTAACTTCAAAGTGGGTTTTATAACCACCAAAGCACATACATACAACTAGCAACTTATTGTAAAGTAGAGTTAGTAAACATTTTCTTTTTTTTTTCCCCAGGGACTACTCCCAATCTGATGAGAAGTGTCATCATCAATTGTACAGAGCTAGTAACATATGATCTAATGAAGGAGGCCTTTGTGAAAAACAACATATTAGCAGGTAACTTCCCATTTCATATAACAAACAGGTCTGCACCTTTAGAATTTCATCTTGGAGCTTCTGCAGCCACCTTATACTCAATCTCTTAACTCCAATAGTTTTCTCTTTTTAAAAATTAAGTAATTTTGAACCATATATAACTTTGTGAGAAGCAGGAAAAGACCAAAATATTAAGTTTAAGAAGTTTTGCCACAACAAAAATATTTTGCAACAAAAATAACAGGCAATTTCATGTCAGCATTATTCTCATTTAATACTAATATATGGGACTTTTGTTAGAATCTTATTCTTTATACAGCAGAATTCAGGAGGTAAGTCCATCCTGCATACTATATCCAAAAGATCTAGTTATACAAGGAGCTTATCAGTGGTCTCATCCAAAAAGTAATACCATAAGATAGGTTCTTAAAAATAATATTCTAACAACTTCTAGAGACATTGAAATTTCCCTTATTTCAATAAAAAAGTATTAGATGCTCATATATTAGGCATTATTACAGGCCTTAAAGGCACAGAGGAAACTAACAGGTTACTTTCCTAAAGTGTTAACAATCTATTAAGCCATTTACTCTTTACCTTCTTTTTCTAGTGCAATACCTTTCTTATTTTATTTTATTTATTTATAAGACATCTTCATTGACCTACTGTTATCAATAGGTTTATAAAGATATGACAGATAACTAAATTGCAAGCCCCCAGAAGTCTGATGTTGACCTGTTTCATCGATCCATTTTAGATGACGTCCCCTGCCACTTGGTGTCGGCTCTTATCGCTGGATTTTGCGCAACAGCTATGTCCTCCCCGGTGGATGTAGTAAAAACCAGATTTATTAATTCTCCACCAGGACAGTACAAAAGTGTGCCCAACTGTGCAATGAAAGTGTTCACTAACGAAGGACCAACGGCTTTCTTCAAGGGGTAAGATATGATCTTGTGTATCTGTAATGTGTTCTGGCTGTCTGTGTGCTTTGGGACACTCTCATGTCAAGCAACTGACATTTAGCTTACAAGCCTTAGTATATTCATATACTTAGTATTGACTTTTCCTTGCCACAGATTTCTCCAATCCACCAATTCCACTGTGCCAGAAAGTAAAAAGCCATGATATTCAAATTTTCTCAACTTTGATCAAAGGCTCATTCAAGACCAGTGCCTTTTCCATTGGTCCCAATCTATTGGAAATGCAGACAGTATTTTGCCTTCTCTGGGCAAGAAAGTTATAAAGTAGAGGGAAATCATAATAGAGAGCTACGAGAGAACAAGATTTGATTTGATTTAATTTGATGGACTCAAGTTTTAACATTGTAAAACTAGAGATAAGACATCACCAATCTAGAAAAGTGATGCAGAAAAGTATTTGATTTGGGTAATTTTACACTCACCTAGAAACAAGTGTTGTGTAATAGATTACATATTTCCATAATGCAATGTTGTATCGGAAACTACCTTCCTAAGAAAATATAGTATGGGCTCAGCGTGGTGGCTCGCACCTGTAACCCCAGCACTTTGGGAGATGGAGGCAGGAGGATCACTCGAGCCCAGACTGGGCAACAAAGCGAGACCCTGTCTCAATAAAAAATTTAAAAATTAGCTGAGTGTGGTGGCACGCACTGATGGTCCCCTCTACTTGGGAAGCTGAGGCAAGAGGATCTCCTGAGCCCAGGAGTTCAAGGTTTCAGCGAGCTATGATTGTGCCACTGCACTCCAGCCTGGGAGACAGAGCAAGGCCCTGTCTCAAAAAAGAAGAAGGAGAAGGAGGAGAAAATACAGTATTAAGTAATCTGTCAATATATTCCACAAGGATTACACTAGTGGTTTAATAATAAAATTCTATTACCTTTTTAAACTGTAAGGCCATTCCTCAAGCTTTATAAATTAAGCATGAATGCAGCATACACATTTTATAAAAAGTTCCAACTCATCATAATCTGTACTTATGGTACATTAATACAAATGAAGTTCATTATAAAATTAACTTAAAATGGATATACCAGTTATTAAACCGTTAACCATTTAATAATTTTATTTTTTTCAAATTTAAAAGCCTTTTGGAGAAGAAATACTACAACATGGATGAACCTTGAAAACGTTATGCTAAGTGAAATAAGCCAGACACAAAAGGACAAATACTGTATGATTACACTTAAATGAGGTACCTAGAGTAGTCAAATTCATAGAGACAGAAAGAATAGAAGTTACCAGGGGCTGGAGGTAGGAAAAAATGGAGAGCTGTTTAATGGGTAGAGAGTTTCTTTTTGGGGTGACAAAAAGGTTCTAGAGATGGACAGTGGTGATGGTTACACACAATGTGTATGTACTTAATGCTACTGAAATGTAATTTTATGATTTTTTTTTTTTTGCAGCAAAATACCCCACATTGGGAAGTGAAGAGAAACATGTTAAGAGACTTGAAGGAAAAAAATTGGGGCAGAGGGGTGTTTTTTATAGGTTAAACAATAAAAGCCATTTAAACAGTAACAATTTCTCTAAGGACAAGAATCGTCAAGATTGAGACAGCACTGATTTCTTTACTCAATACTTCTTTGGTTTCTCTTCTTCCTTCCCCCTTCTAATAGTTTCCTACCTCCCATTCAGAAAGCAAAGCAAAACAAGCAAAAATTCCCCCTTCCCTCAAAAAAAGGAAAGAGTTTTTGAAAAAGTTCATGTCAGTGAAGAGAAGACATGTTTTGGGAGTGAAGGATATTTGTGGATTTGTATAGATGTGATCATCAGGGCTGTGTTGTTTTGAAGTAATATAGGACATCTAGAGGAAAATGTATTTTCAGCAGAGGGAAAGATGAAGAGTAGGTACTTTTAAGCATCTTCACTTGAGGAGTGGCAAAATGAGAAGCATAACCTGCTATAATCACTTTAAGAATTTCAGGCTGAGTGTGGTGGTGCAGTCTCTAGTCCCAGTTACTCCAGGAGGCTCAGGTGGGAGGATCACTTAAGCCCAGGAGCTCGAGGTTGCAGTGAGTTATGATTACACTACTGCATTCCAGCCTGGGTGGCAGGGTGAAGCCTCATCTCAAAAATTAAAAATAAAAAAAATCAAACAAACTAATCAAACGATGACATGCACTTTTCTAGGTTGGTACCTTCCTTCTTGAGACTTGGATCCTGGAATGTCATTGTGTTTGTGTGCTTTGAACAACTGAAACGAGAACTGTCAAAGTCAAGGCAGACTATGGACTGTGCCACATAATCAGCTTCAAGAAAATGATGTAACATACCAGTGGGAATCTTGCTGACTGGATCATAAAAACAAACAAAACTTATTCACTTATTTTAACCTAAAAAGATAAAGGAATTTTGGCAGAGAATTTTTGACTTTTTTATATAAAAAAGGGGAAAACTAATGCCTATTTAATTTTTTTTTCTCAGTGTCTTAAGAAGGGGAAAGCAAAACATTCAGCATATACCCTGGCAAATGTAATGCAGATAAGCTACTGCATTTGACCATTTCTGGAGTGCAATTGTGTGAATGAATGTGAGGAACTTTAACATGTTTTAATTACAACTCCAACTGGTGGAAAAGAAACTGAGTGAAATGCAGTTTATATTTATAAATACTTAAAAATGAAGTTATTAAAAATATTAGTTATTTATTAACCACAGTTGTCAGTTAATATATTCAATAAAGTATTGCTAATACCTTTTAAAGTTTGTCTTTTGAGATCTATACCTGGGTGTAAGAGTCAAGTTCACCTAGAATACAAGACTGCCCAATAGCAAATGCGGGTCTTTAGAATCATAGGCATGAACCTACTCTGAATGTTATTAGTATAGATTTTTAATGTTTAGAGTCCAGATTTGATGACATCTTTAACAACTTCTAAGACACTATATTCATTTTGGCAGGATTGTTACTAGAGTCCTGGTATCTGTGCTAGCATCACATAATTTTAGAGCTGGAGGGTACTTCTGGGAAGACAGAGGAACAGTTTGAGATTCCTACTGAGATGAAAACGAATCTTCATGGAATCTTTCATCAAAGCCAAATTCAAATTCATCATTAGCACCTGTAGTAACCTTTTCAATGCCTACAAACTGCATGCAGAAGAGATAGGGAAACAGTAAAACAGATATTAAAAGAAGTTTTTAAGACAAAGCCCAGCCTGATTTTAAGCCAAATCCAAGGATTGGCAGCTTGGATGAGCAGGAAGGTTACAGGCTGCCAGACATCATTCTAGTTCTGTTTTAATCAACTCCACGTTACATTTACTATCAGGGATTCTCACCTCGCCCTCATGCATGTCTTCCCCATTCATTACCCGCAAAAGTGTCTTGTAGCAGATGTCTTCTGTGTCCCATACATAGCATTTTGCTCTTTAGTGCTTGCTGGCCTGACTTCCTATTGTCATGTCAGCATCTGCCCTTTTTAGGGTCTCTGGCCACCAGAGCCAGCTTTACTCACCTGTGCATGACATTCTAGAAGAGCAGCAGGGAAAATAACACAGCCCCAGTGCAGCCCTTAACCACCAATAACTGGTAGTATTTGGTGTACAAATATCTCAGTTCCCTCAACTGTCAGGTGGAATACCGCTGAGGGATCAAACTCTAGTAACACACAGTAGTGTTTTGCTTACTATGGTTAACTAAAAAATCACAGGGTCTTCATGCATTTGGAAAGGATACTTTATTTCTTACAAAGGGTTACAGCCTACAAGGTGGTCATTCTGCAGGCTAGAAAGCATAACCTCCAGCAAAGAACAGAGGCAGGCACTTCTAGGGAAGGAAGAGTAAGACAGAAATTTAAGTTGAATGGGTTGGCCAAGTATACGTATTCAACAGGCTACAGGTGGATTCATGAATATTCATGAAGGCAGTCCTGATGCATGCATGTTACACCTTGGGGTGGAGGCTTAACATTTAAATGTATTACAGTTAGGCCCTATACATGAAAAGGTGAAGCAGTGACACGAAGGCACACAATGCACCATTTCTGTAAACAGGCCAGAGCCAGTCCACGGTGGTTGGTCTCTTATCATGAGAAAGCTACTAAAATCCTCTTGTCCAGTTAAAACTGTAGTTATGGCTGGTGGAAAATGGGCTGGAGTCAGTCAACACTTGGTGAAGCTGCAGTTGCTTCAGACACTCAAGGCCAGTGTTTGTTTAGCTGCTCGAGAAAAACAAAAATCTTGTGGCAGTTAGAACATAGTTTATTCTTTAAGTGTAGGAGTGTGTGACTTAATCCTGCCTGGCATGTCCTTAGATCCTGTTTATAATTTGGCATCTTATAGCTCACAAGTGGTATGAATGTGTACACAGAAAATCCAAAAGAATTGGCATACATAATAAGAGTTTGGCAAAGTGGCTAATAAAATCAATATTTAAAAGACTAGATACCTAGATTTCTACATACCAGCAAAAGGAAGTTAGAAAATAAAGCTGTAAAAATGTGTAACAGCATTTTAAAATAGTACCTGGGAATAAATATAACAAAAGATGTGTCATATCACTATGGAGAAGACTACAATGCTACAAAGAATATTGCCACAAAGTGTCTGTTCCCTCAGTCTGTGATCTCTATTTTAACATTCATGCTGGTCAGTTGTGTCTAACCCATCCAACGGAGGGAGTATAACAAAGTGTGTCTGACCTTCCATTCTATCATGGCCAGGAATTCAGTTTTGAGGGTTTCTCTGGGGTCCCCTTGACCAAGAGGGGGTCCTTTAGTCAGTGGGAAGCTTTAGGATTTTATTTTTAGTTTACAACATTTGTGGGCTGACTTCTATTCCCTGTCTCAGTTCCCTACTCCTTTACCAGTGTTTCCTGGGATCACCTCCCAACTGAATTGCAAATCCTTTCCTGACGGTCTGATTCAGAGAATTCAAATTAGGACAAATCACAACCTTCAAATAGCATGTTTGTTTCAAGAATAAGGAAGAAAACATATAACTTTATTTCTTTGCATGGGACCCTGATCAGGCAACGGGCAGTTGCAAATGGAGGGAAGCAAGTTGGCCAATTCCTGGTACAGAGAAATGTCAGTCATCAGAAGATATTTGAGGATCTGCTATGCTCTAGACACTGTGTATACTACACAGTGGTACATAAAGCAAGCATAGGCTCTGCCCCCATACAGAAGGAAATATAAGGGAATCGATCTGGTATCAGATGGTACCTAGGGATTTACCAAGTGCTTTGATAACAGCCTAAGTGATCTCATCTGATAGGGACACAACTGTGGGGGGAAAAGCCCCTACAGGCCTGAGAATCACCACAAAGTTTTTCTTTCTCATGCAAAGTTAAGTGGCAATAATCACAGTCTGTTCCTTAACAAGGCAAGCCATTACTTGAAACAAGGTAAGATATAAAGTCTACAAATCATTCTTGCTTCTTTTTGTCTTCATTTGTTAAAATTGGAAAATTTTCATTGTGGAATATAACACATATACATGAAAGTGCATAAAGCAAATGAATATTTTAATGTATTATTACAAAGTGAACTAACAGGTAACCAAAGTGAAGCTCAAGAAATAGAAAATTGCAAGCACTGCAGAACCACCTCCACCCACGGGATCACAACTTGAGACCATCTTAACTTCGCTTTCATGGTAAATGGTTTTCCGTGTGTTTTTATATGGATTCACTAAGTATACATCCCTAAATTATATGGCTTGTCTATTTTTAAACTTCATATAAATGGAATCATCCAGTATGTTTTATGTGTGCATCTTTTGACCAATATTACAAATTTAGAATTCACACAACAGTAGGCTAGCTAGGCAGCTCTGCTAATCTTAGCTGAATTCAGTTGGCCTTTAAATTCAGGCCATGGGTTTTTGACCAGTTCTGATCAACTCCATGTGGCTCTGATTCATCTGGTACCCATGGACAAACTGAGGCATGCTCTTTTTCATGGTGATGGCAGAGGCGCAAGAATAAGCCCAATTGCTCAAACCTATTTCAAGCCTTTGCTTATGTCCACTAACATTCCATTGATCTTGGCAAGTCACGTGGTCAAGCCTAACATCAAGGAGCAAGGAAATGCACTCGTTATTGGGAAACGGAGAGGACTGAATATTTGCTGAATAAATCCAAACTGGCACAGCACATCTGTTCAACATGGTACTAGAAGTCCTAGCTAGTGCAGTAAGACAAATAAATGGATGGAAAGAAATAAAAGTTACTGCTCACGAGTGATATGAATGTGGACACAGAAAATCCAAAAGAATTGGCATATATGAGTTTGGCAACGTGGCTAATAAAACCAATATTAAAAAGTCTATACACCAGCAAAAGGAAGTTAGAAAATAAAGCTGTAAAAATGTATTATATAAAAGCATTTTAGGCCGGGCGTGGTGGCTCATGCCTGTAATCCCAGCACTTTGGGAGACGGAGGCAGGTGGATTACCTGACGTCAGGAGTTCGAGACCAGCCTGGCCAACATGGTGAAAACCTGTCTCTACTAAAAATACAAAAAATTTAGCTGCTCATGGTGGCGGGCACCTGTAATCCCAGTTATTCGGGAGGCTGAGGCAGGAGAATCACTTGAACCCGGGAGGCAGAGGTTACAGTGAGCCGAGATGGCGCCATTGCACTCCAGCCTGGGTGACGGAGCAAGACTCTGTCTCAAAAAAAAAAAAAAAAAAAAGCATTTTAAAATAGTACCTGGGAATAAATATAACAAAAGATGTGTGGTATCACTATGAAGGCTATATAATTCTATTGAAATATTTTTTTAAACTATATAGGTATATAACATACTCTCAGATTGGAAAAAACTGTTTTCACATTTATCTTACAGATTTAATGCAATCTGTAGAGTCAAAGCATTTATTTTTCTCATTAATGGTCTGTCCCTAGAGGGAAATGATCTGCATTAAACTGCTCCATAGGTCTCCAGTCTTTCTAAATTTGATTCCAATGTTTTACTGTTAAGTGTATTTGTTGTAGTTTATAAGGATATACTTTATAAAATTAATCACTATTTCTCATTTACTATTTTTTAAACATAAGTGGTGAATTTTTATCAAATGTTTTTTCTGCATCTAAGACCATCATGATTTTCAAATGTTAATATGAAAAATTACATTAGTTTTATTCTGATGATCAACTGAACTGAGCCATAATTGATCACATATTAAAGCAATATATCTATATATGCAGGTCATTAATATATTTAGTAAGCTTCCAGATTCAGTATGCTAACATTTTGTTTATAATTACTGCATCTAAAGTGACATTGGCATACAATTTTTTTTCATAACTGTTCTTGTTGAGTTTTAGTCATCAAGGTTATGATAGTCTCATGAATTGCAGAGTCTACATTCTATCATTTGCAAGAGTTTGTGAAAAGTGATTTTACTCTTTAGTGTGTCATTCAGCTCACTGATGCAAGCCATATAGAACTGCAGTTTTTAGTGGAAAGGGTTTTAATTGCTAATTCAGTTTAATAGGGCTAGGACTCTCCCCCTTCCTTGTACAGTTTTGGTAAGCTGTATTTTTCTAGAAATTTTTGTATTTCACTAAAATTTTCAAATTTTTGAAAAAATTAATTTTTTTCACCATCTGTAGAATTTGTAGTGATGTCCCATATTTCATTGACATTATTGCTTTCTCTTTTATTCTTAACTAGTATCAAGTTTATCAATACTAGTCTTTTCAAGCAAAAGCTTATTTCTGTTGATCCCATATGCTTGTTTTCTATTCTATGCATTTTAAGCACTTATCTTTAATTCTTTAATATTTCTTTGTCTATTTTCTTTACGTTTATTGTGTTCTTCATCAAACTCCTTAAGATGGATGTTTTGTCTTTAATTTCCAGCCTATTTTCGAATATATACGTATATTTAAACCTATAATTAGCACTAACTTTAATAAAGTTAGTACTAATATACTAACTTAGCCTTATCCAACCAGATCCACCTATTTTTGTTTATTTCAAAGTAAGATATACACACATACACACACACACGCACACAGAAATGCTATGCAGCTGTAAAAAAATGATGTATTAACATGTAAATAGATCCACTTTATGATGGATAATAGAACTTTTATGTAAAGTTAAGAATAAAACAGCGCAGTTTAGCATGAATTATTCCTACTCTTTGTAAGAAGGGGCAGCTGGAGGTGGTGGCATCTTTTTAAATACAGGAAATTTTCAGTCTCATAACCACTTGTTTCTCATCCAACACTGTAAATAGGTAATCAGCAGTTAACAAGTCAAGAAAATCAAAACTTTTTTCTGTATATTCTGATTTACCTACAGCAACACGATAAGAAAAATAAGAAAAATGTTTAATGAGCATGAATGACTAAATGAGGGAATATGGAAAAAAAGAAGTATCAACAGAAAGGCTTATAACAATTTCAACATGTTTTTTATTTGCTCACTTAACATTCCAAACAAAATGACATTTTACACTATTGCTTTTACTTAAGAAGTCAACTGCCTTATCCAAAGTAGACAAAAATCCCAATTCCTTTAAGTGTCCAAGTGGTACTTTTTCCCCCAGAGAAAGCTACTTGAATACTTTAACAGAAACATAGAATCGTCCTATAATAGTAAGGTAGTAGTTGGGTCTTACCTGTACTACATTTAAAACTTTTCTCATTAAAAACTGAATACAGAAAAAAACCCCAAACACCTCCAGTCATCATTCCTCTCAGATTTTTAACAATTCCACTAACCTTCATTAAAAATTGCTTTTGTAGAGAGGTGTATAAATATGAAAATGGAAAATAAGCCTCCCCTCACCTGTTCATAGAGAAGTGGGATAAAACATTTATCCTGAGAAAACAGCTGCTGGTCCCTGTTATTTCAAAAAGGATAATAAACATTATGGCCCTCCAAGTCAAACCTCCTATCTTCTGTGCCATGATCATGTGTAACCTTTTCTGTTCTGGCTACGAGCATCTACTTTTCACACTCATGTGATGCTTCTCCTTTGAGCAAATCTTTGATGAAGTTGTATTTCACTGAATGTTCTCAAAGGGGAGAAAGAGTGCATGCGCAATTATAGTACTGGAACAAAAGTGAAGAGTACATATATTTTCACGTAGAAAAAATACATACAAATCCAAGTAGCTCCTAAAAATGGAAATCAGATGGGCATTTTTAAGAAAAAGATTGTTTTCTGAACTGTAAATGGTGCCAGTAAGACACTGATTTTTATATCTAGCTACATCACCATATTTATGTACAAAGAGAGGTTGGTATAGGTTCACTGATACCCCCAATTTCTCCCATTTCTTTAAAGATTGTCTTTCAGATCCTATTAAAACCATAACTGTTAATTTTTTAGACTACTTCCTGTCACTGGCACACTCTCTTCAACCTGGCACATACAAAAATTCATTTCAACATCTATTTACTTTTTTGATGCTAAAACTAACAATTTTTCGGCTACTTCAATGCCACAATATTCTATCACTACTTTGGCATTTTACTAATTATTATAGAAACAGGTAAGATTCTAAATATGGATTTTAAGACTACGTAAAATTCCAACTACGTATGTCAAAAGGGAAAGTAGGAAGGTAGACGCAATTATATTTTTGTTTTCATGTATATCATTGTCATGAGTCTGAAGGCTCATGTTGCATTCTAATTTACAACTGACATTGGTGACATTTTGCTTGGCTTCTAGACTCAAACCCTAGAATTTATTAGTGGCTTTTAGATCAATTTGCTGTAAAACTATCTGAAATGGTTGCAGATTATTTTAAGCAAAAACAGAATGATACCTATAATGTACAAATGGAGGTGGATTTAAAGAACATATTATTGAGCAAGCTTTATAATGACATTTTCTTAACATCATCATAGTTTTTCTTCCTAGAAGGGAAAAAACTTACTTAAAATTTTCCCCTTCTATACTTAAAGCATTCTTAAGTATATTGATAAATGTTTAAATCAGCTCAAGCTCTCAGCTGTTGGAAGATCAAAACACAAAGATAAGCATTTTCAACACAAACATCAAAAGATGAACAGAATTGCTTTCCATGTAATAGTTAATACCTTAATACAATGAACTTGTCAGGATTTTGCGATATATTGTATAGCTGGACAATAAAGCATGAAAATATTTTTTAAAAATTAAGTGAAGATATTCCCAAAGTTGAGATGTCCCCTACAAGAAACCAATTTTTAAATTCCTGTAATACTGAAAAGCTAAATTGCCACTATTGTAATAAAGTGAACCAAATTTTTAAAATAATTTTAACTTATTGAGAAACTAATTTTAACGCATGCACTTTAAATGTATGTGCTATACAACACTGCATCTTATTTTCCAATTGGATATGTCTTACCACTCTTCTAACAAGTTTGAAAGAAAGAGGTCTGTCAACAGACACGAGCAAATACTTACAAAGTCTCAGGTCTTGCTCTATCACATACTAGCCAGTCCTTAAACACTTGATATATACCCACATTAAAAGGTGTGCTAAATATCGTCATGTTTTAGATGAAATTATGTCCTTAAAAGGTTGGTTTCTGTAGGATTTAAGGAGAACTTAAACTTTGCTGCTTTAAACTTTAGTTTTGCTATCAGTACAAATGTGTAAAACGCACCAAGAAGAAATCATTCCCATAAAAATCTCATCACTATATAATCGTTGACAGCACTTGCTGCCCTCCTGAGATTTTAGGAGAATCAACCTATATAAAATGCACAGTCGTCAAGTCATCTTCAAGCTATTTTAGTATCCCACAAGCCATTAACATAAAGTTCATACATGGTTATCTAAAAACACCATGGAGTCAAAGAGAAGCAAGAGTTAACAGTAAGTCAAATAAACCAATGATGTTTAACTGAGATTTTTTTAAAACTTAAGCTTTCTTAAGTTTCAAAGACAGTTTTACTTGAACAGAAACTGTCTTTTATAATCTTTTTGTCTTTTATATAATCAAGATTTTCTTGGCAAATACATCTCTTTTCGTAAACATACATAGGTAGAGAAGTTTCATATGTAGGTAGAGCGGTTTCATAAGCATACATAGGTAGAGAAGAAAACACTAAGGTTCTTTTCTACAACTGATAAAAAGCAAATACTGAAGATGAGAAAATGCCTTTAAGCTTTCAAATAACACTGTGGCATTTTAAAGTGTGTTATTTAAAAACAAAAAAGCTAGTCACCAATACTGTCATTCTCTCATCAGTTATGCTCAATAATCACAGAAACCCAAAAGGAGGCCCTAATTCTTTATTCTCTCTGCTGTATCTCTGCTCTATTTGCTACTAATGAAGCAACGTTATGACATGTAATTAAGATGCAAACAAAGAAAACCATAAAGAAACACTCTTGCTGTTAATTAACCTAGAAATAAAAATCAGACAAAGAAAATTAAAAACAGCCATTTCCAAACTAAAAACCAAAAAAATCTTAAAGAGCTTTGAAAAAGATACCAACTTGACCCTATAACACATAAAAACGATAATTGATTTTACACATTTTAATCAATTTAATACAAATACCTGATTTATACTTTTACACCAACGGGCTAAGTCCCAAGTTCCAAACTGTAGTTCGCATGACTCTACAGAGGGGATCTTTGGAAGGATAAGGTACCTTTGGAGAACAGTGTATACACAATTGTAAACATACACTGATTGTCCACTAGCTTTCTTAAATAGAATTTCTGAAATATTTTTGTAGGAAATTATATATAAGAGTGTAATTGATCAGATAATTCCTATTACAACATATAAATTCTGTTGAATGTGCAAAATGTGGTAGAAATAGAAGATACAGTGGATGATTTATACTTTTAAAGTAAGTGCTACATTACAATCCAGTAAAAGTCCTTTAATCTTTTCATGAAACTTCTCTCTATACAAATTGAAATACATAATGCTTTCTGGTTCTTCTTCAAACCAAAACTTGTCAAATTCATAGACAAGATAACCTGCAGTTAAAGAAAAACAAAACATTTAATCCTCAATGTTGAAATCACATTCAAATCATCTCATCTTTACAAAGTATATAACCATCCTTTAAATTTCATATTAGAATACAATAATCAAAAGTAATCTCAAAACTATTAGAAGCCTGAGGGACTTAATAAGACTTAATAAACGATTTAGTGTATATTTACTATTTGTCTCAAAAATCAACAACGTCCCTCAAGTTTAAAAGATGTAGTACTTTCAGCTGGGAGCAGTGACTCATACCTGAACTCTCAGCACTTTCAGAGACTTAGGTGGGCAGATCGCTTGAGGCCAGGACTTAAGAGACCAGCCTGGGCAACATGGTGAAACCCCATCTCTGCAACAAATACAAAAATTAGCCAGGCATGGTGGCATGCGCCTGTTGTCCCAGCTACTTGGGAGGCTGAGGTAAAGGTATCACTTGAGCCCAGGAGGTCAGGGCTTCAGTGAGCCGTGATTGTACCACTGCACTCCAGCTTGGTTGAGAACCTATCTCAAAAAAAAAAAAAAAAAAAAAGATGTAGTACTTTCAAAAGATACCTTGAGAAAAGTTTCCCGAGAAACTTCCGAAGCACAAAAATGCAAGTAACGAAAAAATGTTGGATAAGGCTGAAGTGTAGGAAAGTTATTTCCTACTCGATTTCTAAATCTAAGAGTTATTTCTACTTTTTTTTCAATGAACTATCAGCATCTTCTCTTTTTTAAAAAAAATACATCCACTCTAAATCGGCTTAATATTTTTGGCTTTCAATATCCTCATTATGGTAGCCAAATTAACCCCCAAAATGTTAAATGTATTTCATGAAACCGAACTTGTTTATACACACACACACACACACACACACACACATATATATGTAAACTTAAATGTGAATTTAAAACCACCCAACATCAAAATATCTATCAACAAGTACATAAACAATGTGTAGCATATAATGGAATATTGTTCAGCAATAAAAATAAATGAGCTAATATGTCAATTTTTTAAAAATAACAAATAAAAAAGCTATTAATACACACAACAAATTATGCAGAAAGAAACCAGACCAAAATGAGTAAAAACTGCATGATTCCACTTAAATACAATTCTAGAAAATAAATGCAAACTCATCTATAGTGACAAAAAAATTGTGGTTCCTAGGATGGTGGGGGGAGGAGCAAGAGGCATGGATTACCAAGGAGTACATAAAAACTTTCAGAGGTGGTGACTATATTCACCATTTGGATCATGGAGATGGTTTCACAGGTGTATACATATGTTAAAACTTATCAAATCATACATGTTTAAATATGTGCAGTTTATCATATGTCATATAATATGTGCAGTTTATCATATACCTTAACAAAGCTGTTAAAAAGTAAAGCAAAAAATAAAACCACCCCAGTCCTACTTTGTATGTAATCAAATGTATTTATTGAATTATTTTTTAAAATATTTCTACAGTGCTCACTAAATGCTCATATACTGTCAGAGCAGCCCTAGGATGCAAGTACTATGTTGTTATTCCCACTCTACCGAAGATGAAAGAGAGGTGCAGAGAAGTTAAATGATGTGCCCCAAATCACACAGTTTGTAAGTGGTCTCTGTTGCAAAAGTCAATGACTTTACACAAAAGGGTGGCTAGACTATCATGATTGCTTACTATGTAAAATGGAAATCCCATTTTAATAATATTGGTCATACAGCAAACATTAATGGTTAAAATCATCATATTCCCACACTGAAATATCATTTCATAAGAAGGCCAGTTTAAGAAAGATTTTTGGATTATTCTCAATATATGATAAAACAGATTTTTGTCAACCATGATATATGGGTAAAATCAAGAAATGAAGCCTCTGGAGAAATACCATCTGCTATCTCTATCCCCCATACACTGTTAGGGATGTATAATTAATACATTTAGAGATTAATGTTCTGCCTAGTATGATAAGGCAGATAGCTATCCAAATTTTATGGCCATACCATTTGTTTCAGTATATCTGGTTATTATGTTTTAGATATTTACCATTCTTATGTCCTTTAAATTACTTTTTCATTACTGTCAGTAATGTGGCCCATTCAAATGACTACATGGGCCTGGAACAAACTGCTCAAGTTAAAGCACTAGGAACTTCTTGCTTCAGAGTGAGGCTATTGATCTATAATATAAATCAGTGTCAGAGAAAGACTAACTTGAAGAATGGAGACTATAATAGCTAAAGTGATTTAATGTGACATCAGGAAACCACAGGAAAAAATACTGAAATTCTAGGAAACTGGCAGGGCCATCCTTGGCATAAGAATCCCAAAGTTTTGCAAAAAGTGATGGAAAAGAGCTGTTTTCCATGATGCACATATTTTGTCCTTTTGAGTCCAGATGTTTGGAACACTTAAGACTCTGTAGAAATTACCATATGAAATGTCTAAACCTGAAATTCCCTGCATGAATTTACTGCAGAGGTTAAGGATAAGAAAATCATAGGAAGGGGGATTAACTGTAAACCTGTATCTCACTGGGGTGATGAAAATGTTCTAAAAGTGGATTATGATGATGGCTACCCAATTTAGCTCATTAAAATCCATTTAAGTGTATATTTAAGATGGGTAAATTCTATGTTATATAAATTATACCTCAATAAAGTTGTTATTGAGACATAACTTTCTTATTATACAAACTTGAGGTGTTACTATTTTTTTTTTGGAACCACCAAACCAGAAGTCCAGCTAAAATTTTGGCCCTACAAAACTAGAATGGAGACATCCTAGACCGGAATATACAAAAGACAGAGGTCCCAAAATCCTGAGCCCTCCTGCTGGACTAGTGGTAACTTCCCAGAATCATGGCGGATACCTGCTCACAGTTTGGACATACAAGATGACAATGGAGCTAAAAAGCTAAACTACAAACGTTTCCAGCCCTTCCTACACAGGACGCATTAAAACAAAGGTGATCAAAGGAAAAGGGGGAGATGAAGGCAGATCATAGGGAAACAAAAAATGTGGAAACTCATCTCTGAACTGTTCTTCCTTCTGGAGAGAAACTATGACCTTGGAACTAATTTGTGCAAACTAATTGATCCTACTCCTCTACCAAAAAAGTATGCCCATTCAAAGACAAGGTTTCAAGTTATTATTCTAGTTAGAACAGGTTCCTCTTAAGAAGAAAAGCAGAACCTTATTTAAGATGTGAAACTTCCAATGGTAATGGGTATAAGAATGAAGTTTTTGGGAAACTTCTGCTTAAAAGGTACATAGGTATATGTGTATGTGCATTTTAATGTCTCAAAATAATTGAAAATCATAAGCTTCACTGTTTCCAGGATGATCTACAGCTCTTATAGATTGAGCTGACAGGAGGCAACTGAAAGGGTTCTACAATGACTTTTCTACCTCAGATATTACACTTTAATGTCCTTCCTATAGAGGAGCCAGCCGAGATGGTGTCAGGGTGCTGGAGAGCAACAGTTCCCACAGATCCTCAAGTTCCCTGGTCTTTAGGGGAAAAATACTGCACAGAGGTCATTCTGCACTGCTTTCTAACCTACCACCCTCCTGTATATATTGAGATATGGGAAACTGCTTAATTGTTTGGGGAGTTTTCAAATTCTTTTTTTTTTTTATTTTATGAAGATTTATTTTTTAAGTTCTAAGGAACTTTAGTTTTCTTATTTGTAGCTAATTCTCTTCTTAAAATTTATTTATTTTTTACATTAATTAGTCTCTTTTCATTTATTTATATATATTTTTATTATACTTTAAGTTCTAGGGTACATGTGCACAACGTGTAGGTTTGTTACATATGTATACATGTGCCATGTTGGTGTGCTGCACCCATTAACTCGTCATTTACATTAGGTATATCTCCTAATGCTAACCCTCCCCACTCCCCCAACCCCACAACAGGCCCCGGTGTGTGATGTTCCCCTTTCTGTGTACAAGTGTTCTCATTGTTCAAGTCCCACCTATGAGTGATAACATGCAGTGTTTGGTTTTCTGTCCTTGCGATAGTTTGCTGAGAATGATGGTTTCCAGCTTCATCCATGTCCCTACAAAGGACATGAACTCATCGTTTTTTATGGCTGCATAGTATTCCATGGTGTATATGTGCCACATTTTCTTAATCCAGTCTATCATTGTTGGACATTTGGGTTGGTTCCAAGTCTTTGCTATTGTGAGTAGTGCCGCAATAAACATATGTGTGCGTGTGTCTTTATAGAAGCATGATTTATATTCCTTTGGGTATATACCCAGTAATGGGATGGCTGGGTCAAATGGTATTTCTAGTTCTAGATCCCTGAGGAATCACCACACTGTCTTCCACAATGGTTGAACTAGTTTACAGTCCCATCAACAGTGTAAAAGTGTTCCTATTTCTCCACATCCTCTCCAGCACTTGTTGTTTCCTCACTTTTTAATGATCGCCATTCTAACTGGTGTGACATGATATCTCATTTATGTTATTTATGTTCAATAGGTAGCTAATGAACAAGGGATATATTCATTTAAAAAAAAAATTAGAGGCAAGTTAGCAAAGTCCCAGCAACAACACTTTGGAATGGTAAAGGAAGGCATCTCACGCCTGCTAGAAATCTTCAGTACACTTGGGTAGAATCATCAATGCTGTCCTTAGGAACCTGAAATCTGTTCCCTCCATTTAAAGACACGTTGCATTGGCTCCTACTTTGTGTAAGCATCCTCATATGATTCTTTATCCTTATCCATTAAGGGAGAAAAAGGATCTGGACATACAGTTGCTGGGGTTAAAGCAGAGGTTGGGCTGAAGATATACATTTTGGCATTTAATGCACATTTGGCATTTCAAGCAAGGGACCAGATGGTACCACTTAGGAAAAGTATGAGGGCTAAAGAGAGGAGTGGGCACAGGGCTGGGCCCTGAGGTGCTCCCTACATCTAGTAAGGCAGTAGATGTCTACAGGAATTCCTGTGGGGCAAGAGAAAAGCCAGGAGAATGTGGCATCAGAAAAGTCATGATAATGTTTCGAAAAGAAACGTGTGGTCATTTATGCCCAGTGCCACTAAAAGGATCAAATAACATGAAGAAAAAACATGGCGATTGTATTAGGCGGCAAAAAAAAGTTGGTGTCTGAGAAAAATCAGTGTGAGCAGAGTCATGGAAAGAGAAACTAAATTGGAATTAGATAAAAACTGGAGATGAAGAAATGAAAGAGCAATTATTGAAAAAGTTTCATGAACAAAGAGAGCAGAGAAATGAAGCAGTATCTGGAGGTGGACACTGCACTAGGGGGAAGTTTTGATTCTGAAGATGACAGCTCCTCACCGAATGCAGTGACTTTGTCTTCTTCTCTGCTACATCCCCAGGGCCTAGAACAACATCTAACACACAGTAAATGAATAAACTTCCCAGAGAAGAGCATGTCTAAACTGAGATTTGGAAGACGAGAAGGCATCACCTGGAAAGAACAGAGGGAGCTGGAATAGTGTTCAGGCCAAGTGAATGTCACTTGCAAAGGCACAGAGTCAAGAGAGAGCATAATA
Source organism: Pan paniscus (assembly GCF_029289425.2). NCBI lineage: Eukaryota > Metazoa > Chordata > Mammalia > Primates > Hominidae > Pan > Pan paniscus. The sequence continues at coordinate 138,420,930 of NC_073252.2, read as the reverse complement.
TATTTGAGCAACTAAAAAGAAGACTGGGATGCCTCCACTATAGAGTCTGTGGGGGTGAGAGGGGGGCTGGTATATGGCAAAAGATGAGCCTGGAGAGGTTACCAAGGTTCAGATTATGCAGGGCCTTATAATGGGAATCCTTTGAAGAATTTTTGGGAGTGGAGTAAAACGATCAGATTTTCATTTTAAATAACTATACTTTCAATGTGGAGAAGAAATAGAAGAGTGTTACCATAAAAAAACTGCTAAAGTCTATTACAGTAACCTAGTAACAAAGGCCTGATATTGTATAGTTACAATGGGGATAGAAAGACACAGACACATGCAAGAGAAAGTTAAGATGCAGACAAAACTGGAATTAGGGTGTAAGAAAAGGCAGGAAAGTTTCTGCGAAAAGGAGACATGGATATTTTCAACAATGGAGATGAAGAAATTATGATTTGGCCACCTATTATCTAAGTAGTTTCTTATATGCTACCAACATTCAAATGACATTCTAAAGACACAAAAAGATCAAGAAGAGTACTGTGTGAAGAAAAACTAGATTTGAGTTCTTTGCTTCTGAACAATAGCTTCAGAAGATGGACTCATTCAATTAAACCTTCAGTATTCAAATATTATCACTAAAAGTGAATGGAACAGAGAAAGTAAAGACAGCTTTAGGAACAGTTACTCAGTACCTCTAACCTACCACAAGAAAATTTGGCCTTGAAATTCAAGGCAGGGGGAGGCGAAAAGTTCCTCTAAATTAAATTTCCTTCCAAAAGTAAAAAAATAATCTGCAAATGGTCTGTCCTTAACAGCATTCATTAACCAGCATCCAAGAGGGAAAATATATTTTGTAGTTAGCTGGAAAATGAATGCCTAGAGAAAAATTACATGAATCTTAGATGTGTCTACATGTGAAATATTGCCTTTTATAATCAGCAAATATAAAAACTGAAGTATGGAATACTCTTGGGGACCCATCTTCCACTGTTTTCTTGTTTTTCAAAGACCCTAAGTAATAAAATGATAAACATAAGTTATATACTTCACAGAGGCAACAGATTAAAATATATATTATACATTCCTAGTGGTTTAAGAATTATCTTAGAAAGATCTAGTTTTAACTCATTTTAATACTCACAATAAAACTGATGAAAGTGTTCCATTGTTGGTATACCAGGAACAAGGTTATAGAGATGAAACTTCAAAGCTTCACTCTTCAGTAAGCTATAAGCCATCTCTGTAAGATTGATTCCAACTATTGCATAAGAATACCTATGTCAGAAACATTACCAGTTATACCAGCTAGCCAAATAACTCATAAAATAAATTAAAATTATGTTAGGAATTAGTAGAAAGTGACTTCAGGTTTAACACAGTATTGATTTTATGATAATCTCTACATGGTAAGAAAAATATACTAGAAAGAATTTAACATTTTTGCTTTTTAAAGCCTGTATATTTTTCTGGATATAATCTAAGAAATAAAAATAAAGCTCTGTTCACATGATATCTAAAACTAAAATTCTTAAATAAAAAATGGGTCAGGGGGACTATAGACACCAAATCTCATTGATTTCTAAAATACACTGGATAATCTGGATAATCTGATATTTTCTTCTCCATTATCAGGCTACTTATTTTTATGATCTACCATTGTTACTATGCTTTTTCAAAGATTAGATACCATCAGAATATTTTTAAAAATAACGGTAAGGCTAATAAAACCACCTCAGTTTGAATTTCACTTTACAATTTTCAAAGCTATTTCCCATTTTCCTATTACTTTTCCAAACTATTTCCTCTTCCTATCTTCAAATCTATTTCTCAAAAGCATTTTATAAGGGCCCTTATCTCCATTGTATAGATAAACTATATCTTGTGATAAAAATATACTGAAATACATACAAAATTGGTTTACAATCACATTTTTCCTTAAAAATAATGTATCACGTAATATCCTTTAAAAAGTTCTTATTAAAATACTTCATTTTAAGAAATACCTTGATATACCTTCAAATTCATTAAATCATCTAATCATTATAAATGCAAGAGATTACGGCTTCTTTAATATACCCAGCTTACCCTAATTTTGGATGATTTGAACGGGAAAGAATCTGATGAGCTTCACTAGTGTAATTTTCACTGAAATACCTAAAAAGTTTAAGAAAAATAATCAAACGAATGTACGCCATTCAAATATAAGATATCCAGAACCAATTTAAAAAGCTACTGTCAAAATCATAGCCCTAGTATTGCCATGAGTATCCTGATATCTGTCTCAAATCACTTCAGTGATTCACAAATGCTTCTGAATCAAAATTTCCCAAGCTATCAGGCGTATGTAGTACAGAATATAGGTCGTTGACAAGACTGTAAAGTATTTTAATAAATAGATAATATAAAAAGAGACTACCTTAAAAAAAAAAACAAAAACTAAAGTTTTTTGTTTCTTTGCTGGTTCTATTTCTATAAAAGAGTCAACATGTACCTGTTAGGACACTCTTCCTTACATTTAGGTTCATTCCTTCTACTACAATTTAAGTCTGTGTTGTTTAGTGCCATTTTCAGTGCAATCAGAAGGGAGTCAACAATCTTTTTGCAATGAGAAACCTCCTTCATCAATCATATAACTAAAATACTAGCTATAAAACAGAAGTATTAGCAGTATAAGAGAGATGTATATGAAACCATCTATTTGTAGGCACATACATCCTTTTGGCCTACACCAAATCTATTTAACCTTAGGATCACCTCAAAATGATAGACACACACACGACTAGATGCTCACGTAAGGATAAAAATAAAAAATAAATGTCCATGGTTTATTTACATTTTAGAGGACAAAATCATTGACATTTTCATAAAGCATAGAAATTTCTAATTAACTCTTCCCTCTTTATTCTTCTAGAGAGTATTAATATACACTTCCTTATTTCTTCACTGGCTCTAATTTTCAACCCATTACACCAGGGGCTGTTAACTTAGAAGTCCATGAATTAATGATAATTTATGAATGAAGGGGAATCCAGGAACCATCTTACATTATGGGCTTTTTCTATATATATATTTCTCGGGGAGAGAGTATACAAAGCTTTCATCAGATTCCCTAAGGGATCTGTAAACACCAAAATAGTTTTAAAAGTCTTGCTTAATGCAATGCTTTCCTAAGTCTCTAATTTTTCTACTTTATCCCTAGATTGACTCTAAAATGCCCTCAGTTGACTATATTTCATTTTTGTAATAATTCAGCATTGCATTTTAATAGTCAAACTACTCTTAAAATATTCAATCTGTAATATAGAACAACTTTTAATTTCCTTCCTGAATTTAGTTAACCTCAATCTTAACAGTATCAAATGGTGAAAAATAAATATCTGTAAACAATTAAAAAAACCATCAATATTAACCTAATTTAGCCAATATCAGGATTTTTTCACAGTAAGAATTATCCAAACTTTAATAGTCTAGCCTTCCCATTCTAGACATTTTATAGTCTATAAATCACAATTTCATGGACAGACCCAAACACTACAATTTGTACATTTGCATATCCTTATAGGAGGAAATTAATCTTCCAGGCTATCTTCTAGAATAGTTTTGGCTATCAATTGTGACTTCACTTACATATTTGGGGATTTTGATACATGTAGCTAATCATAAGTATTAAAGAAGATAAAGGAGAGAAAGTTCATACGGTAGTCTATACCAAGTCAGGAATGCAGGTAGGTAAGTTGTCACAGGTGGTGAAGAACATATGTAAAGAGACTATTATCACCTTATCTGGTTATATTTGCCAAAATAGAATCAGAGAGCCCAGAGAGAAAAAGCAAGTGAATAAAGGCAGTAGGAGCATACATAATTCTTTAAGAGGTATCAGAATGGAAATCAGAAAGAAAAAGGAGAGGAAAGCATTGGTAAGTAAAGAAATCACATACACAATTATATTTCCACCAATGTCTTTTTTTTTTTTTTTTAAAGACAGGGTCTTGCTCTGTCACCCAGGCTGGAGGTGGCACAATCATGACTCACTGTAAACTTGAATTCCTGGGCTCAGGCAATCCTTCTGCCTCAGCCTCCCAAGTGGCTGGACTACAGGCAAATGCCACCATGCCTGGCTAATTATTTTTGTAGAGACAGGGTCTCACTATATTGCTCAGATTGGTCTCAAACTTCTGGCTTCAAGTGATCCTCTGGCCTCAGCCTCCCAAAGTGCTGGGATTACAGGTGTGAGCCACTGTGCCTGGCCTCCAATATCTTCATATTGTTGCCAACACATTAGCAAATACTTCCAGCACTGCAGTTATTAAAATTCAGAGATAGTATGAATCAACTAGATCACTTCTTATTAGAAGTAACTAGATCAGAGATTAAATGTAATTTCATTTAGGGAAGAAAAGAAAGTTTACTTTCACTTACACAAGATTGATTAATCCAAGTATGCCCATGCCTCTGAAGTCTGTCTTGGGATCATCACCCTGAAAACCAATTTCAGCCCACTGCTTGGAGATTCTAGCGTTTAACTTCTTCGTGGGCATTAGAAGATTCCAAAGCTGTACAAATATATTTCCATTATTGAGACATTTTCTTTCTCATAGCTTGTAACTAGTAATTTAATGCTATCAAATAACTTTTGTAGAAAAACCACAGGTTAAGCAAAGACTTTAGAACATTTTTCAATTATCCTAAAACACGCAGCACATTTATTCCCATTAAAAAGCCTGGTATAAAGAACAGATTTTGAAAAGATAACAAATAATACACAAAAATATTAAACAATGAGATGTCTTTATTTACTAATTAATACAGATATGCCCAGAACTGGTAAACTGCTTGAGAAAAACACAGTATTTCAGGAACTTAGCCCTTGCTTCAGATACTGTATAGTTAAACAGGCTCTATTATAATGGTGGGTTAATAGTCCCTATCAGAATGAAAATAGGTGTAAGACAGAAGAGCATGAAGAAATGATACTGATAGCATTCCAACTTGTTTTACAAATTTTCAGTTTAAAAAAATACGATTTGGTTTTAAATAAATATCTTTAATGATGAGGATTTAAGAAAAACTATCAAGCCGGGCATGGTGGCTCATGCCTGTAATCCCAGCACTTTGGGAGGCCGAGGCAGGTGGATCACGAGGTCAGGAGATCAAGACCATCCTGGCTAACACGGTGAAACCCCATCTCTACTAAAAATACAAAAAATTAGCCAGGCGTGGTGGCAGGCGCCTGTGGTCCCAGCTACTCAGGAGGCTGAGACAGGAGAATGGCGTGAACCCGGGAGGCGGAGCTTGCAGTGAGCTGAGATGGCGCCACTGCACTCCAGCCTGGGCGACAGAGCAAGACTCCATCTCAAAAAGGAAAAAAAAAAAAACCAACTATCAAATATTACATACCAATAAACTAATCAATGCAAAATAAAGAAAATTTATTGTTTAAATTCAATACCACAAGCCATCAAATGAAAGAAGCTTACAGAAGTTGACTAAAGAAGGTTTGTGAAAATTTGCAAAACAGAAATACTTTCATTTTTTTCCCATTTCATTACCATTTAAAGCATTGTTGAATAAGGACCCCTAATGAAAGGAGTATTCTGTTACCTAAAATAAAATGTGAAGTGACCTTGCTTTAAAACAGGGTCAAGACTGGCTCTGAAGCTAAATTCAATCATTACATTAGGTTTACCTGGTCACTACTTTTATTATCAACACCTGTGACTTGCTTACATTAGCCTCTCTCCATGAATTCTGCAAGGAGTTTGATTATGCCAATGATAAGGCCTCAGTGACGTGGTGAGAGCCACAGTGTACAACCACTAGTATTAAAAATTTAATATGCATGAATATTGAATTTCTGGGTTCCATTCCTGAAAATTCTAATTTTGTAAGTCTAAGGTGGAACTTTGGAGTGTACATAGTAAACGCTATTTAACGCTAGTAAAGGTGGTCCTCGGACTACACTTAAAGCAAGACGGATTACATAGCTCTTCACCCAGTAAGACTGCTGAGTATGTGTAGTGTAGAACTGAATTTCACCATGAAGCACCAAGGTAAAATTCCCTGGACTAGAGGGCTAGGACTTGTACTTTTTTCCCTCAAAAGGAAAGGTATCGTGTAGCAAGGGCCTAACATGAAGGGAAAAATGATGACAATGGGGACAGAAATAGCAGTTAATCCTCAGTAAGTGCCAGGTACTATTTTAACTTTAAATATAAAAACTCATCCATACAATAACCCTTTGAGATACATATTTGTATTATCCTCATTTAACAAAATACACTTTTAATGAAAAAAAAAAAGCCTTTATTGTTTTTAAACTTGTATCGCTTAGTGTTACTTAGATAGTATCAATGTTTGTTTCCACAGTACTTTTTGTTATAAAGAACTCCTAATTCCAAGTGCAATGCACTATTTTCTTTAACGATTTTAAAATAAAATTGGAATAGGTGTAGAGGATGGGCAGGAGATTCAGCTCTGTTCCAGGCCCTACCATTCTAGTACTAAAGCAAATCCCTTCATCTCCCTGGTCCTTAGAATCTTCATCCCTCAAACGAAGGGGCTAGTCTAGATGATCTGTAAAGCTTACTCTAGGTCTATTACTCTTTAATTTTGGCACCTCATTGGCTTTATGCATTTATACTTTAGAAATAAGAAACAGGAAAATCCTAAGTAAATAATTTTTACTTTCTTAAAGTTTAAATCTTTTGTGGCATTACTTGGCAATTAACATTCCATAAGTCCCAAAAGATTGGACATAATAATCTGAAAAGGGACACACATGTTTTCAACTTGTAAGTAGCTGAAAAAATGCTTAACTTATATGAGCAATTTGTATAAAAAGTAGGAGAAAAATCTGAAACTTGTAGACATGTACTTTTTGGTTGAAAAGATCTCTATAGGTTTTTATTTCAGAAATAAAAACATTAAAATACAATTTATTTGAATATATTTATTCATATAAATATATATTCATTATATATTTATAATAATGCTTATCAGAAAATGATAAAAATAGCTAACTAAAAATCTTTCCATATCAGTGAAATCCAGCATAATAAAATTCTCTAAGGGCAAAGAAACCATATAAGCCTAGCCATATAAGCCTCTAGAATTTGCAGACTTTACTTAGCTGAAGCCTGATTTATTTTTCTAGCGTTCAACAACTCCACATAAAGAAAACAGAAATTTACCTTCATGAGTAGCTCTTCATGCTGTAGGTTATCAGAATCATATGGCCTTTTCCTCACACTTTCTACATCCAAATACAGCTGTTTATAACCAGTTATCTGCAGTAAGCACATCTTCATGCAGATTTTAAAACTAAAAATGATAAAATTATTTTTAAAAAGCATACCCTCTTATCACAATAAAGTCTTTCATAGCCTGTTGTTCATATGTCTATTTAGAAAGCATTTCCTGGCTTTCAGTTTAATATAAGACCCACCAAAGGCCACCTTAAATACAAAACATTATGTAAAGTACTATATAGGATACAAGGCCTAGAAAGAGGGCAAGACATGGTAGGAATGGCAAACTTCACAACTGTAAGGATTTGTGAAGGATTTTCTCTTCATGTTTTCTCTGGGCAATCCTATACATTCCTAAATCTTTATTGCCAGATACCACCAGTAGACTTAATTTTCCAAGTATATATAAAACAAATAGCTCCACAACAGGTTATCTCAGCTCTAAATAAAACTGCTTCTCTTCCCTAAAGAAACATGCTCTTTCTTTAGTGTCTAGATCTATTAATGACATCTCTACCCGTTAGTTCCCCAAGCTACAACACTCCAAGTTCTGACCTGCCTCTCTCCATCACAATGTGTCAAAAGATCCCCATACGCTAATCCTTTCTATCTCTGAAATGTCCTTCAAAGCAATCCTCATAGCACTCTTTCTCCTACTTCATTTATGCCTTTGTCATCTTATCTGAATAACTCAAATTTCCTATTCTTTATTCCTTCTGCCAGCCTCCCACATTATCAAATCTACTCTCCATCTTCCTAAAATACGTATCTAAAAATGTAGCTTGTTTGCTTAAAAACCAGAGGACAACATCTACATCCTTCAGTATGGCATACAAGACTCTGCAATGTATCAATCTAGCATTTCACTCATTTCTCCAGCCACTACTCTGCTCATATTCAATGATCCAGCTACAAATAACTCCCTATCATTCCAGATACAAAAGTATTAATATTTCTATGTCTCTGTGCCTTGTTGGCACTGTTCCCCTACCCATTCATCAAGGTCCAGTGTAAATACCACCTCTTGGGTGGAACTATCCTCACAGTTCCCTCCTAGACCGTTCCTCGTCTCAGCTGAAATAAATTGTTCCTTCCTCTATATTCACATAGAAAATGCTGAATGAAGGAAAAAGTGTGAAATACTATGTCAACATACCAGCGCTGGGAACACAGAAATGGGATAAGTCCTCTTCTTATGGAACTTAGAATTTACAGAGGGAAGGACAAGAGTTAATCAATGACTACAGTACAATGGGTTAAATGGTATGATAGCACTATGAGATGCCACAGCAATGCACCTAACTCAGAACGGAGGAGCCTGGGAGGACCTTACTAGAGGAGGACATAGGAACTGTATTTCAAAAGACATAGTAGCCAAAGTTATTAACCTTGGGAAAGTCATGGTAAGACATCTTGAAGAAGGCAGATGATATACTGGCATTAGTACTGGACTGGAAACCAAGAGATACAGGTTCTAGTCCTGATTCTATCACTGCCCTCTCTGGATCTCAACTGCTCCTCTTGTGAAGTGAGAGCGCTGAATCAGATGATCTCCACAAAACCTTCAGCTCTAAAGTGTTACAACAGTGTGTGGTCTTGATACCTCACAGGCTATAAATGCATAATAAAAAAGAATAATGTAAAAAACGCACACCTGGCATCCTTCTCAGGGTTAATATTCTTTTCCTTCATAATATCATCTACACATTTGTCCACTTCACTCTGAACAACATGTGTCGCCTTCTGTAAAACCTATTTATGTAAAAGAAAGCCAAATGAGAAAAATTCTTTGTAGCTGAAAAAGACATAGTTGTGAGACATTTAATCAACCTTACAAAGTAGATATTAAAAATGCAAAATAAACCCAGTTTGTTTCAACCAGTTTATTTCACACTTTCTCTAGGGCTAAACTCATATATATATATATATAGTTTTATAATAAAAGAACAGCAACGTGATGTACCAGAGGAAGGCTTCCTCAACTGAGTCAACAGGTTCTCAGCTGATGAGTTCTTAGCAAATGAGCTGCCACCATAGTGTTTATGAAGTAGATATTTTAATTACGTAATAAAAATCTTGAATGCATAAGTTTAAAAAATCAAATGCAGAAAAGAGTTGAATCTCAAAATCTTGTCTCCAGAGATCACCACTGGTAACAAACTGGCATTGGCAAAAACAAAATCAGATCAAATTTGAAAAACTGTAGGAATTTACTGTGCATACTGAAGAACAGTTCACAAACTAAGATTTCAAATCAAAACTGGTAAGAAAAATAAAAATAGAGTCCTTAGTTTAGATATACCCCAAGGCGAGAGAGAGAGAGAGAGGGAGAGAGAGAGAGAAAGAAACAGATTTCCCCAGAGAAAAGTAAAAGGTGAGAAGAAAATGATCAAAGATCTATTAATAACAATCAGTAAAGATACTGATATGGTCAACAAAGTCTAGCTTGTCCAATCCTGAGATAATATGGGTACAGGAAGAGTGTTGAAGCTTAAATACCAGCACTGGTAAAAGGACTACCTTCGCCATGGGTAGTCATGGCAAAAGCCATACCTTTTGCATGTATTACAAACTCCTAAAACATTAAAAATCCAGTTCAATGTCACTTCCTCTGTGAAGTCGTCCCCAGCCCTAGAGTTACCTACTTCCTTTCAGTCATACTTCAGTTAGAGAGCACTGACCACACCATATTTTCTCTATGTTCTCCACCAGCATTTGTCTCTCTTATTTACTCTTATATCTTGAGCGTCTAGGATAGCATATTACTGATTACATGCTCAAAACTTTGTTAAATACATTATGAACAAATGACTGATTGAATGAACTTGCCCAAGGCATATATAAATTTAGGGCAGAGTCAAGACAAGAAACCACATCTAGTTTCTAAGCAAATACTCTTTCCTATATATACTATTCCATTACTTTTTTAAAAATTGATTTATAATTTAAATACAGTGAAAGGCACGGATGTTGTCTGATCCGTTTTGACAAATACATACATCCAGATAATCCACACCCCTACTATGATACAGAACATTTCTATCATCCCAGAAAGTTCGTTTATGCCCCTTTTCAATCAATTCTTCCTTCAAGAAGCAACCACTGTTCTGATTTCTACCACCATAGCTTAGCTGTGTGCACATAAATGGAATCAAAGTACGTACTCTTTTGTGTCTGGCTTCTTTTGTTCAACATAATGTTTCTAGGATTCATCCACATTCTTACTCATATCCACATTCTTTCTCATATCTGTAATTTGTCCCTTTTAATTGTTGAGTTGTATTGCATGAATATACCTCAATTTGCTTATTCATTCTCCTGGTACTGGAAATTTGCATTGTTCCCAGTTTGGGACCATACTTTATTATACTTTTGGTAAATATATATTTTCATTTCTTAGACACCTAAGAGTGAAATTACTAGGGCAGTATGTGCTTAACTTTGAATGAAATTGCCAAAACCACTTTCCACGGTGATAATATCATCTTCTGCTCCAACTGGTGTTTCCAACAGTAGTGTTGTTCGTCTATTTCATTTAGGTAACTTTTAGGTATGTAGTGTCTTCTCATTGTGATTTTAATTTGCATTTCCCTGATGACTAACAATGCTGAGCACTTTTCCAAGTGTGTATACATACACACACACACACACGTATATATACACTTTTGTCATGTGACTGTTCAAAGCTCTTGGCCATTAAAAATTCTGTTGCCTTTTTATTACTGAGTTATAAAAGTTATTTACTAGATACAAGTCCCTTATCAGATATATATGCTGCAAATACATTCTCAGTCTGTGGCCTGCCTATTCCTTTCCTTAAAGGTATCATTGATAAGCAGTTTTATTTTGATGAAGTTTAACTTTTCAATTTTTTTAAGTGGCAGCATAACTCAAGATGGAAGATATTCTCCTATGCTTGCTTTCAGAAACTTTAAAGTTGTAGCTTAAACATAGGTCTAACATCCGTATTAAATTAGTTTTCATATATGGTAAGAGATTGAAGTTGAGGTTTCTTTTTTCCCCCATACATACCCAGTTGTTCCAGCACTATTTATTGAAAAGACTTTCTTCTCCTCATTGAATTGCTCTGATACTCTTGTTAAAAATTATGACACATTAGGTGTGGTCAATTTCTGGTCTCTCATCTGTTATATTCATCTTTTGACTAGAAAGTCTTAAAGTCAGGTAGTAGGGGTCCTTTTAGAAGGTTACGTGGGCTATTCTAGGTTCCTTCCATTTCTTTACAAACTTTAGAATGAGCTTGTCAGAATCTTCAAAAGTAGTCTGCAGGGGTTTTTACTGGAACTGCATTGAATCCATAGATCGATTTGGGAATTAACATCTTAATTCTGAGTCCTCCAATGGATGAATACAGTGTATGGTTCCATTTTCATCTTTCTCAGCAATCTTCTCCGGGAGTTTTAGTGCAGAAGTCTTATGCATCTTTCATTAAATTTAGCCCTGAATATTTTATGTTTTCTGGATGCTTTTGTAAGTGGTATTGTTCTTATTTTCCAAAAGTTTGTTGCTAACATACAGTAGTATACCATGTCCTGTAACACTATTAAATTCATTTACTAATAATGCCAGTAGTTTTTGTAGATTTCTTAGGATTTTCTACATTCACAAAGTACGTCATCTGTTAATATAATTTATTTCTTTCCAATCATTATGTCTTATATTGCTTCTTCTTGCCTTATTGCACTACTTAGGATCTCTAGTATGATGCTGAATAAAAGCAGAGAAAGTACATATATTTGTCTTGTTCCCAGTTAAATGTGGTGAGCATTCAGTAATTCAGTGTTATGTATCATGTTAGCTGCAGGTTTTTCACAGGCTTTCATAGGTTGAGAAAGTTCCTTCTATGCCTAGTTGAGATTTTTTAATCATGAATTGGTACTGAATTCTGTCAAAAGTTTTTCAGTATCTGCTGAAATGTTCATATTTTTCTGATTTACTCTGTTAATGTGGTAAATTACATACATTGATTCTGAAAACTCAACATGACAGGCCAGGTGCAATGGCTCATGCCTGTAATCCCAGCACTTCAAGAGGCAGAGATGGGTGGATCACCTGATGTCAGGAGTTTGAGACCAGCCTGGGAAACATGGTAAAACCCTGTCTCTACTAAAAATACAAAAATTAGCCAGGCATGATGATGTGCACCTGCAACCCCAGCTACTCGAAAGACTGAGGTGAGAGAACTGCTTGAACCCGGGAGGTGGAGGTTGCAGTGAGCCGAGATCATGCTACTGCACACCAGCCTGGTCAACAGAGCAAGGCTCTGTATCAAAAAAAAAAAAAAAAAAAAAAAAAAAAAACAACTCAACATGACATATTATCCTTTTTATGTATTACTGGGATCAATTTGCTAGCATTCTGTTAAGGACTTTTGCACCTATATTCATGAAGGACATTGAACTGTAATTTTCATATATTATATTGTCTATATCTGGCTTTAGTATCAAGATGATACTGGCCCCACAAAGTGTGTTTCTTTCTATTCTATTTCCTAGGAGTTAATGTAATAGTGGTATTATTTCTTCTCCCTTAAATGTTTAACACTTCACTAGTGAAGCCAAGATTAGAGATTTGTGAAAAAATCTGAAATTACAGTTTCTATTTCTTTTGTAAGTATACTACTATTTAGATTTTTAATCTCTTTTTGTGATAGTTTGGTAAGTTGTTTTTCAAGGACTTTGTCCATTTTGTATAAAATCAAACAATTTACTGGCATAAAGTTGTTCATAGAATCCCCTTATTATACTTTGAATGACTATAGGCTGTAGTGGAAAAGTAGAGGCCCAAAAATGCAAATGTGCATCACTATAGCATTAAAAGAAAACTAAACTAATGCCATAAAATGTATTTATTATTCAACTATTTAACAGCTACATTATTATTTAAACCCTAAGACAGCAGCTGCAATAAAAAGACAGCCACCAAAAACACTAATAGATTGCCAAAGTATTCCTCCCTAACTTTCAGAAATTCAAATGCCTGTATATGCATAAGTACAGTGGAGCTTTGCTACATTGTCATATATTGCACGGAAGCCAGACTTCTTAGCAGAATATTGAATTAGACTCCTCAAATTCTAATAAGTCATTAATTTTTATTTATAAATCCCGGTTTGTTAACCCTTAATATCTAATTGATAAATAGTCCTTAATCTAAAATATAAGCAAATAAGATTCAATTTTTAACAAAGAAAGAATGCACACTGTGGAACAGTGTACAATCCAACATGATCATACTTCAAGATCACTGCTTTAGGGAATCACTCTGAATAGACTAAAATCACTTTTATTCACAGCAATCATTGGTAATGCTAAGTACTCTCAAGTACCAAAGAGGTTTTCATGAATATCAAATTTCTAAAATGATTATGGTATATATTGGCTTAATTATATTATCATTAATATTATTAGTAACCACTATTTGTTGAATACTTACTAAGTATTGGGCATTCTCTTAGACTGTTTTCATAGTAATATCTCTAATTTCAAAACAACTATGTGGGTATGAATAGCTTTTAGAATGAGAAAATAAGTAACTTGTACAAAGTCAAACAACTGGTAATTGATAATATCAGGATTTGAACCCAGACTTTTTTATCGAATAAAAATGTAATTAGGTAAACCGAAATATCACAAAATGAGAAATAGATTTACCCTACAAAGTAAATGGAATATACAAATTAGGTGCAATACACACATAAATTATATTTTTAAATTGATAAGGCTACCTCTGTTTATTGGAAAGTTTGTCTTAGATTTAAAACCTTAAAAGAATAAATCGTAAGTGATTTAATTTCAGTATTTACCCATTTGTTGACCACTCTCTTTGCAGGATGCCCTCCAAAGTACTATAGCAATTTCTATTTTTGAATAATGAAGTTCATAAGAATACAATTTTAATGTTTACTTTTCAAGTGAACTTTTTAATAGCAAGAAACAGAGGTAAAAAATGATGAACATTTTATTTTTCTTTAACTTGTAACCACTACTTCAAAATCCCCAAACAGTCTAGTCTACATTTACCTCTTCCTTCTCTAAACTTCTACTTACAATTACATTCAATTCCAGTCTTCTTTTGTATATCTTTTGAATATCCCAAAGACCCTGGTTGAATATGGAACATGTGGTAGTCATTCATATCCTTGAATGGATTTGACCAAGGCACTGGAGTTCTTAAATGTAGCATCTTATGTATTGTTCCACTTAAGCTTGGCATGATTTTACCACACATACAATCCCATTAATAAATTCTGTGACCAAAACTGTTGTTACAAATGCAGTTATAACAATTACACTGATAGATGTGATACTGAGTCCCCAGTTCCAGAACCTCTACAGTAAATTAGTAAATAAAAGAAACACTACACGCTATTCTGAAAAAAGTAATTTTCATTTACTTATGATTCTTTATCCTCTTATTTTTCTCACTTATTCATTCATTCACTCAATAAATATTCAGAGTCCTTATCACATTCCAGGCACTGTTTCAGGTACTAGAAAAACATCAGTGAACAAAACAACAACAAAAAAAAACAAGCAATGCCTTTTTCTTTTCAGGAATGGAAAAATAAGTAAGTAAAATATTTAGTATGCTAGTGATGGTCTGTGCTATGGTGAAACAATTAAGGAAAGGGGATCATAAAGAGAGACAAAGGTATACCCTTAGGTAGAGAATGGTCATGGAAAATCTCATAGAGAATGTCGTAACTGAGGAAAAACCTGAAAATGAGGAAGTGAGCTAAGCTTTTAAGCGGGAGAAGATAATTCTACTTAAACAGAAGACCTGGTGCAAAGGTCATAAACCAGAAGCATGCTGATGTGTTTGGAAAATAACAGGCAGCATAGTGGTGATGACCAGTGAGCAAGGCAAGAACAGTAGTAGATAAAGTCAGAGAGTAATGAAGGGGACCAGATAAGAGTTTTAGTGGACAGCAATGGCAGTGTTGGACAACTTCCAGGCTGAGAGATGTCAAGGTATTTGGAGGAACACACTACTGAAAAAATTGGTTGGAAGCTGGGATTGTGGGTATAACATAAAGAGCTCAGCTATGGTTTTACTCTCTTTACAATGTCGAGGCTTAAAGAAAACAGATCTCACAGAACAATTCATTCTAGAGGGTTCAGCACCCAAATAGTTCCAAACCAACTTGTTTAAGGTCAGTTTGAAAAACACACACAGTTTCCTATCGAAACAAAGTTAAAGCAGTTATGATCCACAACAGTCCCCAGACAGCATACTAATATGCTATTAGTGCCTCAAGACACTGCCCTCACCAGCAGGAACGGCTGCAGCAGTATCACCTGGGAACATGTTAGAAATGCAATCAGAACCAGACCAGAAATTCCGGGGATGGGTCCCAATAATCTGTGTTTTAACAGGCCTCCGGAAGATTTTGATTCTTTCCTAAGTTTAAGAACTACTCTTGTAATGGACCTGAAATATAACACCTCCCCAAGTGCATCTGCTAAAATTTGTAATATTGTTACTTTGGGAAACTGCATCCTATGTTTCAAATAAAAGAACTATACAAATAGATAAGGTATAAATAAATTTTGAGAACCAGCAACTTGTTAGCTTTCAGGACCTCCGCATCCTCATTTTAAAAAATATATTAATCACTCTCTAACAATTCTGAACAAAGGAGTGTAACTCTGGACTCTTCCCCCAAATATTCACTTATATATATGAGTTATTCTTAAATAGACCATTCTTAAAGAGTATAACTAAATCATTAAAGTACCTATTTTAAAGGTTACTCTTCAGAACATAACAGATATGCTTGCAACTCTCAAGAAGGTCTATTTTATTTCTGGCACGATTCATATTACTAGACAGTAGCAAATCAACATTTTTGACCTTGAGCCACATTTTACATCATGATCAAGAACATTCATGTGGATGTCCAAAATACACACAGATGTACACAGAAATATTTAAAATAATTATAACAGTATAAAAAATTCCTAAAATACATTTAACCATATTATGACCAATGGTTTCTAAATATTTTCTGTTCTATTCCTATTATTGTTTAATACTGGTTGTGTTCTATTATGGGATTTCAAACAATGGTCTAGATGACCCGTATTCTATCCTTGCCACACCAAATAATCTACATGTAGACAAAATTGTGAACTACAATAGGGAAGTAACAGCATGTGGTAGACTGAATTATTGGTCCCAATTCTTCATTACCTTGTAATTGAATTATACAACCTACTCCCTACCATAGCCTTACGGTGGGCATATCATATTTCTCCACCCCTTGACTTGGGCTTGGCCATGTAACTTGTTTTAACTAACAGGTTGCTAACAGACATGACACAAAGAGACTTAAAATATGTTTGTGTAGTTGGGCCTTTAGTTATCCATGGTGAAAACATTCACCAGATACCTGTTAACCCCCTACCTGAGTCCCAGATGAGACAAATGGAATAGACAGGAACTTGGCCCCAGCTTGAAGTAAGGCTTCTCCAGCTGACCCATAAACATATGAGCAAGAAACAACTTATCGTTTTATGCCCCTGAGATTTTATTATAGTTTGTTACACAGCAAAAGCTGACTAATACATAGCATGAATTATGACTTATTTTAGCTCAAAAGGTACACAACCCAGGGTTTTCTCTATCCTAAGTTGCTTTTCTCTCATATAATCTATCCTGAGGACACAGTCTAAAAGACGACTTTCCTCCTAAGGCCCTGCTTTCCTAAAAGCTATCAACTCTTAAAGCAAAATAAACAAATAAAACCTCAGAACAGGACAAATTATTCAAGTATTTTCTTTGAAATACACACGAAAAACACATATATAGAGAAATGTTTGAAAACAGAATATTACCTCTAAACGGGGAAAATTTCACTCAGTGCTCACTATAGAAAACACTCTTCTAGCAGGGCACTTTTTATTTTTTTAAGAAAAAATATGTCCACGTTAAGTTTTCTAGAGTTACCACCTTTATGTTATCCTACCTTATTCTTGGAGTATGTCAAGGAATTTTCTGAAATGACAAAAAAAAAAAAAAAAGATGTTATCACTTAAATACTGTTTGTCAATTACCCTATAATAAACAACTAGTAAAAATATCAAACCAGTAACAAACTAATAGTTCCAGGAGATATAATTTCTATATAACAGGAAGCATTTTAAAATTTAATCTTACAGTATAAATATATGATTTCAAAAAACTCAACCAAACACAAAATACCTATTCAAAGAGGTGACACCAACCTCATTACCTGGGGTCATGTGTTTCTGTTTAGACCCCAAAGTGTCTACTAACCACTGCAAATGCACCCATAATTGTGTCACAGTAGCTCAGGTCCCAGAAACTCATCTTAAGACTACAATGAGAGTGCTCTCTACTGCATTTTCATTTGTTAGCCTGAGCCTTTAGATTTGAGGTGATAGCAACCAAATCGTACAACAAATAGGCAAGGACTTCAGATTATCTGGTCAACCCTTCTGTCACCAGACAAATAGCTTCTCCATTCCTGGTTTCTATATCAAGAATCACAAGAACATTTTTATTGGTCTATTTAAAAAATTTTCTGGCACATTTACGAATAATCTTTTCTCAGCAATTTGAAAAATTTAGGAAAAATGCTTTTGCCACAAACAAATGCCTTTATATATATTCTTCCCCCACACTATAAAACACCAACCCATACTGTCTGAAGAGATTTCTTATCAAGAGGTACTTTGTTCTTTTGAGTAGTCAAAAGGGCAAATTAAAAGAGCAGCAATAATTTAAGTCAACCATGAAGTTGTAAGAAAACTAGGAAAGTAATTAAACTTAATCAACCAGCTGCCATGAGGCAGCGTCTGTCTGTCATTCTTCCGATGTTGTCTTGGATACAGGTTCCATTTGCCAATACTCCACTCTCTTAACCTGACAGGGGTTGATTTCTCAGTCGAAGCACACTTGATCAACACAAAAAAAAAATCTGGCTAATTCACAATTTTCCGTTTAACACAGAGAGCATGAGCTAGAGCACTTCTCTGCTCTTCCTTACCCTGGCTGAAAAGAAGCGACTTCAAACCACAGTTCTTACTCATCTGTGTTCAAATTTTAGAGTAAAATTTTCAATGAAGCACTGAAAACTGATGTATTTTAGAAGGTAACAGAGCAACACTGTTCAACAGAAATATAACACAAGCCAAAATGTGACCCATTTGTGTACTTTAAAATTCTCTATAGCCACATTAAAGTAAAAAGAAACAGATAACATTTTAATATATTTTTAACCCAACATATCCAAAATATTACCATTTCAACATACAAAGAATATAAACAATTACTGAGACTTTTTACATTTTCTTATAAGTCTTTGAAATACAGTTTATATTTTACACTTACAGCACATCTCAATTTAGACTAGCCACATTTCAAATGCTCAATATAATGTGGCTATTGGCTATGGTATTGGACAGTGAGAATGAGTCTAATAATCTTTCCTAGAGACCACTGGATACATAATTACGGGCCTTTCATAAGTAACAGTAAGAAAGTAAAAGACTGATGAAGGATCCTAAGTATAAAAATGGATGTAGACTGAGGCACTCATTCTTCCCACCATGTGAGTGAAAATTTCAAAGGGATTATATAAGTATAGAAATTTTTCACCAGAAAATAGGTTGCAACTATAATCTAAGGAATAACCGATAAACTTCAGGAGCCAGAGAAGATAATTCTTTCCACACATAAGCAATTAAATAACCACTTTCTTTTTCTATAAATTCATACAATTTTAGAGCTGAAGGAGTCAAAGCGGGACTTCAGAGCTTATGAAATTCAGTTTAAGTGACTTGTCAGGATACAAAAGAAATACATCTGTCACTGTGAGTCCTGAGAAAAACACTCAGTTAAACTTTTATTAGTACTTTTTCTTTTTGAATAACATTACCTATCCTGTGTGTCCTTTGTGCACCTACATAGGTATCAAATATTCGCTGCAATTCACACTTCCCAGTCATCTGTCGTAATAGCCATTTCATCCAAAATCGAAAAAAGTGCCCATAGAAGAACTCCCACAAAGAAATAAACATTTTTTTTTCCTGGAGGAGGGAAATATACAAGACAAGCTTAATGACCTTAAACTGAATTTTAAAATTAAAAAAATTAGTTTATACAACTGATCAAATCTCAAATTATGTATCTATTATTTCATTGTGTCTGTTTTGTGACAGTTTAATTAGGCATTTAAAAACAATAGCAGGTGTAATATATACCGCTATTAATTAAATGATGATCAAATGGCCAATTTATCACTTTTTCAAAACTAAAATTCAAACAATGTACTCAAACTATTCAGTGGCTTGAAAGAGTAACAGAATGGTTTGCACTTTTTGCTAAATAATTGTATTTCATATCTTAGTTTCCTAACTTCCCATTCTTTGAGAACTGGGGCTCAACAGTTCAAGATCAAGAGGACTCCAACTAATCAACAATTAAAATATATACCAAAACATCAGAGTTGTTTTTATAGAATACACTCTTCTTATCCCATGTGGATAATTCGTTACAACTGTCCCAGTCAGGTGATGCCAGCAAATAAAAACACTACAAACTTAAGTATACAAGTTGAACACTGAGTATATAACACCTTAGCTCATTCTTGATTTTCCATTCAATAGGTCAAGGGCAGAAATACTGACAAGTTTTTGTTTTGCTAAGTACACACTCGATACAACTATATCTTATGCCATAAGAAAATTCTTCAGCTTCTAAATGAAAAAGTCAGGGAGATACTAGTGAGAGGGAGATACTTAAAAACAAAATTGCTCGTCTCCTTCCTGCCTTAAACATTCCCACAGACACGTCATCTCTGGACTAGGGCCTGAGGAGGGACTGTCGAAGTTCGAAGTACCCGCACGTCAGTGCAGAAACAGCGCATAGCACAGCTGGGTTGATCATTATCTTGAAAATCAAGCCATCTAGTCCGCGCTCATTAGGACAAAAGCGCAGAACTGCCGAGCAGAGGGGATGCACGCGTAGCGGCGCCTGAGCACCCCAGGGCTCTGGGCGTCTCTGCGCCGACCCCCCTCGCGCGCCGCCCGCGAATGGGAGGGCAGGGCTCGCACAAAGACCCGCCGGCCCAGGCGCCCCCGGGTTCCCGCAGAACCCCGCGGGGCTCGCGAGCCCGCGCGCTCTCAGCGCAGCCGCACCGATGCAGCCGGGGCAAGAGGAAAAGAAACAGCAGCCACCTCACAGGAGCGGAAGAACTAGGGGGAGCAGGAGCTGCCTCGGTTTCCCCACTGCAAACAGCCGGCAACGGAAACGACGGAACACTCCCTTCAAGCACCGCGACCCGGAAGTCAGGGAGAGAGGCCGCGGACCCGCCTTCCCAGGGCCACTGCCCGCCCCGCCCCTCCGGCCTCTTCCGATTGGCCCGCGCTCCACCTATTGCTAACGCTGGAGAGAGGTCGAGCTGAGTGGCCCAGGCGCGAGGGCTCAGATACTAGGGACGCCCAGACGGTTTCCCTGGCAACGGTGGCCAGGAGCCCCGCCCCGCGCCGGAGTAGCGCCTCCTAGCGCTGCGCTGGAGACTTTTCCCTCCTTGAACCTCAGGTCCTTAGCGCGGGTTGACACCTTATACTATTCCTAGGCTCCAAGCGCGGAAGAAACCCTGTGCTTACGGTAACTTATAGTGCCTTAGTTACAAAAGCGCTTTCATCTGCATTGAATCTTAATTCTGTGAAGTAATTATGAATAACTCCACTTTATGCACGAGAAAAGGGAACCGGCTACTTGACTGTGGCCAATACGTGGCAGATGAGGAAAGTCCATGTGTTGAGAAACGAAGTTTGGACTTTATCCTATAATACTATAGGTCTAAAAGTTAATTTATCAAATGTTTATTCCCTAACTGGTTGTTTTTGTTGAAAAAGTAATTTCGTGATTACTTTTTAAAAACCTCAAGCAGTAAGTTTCTTAATTCAACAAGTATTTGTTGATTGTTAGCACAGGCAGTGTTCCAAAAGGCAGTCAAACACGAAACAAACAGCTAAATATTTAATATGTCAGATGCTACTAAATGTTAAGGGTATAGGGGTTGTTAGCTAAGGGGTAATGGGGAGTCTGTGGGGGAAGTCATTGCATACAGTGTGGTCAAGGAAGTCTCATTATTAACGTGGCATTTTGGCCTCATTGAACGAAGTAAGGGAGTTTACTGTGGGAGTATCTGGAGGGAGAGTGATCCAGGCACCAGAATGACAAGTGCAAAGACCTTGAATTGGGAGGGTTTTTGAAATGTTGGAGGAAGAGCAAGAAGGCCAGGGTGGCTGGAGGAGAAACAGCAAGGGGGACAGTAGAATATAAATACAAAGGACAACTGATACTGAAAACAAATTCCCCCATCCACCCAAAACTCCTGATACCTCCGTCACCTTGCTCAGAAGCAACCAGTATTACTTTCTTGTTTCTAATTCCAAAAATATTATATGCAAGTGTATATATGTATATTCCTTCCAACTCCTTGAATTGAAGCAAGTGATACATACTTTCCCACATCTCAACCAGCATTTAAAAAATGGACTAATTGTAGAACACTAGCCATGTGCAGGGTGCATAAGCCGTCATCCCTGTCCCGTACCAACAATGAACTTGGTAATGAAGTCTGGATAGACACTACAATAGTAAAATCACAGAATCTTAAATCTTAAAGAGAACTTATAACTATCATCTAATGTAATTTTTAAAATTATAGATTAAAAGATTTAGAAAGGCAAAGTGCACAGCCGATTTGGCAAATTGACCTGTAAACTAACTTCTATTTCAGGAGGATCTCCATTATTACACAAACTTTTACATAGTAGAAGGTGAGATAATTCTATATGTAATCCTTTTGCCTTTTCAAAGTGCTATACTAAGTGTAGGCAGTGCAGTAGAGGAACTCTCTCCTCCTTGTTTCCCTGCTGCCTGTTTGCCCACTTCCATTTATGTCTTTCCCCAAGAGAAGAGAATGCTGATATGTTTTGTCAGAACCAGAGACATTGATTAAGCTGCATTTATTATAAGCAGGGTCACTGTACATTAAAACTTCTTATGCATACCTTTTGCCTCTTCCCTTTTCCACTAATTCACTTGCATGTAACTGGCAGATACATTAAACAAATCCTGTTTCTCAGGAAAGATTGTCCATCTCTATTTCTTATTCTCTTTGGTTTTCTTCTTTCTTGTGGCTAGCTAAAGGTTAATTATATCCTAAGATTAAGATTCTGGTTTCATGGAGAAAGTGGGACCTTCTCCATCTAGGTCCCTAGGTCTCTCAACCTGTGTGCATCTACGTGGCCTTATCAGATACACCTACATACAAACCAAAGGCAATAGAGGAAGGAAATTTGGTTATATTTTTTAGTAGTACTGAGGAATCTCTGCTTTCTTGGATTCTCAGACTAAACAGCCATGGAACTGTTGATTTTAGAAACTGCTTAATGGAAAGAGTTCTTTGGTATGACTTTTTTTTTATTATACTTTAAGTTTTAGGGTATATGTGCACAACGTGCAGGTTTGTTACATATGCATACATGTGCCATGTTGGTGTGCTGCACCCATTAACATGTCATTTAGCATTAGGTGTATCTCCTAATGCTATCCCTCCCCCCTCCCCCTTCCTGTCCCCGGTGTGTGATGTTCCCCTTCCTGTGTCCATGTGTTCTCATTGTTCAATTCCCACCTATGAGTGAGAACATGCGGTGTTTGGTTTTTTGTCCTTGCGATAGTTTGCTGAGAATGATGGCTTCCAGCTTCATCCATGTCCCTACAAAGGACATGAACTCATGATTTTTTATGGCTGCATAGTATTCCATGGTGTATATGTGCCACATTTTCTTAATCCAGTCTATCATTGTTGGACATTTGGGTTGGTTCCAAGTCTTTGCTATTGTGAATAATGCCGCAATAAACATACGTGTGCATGTGTCTTTATAGCAGCATGATTTATTGTCCTTTGGGTATATACTCAGTAATGGGATGGCTGGGTCAAATGGTGTTTCTAGTTCTAGATCCCTGAGGAATCGCCACACTGACCTCCACAATGGTTGAACTAGTTTACAGTCCCATCAACAGTGTAAAAGTGTTCCTATTTCTCCACATCCTCTCCAGCACCTGTTGTTTCCTGACTTTTTAATGATTGCCATTCTAATTGGTGTGAGATGGTATCTCATTGTGGTTTTGATTTGCATTTCTCTGATGGCCAGTGACGGTGAGCATTTTTTCATGTGTTTTTTGGCTGCATAAATGTCTTCTTTTGAGAAGTGTCTGTTCATGTCCTTCGCCCACTTTTTGATGGGGTTGTTTGTTTTTTTCTTGTAAATTTGTTTGAGTTCATTGTAGATTCTGGATATTAGCCCTTTGTCAGATGAGTAGGTTGCAAAAACGTTCTCCCGTTCTGTAGGCTGCCTGTTCACTCCGATGGTAGTTTCTTTTGCTGTGCCGAAGCTCTTTAGTTTAATTAGATCCCATCAGTCAATTTTGGCTTTTGTTGCCGTTGCTTTTGGTGTTTTAGACATGAAGTCCTTCCCCATGCCTATGTCCTGAATGGTAATGCCTAGGTTTTCTTCTAGGATTTTTATGGTTTTTGGTCTAACGTTTAAGTCTTTAATCCATCTTGACTTGATTTTTTATAAGGTGTAAGGAAGGGATCCAGTTTCGGCTTTCTACATATGGCTAGCCAGTTTTCCCAGCACCATTTATTAAATAGGGAATCCTTTCCCCATTGCTTGTTTTTCTCAGGTTTGTCAAAGATCAGATAGTTGTAGATGTGTGGTATTATTTCTGAGGGCTCTGTTCTGTTCCATTGATCTATATCTCTGTTTTGGTACCAGAACCATGCTGTTTTGGTTACTGTAGCCTTGTAGTATAGTTTGAAGTCAGGTAGCGTGATGCCTCCAGCTTTGTTCTTTTGGCTTAGGATTGACTTGACGATGCAGGCTCTTTTTCGGTTCCATATGAACTTTAAAGTCGTTTTTTCCAATTCTGTGAAGAAAGTCATTGGTAGCTTGATGGGGATGGCATTGAATCTATAAATTACCTTGGGCAGTATGGCCATTTTCACGATATTGATTCTTCCTATCCATGAGCATGGAATGTTCTTCCATTTGTTTGTAGCCTCTTTTATTTCATTGAGCAGTGGTTTGCAGTTCTCCTTGAAGAGGTCCTTCACATCCCTTGTAAGTTGGATTCCTAGGTATTTTATTCACTTTGAAGCAATTGTGAATGGGAGTTCATTCATGATTTGGCTCTCTGTTTGTCTGTATAGGTTTGCTGTTTGGTGTATAGGAATGCTTGTGATTTTTGCACATTGATTTTGTATCCTGAGACTTTGCTGAATTTGCTTATCAGCTTAAGGAGATTTTGGGCTGAGACGATGGGGTTTTCTAGATATACAATCATGTCATCTGCAAACAGGGACAATTTGACTTCCTCTTTTCCTAATTGAATACCCTTTATTTCCTTCTCCTGCCTGATTGCCCTGGCCAGAACTTCCAACACTATGTTGAATAGGAGTGGTGAGAGAGGGCATCCCTGTCTTGTGCCAGTTTTCGAAGGGAATGCTTCCAGTTTTTACCCATTCAGTATAATATTGGCTGTGAGTTTGTCATAGATAGCTCTGATTATTTCGAGTTACATCCTACCAATACCTAATTTATTGAGAGTTTTTAGCATGAAGCGTTGTTGAATTTTGTCAAAGGCCTTTTCTGCATCTATTGAGATAATCATGTGGTTTTTGTCTTTGGTTCTGTTTATATGCTGGATTACATTTATTGATTTGCATATGTTGAACCAGCCTTGCATCCCAGGGATGAAGCCCACTTGATCATGGTGGATAAGCTTTTTGATGTGTTGCTGGATTTGGTTTGCCAGTATTTTATTGAGGATTTTTGCATCAATGTTCATCAAGGATATTCGTCTAGTATGACTACTAATCATCAACTTGTCACAGTGTACAGTATTTGATCCACAGAAGACCCAAATTAAATATCAATGCCCCTTTGGGAGTGTGTGAAAAGGGGCATTGATATTTAATTTATACTGAAAAGGAAAACTTTATATCCATTTTGTTAACAGTGAAACTGTTGCTTCTGTGGAAGCATTAAAAATATAAAGGGCAGTGGCAACCCTGCTTGGTTTTATGATGATTAGTGTTGAGCTTCCCTGAATAATATGCCTCTGCCCCAAACTATTGCAGAAATTGTGATTAGGGGGAATCCCTCATGCATAGGTTCCCAGTATAATACTTTTAGTGAGAAAACAAGGATTCGAATATACAGAATGCCAAGGCAGATTTGTTCTCACAGCTACCGATAATGGGTTTTATCAATAAAAAGAAAGTTTAAGCTGTTCAGAAGAAAGCTAATGGGCTGGGGTGAAGATACTGACCAGAATAAGAGAAATAAACATTTAATGAGGTAGAATGATCTTTAAAAATTTTTTGAAGGGCAAGTGAGGGGAGAAAATAGAGAAGGAAGAAATTGACAGGATCCCTACAAAGGGTTTGACAGCACATTAACAATAGCTTAGAGAAGGGAAACCTACTCTAGCTCCTGCATCCAGCTCACCTAAGCTACCCTATCAGATCTGTTCCAATTATCCCAGCCTGGAGGAGTTTAAAGGCAGCAATGATGAAAAAAATAGGAAAATAAAGTGTGTTTAGCACAGGGTAATGATTTTAACTTGTCTATTAAGGTTGCGGGTAAAAGGATAAATAATGAGGGAAGGATGGGCACAGTGGCACATATCTATAATCCCAGCACTTTGGGAGGCTGAGGCAGGAAGATCACTAGAGCTCAGGAGTTCAAGACCAGCCTAGTGAGACCTCTTCTCTACAAAAAATAGAAAAAATTAGTCAGGTGTGGTGGTGCGCACCTGTAGCCCCAGCTACTCAGGAGGCTAAGGTGGGATCACTTGAGCCTGGGAAGTCAAGGCTACAGTGATCCATGACGGCACCACTGCACTCTAGCCTGGGCAACAGAATGAAACCCTGTCTGAAAAAAAAAGAAAAAGAAAAAGAAAAACTTGAGAGAGAAGAAATCTTCATATGACCCCTGGTGGAGGGTCCAAGGTTGTATGATATAAGTTAATGTTGAGTGTCAGATGATAGTGGGAACCTTTTTTGGAATTATTGGATGTACCATAATGATGGTGCAAAATGTACCATAATAGCAGGGGAATAAAAAGACAATATTAAGGTATGAAAATGGAAGTTTGGAGCATATCGAAATATTACAGTAGATAACACCAGAATCACTGTGAAGCTACAGATGAAGAAATAAAAAACTAAAATCAAATTCCTGCCTTTACCTGTGTTGATGGAAAGCCAAACTCAGTAAAATATTTCAAGACATTTATTCTGAGCCACATGTGAGGACCATCACCTGTGACATACCCCCAGAGGTCTGAGAACATGTACCCAAGGCCACTGGGTTACAACTTGATTTTATACATTCTAGGGAGACATAAGGCATCAGTCAATACATGTCAGGTATATATTGGCTTGGTCCAGAAATGTGGGAGAATTTGAAGTTCTGGTGGGGAGGGGTTTATAGATCATGGGTAGATTCAAAGATTTTCTGATTGATAATTGTTTGAAAGAGTTGAGTTATTATCTAAAGACCTGGAATCAACAGAAAGGAGTGTCTGGGTTAAGATAAGGGATTGTGGAGACCAAGGTTCTTATTATATAGATGAAATCTCATAGGTGGCCGCCCTTAGAGGCAATAGATGGCAAATGTTTTCTATTTAGACATTTAAAAGGTGCTAGACTCTCAGCAAATCTCTTTAGGATCACAAAAACACCTGGAAAGGGAAGGAGATTCTCTACAGAATGCAAATTTGTCCATAAGAAACAGCTTTGCAGGGCCATCTCAAAATATTTTGGGGTAAAATACTTTGATACTTCCAGGGCCTGCTATATCTGTTGTGTGATGCTATACTAGAGTAAGGTTGGAATTTGGTATCGTAGTGCTACAAAGAGTCTGCTTTTTCAGTCTTAAGATCTCTGTTTTAATATTAATTCTGATCAGTTGTGCCTGAATTCCAAAGGAGAGTATAATGAGGGATGTTTGACCCCCCACTTCCCATCATGAGCTTAACTAGTTTTTCAGGTTTCTTTGACATCTGCTTGACCAAGAGGAGGGGGTCCATTCAGTTGGTTGCAGGTGCTTAGAATTTTGTTTTTGGTCTACACCTGAATATGTAATGAGAATGGATGTGATGAAAGGTCTTGTCCTTACCAGCTTAAAGCCAAGCAAAATGCCTTTAAAAGGTAGAGATGTCTGCCCTCCACTTGGTTTTAATTAGTCAGGCAATATGGAAGCCTTGAGACTCGCACAGACCCTCCTTTGTAGTAAATAATCAGGCAGTGTCAGATTGTGGAAGGACACAAGAAATCTTATCTTTCATTAAGAAACAATGGGAGGGAGAGTGCTAATCCCCACTAATGCTTTCTATTAATCCTATGTGGCCCAGGAGAAAAAGAACAGGCTTTGGAAAGAACAGTTAACTATCATGTTTTAAATAAGGTAGTTTCCATGATTTAAACAAGTGTCTGTTGTGCTAGGCATTGCACAAGCTGTACAAGAGGTCCAGCAAGATAAATTTGACTTTTTTTTTGTGCTAGATTAGGCTAATGCTATCCTTTTGATCTCACTCAGAGAAGTCAAGCACAGTTTGCTGGTACATGAGAAGGAATGTAATATATCTTTAGGGTCCTTCCCCAAGGATAACCAACTGCTCCAACTCACTGCTACAATTTGGTGAGATTATAATCATTATCATCATCAAAATGAAGTTAATTCATTATATTGATGACACTGTGAGGATTTCCTGCTTTGAGGAAAAAACTCAAGGACAGTTGAGGGCTACAGTGGCAAATAAGACTAGTGGGATGGTTAATCAATCTAGCTGAGATTCAGACTTTAGCCCAGTCCGTAAAATTTCTAAAAATAACTTTGGGCCACCAGAGATATTCCACAAACAGTATTATGTTCCCTTTAGGACCCTGCCAATAGAAAGAAGACACAATATCTTGAGGGACTGTTTGACGAGCTGTGAAAATTTGTAATGGGCAGTGGCCCAAGTATGCTACTGGGACCTTAGGATTCTAGCACATTCACACATGATTTTAGAAGTTTCTGACACTGGAATACAGTACATGCAAACCACCTTGTGGCAGCCACTGAGATTTTTTTTAACTCAAGAAGTTCCTGATAATGGGGCTAGAGAGCCCACTTGCTGGCATGCTACTGGACTCCACTGAAATCAGTCCCCATAACTTAAGAGCATCAAATTATATTAAGACTTGAACTAACTATTATATCACAAGTGATATAAAAATTAGGTTGTAATAAAGAGGAAGCTGCACAACACAATTTTCAAAAGAATTCATGTCAGGAGAGGTGTCTCTGGGGAGTTATAATTCATACGTGAGCAGGTAGCGTCCTTGCTTTAGAACTAACTAAATAGGAGACCCCTTTTGTTGCTGAATGATCTAAACCTCATGACTCTCCACCAAATAGAACAAGTTTCTCGGTTTGTCCATGAGAGTTCCTGTATAGCAGGAATGCCAATATAAAAGTCTGCTATTATTTGCCTATGCCCAGTAAAAACTCAGTCAAATAACACAAGGTAAGTTCAGGCAATGGGCTGAGAGCAATGTTCATGACAGTGGAGGAAGAACCACTTAGTTGTTTACCTCAGGGCAATGTTTGGATATTTACAGAGTCAGATAGTAACCAATAGTCTAGCTATGTGGTCAGGAATTTGATTTTTTTCATTATACTTTAAGTTCTAAGGTACATGTGCATGACGTGCAGGTTTGTTACATATGTATACATGTGCCATGTCGCTGTGCTGCACCCTTTAACTCGTCATTTACATTAGGTATATCTCCTAATGCTATCCCTCCCCGCTCCCCCCACTCCATGACAGGCCCCGGTGTGTGATGTTCCCCATCCTGTGTCCAAGTGTTCTCATTGTTCAATTCCCACCTGTGAGTGAGAACATGCGGTGTTTGGTTTTCTGTCCTTGGGATAGTTTGCTGAGAATGATGGTTTCCAGCTTCATCCATGTCATCCCTTTTTATGGCTGCATAGTATTCCATGGTGTATATGTGCCACATTTTCTTAATCCAGTCTATCATTGATGGACATTCGGGTTGCTTCCAAGTCTTTGCTATTGTGAATAGTGCTGCAATAAACATACGTGTGCATGTGTCTTTACAGCAGCATGATTTATAATCCTTTGGGTATATACCCAGTAATGGGATGGCTGGGTCAAAAGTCCCACCAACAGTGTAAAAGCATTCCTATTTCTCTACATCCTCTCCAGCACCTGTTGTTTCCTGACTTTTTAATGATCGCCATTCTAACTGGTGTGAGATGGTATCTCATTGTGGTTTTGATTTGCATTTCTCTGATGGCCAGTAATGATGAGCATTTTTTCATGTGTCTATTGGCTGCATAAATGTCTCCTTTTGAGAAATGTCTGTTCATATCCTTCGCCCACTTTTTGATGGAGTTGTTTGATTTTTTTCTTGTAAATTTGTTGAAGTTCTTTATAGATTCTGGACATTAGCCCTTTGTCAGATGGGTAGATTGTAAAAATTTTCTCCCATTCTGTAGGTGGCCTGTTCACGCTGATGGTAGTTTCTTTTACTGTGCAGAAGCTCTTTAGTTTAATTAGGTCCCATTTGTCAATTTTGGCTTTTGTTGCCATTGCTTTTGGTGTTTTAGACATGAAGTCCTTGCCCATGCCTATGTCCTGAATGGTATTGCCTAGGTTTTCTTCTAGGGTTTTTATGGTTTTAGGACTAATATTTAAGCCTTTAATCCATCTTGAATTAATTTTTGTATAAGGTGTAAGGAAGGGATCCGGTTTCAGCTTTCTACATATGGCTAGCCAGTTTTCCCAGCACCATTTATTAAATAGGGAATCCTTTCCCCATTTCTTGTTTTTGTCAGGTTTGTCAAAGATCAGATGGTTGTAGATGTGTGGTATTATTTCTGAGGGCTCTGTTCTGGTCCATTGATCTATATCTATGTGTTGGTACCAGTACCATGCTGTTTTGGTTACTGTAGCCTTGTAGTATAGTTTGAAGTCTGGTAGTGTGATGCCTCCAGCTTTGTTCTTTTGGCTTAGGATTGACTTGACAATGCGGGCTCTTTTTCGGTTCCATATGAACTTTAAAGTCGTTTTTTCCAATTCTGTGAAGAAAGTCATTGGTAGCTTGATGGGGATGGCATTGAATCTATAAATTACCTTGGGCAGTATGGCCATTTTCACGATATTGATTCTTCCTATCCATGAGCATGGAATGTTCTTCCATTTGTTTGTATCCTCTTTTATTTCATTGAGCAGTGGTTTGTAGTTCTCCTTGAAGAGGTCCTTCACATCTCTTGTAAGTTGGATTCCTAGGTATTTTATTCACTTTGAAGCAATTGTGAATGGGAGTTCATTCATGATTTGGCTCTCTGTTTGTCTGTTATTGGTGTATAGGAATGCTTGTGATTTTTGCACATTGATTTTGTATCCTGAGACTTTGCTGAATTTGCTTATCAGCTTAAGGAGATTTTGGGCTGAGACAATGGGGTTTTCTAGATATGCAATCATGTCATCTGCAAACAGGGACAATTTGGCTGTCTCTTTTCCTAATTGAATACCCTTTATTTCCTTCTCCTGGCCAGAACTTCCAACACTATGTTGAATAGGAGTGGTGAGAGAGGGCATCCCTGTCTTGTGCCAGTTTTCAAAGGGAATGCTTCCAGTTTTTGCCCATTCAGTATGATACTGGCTGTGGGTCTGTCATAAATAACTCTTATTATTTTGAGATATGTCACATCAATACCTAGTTTATTGAGAGTTTTTAGTATGAAGGACTGTTGAATTTTGTCAAAGGCCTTTTCTGCATCTATTGGGATAATCATGTGGTTTTTGTCTTTGGTTCCGTTTATATGATGGATTACATTTATTGATTTGCATATGTTGAACCAGCCTTGCATCCCAGGGATGAAGCCAACTTGATCGTGGTGGATAAGCTCTTTGATGTGCTGCTGGATTCAGTTTGCCAGTATTTTATTGAGGATTTTTGCATCCATGTTCATCAGGGATATTAGTCTAAAATTCTGTCTCTTTGTTGTGTCTCTGCCAGGCTTTGGTATCAGGATGATGCTGGCCTCATAAAATGAGTTAGGGAGGATTCCCTCTTTTTCTATTGATTGGAATAGTTTCAGAAGGAATGGTACCAGCTCCTCTTTGTACCTCTGGTAGAATTCAGCTATGAATCCATGTGGTCCTGGGCTTTTTTTTGGTTGGTAGGCTATTAATTATTGCCTCAATTTTAGAGCCTGTTATTGGTGTATTCAGGGATTCAACTTCTTCCTGGTTTAGTCTTAGGAGGGTGTATGTGTTGAGGAATTTATCCATTTCTTCTAGGTTTTCTATTTTATTTGCATAGAGGTGTTTATAGTATTCTCTGATGGTAGTTTGTATTTCTGTGGGATCAGTGGTGATATTCCCTTTATCATTTTTTATGACGTCTATTTGATTCTTCTCTCTTTTCTTCTTTATTAGTGTTGCTAGCAGGCCATCAGTTTGGTTGATTTTTTCAAAAAACCAGCTCCTGGATTCACTGATCTTTTTTGAAGGGTTTTTTGTGTGTCTCTCTTCTTTAGTTCTGCTCTGATCTTAGTTATTTCTTGCCTTCTGCTAGCTTTTGAATGTGTTTGCTCTTGCTTCTCCAGGTCTTTTAATTGTGATGGTAGGGTGTCAATTTTAGATCTTTCCTGCTTTCTCTTGTGCACATTTAGTGCTATAAATTTCCCTCTACACACTGCTTTGAATGTGTCCCAGAGATTCTGGTATGTTGTGTCTTTGTTCTTATTGCTTTCAAAGAACATCTTTATTTCTGCCTTCATTTTGTTATGTACCCAGTAGTCATTCAGGAGCAGGTTGTTCAGATTCCATGTAGTTGAGCAGTTTTGAGTGAGTTTCTTAATCCGGAGTTCTAGTTTTTGATTGCACTGTGGTCTGAGAGACAGTTTGTTATAATTTCTGTTCTTTTACATTTGCTGAGGAGTGCTTTACTCCCAACTATGTGGTCAATTTTGGAATAAGTGCAATGTGGTGCTGAGAAGAATGTATATTCTGTTGATTTGGGGTGGAGAGTTCTGTAGATGTCTACTAGATCTGCTTGGTGCAGAGCTGAGTTCAATTCCTGGATATCCTTGTTAACTTTCTGTCTCGTTGCTCTGTCTAATGTTGACAGTGGGGTTTTAAAGTCTCCCATTATTATTGTGTGGGAGTCTAAGTCTCTTTATAGGTCTCTAAGGACTTACTTTATGAATCTGGGTGCTCCTGTATTGGGTGCATATATATTTAGGATAGTTAGTTCTTCTTGTTGAATTGATCCCTTTACCATTATGTAATGGCCTTCTTTGTCTCTTTTGATCATTGTTGGTTCAAAGTCTGTTTTATCACAGACTAGGATGGCAACCACTGCTTTTTTTTGTTTTCCATTTGCTTGGTAGATCTTCCTCCATCCCTTTATTTTGAACCTATGTGTGTCTCTGCATGTGAGATGGGTCTCCTGAATACAGCACACTGATGGGTCTTGACTCTTTATCCAATTTTCCAGTCTGTGTCTTTTAATTGGAGCATTTAGCCCATTTACATTTAAGGTTAATATTGTTATGTGTGAATTTGATCCTGTCATTATGATGTTAGCTGGTTATTTTGCTCGTTAGTTGATGCGGTTTCTTCCTAGCATTGATAGTCTTTACAATTTGGCATGTTTTTGCAGTGGCTGGTACCGGTTATTCCTTTCCACGTTTAGTGCTTCCTTCAGGAGCCATGTAAGGCCGGCCTGGTGGTGACAAAATCTCTCAGCATTTGCATGTCTGTAAAGGATTTTATTTCTCCTTCACTTATGAAGCTTAGTTTGGTTGGGTGTGAAATTCTGGGTTGAAAATTCTTTTCTTTACGAATGTTGAGTATTGGCCCCCACTCTCTTCTGGCTTGTAGAGTTTCTGCGGAGAGATCCACTGTTAGTCTGATGGGCTTCCCTTTGTGGGCAACCCAACCTTTCTCTCTGGCTTCCCTTAACATTTTTTCCTTCATTTCCACTATGGTGAATCTGACAATTATGTGTGTTGGAGTTGCTCTTCTCACGGAGTATCTTTGTGGAATTCTCTCTATTTCCTGAATTTGAATGTTGGCCTGCCTTGCTAGATTGGGGAAGTTCTCCTGGATAATATCCTGAAGAGTATTTTCCAACTTGGTTCCATTCTCCCTGTCACTTTCAGGTACACCAATCAGACGTAGATTTGGTCTTTTCACATAGTCCTGTATTTCTTGGAGGCTTTGTTCATTTCTTTTTATTCTTTTTTCTCTACACTTCTCTTCTCGCTGCATTTCATTCATTTGATCTTCAATCACTGATACCCTTTCTTCCACTTGATCGTATCGGCTACTAAAGCTTGTGCATGCATTACGTAGTTCTCGTGCCATGGTTATCAGCTCCATCCAGTCATTTAAGGACTTCTCTACACTGTTTATTCTAGTTAGCCATTTGTCTAATCTTTTTTCAAGGTTTTTAGCTTCTTTGTGATGGGTTTGAACATCCTCCTTTAGCTTGGAGAAGTTTGTTATTACCGATCGTCTGAAGCCTTCTTCTCTCAACTCATCAAAGTCATTCTCCATGCAGCTTTGTTCTGTTGCTGGTGAGGAGGTGCGTTCCTTTGGAGGAGAAGAGGCACTCTGATTTTTAGAATTTTCAGCTTTTCTGCTCTGGTTTCTCCCCATGTTTGTGGTTTTATCTACTTTTAGTCTTTGATGATGGTGATGTACAGATGGATTTTTGGTATGGATGTCATTTCCATTTGTTAGTTTTCCTTCTAACAGTCAGGACCCTCAGCTGCAGGTCTGTTGGAGTTTGCTAGAGGTCCACTGCAGACCCTGTTCACCTGGGTATCACCAGCAGAGGCTGCAGAACAGCAAATATTGCAGAACAGCAAATGTTGCTGCCTGATTCTTCTTCTGGAAGCTTCATCTCAGAGGGGCACCTGGCCATATGAGGTATGAGTCAGCCCCTACTGGGAGGTTCCTCCCAGTTACGCTACTTGGGGGTCAGGGACCCACTTGAGGAGGCAGTCTGTCTGTTCTCAAATCTCAAACTCCATGCTGGGAGAACCACTACTCTCTTCAAAGCTGTCAGACAGGGACGTTTAAGTCTGCAGAAGTTTCTGCTGCCTTTCCCTCAGGTATGCCCTGCCCCCAGAGGTGTAGTCCACAGGGGCACGCAGGCCTCCTTGAGCTGTGGTGGGCTCCACCCAGTTTGAGTTTCCCGGCTGCTTTGTTTACCTACTCAAGCCTCAGCAATTGTGGACACCCCTCCCCCAGACTCGCTGGGGCCTTGTAGTTCGATCTTAGACCGCTGTGCTAGCAGTGAGTGAGGCTCAGTGGGCATGGGACCCTCTGAGCCATGTGTGGGATATAATCTCCTGGTGTGCCGTTTGCTAAGAACATTGGAAAAGTGCAGTGTTAGGGTGGGAGTGACCCGATTTTCCAGGTACCGTCTGTCATGGCTTCTCTTGGCTAGGAAAGGGAATTCCCCAACCCCTTGTGCTTCCCGGGTGAGGCGATGACCCGTTCTGCTTTGGCTCACCCTCCGTGGGCTGCACCCACTGTCCTGCACCCACTGTCTGACACTCCCCAGTGAGATGAACCTGATACCTCAGTTGGAAATGCAGAAATCACCCATCTTCTGTGTCACTCACGCTGGGAGCTGCAGACTGGAGCTGTTCCTATTCGGCCATCTTGGAACCTTCCTGTATTTTTTTTTTTTTTAAGAAATGTTGTCTTTCTCTGTCACCCAGAGTGGAGTACAGTGGCACAATCATAACTCACTACAACCCTGAACTCCTGGGCTTGAGCACTCCTCCCACCTCAGCCTCTCAAGTAGCCAGGATTACAGGTATGAGCCACCATACCCAGGAGTCTGAGAATCTTGGTAAGTTAACATTAAGAATACCCCAGTGCAGGGGATTTGACTGTGGAAGGCCCTACGGGATTTCCAAGGAAGGATGATAGTGGGTCAAACAGATGCCCAAGATAAAAATCAAATTGATTCCGAAGATGAAGAAAATGTGAAGATGATCACCTGCCATTCCCTAGAAGCAGTCACCTCGGCAATTTCCAAAGCCATGCAAGAATGTGTGAAATAATTATATATTCCACCTGTTCCTTACCTAAGCCACTAATACGACAAGAGACCAATGAATGCTAACCCAAAAATAGCCATTTAAAAACACCATTTGGGAAAATCTCCTGGGCACAGAAGTCTGAGCATATGGGCCAGTGAACTATATAGGATTACTATTTGTAGCCCCCCCAGAGGATTCAAGTAAGCTTAACACATATGTCATCTTGAGCTAAGGCTGCAGCCACAAACACTATCAAGGACTTGGAACAGTGTATTATACAACCATTTGGTTCCCTATCATACATCTCACTGTACAAAAGAAGGTATTTTATGCAGCCACTGTGCAGAACTAGCCCCCTCCCCAGAAAGAATCCTAACATGATATGGACATGTCAATATCATATTCCACCTATGGAGTAACTGTCAAATTACTTTTGACATGAGAACAGATAATTGAAATATTTATTATTGAAAATACAGTATAAAACATGGGATATGAAGGGCTGGCTGGCTCATTCAGGTGACTGTGTGCTCTGTCCACATATGAGGGGAAGGAAGGGAGAAACAGATTTAAAAAGGCTTTTTAGTGCTAGAGGAGGGAAGGAAGAGGTGGAGGATGCTGCTCTGCTAGAACTCTCTCTCTTTCTCTCTTGCATTTGGATGATCCAGTGGAAGAAAAAATTGCTGCTCAAGACACAACTTCTATTGCTTTGAACATATATGTACATATTTTTCAGGAAACCCCTATGCTGGGTAGTGACTTCATATCATGTGGCCAAACAAGGATTGGCTGTAAGTTCACCCATTTTTCCTCTCACCCCATGTAGTGGGAATATAGCTATGTTGCACTTGACTGAGGCAGCCCTGCCACTTCTTCCCAAGAATGGACAAAAGGCAAGGCCCTGGCAAGTTTCCTACTGCTGTCTTCTTTATGGGTTGATGGTATGACTGAACCAGAGGCCCCTGCCTGGGAGACCACATCTATGTTCTGACAGGTGACAAATGGAAAAAAGGTGAAATATTAAGAGAAGGAAAACAGGAGAACAAGTAAATGATGACTCTGGGGAAAGTACTGTCACTCTTAGCCCCTAGAGTGTCTCAGGGTGAGAAAATAATACACCTGTGGCTCAGGTGTAAGGACACATCATGGTTGATGATGGAATAAATCTTCAGAACTGTTCTCCTCCCAAATCAAATTAAAGCTGATTTCCATGACTCAGGATCCCTGAACCCCTGCCTGAATGGTAGCAGATTGGCACTGTTTTTTCGGTTGTGATTTATGGGTTATGCTTATTTTTCTAGTTCTTTTCTAGGTACTCTATGTGGTTTCCTAGCCTTCATTGGGACCAGGGATGTGCCTTAGGCTTCTCTCACTGCTTCCAGGGGCAGTTGAGGCTTCAGGCAGCCTACACGATGCTTTTTTGTTAATTAGAAAAAGATGCACTCCTTACTCTAAACAGACACAGTCCTGCACCACAGTTTATTTGGAGCAAGTGCCAATCTTTAGCCTTCACCTTAGCCTTCCTTCAGGGCCCCTTTGGTAGGACACAACTCATATAACTATACTCAGTGATCCTGGGGCCTGATGTCTTATTTCAGAATGCCAACCTTGCTGGAAATTGTGTGTGTTTGTTTCTTCCTGGTGCCAACTGCACCTAGCTGAATCTCCAAGTTGTCTCTTATTTATAGATTTTCTATTACTGTCCTATACTTACCTGCTAGGTTCCCTGTATTAGTCAGAAGTCTTTCAGGTACAACCTATAGAAACCTTACCTCAAACTGATTTAATTGATGAAAGAAATGCATTAGCTCATGCAACTAAAATAACCATATATTAATATAGACTTAGGCATGACTGGATTTGGTAGGTAATCAAATGAAATCCTTCAGAGCTGCTTCCACCCTAGTCAGCATTACCCTCTGGCAAGCTCTCACTTCCTACAGACAAGATGGCCCTAAAAACTCCCGGTCTAGATTGAAAGGTCTCATAATTTAGCCTCTTTTGGCTGATTTAAGTCAAGTGCTGAACTAATCTCTGTGTAAAGGGTCAGAGACTATGATGATTGGTCGGAGCTAGGATGTTTGTGAACCCTTCCTGCATAAAGTTGGCAGAGAGGGCATTAGTTCCTCTATCACTCACCTGTTGCTGCAAAACAAACCATTTCATATGTTGTGGCCTAAAATAACAATTTCTTATAATTAGGTGGGTTTGCTGAGCTCAGGCAGGCAGTTTTTCTGCTGGTTTTTCTGGAGGTCTCCTAGACAGCTGCATTCAGTTGGAGCTTGGCTTGTGCTGGAGTATTCAGGTTGACCTCTCATCACAGTGCTCCTCTCCAAGGAGCTTCTAATCAGTCAGTCGTTTGACTTAGACTTCTTCATAGCATGGCAATTGGGCTCCAAGAAGGAGGATGCAAAAGTTTCCAGTCCTCTTAAAGCCTGGTTCAGGAGACCCAGAATATCTCTTCTGATAATATGTATTCATTAAGGCAAATTATAAGGTCAACACGGAGACTTCGCCTCTTCTTGCGAGGCGCAGCACACAGAGATGAGAAGAATTGTTAGCGAACTACCACAGTTCCCCTAAGAAAAACCAAAGTCATGTTACAGTGGGAAGGACAGTTAAAAGACCACATCAGGGCTGGGCACGGTGGCTTATGCCTGTAATCTCAGCACTGCGGGAGGCGGAGGCAGGTGGATCACGAGGTCAGGAGTTCGAGACCAGCCTGACCAACATGGTGAAACCCTGTCTCTACTAAAAATACAAAAATTAGCTGGGCGTGGTGGTGCACACCTGTAATCCCAGCTACTCAGCAGCCTGAGGCAGGAGAATCACTTGAACCTGGGAGGTGGAAGTTGCAGTGAGCCGATATCGCACCACTGCACTCCAGCCTGGGCGACAGAGCAAGACTGTCAAAAAAAAAAAAAAAGAAAAAGAAAAGAAAAAAAAAATCAGTCCCTGTCACTCTCTGTTGGACGCTCTGATGCTTATTACTGGTCTGTACCCTATTCCTGTTTCTGTTCATCCAGTTGTTGGACCACACGTTCTGCTGACTGGAAGGGGCATCCTCCTTTTGTCTGCAGCTCGGACTTTCAATTTGGGACAATCCTAGAACCTGATGCCTCTAAAATTACTGTGTCTTTTTTCAGCTTATCAGGCCAGTCTTGGTATGTCCAAGGATAGTAGAGATAAATTTTTGTAAATATTGTTAAATTCCAGAATATAATGGCCAAGGGACATAATGAAATGTCCCTCACTGGCAGCAAG
Source organism: Pan paniscus (assembly GCF_029289425.2). Classification (NCBI taxonomy): domain Eukaryota; kingdom Metazoa; phylum Chordata; class Mammalia; order Primates; family Hominidae; genus Pan; species Pan paniscus. The sequence continues at coordinate 138,382,211 of NC_073252.2, read as the reverse complement.
AAATGTGGTGTTGTTATTAAATAGGTGTTTGGGGATCATTTTGCCAAAGGGGATGGACTGGGTTTTTCTAAGTCTGATCTATGATTCTATGGAATGCTATTGTGCAATGATTCTCAAAGTATGGTTTCTGGACCAGCTGCATTAATAGCATGTGAGACCTGTTAGAAATGCAAATTTTGGGGCCCCAACATTAACTTACTGAATCAGAAATTCTGAGGGTGGGACCAACCATCACCTTGTGTTTAACAAGGTGATTCTTATGCATGCTGAAGTTTGAGAAGAATGGCTGTCCAAAGTCATTATCTTTCAGATTGTTTTCACCTTCAGGATCCTACATACAGATGACACTAGAAAGATCTGTCTCCACTAAGTTTACTTTTCTGTGCTAGTAATAGTTATGAGACCACCATTTAGATTAAGGTTAACTAAAGAAGCCTTGATGGGTGTTTGTGACACTGGTAATATCCTCAGAGGATACTCTTTCCATTCCTATTATTTTAGCAAATATTTATCTTTAGCCTGACAGTTCTCGACTTCCCATGGTCTAGATGTAATGTTAACTTAGACAAAAATCACAAAGGAGAACTCTGAAGGTCCTTGAGGATGTTACTGCATCCTCTATCTGGATTTCCTGGAGTAAAATTTACTGTTGGCTTAACTGGTTTTAGGTAGGTTGACTGCAGGTGGAGGCTTATGTTTCAATCAATACCTTTGATCTGTAAGGCACCTTGAAATATGTAGTGTGGAATATGGTATGAAAATGTCAGCCAGGCACGGTGGCTCACGCTGGTAATCCCAGCACTTTGGGAGGCCGGGGCGGGTGGATCCCTTGAGGTCACAAGTTCGAGACCAGCCTGGCCAAAATGGTAAAACCCCATCTCTAATAAAAATACAAAAATTAGCCAGGTATGATGGCACATGCCTGTAGTGCCAGCTACTCAGGAGGCTGAGGCAGGAGAATTGCTTAAACCTGAGAGGCTGATATTGCAGTGAGCCAAGATTGTGCCACTGTACTCCAGCCTGGGTGACAGAGCAAGACTCCATCTCAAAAAAAAAAAAAAAAAAGAAAAAGAAAGAAAGAAAATGTCATGATCTCTGTCTTCTAGGGACTCATAACATGGTAGAGGAAATAAAACGTGCATAACAATTATATATAATGCAGATTGAGGGCTCTGAGAAAGGGTCCAAGTGCTACAGGAGTTCAAAAAATGCTTCATGGAGGAAGTCCCATTTCAGCTCAGTCCTGACTAGTTTTGATAGGCAGGAATATGAATGTGTTTGGGGTGCAGTCCACATTTGAGCATAAAGAGGAAGCTGAAGTCAAGAACCAGCAGGTGAATATTTATATCCCCAGCACCTCATTCCATAATTGGCACAGAGTAGATGCTCAATAAATATCATCTGTCCTGGTTCATAGGCAAACCATTGACCCATTGGCTGAGTAGCAGATTTTTTTGTTTTTTGTTTTTGGGGAAAAAAAGAAGAAATAATATGTTAAATGTAAACATTGATTGGAAGATACATTCTGATTTCAAAAACCTTAAAATGTGAAAGGAAAGTGCTTTTCTGAATTTTGAAAACATGGTATTTAGTGAGTTTGAGCAGAGTAGAACTTTTGAGTACTGCAACAGAGGCATATGCAGCTGGAAAGGCAGATGGAATCAGATTATGGAAGACCCAGGACTCTAGGATAACACTTTTGATTTTTCAGAAGGAATCACGGGAGGATTTTTGAACAGGTAGTCTGCTGTAGGAGAAGTAATAGAGTCAATGAGAAAATTATAACTGCTTTGTATGAATAGCAACAGAGAAAAAAAGAACAAAAACGTATTGAGCACTTACATTAAGACAGGAAGTATGCGTATGCTAAGTTCATTTTTTTAAAAATTAAACAATGTTAACATTTTGCCTTTTCCTCCCAATGTACTTGTGTATGTACATGTGTGTGTTTGTGTGTGTGTGCTGCATCATATGTATATATATTTGATACAGAATATTTGTACATATTTATGGAATACTTGTGGTATCTTGTTACATGTCTAGAATGTGTAATGATCAAGTCAGGGTATTTAGGATATTCATCACCTCAAGTATGTATCATTTCTATATATTGGGAACATTTCATGTCTTCTGTTTTGAAACATGCAATACACTATTGTTAAATATAGTCACCCTACTCTGCTGTCAAACATTAGAACTTATTCCTTATATGTAACTCTATGTTTGTACCCATTAACCAACCTCACTTCATCCTCCTTACCATTCCAAGCCTCTGGTATCTATCATTCTACTCTCTGCTTCCATGAAATCAACTTTTTTAGCTTCCAAATATGAGTGAAAACATGGATATTTGTCTTTCTGTGTGCCTGGCTTATTTCACTTAACACAATGACCTCTGGTTCCATCCAGAGTGTTGTTGCAAATGATATGATTTCATTCTTTTTAATCGCCAAATAGCATTTCATTGCTAAATTATTATGAATGTTATTTAATCTCAGCCAATTTGAACAGATATTGTCTATCCCCTCTTACTGATCAGGAACCCAAATTTAGGGAGGATTAAAAACTCTTCCCAACACTATGTTGCTAGTGAATGATGACACTGTTTACCTTCAAACAAAGTGTAAAAAATAGTTACATATTTAATATGGACATTCTGTTTTCCTTTCTAATAGCACTGTACTCCTTACTTATACTAATTTCTTGAATCCAGAAACTAGTAATTGACTTATTTGGGAAAGAGGGAGATATTTTGAGAAACATTATCATTCTGATTTCAGTTAAGGTGATGTGTCAGAGATGGATGGCTGACCACCAAAGGTTTGTAATCGGCTTGTGTGGTAGAGGTGTGCAGGGGAAGCAGCTAGCCAACCAGAAACTAGAGTTTCCACTGCTTTTGCCTCTAGTTTTCTCACCAATAGAATTTGAGCAGAATTAAGTTGTGTCAATTCTGGTCAAACTTTCTTCTCCACATTCTTTTTCCTAATCCTCTGGTGGAGTGAAGAGGATTTCTAAACCTTAGAGGAGAGAGGAAGCAACAAAATGGAAGGGGCTGTGCCTCTGACTGATCACGTGGAAAGCTACAAACCAACCAGAAACTCTGGGATTAGACATTACTTGAGCAAGAAAAAAAAAAAAAACTCTATTACGCCATGGAGGTTTAGGAGTTTAGTTGTTCCTGGAGCAGGTATTAACTAATTTGTTGCTGATATGTTTGAATCAAAGTTAGGAAGCAAATAAATAGCAAATATGAAGAAAACGTGTTTGTTTGGATTTGTGACTTGTATTAAATAGTTATAAAGATTTGACTTATAATGGTATATAGTTTATATTAAAATGCCAAATGTATAGAAAATTTTAAAAAGCAGTAAGCTTTCCTTTTCACTCTTTGGATCTAAAAATATTGATCCAGTTATAGTGTCTCTGCATTTAAAGAGTTTTGTCACATAAGGTCTCAGTGGTTTGATTAATTATTCTTCTGTGCTTAGCACCATGGTCTCTTCAGGTTTTCCAATAGAGATGGACTATGTGGATAAACTAAAGCACTAGCTTTAGATAATTCTACTGGTTTTCTCCCTCTGATACCAATGAAAATCTACTGACACTCAGAAGCAATTAGAAAATCTATTGATATTCAGAAGCAACTTAGAAAGATTTAATAACCAGAACCTCTTGATTATTAAACTAATTTTCCTCAACTTAGCAGTGGAAATGATCCCAGAACTTTATTTTTTTAGGCATATGTACTTGTCCTAGTAAACCTTTTTACACTGCAGTTTTTCTTCATACAACATTGGCCTTGTAAGCTATCAAGATGATTAAGCTTATCAAAATTTTGTTTGGTTCCCACTGTTTGGACTGACCCTACCCACATTATGTATGCCGTCTTGTTTCAATTATTTATTGTTTACTTGATGGCATTAGTTCTCTTTTAGAAATTTCTTTATTTTTAATAGACAATAATTGTATACATGTATGGGGTATAGTGTGAAGTTTTGAGGCATGTATACATTGTTCAATGATCAAATCGGGCTAATTAACATATCCATCATGTCACATACTTATTTCTTTGTGGTGAGAACATTTCAAGTCCACTCTTTTAGGACTTTAGAAATGTACAATACATTATAATTGACTATAGTCACCATGCTGTGCAAGAGATCAGTGGAAATTATTCCTCCTGTCCAACTGAAACTTTGTTGGGAGGGTTAATTCTTAAGCAGCTGTTCCTTCTCTGTTTCCCATGCTCCCTTGTAGAAATGGGATGTCAGCTTCTGCCCACAGCCAGGTCTTTTTAGAACTTGTGTATCATGCATGACTACACAGCAAAGGAATGAGGGAACCCTTTTTTCTCAGGCATCTACCGCAACTATCCTTCCCTAGACCTCCATAACCATTTATGCTAACACGTGTAGGTACATTTCTTTGGACAACTACCAGTAATTCAATCTGCTTTGAATATATTTCTCCCTCAACCATGGGTGTAACTTAGGATCATTTTGGAAGCTCCTATCTGCAAGTACCTAGGGATATATATCAAAATGAAAGGCAGAGGCCTTACATCACCTTGTCCAACCCATGGCTGGTGGGCAGCATGTAGCTCAAGACAGCTTCGAATGCGGCCCAAACCAAATTCGTAAACTTTCTCAAAACATTATGAAATGTGTGTGTGTGTCTGTGTATGTGTGTGTGTGTTTTAGCTCATCAGCTATCATTAGTGTTAGTGTATCTTATTTGTGGCCCAAGACAATTTTCCTTCCAATGTGGCCCAGGGAAGCCAAAAGATTGGACATCCCTGCCCTACATACTAAATAAATTCAGAGAAGGGGAAATCAGAGAGGTCTGCTGTAGCCAGGTTTTGATTCATGAAACAGATGAAACATGAGACCTGAAGATGTGGAAAAAATTTCAATGGTCAGAGAGGACACTGGACATTGTGGGCAGGGGGCAGACATACAGAGAAAAGGCACAGGAGGAGAGAAGTGAACGTGACATGTTCAGAGTAGGATTGAAAAAAGAGTCTGGCAGGTGCCAGAGGCATGTAAGGGCACCCTGGGAGATGAGAAAGCAGTGAGTGGCCTTCGATTGAGTGGGTCCATTTTCATTCAGGAATGGAGCTACGTAAACAACAGTGACAGCTGACTGTGGTGAACTAGGAAGAGTATCTGGTATTGAAGTGTGGATTGCAGAGGGTAGATCCTGCAGACAGTGAGACCAGTTTGAATGTCACTGTGATCATCTGAGTATTGGGGATAGTAGCTAGCAACAGAAACACAATCCTTTAGGTAAGTAAAGATTTTATAAATAATGAGATATAATGAACTAGAGTCCAAATGATTATAAGAAGAACTATGATGCCACTGATAAAATCAAGGGACTCTGGGAAAACAGCTATTAATAGCTTGGTGAGGAAGTTTGGACATCTTGAATCTGATGTGGGACATTCAAGCTGAAGGGCTGGGTAGGCAACTGAAAATGCAAAAACTGGACCTCAAGTAAGAAGGCAGTGAAATGCTGAGTGTGGAGATCTCTCTTTATGCTGAATAGCTTCCTTCTCCCACCCTAATCTTCCCTACGTTTTCTCCAACCTGCTCCACAGCCTAGAAGCCAGGTTTGGACCATCCAGTACATCAAGCTGAACTTTCTTGTGTTCTGGTTTTCAGTAGAGCTCAGCCAAAGGCAAGCACCGGCAACAGACTGAAGGGGTGAAGGAGAACATAGTTGAGGTGTCTCTTTCTCCTGGCTCCTTGTTTTGAGATCTGGCTGGGTCCCGGCTCAATGGAAAGTCACAGCTCCTAGCCATTAGCACATGAGAACACGCAGGCTATAATGGCATCCTCAGGCTGGGGTATGTTCAAATCTTTCGTCCCCTTCAAGGGGACAGAAGCCAGCCCTTCCAAAGTGCAGGGCTGATTTGAAGTAGAATGTTTATATTATAACAGACTGCCAGTGAGTCCTCAATGAGAGGAGAGCTTAGAGGGGAGAGATCAAGGAGTCCATAGAGAGTCTCATCCTACTGATGCTCTAGTGTTTCTCAGCTTGGGTAAAGCTTTGATAAGCCACTCGAGGAAAGTCACCTAACAGTTATCGCGCACCCACCACGTGCCAGGCAATGGGGCGCTTTCCCTAGTTTATCGTTTTTAACGACCAGTAGCCCTGGCCAGCGGTTTATAGCACGCGCTGAACCCTAGAGCAGGAAGCAAAAGGTGCAGAAGTTCTGTGGGAAGGCGGCTTCCCAGGGCGGGTGTGCTGGGGACCCACGCGGCACCGCGGGGAGGGGGCTCTGCGCGCTCAACCCCGTCCCGGGCACTATCCGCCGCCTCCACCCGCCGGCCTCCCGCAGCCTGGCCAGCGCCATGAGGACCAAGCAGGTGAACTTGCTGATCACCCTGGTCGCCGTCGCGTTGTTCAGCTTCTCTTGCTTCTGCATCTACAGGATAACTCAAACCAGTAAGCGGCGGGCCCTCCTCCCGCCTCCTTTCCCGCCGCGGGGGCTTCGGGGCTGCAGGAATGCAGGCGGGGCAGGGTCGGCGGGTGCGGAGGCGATGCGGGAAGCTGGCGGTGGCCGCCCGCGCTGGCACTGGGAGGCCCGCGTCGGTGCCTTCCCGAGGCCGCGCCCACCCCGGTCAGCGGCGGCTGGGCTGTAACCGGCGCCCCGACCTCCTCCTCCAGGGCCGCGTCCGGCCTGCACGCGCGCTAACGGATCTGGCCCGGGGTACCCGCCGCTCCCTTTTCCTCAAAGGTTCAAGGACCCCGTCTGTGCACTGCTTTTCCCCTCTCCTGTTTTTCCTTCTCGAAACTATGGCTGTCTGACCCCAAGAACTGCTCTTACACAGCCAGCATCTTTCCGCATCTTTCCTCCTTCGTGGTCCGGGTTACATCACCAGGCCCCGCTTCATGCCTCCCTCCTCCCTGGAGTGTTTTTTGCGTACCTGAAAAGAGGTGGTAGAAAGGAGAGGGACGTCCCTGACCACCTACAGCGCCGGCCCGGCTCCTGGACTTCTCCGATGGACCGCAGGCCTGTGTTCCGCTCCCACACACACTCAAGATGCAATTTCTCCTGGCCCATAGAAGTGCCAATTTAGGAAACAAAGGTACAGGTTGCCCAGTTTAATTTCAATTTCAGATAAACAATTATATATTAGTATAAAAATTGCATGGGACATAATTATTCTAAAATATTTACGTCTTTTTTATTTTAATTTCAAATTTAACCAGGTATCCTATATTTGATCTTTTAACCCTAGTTGTCCGCGGTGTAAAATTTTAGCATTCAACTAGTTAAATTTTTCAGTTTAAGACTTAGGAACCCTGTAAATTATGAACCCAGCCTTCCACGATTGCTCTTACGTTGTTTTCAGTTAAATTTTCGTTTATTTACACATGTATGACTTCAGTGCACACAAGGTAATCTTGGTAGGAGTGCTGAGGTTGAAGTTTGGGAGTGGCTTCATGTTTTAGCCCTCCAGTTAATACTAGATTTTATCATCATATACACAAAATATTCTATATCCTGCTTGTTTCAAAGATTAGGAATGCATATTAATTTATCTGCATTATAATATTTCTACTAATCTTTATAGTCATTTGACATAGTTTCCCTCCTCTTCATTTTCTATAAAGAACATCATCCAAATGTCTATTTTAGCACAATGAACAATAAGCACACTTATAACAAAAAATAAATGATTTCTTAAATTAGAAAGCAAAATGTAAAGTTTTATAGTAATTTTTTTTTTTTAAGACAGAGTTTTCGCTCTTGTTGCCCAGGCTGGAGTGTAGTGGCCACTGCACTGCAACTGATGCCTCCCAGGTTCAAGCAATTCTCATGCCTCAGTCTCCTGAGTAGCTGGGATTACAGGCATGTGCCACCATGCCCGGATAATTTTTGTATTTTTAGTAGAGATAGGGTTTCACCATGTTGGTCAGGCTGGTCACAAACTCCTGCCCTCAGGTGATCCACCCACCTAGGCCTCCCAAAGTGCTGGGATTACAGGCATGAGCCACCGCACCCAGCCTGGTAATTTTGGAAAGTAATTTAGAATGTTAACCTCAGAAGTTTTAATACCATTAATGATTTTATAATGAAACTGTAGACTTTGAGATCCTTACAATCATTTTGGTGTGTTTTCTGGTTATGACAGGGAAAAAGAAGTTTGATTCCTCAAAGCATTTATGTCGTCATCATTCATATGTTCAAGTTCAGAAGCAAGATACTGTTCTTGAGAATGAAACACTCTTAAAATAACAGACAAATCAGATTTTTTCATTTTTTAGGTATGCCTTACTGTGGAACTTAGCTCTAAAATAATTAGGATATCAATCCTATAATGAGCTGTTCTCACATCAACAAAAGAAAACACAGACTTCACTTAGTTTCTGAAGTAATGATTTTTATAAAGCACCAGAGATAGTTCCAATGTCTTAAAAATTTAATCTATAGTTGTCATTCCTATCAGTGAAAATTTAGGAACATTTATTAGAAAGATGGCCACCACCTAGTGCTTTATTCTTTCTCCCTCTTTAAAATTAACTAAATTTTGCCAGGCGCAGTGGGGTGGCTCACACCTGTAATCCCAACACTTTGGGAGACCGAGGCAGGTGGATCACAAGGTCAGGAGTTTGAGACCAGCCAGGCCAACATGGTGAAACCTAGTCTCTACTAAAAATACAAAAATTAGCTGGGCATGGTGGTGCGCCTGTAATCCCAGCTACTCAGGAGGCTGAGGCAGGAGAATTGCTTGAACCCAGGAGACAGAGGTTGCAGTGAGCCGAGATCGCGCCACTGCCCTTCAGCCTGGGTGACAGAGCAAGACTCCATCTTGGAAAAAATAAAAACTAAAAAATAAATTAAATTAAATTAAATTAACAAAATTTTCTGGATAGATAACCTTTTTGTTCATTTTTATAAGCTCATAGTATTAACAGTTCACAATCTGATGAACAAATATGCAAGCTCTGTGAGGACAGAACATACTTCCTGTTTTTACCTGTTCCGTTGTGTTCACTACTGTGTCCCGCATGTGGAAAACTACATGGCATGTAATGAGCGTGCTAAATATTGGATGAATAAATGAATGGTTGAAATAATGAAAGACTCAATGAGTTTAATAACTACCTATTCATGTTGTAGGCACCAAGTGAACGGCATCAAAGGACACCCCCTCCCTTTCATGAAGCTTACATTCTGCTTACGGGAAGTAAACAACAAACAAATGATATAATTACTATATGATATCAGGTGTTGGCAGGGTTAGGGAAAGGAAAGTGCTGTTTTAAAGGAAAGGGCTGTCAGAGAAGGATTACCTGAGCAAGTTATATTTGAACAGATTCTCAAGTGAAGTGAGGAAGCGTCATGTGTGGATACCTGGGGGAAGAGTATTTCAGACAAAGGGAAAAGCAAGTACAAAGGCCCTGCGGTGGAATCTCCTTGATTTGTTCGAGAAACAGCCAGGAGGCCAATGTGAACAAGGGGGAGAGTGATAGAAGTATTATATCATGGGGACCATAGTAAGGACTCTGCATTTTATTCTGAGTAAGATTGGAAGCCATCAGAGTTTTGTGCAGAAGAGTAACATGATCTCACACATACATTTAAATATTATTGGATGTGTGCTATGAAAGAAAGAAAAGAATCGCGGGATGCTCCAAGAATTTTTAACTTAAACTAGGGTTTCTCAACCTTCGCGCTGTTGACATTTTGGGTTGGGTAATTCTTTGTGGGGAGAGGGCAGTCCTATATATTGTAGAATGTTTAGCAGCATCCGTGGGTTCTATCCAGGAGATGCCAGGAGCAACACCCCCTCTCCCATTGTGACAGTGTCTCCAGGCATTGGCAAATGTCTCCTGAGGGAGAAATCATCCCTGGTTGAGAATGAGTGGCTTAAATAATTAGATAAATGGAGCTGCCATTTACCGAAATGGCAAAGGCTGGGGTAGGAGCAGGTTTGGGGGTAAGGTCACTATTTCTCTTATGTATGAAGTGCTTATTAGAGATCCCAGTGAAAGTGTTGAATAGGCAGTTGGATATATCAGTCTGCATCAGGATTAGCAGTATAAAGTTGAGAACTGTTAGCATATAAAGCCATGAAATGGGATGAGATCACCTAGGGAGTGAACAAAAGGAGTAAGTCTTGGGGAATTTCAGTATTTCAAAGTAAAGGAAAAGCTAGAAAACTGAAAGAGCTAAACCAAGAAGATATTTCAAAGACGAGAGTGCAATAGTGTCAAATAATGCTGAGAGAACATTCTCTAGTAATGAAAAGCCATCTCACTCACAATCTTTGAAGTTATCATTCCCACATTCTTAGTGAATGCAGCAGGCCCTTGATCGCCAGAGTCTCAGTTTGAGTAGTACTTCATCCGGGTTACCTGGAGATGATAATTAAGGTAACTGTTTTGCCAGTGCCTGTCATGGAATTCTAGTGTCCTATTTTCCATGGGCAGTGTGGTGGGTTGTCATTGCATTTAAGCCCAAGTACATCAGGTAACCAATTCCAGATTTTCTTCTTTGAGAGTGTTTCCTGGGTAATGCAACCACTCCAGGAGCCCCTAGTCATCTGCTAGCTACCTCCCTTGGAAAAGCCAACACTTGCCTGCCACTTCCATTGACAATCCTGGCCCTGTGGCTGGCCTGCTACTACTCTTGCCTCTGGCCACTGCCTCAATGTCTGACACCCCAGCAAAGGCTGGCAGTTTGGTGGAAGAATCACCAAAAGGAGAAATACTACCTCCTTTCATACACCCTCTAATTTAGCACAACTGCCTCCCATTGGCAAAATATAATGAGAATACCACTTGCAAGGAAATCTGGAACAAGCAACAGGTTTCCAGTTTGATCATACAAAGGAAATTTAGAGCGGCCTATAAAGACAGAGTGTCAACAGACACAATTTTTAGAAACTCTTGGAACAAAGAAAACTAAACAGCATCTTATATAGGGACATCCATAAGTATGATAAAATTACATTTTAAAAAGTAAAGGAACAGGCCAGGCACGGTGGCTCATGCCTGTAATCTCAGCACTTTGGGAGGCCGAGGTGGGCAGATCACGAGGTCAGGAGATCGAGACCATCCTGGCTAACACAGTGAAACCCCATCTCTACTAAAAATACAAAAAATTAGCCGGGCATGGTGGTGGGCACCTGTAGTCCCAGCTACTGGGGAGGCTGAGGCAGGAGAATGGTGTGAACCCGGGAGGCAGAGCTTGCAGTAAGCCGAGATCGCACCACTGCACTCCAGCCTGGGCAACAGAACAAGACTCCATCTCAGAAAAAAAAAAAAAAAAAAAAAAAAGTAAAGGAACAATAAACAGATACAGTTTGGGAGAGTACCGTAGTATCATCATGAGATGGGGTGGGAGAGGAATCAGAGGTGGAAGCAGAGGCATCGGGTAACTTTCAGTTATTAGCTTGAGTGATGAGCTATTAATTTTACATTATGTTGCAGAACTTACCTATGTATTACATGTCTTCTTTTGCATATATAACTTTTTAATCAGTTAAAAGAATTTGTATAGTGGGAATAAGGAAGCAAGAAAATGGAAATGATAGACATACAGTACCCAATTCACTTAAAGATGTAAAAACAATAAGAATGTATTTTTGAAAAAGTTCAACTTGGGATATAAATACAAATGACTTTTTATTTTTCCACTAACTCCTCATATGTGTTGTATTGAGCCCCCTTCTCTGCTTAGATGTTTAGAGAGACAATGAAGACTTATTCTGTGTTTTTTTTGGTCACTTTCGGTTATTCAGTCTCATTCCTGTTTTTAAAGACCCTGTTTCATTATTTTTAGAACTTTAATCTCCTAGTCAACTTGAAACTTTCTTTTCCTTTCCCTGCTGGACAGGCAAGACTTGTGGTTCAAGGAAAATGGAATGGCAAATGAGAAAATGGCAAAACTTCCACAAACACTAGTGGCTTAAAACATTTTTTTTTTTTTTTTTTGAGACAGAGTCTTGCTCTGTCATCCAGGCTAGAGGGCAGTTGCGCAATCTTGGCTCACTGTAATCTCCACCTCCCGGGTTCAAGCAATTCTCCTGCCTCAGCCTTCTGAGTAGCTGGGACTACAGGCGCGTGCCACCACTCTCAGCTAATGTTTGTATTTTTCATAGAGACAGGTTTCACCATGTTGGCCAGGCTGGTCTCAATCTCCTGATCTCGAACAATCACTTTTTTTAAACTCTTGATTTAGTAATCAGAAATTCATGAAGGGCTCCACTGGGCAGTTTATCTATAATCTGAGGTGGTGTCAACTGGGACATTTGGAGCTGAAGGCTCTACTACTAAGAAGTCTTTTTCCCTCGCAGCTCCAGCATCTCTCTCTCCTCTCCCGACACAGTGGTGCATCCTCCAAAGCCTCTCCTCGTGGCTTGTGTTTGTTTCTCACAACATTGTGGTCTTAGCAATATTATACATTTTCCCCCCCACAAGGCAACTACCTTTTAAAAGGCAGGAAGTGGAAACTGCCAAGCCAGTTAAAGGCTGTACCCCAAACTAGTACTGCATTACTTTTGCTATATATTACTATAGTGAAAGCAGTCATAGGGTGAACCCAGATTCAAGGAGGTAGAGAAATTGACTTCTTGATGACTGACTGGGAAGGTCAAAGTGCACAACACCATTTGACCTGGAGGCTATCTTTGGAGAAACAGTCTGCTGCACCCCCATCCTCCTTTCTTGTGTTTCCCTTGTGGTACTAGGGTGGGAAAGAGCTGGGGGGACAGAGGTTTTCTTCCATGACAGGAGCCTGGTGGTTTCAATTTCTCTGGAAGACACTTGGATGTGGCAGATATCTGATGCTCTTGTAGGGGTAGTTTGTGGCTGCTTTTGAGGGCCTGCTGTGGTGTCTCCGCTCTCTGTTCCCTTAAGGGATATCCATCTCCTGCTTGAATTCTTCCTCCCTACCTCTGCCGTTGCCAGAGCCTCTTGTTGCTGGGAATCTTCTGCCTGGCAGATGACCTTCTTGTAGATGACCTGCAATATTCACTTGAGCCACAGCCGACTCCTGTGTCTTTGGTGCTTCAAGCTGCATGCCTGCAGGCTACTTCATATGTTCCCCCTCTTGGCTTAGTAGGATCTCTCCCTTTCTCCTGCCCCTTTTCATCTGGCAGCATGAGAATTTTGGTAGGTCTAGCAGTTCCACAATTTTCAGGGTAAAAATGTTCCTCAGCCCCTGAATTGGTGAGGAGAGGACTCATTCTAGAGCACCCAACTTTATTTCTTGGGGATCTCTCTTCCCTTGATGGAGGGGAAACACCCTCATCTCCATCCAGTTGGGGGAGTGTTTCACCAATGTGTATGACCTTGTGGGAATATGCCGACAAAATAGATTGTTATTACTGTCCATGGGGCAGAAGAGGGGTTCTCAGACGCAGCTGTAAGTAAGCAGAATTCAAGGTCCAAATGTGGGTTATTCAAGAGAATAATTGAAATGTCCTGTGGAATTTAAAATACATGTACAACAACAATGTATGCCAGCAATTACAAGAAAAGGTAAGAGAGGGAAATGGAGTTAAATTGTACTAGACTTGTAGAACTATTGAGAAGTGAGAATGTAAGAATTGGTATTTGACTATTAAGTCGAGGATTCTTGTTGAAATATCTAGTTGAACCACTAAAATAATAGTAAAATAGCATAACTATATCACTATTTGCATTAAGTGTCCCAAAAAAGAAATTAAAATATTTCATGATTGGATATATGACAAAATTCAACTTGATGGTTACTAAAAGAGACATATTTGAATTTTAAAGGCAGAAATTTTGGAAGAAAAGGGATGGAAAAATACCCACAAACCCAAACCAAAATAAAGTTGATGTAGCTGCATTATGTTATCAAGCAAATGGGCTCATGGCCCAATGTATACAGAAGCCAATAACTTTAACACTGGCTTTTGAGAAAAGAAATTTTTTTTTGCAAAACCAGCCAGCAAGGAGATCAGACTCAGGCTCAAATGTTTGTCTCTTATTGGGTCTGGGCCAAGTTTTAAGGGATCATAGGACAAGGGAAAAGATTTAGGAACGCTGGCTTGGCAGGGTCTAGTTGGAGGGCTTCCAGTCTGGCCATTGATGGTAAGGTATGTTGAGGCAAATTTTAGCTCCAGATCTTCTGGGCCAACAGACCCATCGCATATGAAAGAGTTCCAGCGTTCAGGTTCTGGTCATGTCCCAGGCTTCTTGATTCAGAGGGAGGATTCATTGGTTCTGGGTGTGGTTAGAGGTCAAAGTTTTTGCTATTGCACTTGCCCAGGCTATATGAATTGCAATTTTGGGCTCTGCTACACCTACAAGGTAACTGGACACCTTTCAACAAAGTAGGTCTGGTTTGGGCTGGTCTTGTGGTTTATCAATATCAGCAAAGAAGACTCTAAAACAAAGTGCAACATAAATGTTGAATAAACATAGAAAAACCACTAGCAATCGAGAAAATGCAAGTTTAAAACATGAGTTACCAGTTCATGCTATTCTGTTCCTTAAATTAGGAAATTGGACATTTAGTGAGAATGTGGAGCTTTGGGAATTCAAACTTCCCTTGGAGGAGTACACATTCAGTCTCTTCCGTTATGAAACATATGCCTTTCCTATGTCTTAGGAATTCCACTACTAGTAGGGTTGAAATGAGTGTACAGCCTTATCAATGGTTTATGGCCAACATATGTTCTCACTGATCAGTACCTATACCATACATGTTGTTAAATATTTTAAATAACATCTCTACCACCAGATATATCCTAGGGAAGCTCTTGAACATGTTTACTAGGAGACATGTACCAGAATATTCTTGGTAGCATTTCTTATAATTGTTACCAACAATAGAAGAGACAAACATGTTGTGGTATATTCAGTACATTGGAACATTTTACATCAGTAAAAATGAATAAACTACAGCTTGATTCGTCAACATAAATAAATCTCAAAAGCATAAATTGAGCTAAAGAAGCAAGTACAGAGTTTTATTTATTAAGGTATAAAACCAAGTGTAAGTCAGCTTGCAAAAATAGTAAAACTGTAAAGGAAAGCAATAAATGATTAATACAAAATTCAGGATTCTGCTTATCTGGGGGTAGGGAGGAAGGGGAATTGGATCTGGGAAGGAAACAAGTAGAATATCTAAGGCTAAGGTAGTTTGTGATGGGTTCATGGATGTTTATTTTTATTATTATCCTTTAAACTGTCTTATATACGCTTTGTAATGTCTAATATATTCTGCAATAAAACCTAATGCACAGAGGGGCCACTCACAGGGAATTTAAAGGGCTTAGTACATAGTTTGATTTGATTATTGCAAAGCATACATGGGGGGAGTAATCTGAAATGTACTTTATGTTTTTAGTTTCATCTTCTAGTAATTACCTTAGATATTCTTTATTTGGAACCACATTGGGTACAAGTATACTAATAATAAATTTAAAGTGACCTGCCAATGCTTTATCATTATACCTTTTGCCCTTCTATTTACCCCCTGAGTGACTTACATACGTTCCCCATGATAAACAGTAGTAGGCCATTCTTGCATTGCTATAAAGAAATATCTGAGACTGGGTAATGTATAAAGAAAAGAGGTTTAATTGGCTCCCAGTTCTGCAGGCCCTACAAACATGGTTCTGACATATGCTCGGCTTCTAGAAAGGTCTCAGGGAGCTTTTACTCATAGCAGAAGGCTAGGCCGGAGCAGGCAGGCATGTCACATGGCAAAAGCAGGAGTGAGAGAGAGTGGCAGGGAGGTGCCACACACTTAACCAGATCCCAAGAGAACTCACTATCATGAGGATAGCACCAAGCTATGAGGGATCATCTTCCCCCATGACTCAAATGCCTCCCACATTGGGGATTACAATTCAACATGAGATTTGGTGGGGATAGATGTTCAAACTATATCACATACAATACCATTTCACACTCTATGCACTTATGGTGTTGTTTTCTGAGGCTGGAATGCCCTTCCCTTCTTTCTGCTGTAGGCAAGCTTCTGTACATACAAGTTCTCAAGTCTTCCTTCTTCTCTGAAACCTTCTCCACCTCTCCTACTCCTCAGTTCTCCTTAAGAATTAATCATTCCTGCCTTCCTGTGCCTGTGGCACTTTAAGGATAATTCCATTTTAACAATATATTATAATTAGTAAAGTTTAAATATATGCACCATTCCCACATTCCTTGCAGTCTGATTGTCAGGAGCCAGATTTTATTCATATCAATTTAATTTAGAGCAGGAACCAGATTTTATTCATGTTTATTTACCTACCACATACATAGCACATGGCAAGTATTTAATGGAAGAATAGAAATCTCAGCATGCTTCTTGCTACTGGAGGTGTTTAGTGAATGAAGTGAGGTCAAGTCACGTTCATGGCCATGTTGTATAGGACCTGGTAGACCAGGGCAAGTAAGCACTCAGGGAACTATTTATAATCTTTGAGCAGTGTTTCCAGAAGATTAATCAGGGATTGGAGGTGAGAGACCAATTAAGAGGCAATTATAATAGTGCAGCTAAAGGCAATAAAGCTTGAGCTATGGTAGTATCAATGATGATAAAGAGAAAACCATGAAAGTGGTCTGTCACAGCCCTTCTCAAATTTTAATGTGCATAGTAGTCAACTGGGAATCTTATTAAAATGCACAATCTGATTGTCTGCATCTGAGGTCTGGGGTGAGGCCTGAGATACTGCATTTCTAACAAGCTCACAGCTGATGCCGGAGACTTATGCCATCCAGTGTGGTAGTCAGGTGGCTTTGAAGCACTTGAAATGCAGCTAGTGAGTGCACCTGAGAAACAGCATTTTTTATTTTATGTTAACTAGTTTGAGTCTACATTTAATAACTGAAATTGTGCAAAATATTTCTCCATTAAGCAAAACTGTACTGTTTTGGTAGGATTACATTTCACTGTAATTATTAAAATTTAGCATCTGAATTGAGATGTACTGTGAGTGTAAAATACACGCAGGATTTAGAATATTTAGTACAAAAATGTAAAATAGCCCATTGTTTACTTTTATGTTGAAACATTTTGGATATATTGTATTAAATAAAATATATTGTTTAAAATTACTTTCACTTGTTTCATTCATTTCTTTTCACTTTTTAAAATGTGACTACTAGAAAATTTTAAATTACAGATGTGGCTTGCATTTTATTTCTACTGGAACACAATGCCTTGGAGCCTTGCTGTGAGAGGCACAAATCAGTGGCACTTAGGATCTAGCCTGGAACCTATTTTTAATGTGCAGAAGTCACATTCACCCATTGCACACTTGAACTGGTGTTTGTTTTCATAATTTCACTACAGAGATGCCCAATTGACTCAAAGCATCTAATTATTGTTTATTTCAAACCTTTGCAAAATAGTGTTATAACATTTCATCCTCACTAAATACCTGGGTAAATATGCAAGTAACTTAAATATTTTAAATAGAATATTGATGAATGAATTACCAGGGAAAAATGTACAAGAAGCAGATGTAAGATTAGAGATTATGTCCTTTAACATTTCTTTATGATTGTTGCTGTAAATACTGCTTCCTCTGGAGAAAACTCTTTCTTTTCGTGTTTACCAAATTGATCCCTAGAGACTGACCTACAATGTAGAAACCCACATAGGTTGCATCACCCATGATATATTAACTCGGAACACACAATCCATTTTGCAAAGAGAACATTACCTGGGAAACCCTAATATCATGAGCTTAAACTACATCTCCCTCTAAGGTTTGTAAGCATCTTCAAATAGTATCTACAATATGAATATTTAAGGCTTATCTGGATAGGTGCAGTTCTTTTGATTAAAGCATGATTCAGTTTAAGAATGACTAAAGTTAGTTCTTAAACTGACAAGTCCATTCATTTCATTAATTTATTTATTCATCAAGCATATATTTGTATAAGAGCTATATGCAAATCAGTTTCAGATAGTTGGAATTTAGCAGTAAAAAGTTCTTGCTGCTCTCATTCTAGAAATCTCTGGAGTGAAACATGAAAGCAGTCAATACATAATATGAAGTCAGGTGGTGATAAGTTATTTGAACAATGAGAACACATGGACACAGGGAGGGGAACATCACACACCGGGGCCTGTTTGGGGGTGGGTGGCTAGGAGAGGGATAGCATTAGGAGAAATACCTAATGTAGATGACAGGTTGTTGTGTGCAGCACATGTATACCTATGTAACAAACCTGCACATTCTGCACATGTACCCCGGAACTTAAAGTATAATAAAAATAATAATAATAATAAGGGAAAGACGGCTGTGCTATCTTACAAAGGATGGCAGGGTAGGCTTCCCTGAGGTGGTAATGTCTTAGCAGAAAACTGAATGAAATTAGGGACTTTCTGCCACAACAGGATATGTGATAAAACAATGAAAGGATATGGGGGAAGAGCATTCAGTGCTGAGAACATTGCAAAAGCCAAAGCCCTAAGGTAGGAGAGTGTTTGGCTCGTGTGAGGAACAGCAAGGAGGCCAGTGTGGGTGATGCCTCAGAGTGAGGCAGGAAGGGTAGGAAATGAGACCAGGGAAGAACTCAAGGACTGATCACACAGGGCTTTGTGGGTCATGGTAAGGACTTTGGTTATTTTTCTAAGTGTGATGAGAAATATTTTGGAGGGTTTTGAGCAGGGGAGAGGAATTATCCAATTTTTGCCACAGGCTATCCACTTGTGTGCTCTTGTTCAGACAAAACAGATAAGTGAAAAAATATTAAATGTTTCAACCCAAATGTATCATCATTGCTTTTTTTTTTTTTTTTTTTTTTGAGACAGGGTCTTGCTCTGTTGCTCAGGCTGGAGTGCAGCAGTGCAATCATGGCTCCACTGTGGCCTTGATCTCGTGAGCTCAAGCAACCTCCCAAAGTGCTGGGTTTACAGGTGTGAGCCATAACATCCATCCAACATACTGACTTTATTTCCTTTGAATACATAACCAACAGTGGGATTGCTGCATTATGCAGTTCTATTTTTAATTTTTTTAATAATTTTTTTTTATTTTTTTATTATTATTATACTTTTAAGTTTTAGGGTACATGAGCACAATGTGCAGGTTAGTTACATATGTATACATGTGCCATGCTGGTATGCTGCACCCACTAACTCGTCATTTATCATTAGGTATATCTCCTAATGCTATCCCTACCCCCTCCTCCCACCCCACAACAGTCTCCAGAGTGTGATGTTCTCCTTCCTGTGTCCATGTGTTCTCATTGTTCAATTCCTATCTATGAGTGAGAACATGCAGTGTTTGGTTTTTTGTCCTTGTGATAGTTTACTGAGAATGATGATTTCCAATTTCATCCATATCCCTACAAAGGACATGAACTCATCATTTTTTATGGCTGCATAGTATTCCATGGTGTATATGTGCCACATTTTCTTAATCTAGTCTATCATTGTTGGACATTTGGGTTGGTTGCAAGTCTTTGCTATTGTGAATAATGCCGCAATAAACATACGTGTGCATGTGTCTTTATAGCAGCATGAGTTATAATCCTTTGGGTATATACCCAGTAATGGGATGGCTGGGTCAAATGGTATTTCTAGTTCTAGATCCCTGAGGAATCGCCACATCGACTTCCACAATGGTTGAACTAGTTTACAGTCCCACCAACAGTGTAAAAGTGTTCCTATTTCTCCACATCCTCTCCAGCACCTGTTGTTTCCTGACTTTTTAATGATCACCATTCTAACTGGTGTGAGATGGTATCTCATTGTGGTTTTGATTTGCATTTCTCTGACGGCCAGTGATGATGAGCATTTTTTCATGTGTCTTTTGGCTGCATAAATGTCTTCTTTTGAGAAGTGTCTGTTCATATCCTTTGTCCACTTTTTGATGGGGTTGTTTGTTTTTTTCTTGTAAATTTGTTTGAGTTCATTGTAGATTCTGGATATTAGCCCTTTGTCAGATGAGTAGGTTGTGAAAATTTTCTACCATTCTGTAGGTTGCCTGTTCACTCTGACGGTAGTTTCTTTTGCTGTGCAGAAGCTCTTTAGTTTAATTAGATCCCATTTGTCAATTTTGGCTTTTGTTGCCATTGCTTTTGGTGTTTTAGACATGAAGTCCTTGCCCATGCCTATGTCCTGAATGGTAAGGAGCCTCCATACTGTGTTCCATAATGGCTACACTAATTTATATTCCTGCCAACAGTGTGCAAGAGTTTCTTTCTCTCCATATTCTCACCTTTTGTCTCTGATAATAGCCATTCTAACAGGTGTGAGATGGTACCTTGTTTTAATTTGCGTTTTGCTGATGATTAGTGGTATCAAGCACTTTTTTATGTACTTGGCCATATGCATGTCTTGTTTTGACAAATATCTATTTGAATCTTGTGCCGATTTTTTACTTTTTTTTTTGCTATTGTTTGAGTTTCTTATATATTTTAGATATTAACCTCTTTTCAGATGTATGGTTTGCAAATATTTTCTCCCACTGGACAAATTTCAACCCATAGATTGTCTCTTGGGTTGAAATATTTTCAATTCATGTTGTCTCTTCACTCTGTTAGTTGTTTACTTTGCTATGCATAAGCTTGTTTAACTTGATGTAATCCCATTCATTTATTTTGTCTTTTGTTATATGTGATTTTGGAGTCATATCTGTAAAATCATTGCTCAGACCAGGTCAATAAGCTTTTTCCTAATGTTTTCTTCTAGTAATCTTACAGTTTCAGGTCTTACACTTAAGTCTTTCATCCATTTTTAGTTGATTTTTTATGTGAGTTGAAATAAAGATCTAATTTCGTTCTTCTGCATGTGGATATCTAGTTTTCCAAAACCTTTTTATTAAAGACACTGTTCTTTCCCTATTGTGTGTTCTTGGCAACTTTGTCAAAGATCAAGTTACTGTAAATGCATGAATTTCTGGGTTCCCTATTTTGTTCCATTGGTCTATGTGTCTGTTATTATGCCAGTACCATGCTGTTTTGATTACCATAGCTTTGCAATATATTTTGAAGTCAGGTAGTGTGATGTCTCCAGCTTTGTTCTTTCATTCAAGATTGCTTTGGCTTTTTGGGGTCTTTTGTGGTTTCATATGAATTGCAGGGTTTGTTTTTCTGTTTCTGTGAAAAACGTAATTGGATTTTTTTAAGGATTGCATTGAATCCGTAGATTGCTTTGTGTAGTATAGACATTTTAACAATATTCTTCTAATCCATGAACATGTGATATCTTTCCATTTATTTGTGTCTTCAATTTCTTTCACCCAGATTATATAGTTTTCAGTGCACCGTTCTTTCACCTCCTTGGTTAAATTTATTCCCAAGTATTTTATTGTTGCCATTGTAAATGGTGTGGTTTGACTGATTTCTTTCCTGGATAGTTTGTTGTTAGTGGATAGAAACTCTACTGTTGATTTTGTATCCTGAAACTTTCGTTTATGTGCATCATCACTACATCTTCACAACAGCTCTGAGGCAGAGATTTTTACGTATGCATTTACACCAGAAGGAGCAGAGGCAAATAAAAATTAAGCAATTTTCCCCAGATAACACAAATATTAAGTATATTATATATGATTTGACACCAGAGCCAACAGAACTCTTAAAAGAATATTCTGTAATTTATTTAGCAAATGTCCTACTGTTGGGCACTTTGGTCATTTCCAATTTTTAAAAATAATGCTAAATACTATGGCCTATGTTAAATATCCTTAGTCCAAATCTGTGTATATATTCCTCATAATTTTCTTCAGATAATTTCTTAGATGTATTTTTGGGGGGTTAATGGGATTACACTCTAATACAAATCTGATACACACACACCATGGAAAATTTGTAAAACAAAGAAGATCACAGAGTAATAAAGGAAAAAATCATTTATAATCCCACCTTCCTCTTATCACTATATTTAACATTTTGTTCTTTCTTTCCAGTCTTTTATATTTGTACCTATGCACGTATTTACACATGTGGTATATACTATATGTATATAGTACTGTATATATACATATATAATACATATATAGTACTATATATAACTATATTGAAACTTATACTTTACATTCTTACCTATTATAGAAAATTGTGTGACACCATTGCTACATGTACAAATATATACATATGTTTTCATTGCAGATAATCAATTAATTAACTGTAGAAACCATATTTTGGAGTTTAAAGAAAATATGCTACACTTAAGAAACAAAACTGAAAAAAATAGCCAAGAGATGAAAGTTTTGAATCGAATGAAGTATGAAATTACAAAGAGAGAAATTTTGTCAGGAAACTTAGGTTTGTGTTGATTTTGTTTTTGTATATTGTGGTTTGTTTGTTTTGTTTTGTTTCTGGGAATGTAGATTCAATGTCTTATGATTTTAGGGCCTCTTCTCTCTATAAACTTAACTATATCAGTACTGGTTCTTTTATTGTGAGACGTGCAAAAATCAGGTAAGAGATATCACTGACCTACGTCCTCTCATCTTGACCTCGAAAGTAGTCTTCCTGTGCTTTCTGGCTCTCTGAATTGCACCACCATCCATGATCCATTCAATAGATGCAACCAGAAACCTGAGGATCACCTCTGACCCCTCCCTCTACCTCTTGCATACTTCCATGTCAGTAAAAGCAATCCTGGTTGATTCACCATTCTATATATCTCAAAAATTTGTCCACATTTTCCATCATCATTTCTGCTACATTAGTCAGGCAACCTTCCTGCTTTACCTGAGTAACTAGTAACATACAGCTAATTTTTCTCATATAAACCTTCAGTGGCTTTCCATTTCTCCAGGACAAAAAGTCCTGCCTTGTGCATCCCCTTTGTACTCCAATCCTCCCCCTACTCTTAATCCCTGGCAACCACTGCTCAGATCTCTGTTCTTATTGCTTTGCCTTTTCCAGAAGCCATGCAAATGCAATCAAACAATGTGTAACCCTTTGAAACTTGCTTCTATCACTTAGCATAGATTTACCCAAATTGTCATGTCACCAATTGTTCTGTTTATAGTGCTGAGTAGCATTTCATTGTATCGATGTTCAATGGACATATTGTTTATCCTCTCACCAATTGAAAGGCATTTGGGTTGTTTTCAGGTTTGGGCAATTACAAATAGATGTTACTATAAGCATTCATGTATGTGTGTTTGGTATGAAGAGAAGTTTTAATTTTTTTAGAATTCATATGTAGAAGTAGGATTGACAGGGCATAGGTAAGTATATGTTTAATGTTATAAGAAACTGCCATACTGTTTTCCAGAGTGGCTGTACCATTTTTCACTCCCTCCAGCAATGTATGAGAGTTTAGTCACTCCAGTTTATTATAGCCATTTTTTTTTAAAACAGGCTCTTGCTCTGTTGCCCAAGCTAGAGGGCAATGGTGCAGTCTGGCTCACTGCAGCCTCCACCTCCTGGGTCCAAGCAAT
Organism: Pan paniscus; assembly: GCF_029289425.2. Lineage (NCBI taxonomy): Eukaryota > Metazoa > Chordata > Mammalia > Primates > Hominidae > Pan > Pan paniscus. The sequence goes on along the minus strand of NC_073252.2, from coordinate 138,358,857 downwards.
CCTCCTATCTCAGTCTCCCAAGTAGCTGGGACTACAGTCATGTGCTACCACACCTGGCTAATTTTATTTTTTGTAGAGATGGGGTCTCTCTCTGTTGCCCAGGCTGATCTTGGACTCCTGGCCTCAAGCAAGCCTCCCACCTCAGCCTTCCAAAGTGCTGGAATTATGGGACCATGCCTGTCCTATTATAGCCATTCTAATGTTACGATATCTCATAGCTTTATGTTGTATTTCCCAGAAACTAATGATGTTGAACATTTTTACTATTTGCCATCCAGATATCTTCTTTGGTGAAATGTCTGTTCAAACGGGGAATGCAATGGCACAATCATGGCTCACTGCAGCCTCCACCTCCTGAGCTCAAGGGATCCTCCCACCTCAGCTTCCTAAGCAGCTGGGACTCCAGGCGCATGCCACTATGCCCCACTGCGTGTGTGTGTGTGTGTGTGTGTGTGTGTTTAGAGATGAGGGTCTTGCTATGTTGCTCATGCTGTTCTCAAACTCCTGTTTTGCCAGTTTCTTTAACTGGGTGATTTTGTTTTCTCATTGAGTTTTGAGAGAGTTCTACACATTATCCTGGATACATATCAGATGGATATGTGATTTGGAAATACTTTCTTCCAGTTGGTGACACTCTTTCATTCTCTTTCTGATGCTTTCAGGGGGCAAGCATTTTTAATTTTTGATGAAGTCTGAGTTGTGAATTTTTCTTTTATGTATTGTTTTGTTTTTTGTATTGTTATATTGTATCTAAGATCTCTTTACCTATATCAGGGTCATGAAGGTTTTCTTTTTTGTTTTTAAAAAAATTCATAGGTTTATGTTTTACATTTATGTCTATGAACATTTTTAGCTAATTTTTATAAACAGCATGAAAAACAAGTCAATGTTCAGTTTTTTCCACGTAGATGTCCAAGTGTTCAAACACCTTTATCAACTGTCTTTTCTGCATTCAATTACCTTTGCAACTTTGTCATAAGTCAGTCAACCATATTTTTGTGAACCTACTTCTGTATTCTATGATCTGTTCCATTGTTTATATATCTATTTTTTATATAATATCACACTGTTTTGACTACATTGCTATGTATTATGAATTAAAATTGGGCAACGTGCGTCCTCTAACATTTTCTTTTTCAAAATTGTAGAGGCAACTTCTAATGAAGTTTACAAATATAGTCATTAAATTTTAGGGGCTACAAAGCAAAGTTATAAAGATACAAATTTAATAAAGTGATATTAATCAAAGTAGCAGAGTAAGCCAATTACAGCATGTTTCAGTTATACTTTTTTCATTTGGAACTGACAGTTCCATTGTCCTCTGTGTATCTTATAATTCTAGGCTTAAATTAAATATTACTTTATAAATAAATATGAATAATAGTTGAGCTATATTTAGCATTATTATTTTAATAATTTACATTTTAGAGTATTTGTTTTATATATTGAATGCTAAATTAATCTGTGAGTTTATTAACACCCCTTTGAAAAAATTATTCCAGGGGGAGAAAAATCCCTATGATCATATACTCAGAAGCATTATTTTTTTTTCTTTCAGTTGCACAGAAAGCAGACATATTAAATAAAAATGAAACAGTATCTAATACATTTGAAGACTTAAAGTTCTTTTTTCCTCATCTAAGGAAAGAAGGTAGAATTTATCCTGATGTAATCATTGGCAAAGGGAAAACTGGTGGTAAGAAAACTTAGAATTGGAAAATTAAATAAAGGTATTTTGATCTTTGGGGACATACTTTTAAGTTTTAAGATGTAATCCATTATTATCTTAGATTGATATGCAGACTACAGCCTATCTGGCATTAATTTGGATTACTGGAAGTCAGTATATTGTCTGGCAGAAAATAATAGTTTCATAAACACTTGGTGACTTGAATTCAAATTTAGCATAACACAAATGCTTTGAAAATAAGTAATATAAGTCAAATATACATTAAGTATATGCCAAATGTTTGGCAAATCTTTTCTCCTTGTTTTTGGAAATCTATTCTTACCTGGTTATTTTCCTGTTTCCCAGTCTTTCTGGAGACCAAGGTCAGTAATAGCTTTATACAACAGGTGATGTTTGAGGTAAGGCTTGACAAATGAGTTCAGGTTCACCAAGTATACAAGACAAGAAGAAGCTTTGGAGTTTGAAGCAGGAATATTAAGCTAAGTCTCAGGATACTTACCTTTCCTATAAACCTCACTCATTCCAGTGAGTGAGTCACTCTAGGCCAGGCCCATCGGCTCCATGTTTTAACACACAGTTTTGTTGGAACATAGTTATGCTTATCCATTTACTTGTTGTCTATGTCTGCTTTTGTGCTCCAATGGCAGAGCTGAGTAGTTGCAACAGAGATGGTATAACCCAATAGCCAAAAATGCTTACTATCTGCCCCTTTATTTAAAAAAAAAAAAAAGTTTGCTGACCTCTGCTCTAGGCAGTTCCTTGGGAATAAGTAGTGTTGTTTTGTATCATATGCCTCTGATGACATCGTTTATCTATTGCATTCTGTGTTCCACTTACTGAGTTCTATGTTTTCTTACATTATCTCATTTAATCTTCACAATCCAATGCAATAGGGCCTATTATTGTCATCTCTGTTTTACACCTGAAAAAACTGAGGCTTAGAGAAATTAAGAAACTTCTTGAGTTCATACTTGTAAAACTCTTTACCTGTATATACATATACATGCATATGTGTTGTGTGAATGTGTGAGAAAGTACATGCTAGACAAAAGCTATAGTTTGTAGGATGAGGAAAAGTTGAAAGACACACTCAAGAAAAACAATGCATAGAAATGATAAGATATTAGACACCAAGAATAAACATAACCTTGCATAAGCACCAGCAAATATAAGTGGAAGCCCATGACACAGAGTGAAAGGAAGGAGAGAGAGACATGGTGGTGTTTGGGAGGAGCAATAGACCTCCCTGTGTAGGGGGTTGGAGGGTTGAGATAACCCAGTTATCAGAGCTGTGTTAAATCCAGAATAATTTTCTAATTCCCCAACTATTTATTGATCTCCAATCATGGTGTATGTATTTATCCTTCTTTTGAGGCCCTTTTGGTGGCTTTTCTCAATTACCAGAAGGGATTTAAGGAAGATTCTTTTCCAGGCAACTAAAAAAATCCTAACACATGAAACATATGTAAGAGGATTGAAGCCTGTGGCAAGGCCTACTAGGGAATCCATCATCAGTCTTGTTTATTCTGTATTCTAATAGATCTTGGATAATTTCTGCTCTCTGTAGCCCCTCTATAACTATTTTTTATTGAGCCCCTCATCATTTTGTGCCTGGTTTATGGAAACAATTTGTAATTTATCTTGTGATTTTAGTACCACCAAAGTCAATCCATTCTTCATACTTTCCTCGAAGATATGTTAGTAAAATTCATCACTGATCATACTTGACTCTTGCTTAAAATCCTTCAGTAGACCCTCAGTGCACATGAGGTGAAGTTAGCCCCTTGGCAGGGTATATGCAGAAAAGGCTGTATCTTTCAAATCTCAGTCTCTGCCGTGCCTCTCCTTTCCAGAAACCACAAACCACTTGCAGTTCTCACAGATAGGCCAAGCTCTTTGAGAACAGATAGGACAAGCTTCATATATTCTGCATGTGCTAACCACTGCCTATAATGAACATACCTCCTCTGGCAAACCATAACTGATTTGTAATGTGACTCCCTTATCCAATACGACTTTTCAGCTTAAATGACAACTTCTCTGTGAATTCTTCCATGTCTCCTCATTTAATAAGCTTCTACTCTGTTCTGGGCACTTCTTAGGCCCTGGGATATGGGGTGAACAAGACATAGACCCCACCTTCATAGAGACAAATGATAAGGTAATTATAATATAAAGTGACTGGTGCTGTGATAAGGGAAATACCAGGGTGGAGCCAAAATTCTATGCTATGCTTTCTGGAAGAAGTGTCATATAAGTGACATGAAGGGCAAAAGAATTGGAGTAGACTAAGTAGGGAAGTGGTAGGTGGTGGATAGTGGAAAGTAGAGGGTGGTCATCCAGGTAGAGGAAAAGAAACATGCAAAAGTCAGATGGCAAGAAGGCCTAGAAAGGATGTGTGTCTTGCATGCACAATTGGGGCTGGAGGGTATTAGTAGCAAGACCATGGACACAGGCCAAATAATAAAGGGGCTTGCCCCTTTATTATTTATTCAATTTCAACTTATTATCATTACCATGTATCAGTCTTTATGTTAGTGCTGGATTTATAATATAAGCACACATGAAGGTGTCTCTGCTGTCATCAAGCTGACATTCTAGATAGGAATGAGTTACAACAAAAGGAGTGATGAGTACTATGAAAGATAAGGTAAGAATGCATAGCTGGTGAAAGGATTAAGCATCAATTTGTGATCAAAATGACTAATATTTAGTTGAATCCTGAGAAATAAGTAGAATTATCAAAGGAAACTAGAGGAATAAGAGTATTCTAGGCAAAAAGAATGGCGTGTGCAAAGGCTTCGAGGTAAGAGTGGTATTTCGTCAATTCGAAAAGTGTGGGTAGTTGAAAAAAAGGGATAGATCAGCACCAGGTCACTAAGGGCCTTTTAAATTCTTGTAAATGCATTGTAAGGCATAGGAAGCCATTCCAGGAATTGCTTTTATACTGTATCTTACAGCTTGAAACTTGAATCCTGCCTCGATCTATCCATAAAAATCAATTCCAGGTGGATTGCAGCTCTAAATATGAAAGGCAAACAATAAACTATTAGAAAATCACTCAGAAGAATGTCTTTATGACCTGAAGATAAGCAAAGATTTCTTAACAAGACCCAGAAAACCCAAACAACAAAGAAAATGGATGACAAATTGCACTACATTACAATTAAGAATTTCTCTTCATCAAGGGGCAAAACATCGAAAAGGGAACCAAGAGTGGGAGATAATATTTAATAACACATATAACTGACAAGGGGTTCATATTCAGAATATATAAAGAGTATCAATATAATCAATAAGAAAAATGCAGACAACTCATTAGAGAAATGGGCAAGAGCTTAAACAAGGATTTTACAAAAAAGAATAGCCAAAAGCCAATAAGTGGCCGGGCACAGTGGCACATGCCTGTAATCCCAGCACTTTGGGAGGCTGAGGTGGGCAGATCACTTGAGGTCAGGAGTTCGAGACCAGCCTGGCCAACATGGTGAAAACCTGTCTGTACTAAAACTACAACAGTTAGCCGGGCATGGTGGTGCATGCCTGTAATCCCAGCTACTCGGGAGACTGAGGCAGGAGAATAGCTTGAACCCGGGAGGTGGAGGTTGCAGAGAGCTGAGATTGAGCCATTGCACTCCAGCCTTGGCAACAGAGTGAGACTCCATCTCAAAAAAAAAAAAAAAAAGCCAATAAACATGTGAAGATATGTTCAAACTCAATAGCAATCAGCTGTTCCTTCCAAAGTTCCTAGTTTTTCTTAAGTAAATACTTCTCAGTTTATCAGGGCCCTGAAATGACTGTTTTGACCTTTTTTTTTTTTTTTTTTTGCAGTTTTATTACTGCTTTCTAGAAAGAAGATTTTCTGAGTTTCTCACTTAGCCATTCTGGAAGTCCTTATCCCTATCTTAAAGAGGGGGACATAAGGCTGGAGATGTTGTGTATCTTGCCTAAGCCCATATGGCCAGGTACCAGTATAGTTACGATTGGTAGCCTCAATCTTAGCTGCACCCGTACAGCCAAGATGTGTACATCTTGGAGCCCTAGTGCTCCAGCTATTCTTGGGCAACAAAAGTTACTTAGAGATGTGGATTCATTCCATCAAATCATTTAGAAATTACTTCATACATTCTTTCACAGATGAAAATATTTCATAGTAATTTTTTCCTGTTTTGGGTTCCAGTGTCTTGTTAGGAAAAGAAGAGAGAATTGACCAATATGTGACATTTTATACTCAGTTAGATGAAGCTATAGTAAGTGGAAAGTGGTTAGTTTTATTTTTGCTACACCAAAATCTTTTAACATAAGAACATCTTGGAGTCTGTTTAGTGCTTTTACTAACAATCCACTGCAAATTTCCTCAAAAAGAAAATGAAATATGTGATAAAAATTAACACAGTTTGGATTATTTTTGTAATACAGTTTCAAACACTCATTTTATTACCATAAGACTAACCCAAACATAGGAATAAGCATAGAATGAATGCTAAACTATGTTTTTCTCTGTGGTATGGAATGATGATTTCATACTCCTATGTCCACAGTTTCTTTTGCGCTGGGTATTTCTACTGTTAACAGAGGAAATTATAGTTACCTGAAACAGACACTGACCTCTGTTGTCTCCAGGATGACGCTCTCCCAAGAGAAGGATTCTGTAGTGATTGTCTTGGTCGCAGATGTACGTATACGAAATAAGGAGCTCTCCTTATTCTCACCCTATGGTCTCCAAATTCCCTTCCTCAATGGTAATAATCATTGTACCATGTTGAAAACTGTTTTCTTAATTTTAAAAAGCTACCCATAGATGCCTTTTTTGGATACCAGACAACATACTTAATACTTCTTCGATACTGCTGAGAAGGAATTAAATATGTAAATCTAAAAGGACAACATAATGGCTTCATGTGGGAAATATAAGATTGCTAAATTTGAATTGCATTTAATATAGAATCCCTGAATCCCTGACTACTATATGGCTCAGAAGTTATATTTACAAACAAAATTAAAATTATTAAAATCGATGCTAGTAATAAAATGTGCCCAGTCCAATAAGAGTTTGGTATATGAATCAAGAGATAATTTGTATTAAGCAACAACACCTATGATTGAGAGACTTTCTTATGCTTGAGAGATTGTAGGTGATTTTTATACACATTTATAACCTGCATTACATCCCTGTGAGGTAGCTGTTACTGTCCTGATTTTAGGGATAATGGACCTAGATTTTACAGAAGGTAAGTAACTTGCCCAGTAATTAATAGAGCAGATTCAAGCCTAGGTCTCTCTAATGACCCCAAAGATTTCCACTGTTCCTAATACCATTTAAAACTATAAAGTACTGTGTGAATATTAGCACCATAAGACTTTTTGGAGAGAAATTTGGCAACGTATGTTAAATTTAAATGTATATGTACTTTGTCTCAGAAATTCAAATTCTGGGAACTTATCCTAAGGAAATAATCAGGCAAGTGTATAAAAACAGTAAAAATGGTGGGGCATGGTGGTTCATGCCTGTAATTCCAGCACTTTAGGGTGTTGGGGCAGGAAGATCACTTGAGCTGAGGAGTCTGAAATCAGCCTGGGCAACATAGCGAGACCCCCATCTCTACTAAAAAAAAAAAATTCATAGCTAGAAATGATGGTGTGCACCTGTAGTCCCAGCTACTTGGGAGGTTGCAGCAGGAGGATCATTTGAGCCCAGGAGGTAGAGCCTGTAATGAGCCATGATTGCACCACTGCACTCCAGCCTGGGCTACAGAGCGAGGCCCTGTCTCAAAAAACAAACAAATGAACAAGCAAACAAAAACCAGTAAAAATATGGCAGTATAGTATGGAAGTTGAGAACAGACTCTGGATTTAGAAGTCCAAGGTTAAAATGCCAGCTTCTCTACTTCCCAACCAGTGAACTTGAGCAACTTACTTAATTTATCTATGCCTCATTTTCTTTTATCTCTAAAATTGTGATAATCATATTGCCTATGCCATAAGGTTGTTGGGGGATGAAATTAGCTAATATATTTAAAGTACTTAGAGTGATGTGTGGCACATAGTAAGTGCTAAATAAATAATTATTTCAAGGATTTTCAGTGCATTGTTGGGTTATGAAAGCATAATATTGGAAACAACCAAAATATCTACCCATAAGAGACTGATAAAATACCTTGCTATATATCTCCACAATGCAATACTTGGTAGGCATTGAAAGAAGAATGAATATCTATACTCACTGATACAAAGTGATGTTCATGTCCTATTGTTAAGTGAAAAAAAGCTGTAAAGCATCATGTTTAACATAATGTTATCATTACGTTAAATAGGAATGAAGGAAAGAAGGAAAAGATGGAGGGAGGGGAAAATATATAGAAACAAATGAAATATATGAAGAAAAAAGAAAATGAGCAAACTTTGGAATGATATAAAGATATCATTAATATAAATAATGGTTATCTCTAAATGCTGGGATTAAGAAGAACCTTTATTATCTTTTCTTTATTCTTTTTGTTATTGCTTGAATTTTCTATAATAAAGATGTCTTTGAATGCAGAAAAAACTCAAAACAGAACAAGCAATAGAAGAACTATTAGAAAAATAGAAATGAAAGATTAAAATCATTGCATCCCAGTTTAATTTATTAACATTAAAAGAAAGCATGCACATAATCTCCAAAATGTTTCATCCTATTGCCTTATTTTATATATTAGAATCCTAACTTCTTTGCTGTTAGCACAACCCATGTCTGTCTAAAATGTTTAGATTTGTAATAAAACATTGGAGGAAGATTTTTAAATGGAATATAAAATGCTTACGAAATATGACTTTGACACCATGTTTAAAATACAATATGTTTCAGTGTGAGACAAATAGCTAGTGATTCAATTTATGGTTAAGAGCCTCCAGTACTATAGGAGATTTATCTACATCATGTCTGCTATTTTTAAACAAGAAACCTGAGTACATACATCCAGAGTTGCCTTTCAGAGTACTCAGGTTCAACAACAGAACTGTGATTGTTCAAAATATTTTCAAAATTTTGTGTTGGAAATGCTTATGGGCCCTGAGGCTATATCTTGTAAATGCCACGTTATTTTTTAAAAAATTATCCCAAGAGGGTAAACCATCAAAAGCTTTTTGCAGGAGTCTGTCATCTAATCTAGCACACTGTTCAATGAAGAGCCGGTCCACAAAGTTTATTGTCAGGAAGGCAACTTGGAATCAAGCTGAGTAATACTGTCTGGAGAAATATGATATAATTTTGAAGTAAGCTTATTGTCATATAATACTCAGGAAATGAAGAGTAGTTTTCAAAAGGAGTAGTTCTTTGAAATAAGCCATTCATAGATGACCATTTTTAGACTAAAAACATCTTTAGATATATAATATTTTATGTAATCTTATATATCTAAAAAGTATATAAATTTAAGGGTAAATTTTGGATTATAATATTTCACATTGTGGCAAAGAGAAAAGAATGAAATATTTCCTGTATTCAAGTCAAATTTTTTAAGAACATGGATATTTTTAAATCTTTTAATAGAAAGTAAAAACACTAAAAATTATTAGTATGCAATAGCATTTCACACACAAATTAGATTTATATATAGCAAAAGAAGTTGTATTAATAGAACTATGAGACATGCTTAGTTTCAGTAAAATATTTTTCTCATTTTTAGAGTAATGAAGATTATTTACATTCTGTTGTTAAAATGATTACAAAAAAGTAAGTACTGTCTGATATATTTTTAAATTAGCCATTCTTTCATTTTTCTATCTTATTTTTTTCTGTCCAATTGTATAATTATTTTCTTAGTGATCATATTCTTTTTAATGAGTATAGCTGGCAGAAAGAACCTGTAGTCCTTTCTAAGCTGTGATGAAGTATGGCTTAATGGTTTTCCCAATTTTGCTGGATATCTACCAATTAGAATTTACATTTTTCATGTTATACTGTTTATCCTGCATGAGAACCATTGGTACCGAGAGAAGCCCATTGAGCTATTTTTAAAACATTCCTGTATCCTTTACTGTGTGAAGTTACTTCACCACTTCTGCTTATAATCTCCTTCAGCTGTAAGCAGCCGAAGCACATACAGATTAACTAATATGAAGCTCTTTATCAAGCAAGATGCTGTGGAATAGACCCTGCCTTCCAAATCCTAAGTTCAAATAGGTGATACAACTTGAAAAAGAAATGAAAAGAGAGAGAAGGAAGGAAGGAAGGAAGGAAGGAAGGAAGGAAGGAAGGAAGGAAGGAAGGAAACAAAAAGGAGAAACGAGAAACGAAAGGAAAAGGAGGGCCAGGCATGGTGACTCACACCTGTAAGGCCAGTACTTTGAGAGGCCAAGGTGGGTGGATTGCTTGAGCCCAGGAGTTCGAGATCAGCCTGGGCAACATGGCCAAACCCCATCTCTACTGAAAAAATAGCCCCCAAAATTAAGCCGAGCCTGGTGGTGTGCACCTGTAGTCCTAGCTACTAGGGAGGCTGAAGTGGAAGGATTGCCAGTGCCTGGGAGGTGGAGGCTTCAGTGAGCCAAGATCATGCCACTGCACTCCTGCCTGAGTGATAGAGTGAGACCCTGTCTCAAAAAAAAAAAAAAAAAAAAATTATAAAATAAAGAAAGGAAGGAAGAGGCTAGCATTGTCCTAGTGGTAATGGGGAATAAATATGACAACATGTAGACGAAGAAGTATTTAATTTAACTCTACCTGCAAATATCAAGAAGGACTTTCCTGAGAAGGTAATAATTGAGCAGAGTCTGAAGGAATAAGTAGACATTCTTCAGGCAGACAGGGGGAAAATGTCATGCCTGATAAATAGAATTGCTGAGGAAGGCAGAGAGACCAAAGAAGGAGCATGCTAAACTTTTGAACATGTAAGTCTATTTTGGAAATGGGTATTTGGAGTTAAGGCGGAAGGACTGGTGGGAGATAAGGCAGGTGCTGTTGACATCACGAAGGGCCTATGCACCATGCTAAGAAATATGCACTCTGTGCTGTAGACCAGGGCTGCAAATGTGGCCTTCAGGCTGAATCTGGCTGACAGGCCGTGTTTTGTTTAGCCAGTAAAGTGTTTTGCTTTGTTTTATTTTTCCTCACCAAATAGCTCTAGTGGCTGAGGCAGTTAGTTGTTCTAGTCAAAACAATTCCAGCTAGTAAGTGTAGAATGAATGGAATTGGAGAATCACCATTTTGAAGCGCGTCATTAAGTGAGAGGGTTGGGGGAACTTTACTAGGAAGGTATGCCTGTCAGTGTCCGCACAGGAAAACTCCTGGTCGTTCAAATAGAGGAAACAGGCAATTTCACACAAACAATTGGTCAAAACAAGTTTCAGAGGACTGAGAGCACAGAAGGGAGAAGAAAGAGCACAGAGCAGCGGGAAGGAGAGGACATTAAACCCGGGGATCAGAGGCTCTGGAAATCGGCCTCCTCAGCAGCTGGAACCTCCGCCACCGCGGGAGCTGAAAGAGGAGGCGTATCCTTGGCTTCGACTGCATTCCAGGCTCTTGTCACTTACTGCTTCCCGCAGGCAGAGGCCAACCGGTACCCCGCTAGCAAGGGCGTCCCGCAGGACAGGATGCACTGCAGAGCAGAGGGGTGCGATGTGCAGTGTAAGCTGTGAGCAGCCAGGGTCCAGGGACCCCACCCTCACCTCCAGCAGCTCGGGGTCGCTGAAAGTCTGGCGATGGAAATGATGCCAAGAAAGAACTATTGAGAGTTATTCCCCCGACTTAAACAAAACAACAAAACAAAAAACCCTGAATGCAATCAAGCCTTAGGAGCTGAATTCCAGTTTACAGGATACACAGCAAATAAAGGAAGCCATCTGGGGCGAAACAATCAAGATGTGGGACCTTCTGCAGAAAACTGACCCAGGTTCTTTAAAAAGTGGAATGGCGATGGGGGAAGAAAGAAAAATGACGGTGACCGGTCTAGATAATAAATTTTAAAAAGAAATAGGGATAATCAATTACAATGAGCGACCTTATTTGGGTACTTGTTTGAGCGCCTACTCCCCCAAAATAGGCACTTTTTAGACGACTGGGGACATTTGAAAATTGACTAAGTATTATGTGATGTTAAATAATCATTTATAGTTTTGTAAAGTGTGAATAATACCATTGTGGTTATCTAAATAAATGTCCTTTTTAATATTCACACTGAAGAATGTAAGGGCGAAATGATATCCAGCATTTGTTTTAAAATACTTAAGCAAAAAAGGGGCAGCTGCGTAGATGAAACAAACGTGGCAGAAAATAAATGGTTATTGAAGGAAACTGATTTGGGGTTCATTATATTTCTATTTTTGTGGATGTTTGGTAATTTTTATAATACATATTTAAAGAAATGAATGTAGACTATTATCAGTAAGTTCAACTGATAGGAAGAAAAGTCAAAACACCTGTCTTAAGGGACACAAATACTGTTTGGGAGGTTTTGAGGTGGAAGCACCTGGAGTTTTTACTTGTGCTGCAGTAGAGAGAGGAGGGGCTGATGAAGCAAGGCAGGAGGGAACTGGAGACTCAGGTGGAGGGAGCTTTAGACAGCACTGAGACCAAAGAGGAGATGAGAGCAGGTGAAAGAGTAGAAAAATTAATTTGTTGGGGGAAAGACAGTGTAATCATCTTAAAAATCCTTTTTTAAAGATTTCTCTTTTCTCTGTGAAGGAGGTAAGCCCCTGTGTTGAGAAGGAGGGATTCATTGGCAGTGAAGGAACTTAGGGTAGTGAAGGCTTGAAATAGGTGATTTATGTGAAGGGAGAGGGATTAAATAAAGATTAAACAAAACACCATATACATCTAGTTTTTCCCCTAAAAGACTCCCCAGGAAAAAAGTTACCTTATACTTGAACCCTTAAAAAATCTTCTCATACTCAAGGATGCCTTCTCAGTTGCTTTATTCTGAACAATAAACTACTATTTAGAGAAGAGAAGACACATTATCCTGAAGTGGCCTCAATCTATGCTAGTTTGGTATTCTTATAGGAGACTTCTGACAGAATCAATTAAAAAGAAGGCAAAGGTGTAAAACAATTCCTGGAGATATGACCGCATCATTGTAAGCCTTTTGAAGATCACTTAAAAAAGTTAGAGTATGTGGTTACTTGTAAAGATCTCCAATGAAAACATTACCTAATGTATGGGAATACTTCTGATTTGCTACAAAATTTTCAGAGACAATGTCACTGGTTTTAGAAATTGCCGTATTGTAGTTAGAATTGAAAATCAAGGATACTGGAAAACTATGTCAGGTGATTCAAAAAGTGATTCTAGTGGTGATAATTATATTGATAATACCAATGCAGGATAAAGAGTTGGAATAAAATTATTTTTTGTGAAAGTAGAGTAAAGCAATAATCTAAATGTGAATAATATAATAGTGAATATTCACTATTTAATATTCACTACTTTTAATATTCACTATTAAATTATAATAGAATAATTTAATAGTGAATATTAAATTTAAAACATTATCAAAGGTAATATAGACATATAACTTTTAAATTTACATGTCTAAACTTTTGCCTGTTTAATTTAGCTAAAAACCCTTTTCCTAGGTTTTCTCATTAGGGTAATGAGAGATTTTTTATATTTGGATTAGTCCTAGATTGAAACTATATAATTTTTAAAGGACTCATCTATGTTTGTATATAACCTCATATGAAACTGTATATAACTATGCACTTTACATAAACCTATAGAGTTGTAAGATTTCCACTCTTGTATGACTATAAGGTAAAATCATTCATTTTTAATGGCAACAACCTAGAGTTATATTATTTTCTCCAGTCATTGGAAACTAGCAATTCCCATATAATTAAGTCAAGGGCTTTTGATGCTGTATATAAATAACCTAACAAGCTATAAAAGTTTTAGAGAGTCCTAGAAAGCTGTCAACACACAAAATTTCAAGTATCTTACTTAAAACAGATTGAATAAAACCGAGACTGGAATCTTTCTCTCCATCATGACTGGGAAATTATATCATCAAAGTAGAAATTGTAACTTAACTTTTGGTGCTTTTTGGACTTTGGATGGAATTTTCTAGAGGACAAAATTTGTGTATCTCTGTAATCTAAACTTTTTGATGATTGTGTATTCTGCAACTTGATGTTATTTCCCTTTACCTCTACTAAATTGCCGCACAAGATCTTGTAATTTAAAGTTACACAAATTCATTTAAAAATTTAGATATTATGTTACTAACTTTTACCACAAAGCAAACAACCAAACTCTCCATTCTTTTTTTTCCACGCCAGTATTTTCCATTCCCCAAGGAACATATTAGAATTCGTTTTTTAAAAATCTTTTCATTTGATATATCATAAAATCAGAGGGCAGCCAGTAAGACTTTCATCCCCTTCACTCCTCCACTTATGCTCCCACCAAAATAAATGACCAAAAACCTTTCCACTAATGTACAGAGCCTGGGAAGAATTCCAGCATGTATTTTGAACAGTTCTTTCCCCCCAAGTTTTTAAGTTACTATTCCAGTTTTACAGATGAGGAAATTAAAGATCAGAAAAAATAAATTACTTCCTTGAAGTTAGGAAGTAAAACAAGCAAAATTGGCACAGAGACTTTTCTAGGTCTAAAACCCATATTCTCTCTAGCACAATATGCTACTCCAACCCCATTTTCATGGTACATACCCATTATAAAACATGAGCTTTCTTCCATGTGTGTTTGTGTGTGTTTATATATACTCAGGCAATCCTTGATTTGCAAGATAGCATGGGGCCATAAAAATGATTGTGCAAGTTGAAACCGTGCAAGCCAATATTAACAAACAGTGGGAAAAAAATCACAATTATTCCATGACCTTTAAACGTATGTTAAAACATTACTCTCTGTCAACTATAAATACACAGAAAAATGAAAAATATTGTTAAGCCAATTTATTACACTGTAATTTAAAACATTAAAATTATTGAGTATTAACGATTTGATTTCTTTTAAAAATTTTATCAAGAGTAATTTAAATGGTCCTTGCCTTTTTCTTATCACAGAACTTAAAATACTGAGCAAATGTCTTTTCTATGCTTCAGCAAATTGTTATACTCCTTTCTAAGTTTGGATCAGTTCCAGCATTTTATCATTTTTGTTTTCAATGTCATGAAATATCTCTGAGAGTTCCTTTAATGTGAAGTTTTTCAGCAGCATCATTTCCTATGTGACATAATTTCACCACAACCATTTTTCTTATTTGTCAGTTAAGTTCACCTTCACTAAGTTCCCTTTGTTGCATCTCTAGAGTCTCTCAAATAGAGGAGGTGTCAACATTCCCATGATCAGCTCTTTTACAGCACATCCAAATTCACTACCAGCATTCACTTTCTGCACTTTCTTCTGTCAGCCAATTTCCTCTTTGGATTACCTACTTTTGTTAAATATCATGTAGGCTTATCACTGGGAGGCGAGGCAAGACAACCACATGTTTTGCTGTCAACAGGTGAACTAAATAGTAGATGTACAGTGACCAGTCACCAAAAGACTTTGAAAGAAGTGATGCAATTAGTCACTAATGATGATGTGCATCTGCTATTTATATAGTGATTTGTGCATTGAAGAGCTAGCAGTGAAGTTTGTACTTTACACAATTGTTCACAATATATCATGACTACAGTGTTGTTGTGGGAGACTGGTGTTATTTAACTAAAACACAGTAACTGAAATTTATACATTCAGAATTGTACAAAGCAAGGACTATCTTGCCCATAATGGAGATTATGCATATAAAACTGTAAGCTTTTAAATTTTTTATGTAGTGCAAAATAAACATTTCCTTGAACCTTTAACATGTTAAAAATAATGTAATGCCTAAATTCCAATCTCATTTAAAATCATATTATCTCTAAAGGAAGACCATTTAAAAGTTTCTACTTGGTTTCCCATCCTTTACCTTGATGGTACAAGATTTATATTGGAATTTTTGTGAATCATATTTTATGTAGTTTAGTGATGACCTTGTTGGTCTATCAACATTAACGTTTAAAAATAAAGATGCTAAAGAGTATACATAGTCCTCCAATGAGTTGTGGACAAGAGTCTGACTAAATCTTTGCTTGCTGGGGTAATCTAGTTTCAGGAGCCACATTGCTATTCAGTAGGACTCTTATTAAATTCAAAATTATGCATTTAAAAATCATCAAATGTTCTTGCTTTCTTGCAGTCACTGCGTTCTCATAATCCATGAGTTTCATTGTTTCAAATGTCAGAGTACATATCTGGCTATAAACTTTAAAAATGTCAAAGTACCTGTAATTTTTATAAGAAGAAACTAATTTTATATTGTGTATTTTAATATGTCTGTTATTAATTTATAAAAAAATGCTTTGGCTAGTTTTATGATGCTGGTATCATATATCATCAACATGTGAAATAATTCAAATCAAATATTATGTGGCCATGCATAAGAAAATTATTTTTAAGTATTTATGTTATTCTGGAAAATTAAATATTCAATTATAAGTCTGCATTTACTTCCATTTATAGATTCAAAAGGCAAGTGAGGTCTGGATCCTTAGAGGTCATTTCAATACCTGCCTTTTTATACTCAAGCATGTTAAATGCCAAGCACTTAGCTGAGGCCTCACAAAAATTAGCCAGGTATGTCATATTAGAAAATAGTAGCCTTAAATAACTAACTTCTTCTGATAAAATCTTGGAATCAGCTCATATTAGAAACTATTTCAGACAGTGGTGTTCTAGAGTTGGCTTCTACTGGCTTGCAAGACCCAACTATGTGCATCACTTCCCAACTCTGTGTTCAATAACATCGAGTTGATAGCATTAGCCACAGTAGGAGTATTTATACCGTGGAAATGGGCAAAAGCTACAAAGCAGGATGTCCATCCCTCCACCCCCAAGTCAGTTGTTAAACATTTACCAGCACACCACTGATGGTCTATGTTCACGTTTACAGACAATAATTAGCAAAGGCATAATAATGAGGAGGGGGAGAGCCTGGGATTATAAATCATTACAGCTGGATTCTAGTCCCAGCTGTTCTGTTTGCTGGTCATTGTAGGCAGGTAATTTCACCTTTTTTTCTTAGCTTTCCTAACTTTCTAGTGTGTATAATGACACCTATATTGCATAATTGGAAGAGTCATTATGAGAATAAAATATATTTGTGAAAGAATCTTAAAAAATTAAAAGCTCTATACACATACAAAGGATTATAATTTGGGGTATTAGTGTGGTAAGTATTATGGGAAATGTAATAATTTGGTCCCTCAAAACTTAATAAAGAAAAAGACATGCCAGAAATCAGAAAAAGGTCTTATCCCAGGAAACCGATTAGCCTTCTTTTGTGTTAAAATTATAAATGGTGTGTCAGAATCTAGGAATCTTTTAAGCGTTTTGTTTTGCTTTTAATTAGTGGTCCACATTATGCCCAGTTTTTAGAGTCACAAAGCTGGGAGTCATCCTGGATCTTTGTTTTTCCTTCAGCCTTTTATATCTCTGTTATTGTTTCTTTTTTAAAATCTCTCTACACATTGTCCCTCTCATCCTCCT
This sequence comes from Pan paniscus, assembly GCF_029289425.2. NCBI lineage: Eukaryota > Metazoa > Chordata > Mammalia > Primates > Hominidae > Pan > Pan paniscus. The sequence continues at coordinate 138,341,656 of NC_073252.2, read as the reverse complement.
TCCATTGGCTTGGATTTAGTTCAGGCCTTCACTATTACAGAGTCCCTAATCCTAGCCTTACCTAGCCTCTCTTACAATTCATTCTTCATGCTGTACCCAGAAGAATATTTTCTCATATGAGATCAAGTCCAAAGTTTCCCACATATCATAAAATATCCTTCATGATCTGGTCTGCCAACCTTGCAATCATTAACTTCCTTCTGTCAGCTCTCTGTGCCCTAAAACTAAGTGGCATGTTCTTCCACCCTTTCCACAACTTTGAAAACTTACTGTAAGATAGCCAACATTGTTGATATCTTCACGTAGCACTTATCTAATTGTTGTAATTTTATTATTTTTTTTCATATGAGGTTATGAGACGCAGAAGGGCAAGAATGACCTTGGGTACTGCTTTTTTTATATTCAGGACCTGGTCTGGTTTCTAGCTTAGTATGAGAATAAAGTTTCTTTGGGTGAGTTTATATCCAGGCAACCCTATGAGCAGGGATGAGCTCTTGCCCCAGACTACAAGCCTCCCCACCGAGAAAGCAAGCAGGGCTCTCATGCCTCACCCCTCCCTGCCTGCCCACACCTTTGCACCTTTGGCAGTGGCTTCTGTGCTCATATCTGCATTTCCCATTCACCCTGCCCCCAGATTATGCTCAACAAAATTTGTGCTCAGTCAAAATTATTACAAACTTCAGCTAGGAGTTTCCTTCACCCTGTGACCCCTCCCCAGTTCCACTGGCTGCCTTCCCTTCCCCAAAGAACTCTGTGAGATAAGGCCAGGAATGACGTCCCTGGGCTGGAGTTGGGGACCAGGAGTGCCTACAGGGCTCTTCCCGCTGCTTCGTCTACTTTTATATTTCTCTTGGCTTCCTAAATCCATTTCAGCTCTAGGTAAGGTTAAATCCTTCTCTCGTGTTCTGGATTTTCAGGTTCCTCAGTGGGGATGTGTGTATGGAGGCCAACTTTTCCCCCCTTACTCTTTGGGAACTCGCAGTTTTTCAGCCATCTCACAGAGTTTGCAGTGGCAAGCCAGTTCTTTCAAAGGGTTTGTGAATTCTTTAGGTTTTCCTGGTATGTTGCTGCAGTGTTTCTCGAAGCAAACGTTCACAATATGAGTCTCCAGGCACTGTTCTGCCTGGCCAAGCAGGAGCTGCACATTAGTCCTGTCTCCTATCCGCCATTTTTTTTCTATAATTTTCTCCTTAATTCTTTTCAGTTATCATTCAAAATTTTTGACTCCCTAGAGTTCAAATTGCCCCAAATTTGGCCACAATCAATCAGCTGCAGAGTAGTAATTCATACAATTACTCCATTCCCTAGCATTGGGAGAGTTGGGGCAATGTGTGCTCACGTATTTCATCAGAGGCCAAACATAAAGTCACCTTGTGAAGGGAGTTAACATTGGGTTTCTTCAAGAGGACCATGAAGAGTTCCAGAGGCTTGTGAAGACTACTTTCAAAATAAAAACAAAAAAAGCAACCTTTCCCTTCCAAGTAAACCAAGGGGTAAGACTTAGGGGAAATGGTTTAAAGACCCGTAAAAAGAAATATTAATACTCTGTAGCAGATAGTTAACCCTAAGAATTGGGGAGAAAACTCTTGGATGATAGAATCAATAAAGAAAGCTGTTAGGAGAGACATTGAAAAAAGAATAAAGTTTCTTTATACTTTCATTTGAACAAGACCTAAAATCAGAAAGAATATTAACACTATTATCTAGATCAAAACTTATCTAGATAGAAATGTAAAACAAATGGGTTGTGCTTATCCTGGTTTAGCAATGGTAGACACTGTTCATTGAATAAAGATGGAAAACTTTTTAGTATAAGCATATTCAATTTTACTTAATTGAAATTAATTAAAATTAGTTACTTAATTGTTGCTAGTACTCAGTAAACTGCCAAAGAGTTTTTTAATTACTAAAGTATGCTTATAAATAAAAACTAATAATGACAAATATTAACAGATATTATTGATTACCTTTAGTTGGCGAATCAAACAGGTATTGGATTTTTGCATTTTGATGCTGTATGCCCAACCCAAGGCCAAGTATTATTTACAGGTCAGAAATTGGGGTGTGTGTGTGTGTGTGTGTGTGTGTGTGTATACGCCAATTATATCTGTAGATAGATATAATTTAAATTGAAAGTGTTACTTTCTCCCTCCTTCCTGTAATTTCTTCTTCCTCATTGTATTCCTCCACCTTACTTTATATTCAGAAAATAGAAAATACTCACTGTATTAAAATGCCAAAGGAAGTTTAAAATTGATTACATATGAATATTCTTACTAGGTTCACTGTTACAGAGAAAATTATAGTTACCTGAAGCAAACTGAAAAGAAAATCTCAAAAAAACGAAATTGTAGTGCCTATATTTATTTCTTGGCTTACAATTTTATTAGATTAAGCAAATGCATTTTGAGCATTTGTCAGACATTGTATACACTTATCATTGCTACCCTAAATTTATTCATAATACTTTATGAGTAACACAGTTCTCAGTGCCTTACTGTATTTGTAAAAGTAAATAACTTATATATAGTTTGTACTCTATAAATCTCTCCACATTGTTAAATAATAATGATGTGTTTCTAAATAGTAAGTATGGACCACACTACATAGACAATGTGCTCTTATTCGAAGAATTTGCAGAAGAGAGTTGTAGACTAGAGAGAAAGTTAGAGAAAGGCCTAAAGCAAGGTCTTCTCTTTCATTGGAAGAAAAAAAAGGTCCCTTTTGATTCCTAGTTAGTGGCAATGTCATGAAAACACAAGATCCAGCCAATGTACTCTTCCCAATTTGAAACACCACAGTTCTATTCTGTGTCCTCATAGTGTGCCTGAGGACTGCCACATTTTTCCTAATTACTTATGAGGCCCTCTTAGTCTACAGATTATGCATAATATATATTAAATAAAAAAGAAAACTCATTTCCATTGCCCTGTCTCTCTTATGGAGGATATTTTTAGGCTTACACCATTATTCTTTTTTTTTTTTTTTTTTTCTGGTGGTGGTGTTACTTTTTTTTTTTTTTTCTTTTTTTTTTATTATACTTTAAGTTTTAGGGTACATGTGCACATTGTGCAGGTTAGTTACATATGTATACATGTGCCATGCTGGTGCGCTGCACCCACTAACTCGTCATCGAGCATTAGGTATATCTCCCAATGCTATCCCTCCCACCTCCCCCCACCCCACCACAGTCCCCAGAGTGTGATATTCCCCTTCCTGTGTCCATGTGATCTCATTGTTCAATTCCCACCTATGAGTGAGAATATGCGGTGTTTCAGCCGTAAAAAATGATGAGTTCGTGTCCTTTGTAGGGACATGGATGAAATTGGAAATCATCATTCTCAGTAAACTATCGCAAGAACAAAAAACCAAACACCGCTTACACCATTATTCTAACCAGCTAGTTGTGGAGTTGTGGATGAGAGTGCTGGTTGCTTTTTGGCTTCTCTTTGCTGGGAACTATCTGGAGATAGAACGTGGCACCTTTCATCACAAGCATAAAGCTACTTAGTCTTAGCTATGGTCTGAATGTTTGCATCTCTCCCAAAGCCTCCCAAAGTTTTGTTTTTGTTTTTTTGTTTGTTTTGTTTTGTTTTTGAGACAACGTCTTGCTCTATCGCCCAGGTTGGAGTGCAGTGGCACAATCGCGGCTCACTGAAGCCTCAAGTAGCTGGGACTACAGGTGCACACCACAACACCCGACTAATTTTTTGCAGTTTTTATATAGGCAGGGTTTGGCCATGTTGCCCAGACTGGTCTCAAACTCCTGGGCTCAAGCAATCTGCCTGCCTCATCCTCCCAAAGTGCTTGGACTATAGGCGTGAGCCACGGCTCCTGGCCTCCCTCCCAAAATTAATATGTTAAAATTCTCACCCCCAAGGTGATAGTATTTGGAGGTGGAGCCTGTGGGAGGCAATTAGATTATGCAGGCAGAGCCTCATAAATGGGATTCGTGCCCTTATAAAAGATACCTCAGAGAGCTAGCTAGCCCCTTTTACCGTGAGGACACAGTGGAAGCCATCATCTATGAGGAATAGGCCTTCAGCAGACATAAGCCTGCTAGCACCTTGTTCTTGGCCTTCCCAGGCTCCAGGACTATGAAATATAAGTGTTTGTTGTTTATAAACTACCCATTCTATGGTATTTTGTTATAACAGCTCAAATGGACTAAGACAGTCTTAAACTAGAAACTGAAGTATTTGTGAGGATGAAAGTGGATTTAGATAAAGAGACTCTTTCAAAGAGGGATTTAGATGGAATGTTTAGTATTTAGGAAAGAAACAGATACTCTCTTGTCTGGTTAATCTCAGAATCAAACATGGAGCAGGGTGTGGTGTCTCATACCTGTAATCTCGGCACTTTGGGAGGCCAAGGCGGGAGGCTCACTAGCCCAGCAGTTGGGAGGCCAAGGCAGGAGGATCGCTTGAGCCCAGGAATTCGAAACCAGCCTGGGCAGCATGGTAAAACCCTATCTCTACAAATAATGTAAAAATTAGCCAGACATGGTGGCACGTGCCTGCAGTCACGCCACTGCACTCCAGCCTGGGTAACAGAGTGAGACCCTGTCTCAAAAAAAAAAAAAAAAAAAAAAAAAAAGGAAATCGACTAACTGTAAATACCTTCAATTAATTGAAACTGAAATAAAATTATTATTTTATAAAAACATTTTCTTCAGTATATTCAGTTGTATTTTTTATTTTCAAGCTAATATAGCTTTACTCAATGGAAGCGTCAAAGGTACTAATGTCTTTTTGGATTTTTTTTTTTCAGCTAGAAGATGATATCATAGCTAAAGAGATGTACTTTACAAAAATAACAGATTTTGTAGGTAATATCAGTTCAAATAATTGGTTTTTTATTGAGTTTTCAATGCTTGGATTCATAGGTAAGCAATGGATTTACTTTGTTGGATCAAGTTTTTTAGCACACAATAATTTAAAACATTTTAAACAGTTTATCAGTTTATTACTAAATGAAAAAGAATGGCATGATTTTTATAAAGACACTATTATCTTAACAGTATAATCAGATACAAGTACCTAAATTCCAGATAATGTATTTTCTTAAACCAAACTTTTTTCTAGAGAGATCAAATTGACATTTAGACACATAAGTCATAGAAACATAAAAGAGTTACCATTTATTAAATGCTTGCTGTGAGTCTGGCACACATGTTAGCTGAGTAGCTAAGATGTACTTTTCTCTACTTTACAAGAATACTGAAACTCAGGTAATTAAAATTGTAGAGAAAGGGATTTTAACTCAGTCACTGCAATTTCCACTATGCTGAAGCTGACAGTCTTAAAAAATATAAAAACATAATAGAAATTATACCCACCACAGAAAATTTCCAAATACTATACCCATTATGAGATTTTTTTTTACTACCCTTCCTTAGATTTTCCTTTTAAATCCTTCAATTTTTCTTTCTTCACTTCCATGCTTTTTTCTTTCCTTTGAACCTCAAGTATTACCATACTGCTTATTTTATGGTGCATGACATTATTGATTCATACAGGAGCTCTTCCTTATGTATTCTTTCCTTTTATTCCCAATCCCTACACCCTCTTCCTGCCACTCTTCAATATATTGTTCACTCTAATATGTTCAAAATACACTTATAAATATGCAATATCCATGTGAAATATTTGGTGCTTTTCATGTTTGTATATTCCTATTCCTTACATTTTTGTCCTCAAAACTTGATTTCTAAATTATCAGCATGTTGTTTTATGTTCATTTAGTTTATTGGTTTTTTACTGTTACGTAAGTGCTGCATAATGATGATCACTGAAATTTATGCATTCAGAATTGTGCAAAGTGAGGACTACCTGTTTTGCACATAGAGATCATGCATATAAAACTGTAACCTGCTTTTAATTTTTTTACGTCAACAATCCCATGATCAGCTGTCTTATAGTCACATCCAAATTCACTTCCAGCATTCACTGTCTGTGCTTTCATCTGTCATCCAGTTCTTTCTTTTGATTACCTACTTTTGTTAAATGTCATGTGGATTTATCATCAGAAGGCAAGGCAAGGCAACCACACGTTTTGCTGTCTACAAGTGAACTAAATACTGGATGCACAGTGACCCATCACCAAAAGACTTTGAAAGAAGTGATGACTTATCACTTATCACTCACATTTGGCTTATCTATTTCCTGAGTGGCAGACCTTAATTGCTTCCAATTTTCTGCTACCATGAAAAAATGAAGTGACATATATGTCCCCTGGAGTGGACCACTGAGGATTCACATAGTTCTAAGTACTGCCAATTGCTTTACAGATTGGTTATACGGTTTACGCTCTCATAAGCAGTGCGTAAAAGTTCGTGCTTCCCCATATGCTTGACAACACTTGGTTTTATCTATTATTATATGTATATATTTGCCATTCTCAGTATAAAGCATTTCTGGGATTGCTAGTGAGATCCATCTGTTGTTCATATACTCACTCGATGACTTTTGTTTTTCATGTTTTCTGTAAAATTTTAAGGGCCCAAAGGTTTTTCCTCAGCCTTGGTTAAAATAAGAAGGAAAATTATTGTTAACAGTAATACCCAAAGTAAAGCATGCAGACAAAATAATCTTGCTGATGGATTAGTCTGAGAATTTAAAATTCTCAAAAAAATTTATCTTTCTCAGCAAAGTCAAGTAAGAGACACATAGAGAATGCTTACATTCTGATCACAAGAGCACATTGAACAAGGAGCACTATTTATGGGATGCCAAATCTTATTCAAGTTTTAACTTACAAAAGTTTTTCTTTTAGTTATCATAATAGCAATTCGGTTATTCATTATTTGCTAAAAATATGAGCTTGCCAACTAGAATTTTACAGCATGGTGACAGCAGGTTAGGAATTGAATCAGCTATTTTATACATCATTAAATCACTTGCTTTGGTTACTACATAAATAGGTGCAAAAAATTAAAAAATTAAAATACAATTATACATTTTATTAAGTGACCCATATAAACTTAAGTTCTAGTGAAGAATGAAGCATGCTTACATCCTACTTTCATATTTATCAAATCATTAGATGTATTTTACATTATTTACTTTGAAGTGAATATGTACCTGAATCTTATCCCTTCAACTTCATTTTAAAATTAAAGATGCAGTATATAAGAAAAAAACTATTAGACCTAATGGAATAATATTTAAAAATATAGTAAATCTTTAACAAATATAAAAGAAAAATAACATCCTGTTAAAATAATGCTCAAATATTGAAATGAGAGTACTTTAATAAAATTAAGTACTAACAACGAAAAATGTAGTAGATTGATAAAGTGCTACAAAAATCAGGTAAAAAATACAGTTTGTACAAAATTAAGTTAAAGATTACAACGCCTATATATTTCATTCTATTCACTTGTCTTTCACTTGATTTAGACAATCAATCCTCATTAGTTATCACAATTGATTTCCCGAGAGTATTGACTATTCTAAACCTGCTTATATTCTCCTTCAGATGTGGTAATCCTTAATACTTAAGCAGATATAGTGTTTAATTTTATCATTGTCTAACTTCAGCAGTGCTTTAATCTTTATTTCTAAGGAATGGGACATATTTAAATATTAATAACTTTTGCTTTTTCCCATGTTAAAGGAATGAACAACTACATATGAATTATTTGCATCTCATTATATTTTTTTCCATAGGAAAGCTGTTTAGATCTGAAGACTTAACTCACTTTGTACGGTTTTTTTTAATGTTCTACAAAGAGAAACCCATAGACTGGCTCTTGAATGACATTTTTCGGGTAAAGGTGTGTGACACAGGAGAAGATCTTGTGAGTATTTACTTTATGAATACCAAATATTTTAGGAAAAATATTATCTATCTAACGTAATTACCTAAAATTTGTTTACCAAACCAAATCTGATAAATGCACCAATTTTTAAAATTTCTAATATCCCAAATTTTGATCTTTCTACCTATTAAATGAAGTAATGAGAGACCCCTAAAATGCAGTGAAAAGTAGAAACAGAGGGACAAAAACAGAGTGAACAAATAGAAAAAAAAATGATAGACGTAAATTCAAACATGCCAATACTTACATTAAATATAAATGATTAAAATACACTATTAAGAGTTCATCAGGGTAGATTTTTCAAATGATGCAACTACTGAAATCAATACTCAGTTCAAATATTATAGATAGGTTAAAACTTGTGGATAAAAAAAATATATACCATACAAACACAAATCAAAGGAGATTTGCAGTAGTAGCTATTTATTTATTTATTGAGACTCATTCTGTAGCCCAGGCTGGATTGCAGTGGCACAATCACAGCTCACTGCAGCCTCAACCTCCCTGGGCTCAGGTGATCCTCCCACCTCAGCCTCCTCAGTAACTGGGACTATAGGTGCACGCCACCATGCCCAGCTAATTTTTGTATTTTATGCAGAGACAGGTTTTTGCCATGTTGCCCAAGCTGGTCTCAAGCTCCTAGGCTCAAGCCATCAGCCCACGTTGCCCTCCAAAAGTGTTGAGATTACAGGCATAAGCCACAATGCCCAGCTTGTAGTAGCTATGTTAATATCAGAATACACTTAAAAGCAAAGAAAAAAACAGTCTAGGGATCAAGAAAGATGTTATATATAATAAAAGGGTTAATTTACCAAGAAGACAACAGAGTCTTGAAATACATGAAGCAAAAACTGACAGAACTAAAAGAAAAAATAGGCCAATCTACAATTACAGTTGGAGATTTCAACTGTCCTCTCTCTCAGTAATCAACAGAACTGATAGGCAGAAAACCAGCAAGGAGACAAAAGAACTGAACAACACCATCTGCCAACTGGATTTAATTGACATTTAAAAACCACTACATCCAATAACAGTAGAAAATACATTCTCAAAAAACAGATACAACATTCACCAAAATAGCCACATCTTGGATCATAAAACAAAGCTTAACAAATTTAAACTGAAATGATTTTTAAATGTATGTTCTTTTTTTTTTCTTTCTTTCTTTTTTTTTATTACACTTTAAGTTTTAGGGTACATGTGCACATTGTGCAGGTAAGTTACATATGTATACATGTGCCATGCTGGTGCACTGCACCCACTAACTCGTCATCTAGCCTTAGGTATATCTCCCAATGCTATCCCTCCCCCCTCCCCCCACCCCACCACAGTCCCCAGAGTGTGATATTCCCCTTCATGTGTCCATGTGATCTCATTGTTCAATTCCCACCTATGAGTGAGAATATGCGGTGTTTGGTTTTTTGTTCTTGCGATAGTTTACTGAGAATGATGATTTCCAATTTCATCCATGTCCCTACAAAGGACATGAACTCATCATTTTTTATGGCTGCATAGTATAAATGTATGTTCTTGTACCACAATAGAATCAAATTAGAAATCAACAACATAAAGATAACTGAAAAATCTCAAGCACTTGGCAATTAAACAACATACTTCTCAATAAACCCTAGGTGAAGGAAGAAGTTTCAAAGGAAATTAGACAACTCTTTGAAATGAATGAAAATACAGTGTTACAACGCTTCTGGAATGCAGCTAAAGCACTGCTTAGAGAGAAAGCTTATAGACTTAAATCTATATCTTAGAAGAGAAGAAAGATCTCATATTCATAATCTCCACTTCTATATTAACAAACTAGAAAAAAGAAGGGCAAAATAAAAGGCAAAGGAAGAAAGGGAAGAAAATAATAATAGTAAAAGAAAACAGCAAAATTAAAAGCATAAAATTAATAGAGAAAACCAATAAAACCAAAAGGTAATTTTTTAAAAAGAGCAATAAAACTGCTAAGTTTCTAATAAGAGTGACAAAAAATACAGGTTATCAACATTAGTAAGAAAGTGGGAGTTCCACAGCATACTCCACAGATACTAAAAGGATAATAAGGGAATACTGCAGGCACTTCCATGCATATAAAAGAGCAACTTAAAAATGAAATCCATCAAAAATTGTAAGCTATCAAAACTCATCCAAAATGAAATTGGTAACCTGAGTAGTCCTATATCTACTAAATAAATTAAATTATTATTTTTAAATCCTGAAAAGGAAATTTCCATGTCCAAAGGGTTTAAAGGTGCATTCTACTAAACAGAGATGAAATAATAACAATTGTATATAATATCTTCTCCAAAATAGAAGAGGAAAGGGTACATCCCAATTCTTTTCATGAAGCTGGCATTATCATGACATGAAAACCAGACAAAAACAGAGCAAAAAAGGAAACCAAGGCCGCATATCCCCCAATTATATAGACAGAAAAATCTTCCAAGTAATAGTGAATTGAATCCAGCAATATGTAAAAAGAAAAATACACCATACTAATTGGTATTTATCCTATGAATACAAAACTGGTTTGTTTGAAAATCATACAGCGTAACCCACCAATTTAAGATTCTGAAGAAGAAAAGCCACATGTTAATATCAACTGATGCAGAAAAATCATTTGACAAAATTCAAAATTCATACATAATAAAAACTCCCAGCCAATTAGGAAAAGAAAGAAATGTCTCTGACATGTTAAAGAGCATCTAGAGAAATCCCATAGCCAACTTAGTGTTTAATTGTTGAAACCTGGCTGCTTTCTCTCTAAGATTAAGAAAAAAATAACCATGTCCATCCTCACCACTCCTATTCAACATTTTACTGGAAGTTCAAACCAGTGCAATAAAGGGAAAAACAAAGGCACATGAATTGAAAAGCAAATGCCATGATTGTCTATGTAGAAAATCACAAAGAATAAACACACACACACACACACACATACACACACACATCCTAGAACTGATAAATGGGTTTGAGCAAAGTTGCAAGATACAAGGTCTATACACACAAAACTCCATCATTTTTCTGCAAAATAGCAATGAAAAGTTGAAAACCAAATGTATTAGTCCATTTTGACACTGCTATAAGGAACTACCTGAGACTGGGTAATTTATAAAGAAAAGAGGCTTAATTGATTCACAGTTCTGCATGGCTAGGGAGGCCTCAGAAAACTTACAATCATGACAGAAGGTGAAGGGGAGGCAAGGGACATCTTACATGGCAGCAGGAGAGAGAAAGCCAGGGGGTAATTGCCACACATAAAACCATTAGATCTCATGAGAACTCACTCACTTTCATGAGAACAGCATGGGGGAAATTTACCCCATGATCCAATCACCTCTCACCAACTCCCTCCCCTGAAATGTAAGAATTACAATTTGACATGAAATTTTGGTGGGGAGACAGAGACAAACCGTCTCACCAACATTTTAAAATTACTTACAATATTTAAAAAACATTATATATAAAATATTTATGTATCTATATGTGTACACATTTAACAAAATATGTATATTGTCTATATGCTGGACACCTTAAAATGCTAATAAAAGGAACAGAGAGACATACCATGATCATAGATTGGGAAGCTCAATCTAGTAAAGGTATGAATGTTACCCTAATTGGTCTATGGATATAACACAATTCTAATCAAAATCCCAGCAGGAATTTTTTGGTAGATATTCTACCAAAGCTGATTCTAGAATTTTTAAGAGAAGACAAACAAAATAGGTCTACTAAAATAGTTTTGAAAAAGAAGAATAAAGTTGGGAAAATCACATTATTCAATCTGAAAGCTTACTACAAAGCTACAGTAATCAAGACAAGCCACCTTTATTGGCAAAAGGATAAGCATAAAGTTCCATGGAGCAGAATAGGCAGTCCAGAAATAGGCCCACAAAATATAACGAACTGATATTTTACAAAGTGTACGAAATTCAATGGAGAAAGAATAATCTTATCACAAATGTTTACTGGATCAATTGGTGCCATATCTCTCAACCATAATGCAACCTAAACCTCACACTTTATACAAACATTATTTCAAAATAAATCATCTATCTAAACACAAAAAATCATCTATCTAAACACTAAAATATAGAAAAATATAGAAAATATAGAAAAAATGTTCAGGACCTACGGCTGGGTGAAATTTTTTTAAACGACACTAAAAGCATTTTAAAAAATTGATAAATTGGACCTCATCAAAATTAAAAATGTTTGTGCTGCAAAAGGTACTGTTAAGAGGATAAGACACCACAGACTAGGAGAAAATATTTGTAAATTCCATATCCAACAAAGGACATGTATTCAGTATATGTATAGAACTCTCAAAACAGGTAAGCAACTCAATTTTTAAAAGGGCAAAAGATTTGAACAGACACTATCCAGACTCCATAAAAGTAATGATTGTCCTTACAGCAATATGAAATAAGCTCAGCTTTATCAACAGGTTGTTTTGAGGGTGTATTTGCAGAGCCATTATTTTATATGCTAAACTGTAACTCCTCAACCAATTTTATCTGATGCTAATTTAGTTTCAAATTAAATTAACTCTAGACCATTAAATTACTTTACAGTTAAAAGAGAAACTGTTAATATTTCCTATGTGTTAGTACTGGGTAGAAATGCATCTAAATAAATGTGTTATGTAAAAAATTACTATACATATACATTTTAGATTTATTTTTCTGAATCTTCTATGTATAAAAATATATAAAATAATTCTCAGTGATCATCATTATTTCAAATGTTTGTGGGGTTTTTATTGTTTGTTTTGTTTTTGTTTTTGTTTTTTAAAAATGGAGTCTCACTATATTGCCCAAGGTGGTCTCAAACTCCTGAGCAATCCTCCCACCTCACCTCTCAAAGTGCTGAGATTACAGGCATAAGCCACTGTGCCCAGCCTTCAAATGTTTGTTTTTAATAGGAGTGGTGCCATAGGTCATCCTTCTTATTTTTCTTTTTGAGAAAATTATCCAGATTCTTTCTCATTGACTATAAATTGGTTCTTTGTTTTAATATTATATTTTATACTCTCTAAGAAGAAATTGAGGTGCTATAATTCAATAAAGAAATTAGTCAATGAATATGGGAAGTGAAAGAATGCTGTAGTCTGACAGATATGGATAGAAAAATAACAAGCATTTTATTTGAGTTATTGTAATTAAAAGAAAGAGAGGAAATATAATTGGTACAACACTAACCTGCTTTTCTAAGACAGAGTTCATGCAAATACATGTTGTAATGAAAACCCTTTTTTACCCCAACTCCTTTGCTCTATTCTTATGAAGAAAAAGCTAAGAATTAAATATTTTGTTTATATTTTTAAATATGAAAATAGAACTCTAGCAAAAACTAAGATGTAAAAATTCTACCATCAGTAAACACAATACAAAGCAATACCTGGGTTTTTACAGAAGATTGTTGTTTCTTTTTCCCCAGAGAAACTGTATGAAACGAAAGAAGCAAATACGTATTCAGTATAAACCTTCTCTTTTCCAGCATGTGGGTATACATTCATCATTCCCTAGAAAAGAACAATATGAAAAAGTAAGATTTTGAAATGTAACTTTAGTAACATACAATGTTTTATAAACTTATAAAATACTATTTAGAAAAGGAGTGGTGACATAAGACACTATAAAATATGGTTGTTTAAGCAGAATTCATCTTATGACAGTACAGTATGTTGTGAAGAGCATTTATAAATTAAGCAATCATCTTTTAAAGCCCCAAGTTATCTATCATGGTAAGAAGAATTCAGCCTACATAAACTATTTTGCCTTACTGTTCCCAGTTCTGCAATTTTAAGAAGACTAAAAAAGAGTTTTGAAAATTATAATAAAGTTCACTCTTTTAGTCTAAAATTCAAAATTATACTAGAATATTTCAAAAATAAAATCCCTCTACTATTTAATTTAAATGTATCAGAATTTTTATTTCAGACCACTGTTTGTTTTACCAGATGAAGAAAAATTTAGCATTGCTTGAATTTTAGTCATTCTTAAAATTTTGCATCATTTTCAGATATAATATTTTTGATAATTAACTTAGCCCTTTAGTGTAGTAGAAGAAACAAGGAATTCAAGGTCAAAGCACCTAGTTTTCAGTCCTGGTGAACTAGGGAGTACATATATGATATTGGGCAGGCTCTAACACTCCTCTGAGCTTTCTTCATCTGTAAAATCTTCAAAGAGTTTAAATGATCCTTCAGGTTTCTTCCACCCTCGACACCTCTACCCTTAGTGTCTTTACACTATGAAAGAAATGCTTGCTTTAATCCTTTGTCAATTGAATGAGAAATAGACATATACATCTTCCCATCATTCATGACTCTCCCTCTTTCTGCTTTTTCTACTTTGTGTATTGTAATGCACGATTTGGAACCATGCCTAGAACATAATGTGAACTCAGTAAATGTTAGCTGTTGGCTATCAAGCAAGGTGGAATCCAATAAAGAAAATGTGTCCAACAAGACAAATATGTGCCTGGAATAATGAAAATGTAACTGTTGTGAATCTTTGTGCAAAAAGTCACACCATCAGAATACATAACTGTAGATGTGATGCAGAAATAGATTGGTCTATACCATTCTCTTTTTTGATGCTATTATAACGGGATTCTTTCATTATATTTTTTGGCCAGATATGATATTTTAACCTCACCTTTGTAAATTCATGGCATATTAAGTAAATGTAGACATAAACATTCATATTTTGATGTTATAATGCTGGCTTTTTTCCTTTTGATACCTCACACCACACAAAACAGAAGTCAATAACAATTTAATAATATGTCAAATGTGATTATATTTAAATTATTTTTTAACTTTTTAACAGGATGTCTATTAGGAGTTTCATGTTTCTAAAGCTTTAAAAAGTATCAAAATCATTCTTTGGAAATAATGACATAATAAGGATTAGACTATTTCTCAACTTTCTTAAGTGACTACATCATATTTTAAAATATTAATCCGTCAATAAAGTGGCAAGTATAAGAAAATTGATATAAATATATAGACAATCATCAGATATTTATTAATTTAATTTTAAATTATTACATTCTATGAATGTTCAACTTTTGTTGCTGTGTTTCCCTTAATATTCATTTCTTTAAGTCTTTTTAAAAAACTTTTGGGTAAAATTTGTTCTTTAAGTAGTTAAATTTTGTTTTACCCTTATGATAAAACTTTTTTTTTTGAGAAGGAGTCTCGCTCTGTTGCCCAGGCTGGGGTGCAGTGGCACGATCTTGGCTCACTGCAAGCTCTGCCTCCCAGGTTCACGCCATTCTCCTGCCTCAGCCTCCCAAGTAGCTGGGACTACAGGTGGCCACCACCATGCCGGGCTAATTTTTTTGTATTTTTAGTAGAGACGGGGTTTCACCGTGTTAGCCAGGATGGTCTTGATCTCCTGACCTTGTGATCTGCCTGTCTCGGCCTCCCAAAGCACTGGGATTACAGGTGTGAGCCATCATGCCTGGCCATGATAAAATTTTTTAAATGTAAGATAAATTTTCTACAGTTTTATTAAGCAGAAAAATAATTTTATTTATCTCTATTCATCTAGCTTGTAGTTCAAAAAATAATAATTTAATAAAACAAAAATATGCCTTTTTAGTGATGAACTTTCTTAAATAGTTTTTAAATTTTTTGAAATTTGCCTAGATCGTCAGTTTAAATGCTTTTTATCATTTCATATTCTATGTCTATGATAAACATACAAATTTCTTTTGGAAACAAAATATTTCCACATTTGTTAACAAAACCATACTTTCTGAAAATTCAAATAAAAACTTAAAAGAAAGTTTTTTCTTAATTGATAAGCTAATAATGTGTATTTCTATGATTTTCTACCTCTCCATTGTATACAAAAAGTCATTTTCCATTTATTACAGTGCACTGGGCATAGGGCCAATTATTTAAATGTACTGCCAGTAGGGTTGCCAGATAAAATACAGGACACCCAATTAACTTTGAATTTCAGTTAACGACTTTTTTCATGTATGTCTCATTTGTTTTGTTGTTGTAGTAGTTGTTGCTAAATCTACCAAGCCTAGTTGGAGGTGATGAAGGGGCAGGGAGTAGAAGATACTTCCCATAAAAATGCTTTAACTGAAAAGAATACCCACACACAGAGAAGAAAGGATCAGCACAAGAACTCCAGCAACTCAAATGACCAGAGTGTCTTCTGTCCTGCAAATGACCACACTAGTTCTCTAGCAAAGGCTCTTAATCAGGCTGAAATGGCTGAAATGACAGAAATAAAATTCAGGATATGGATAGAAATGAAGATCTTCAAGATTCAGGAGAATGTTAATACTTAATCCAATGAATCTAAGAATCAAAATGTAACAATACAGGAGCTGACAGATAAAATAACCAGTATAAAAAATAATCTAACTGACCTGATAGAGCTGAAAAACACACTACAAGAATATCCTAATGCACTTGTAAGTATTAACAGTAGAACAGACAAAGCTGAGGAAAGAATCTCAGAGCTTGAAGACTGGCTTCCTGAAATAAGATAGTCAAAAATAAACAAAAAGAGTGAAAAAAGAATAAACAAAACCTCCAAGAAATATGAGATTATGTAAACAGGCCAAATCTATGAATCACTAGCATCACCGAATAAGACAGGGAGCAAGCCGACAACTTGGAAAATTTATTTCAGTATATTGTCCATGAAGGCTTCTCCACCCTCGCTAGAGAGGACAACATTCAAATTCAGGAAATGCAGAGAACCCCTGCAAGATATTAGAAGATCATCCACAGGACACATAATTATCTGATTTATGGAAGTCAAAATGAAAGAAAGAATGCTAAAGGCAGCAAGACAGAAAGGGCAGGTAACCTGTAAAGGGAACCCCATCAGGCTAACAGTAGACCTCTCAGTTGAAACCCTGCAAGCCAGAAGAGATTGGAGGCCTATATTCAACATTCTAAAAGAAAAAATATCTTCAACCAAGAATTTCATATCCAGCCAAACTAAGCTTCCTAAGCAAAGGAGAAATAAGATCCTTTTCAGACAAGCAAATGCTGAGAGAATTCATTACCACCAGACCTGCCTTACAAAACCTCCTGAAAGGAGCACTAACTATGGAAAGGAAGGACTGTTACCAGTCAATGCAAAAACACATTTAAGTACACAGACCAGTGACATTATAAAGCAACCACACAAACAGGTTTGCATAATAACCAGCTAACAACACAATGACAGGATCAAATGCACACATATTAATACTAATCTTGAATGTAAATAGGCTAAATCCCTCACTTAAAAGGCAGAGTGGCAAGCTGGATAAAAAAGCAAGTCTTCAAGAGATTGGTATGCTGTCTTCAAGAGATCCATCTCACATGCAGTGACTCTTATAAGCTCAAAATACAGGGATGGAGAAAAACCTACCAACAAATGGAAATCAGAAAAAAGGCAGGGATTGCAATCCTAATTTCAGACCAAACAGACTGTAAACCAACATGAAAAAAGACAAGGGATTACATAATAGTAAGGGGTTCAATTCCACAAGAAGAGCTAACTATCCTAAATATATATGCACTCAACTCAGGAGCACCCAGATTCATAAAGCAAGCTCTCAGAGACCTACAAAGAGACGTAGACTGCCATACGTAATAGTGGAGACTTTAATACCCCACTGACAGTATTACACAGATCATCAAGGCAGAAAATTAACAAAAGATATTTAGGACCTAAACTCAACACTCGACCAAATGAACATAATATATACCTACAGAACTCTCTGCCCCAAAACAAGATATACATTCTTCTTATAACCACATGGCACATACTCTAAAATCGACCACAAAATTGGACAAAAAACAATCCTCAGCAAATGCAAAACAAAACCTCAAAATCATACCAACCATGCTGTCAGACCACAGTACAATAAAAATAGAAATGAAGACTAAGAAAATTGCTCAAAACCATCCAATTACATGGAAATTAAACAACCTGCTCCTGAATGACTTTTGGGTAAATAATGAAATTAAGGCAGAAATTAAGAAGTTCTTTGAAACTAATGAGGACAAAGGTAAAACATACCAGAATTTCTGGGACACAGCTAAGGCAGTGTTAAGAGGGAAATTTATAACACTATATACCCACATCGAAAAGCTAGAAAGATCTCAAGTTAACAATCTAACATCACAGCTAAAAAAAAAACAAACAAACAAAAACAAAAAACTAGAGAAGCAAGAGCAAACCAGCTCCAAACCTAGCAGAATACAGGAAGTAACCAAAATCAGAGCTGAACTGAAGGAGACTGAGACACGAAAAACCATTCAAAAGATCAATGAATCCAGGAGTTGGTTCTTCAAAGAAATTAATAAGACATATGGACCACTAGCTTAATTGTAATAACGAAGAAAAGAGAAAATATTCAAATAAACACAATTAGAAATGACAAAGAAGACATTGCTACTGACTCTACAGAAATACAAATAATCATAAGAGACTGTTATGAACACCTCTATGCACACAAACTAGAAAATCTAGAGGAAGTGGATAAATTCCTGGATACATACATCCTCTGAACACTGAACCAGGAAGAAAGTGAATCCCTGAATAGACCAACAACAAACTCCAAAATTGAATCAGTAATAAATAGCCTACTGAACCAAAAAAGCCCAGGACCAGACAGATTCACAGCCAAATTCTATTAGATGTTCAAAGAAGACCTGGTACCATTCCCACAGAAACTATTCCAAAAAATTGAAAAGGAGGAACTCCTCCCTAAGTCATTCTGTGAGGCTAGCATCATCCTGATACCAAAACCTGGCAGAGACACAACAACAACAACAAAAACTTCAGGCCAATATCCTCAATGAGCATCAGTGCAAAAATCCGTAATAAAAAACCAACAAACCAAATCCAGCAGCACATCAAAAAGCTAATTCACCACAATCAAGTAAGCTTTATCTCTGGCATGCAAGATTGGTTCAATATACACAAATCAATAAACGTGATTCATCACATAAACAAAACTAAAGACAAAAACCACATGATAGGCTTTCAATGGTACTGGTACAAAAACAGACACATAAACCAATGGAACAAAATAGAGAGCCCAGAAATAATGCCACACATCTACAGCCATCTGATCTTCAACAAAGCTGACAAAAACAAGCAATGGGGGAAAAGACTTCCTATTCAATAAATGGTGCTGGGATAACTGGCTGGCCGAGTGCAGAAGATTGAAACTGGACACTTTCCTTACACCATATTCAAAAATCAACTCAAGTTGGATTAAAGCCTTAAATGTAAAACCTGAAACTATCAAAACCCTGGAAGATAACCTAGGAAATACCATTCTGGACACAGGAACTGATAAAGATCATATGATGAAGATTCCAAAAGGAATTGCAATAAAAACAAAAGTTGACAAATAGGTCTAATTAAACTAAAGAGCTTCTATATAGCAAAAGAAACTATTAACAGAGTAAACAGACAACCTACAGAATGGGAGAAAATATTTTTTAAAAACTATGTATTTGGTAAAAGTCTAATATCCAGGATCTGTAAAGAATTCAAAGTTACAAGCAAAAAACAACCCCATTAAAAAGTGGGTAAAGGACACAAACAGATGCCTTTTAAAAGAAGACATACATGCAGCCAAGAAGCATATGAAAAAAAATGCTCAGTATCACTAAGCATTAGAGAAATGCAAACTGAACCCAAACCACAGTGAGATACCATCTCACACCAGTCAGAATGGCTATCATTAAAAAGTCAAAAAATAGGGCTGGGCATGGTGGCTCATGCCTGTAATCCCAGCACTTTGGGAGGCTGAGGT
Source organism: Pan paniscus (assembly GCF_029289425.2). Taxonomy (NCBI): domain Eukaryota; kingdom Metazoa; phylum Chordata; class Mammalia; order Primates; family Hominidae; genus Pan; species Pan paniscus. Next base: position 138,322,032 of record NC_073252.2, on the reverse strand, counting down.
GGGTGGATCACCTGAGGTCAGGAGTTCGAGACCAGCCTGACCAACATAGTGAAACCCCATCTCTACTAAAAAAAATACAAACATTACCTGGGCATGGTGGCACGTGCCTGTAATTCCAGCTACTTGGGAGGCCAAGGCCAGAGAATTGCTTGAACCTAGGAGGCAGAGGTTGCAGTGGGCCAAGATCGCACCATTGCACTCCAGCCTCGGCAACAAGAGCAGAACTCCATATCAAAAAAAAAAAAAAAAAAAGGCAAAAAATGAAAGATGCTGGTGAGGTTGCAGAGAAAAAAGAACACTTATACAGTGCTGGCAGAGTGTAAATTAGTTCAACCATCATGGAAAGCAGTGTGGCAATTCCTCAAATAACTAAAAACAGAACTATCATTTGACCCAACAATCCTATTACTGGGTATATGCCCAAAGGAATACAAATCGTTCTACCATAAAGACACATGCACACATATGTTCCTCTATTCACAATAGCAAAGACACAGAATCAACCTAAATGCCTATCAGCGATAGACTGGATAAGGAAAATGTGGTACACATACACCATGGAATACTACACAGCCATAAAAAAGAACGAGATCATGTCCTTTGCAGGCACATGGATGCAGCTGGAGGCCATGATTGTTAGTAAATTAACACAGGAACAGAAATACAAACACTGCATGTTCTCACCTATAAGTAGGAGCTAAATGATGAGAATGCATGGACACATAGAGGTGAATGACAGATACTGGGGCTTACTTGAGGGAGGATGGTAGGAGGAAGGAAAGGATCAGGAAAAATAACTATTGAGTACTATGCTTAGTACCTGGGTAGCAAAATAAGCTGTACACCAAACCCCTGTGACACAAATTTACCTGTATAACAAACCTACACATGTACCCCTGAGCCTAAAATAAAAGCTTTTTAAAAAAAAATACTTTAACTGAATTATTACTTAAGGTCATGCCCTTGACTTTTATTAAAGGATGATATATTAGTACTGTATAATATTTTTGCATTTTCTTCAAAACTGTTATTTAAAGTTTTATGATTCTCTTTTATGTGAAAATACATGCAACAATTCTCTTTTAGAATTTGATGCTGGGAAAAGATATTTCTCAAAAAACTGTCATGATTTATTTGGTTTTGTGTGGGGTTTTTTCCCCTTTGACTAACAAGAAATTCAAAACTCATTTCATATGATATGTAGTATCCATATAATCTTATATTAAAAGCAGAATTTCTTCAGTCCTCATTTTAAATTTAATCTCTGGCTTTCTCTCATATATTATTATTAAAGGATTATTGTGTTTTCACTTTAAATTACCCTAAACCTTTACTATAGTTTTGTTATAAAAATCAAATAAAATAAATGTTTTAAATTATTTATATATTACCTACAATGTTTTGTTGGCTGTAATGATAATCTGACTATAAAGATTTCCCCGGAATCCCACAGATGGCAATCTGCTTTCAATCATTTTAACAACATAAGAGTATTAAAATTGGCATTGTCTAATACATCTTGAGAATCTTATCTTCTACCAATATAAAGTTACCTTCTCTATATAAAAAGGGTGGGTGGTATCAAAGAGGATACAATAAGGAAATAATATGATTAAGAAATTGCTATGAAAATAATTTCATCTTTATGAATTAATATATTATTTCTAGATGTTACGTTTTTTATTTTCATTTCAGAAAATATGAAGATAAATAAGAAGAAACTCCATAATACCTGGAACTTCAGATAACCTTGATATCTAATGGCATGTTTCAGAAATTGTAGTAATGAAAATACATAATTATCTAGCAGATAAATAAACAATGAATAAACTAGTAGACTTGAAAGTACTAAATGACTTCTTATGTCAAGACAAGGTAGAACATTGATTTATATTGCTTTTACCCTATTACAATTTAATTTAAAAATACTAAAGGCAAGGAAGTTTTTTTTAAATTAACAACCGTACTTTATTGACTTCGATAGTGAGACCATCACATAATCTCAATAAACAGTTAAAAGTTCGAAAGCTTGCTATTGTCAGGGAGAAATCTGGGGTGAATTGGTATATGCCGTTACCCATTTTGTTAAGACACCTAAAGAAATAGAAAGCACAAATTTAAACAAGCCTGGATCTGACAGTGCCACAATGTCTTCTTGTCTTTTAATAGATGCATTTAAAACTATAAACTTATCCCTATGTGCCATTTGAACCGATTATCAAACATCTTGATATATATGTATTCTTATAGTCATTTAGTTCTAAAGATTTCATAGTTTCTCTCATCATTGCCTTCTTAACACACAGATTATTTGGGAGGTTTTTTTCCCCAAATATATTGGTTTTCTCCATCTTTTATTGTTAATTTCTAAATTACTTGCATAGTGGTTATAGAACTTTACCTGTGTGATAAAATTTTGAGAATTGTTGTGAATCTTTGTGTTCCATATGACTTTGGAAAGAATGTATAGTTTCTGTATACTCCCTTTTAAATATGTTGTATTCATTTGTTTTTAAAAGTGTTGGTTTTGTGCTTTAAAAATATCTCTTAAAAGTATTCCTATCTATTGGGTGCAAGATTCTCTTATATCAGGCTTTCTAATTTGGTTGTTGAAAACTTTTCACTCCTTACTAATTTCTATATGCTTGATCCATCAGTTTCTTACAGGGGCCCATTAAAATCTATTTTTCTTCTTGATGTTATTCTGTAAGGTACTACTTATTTTGAGCAATAATAAGCGATATTTATTTGTTATCCTTTAATCAAATATTGTGAAATTCTTCATTTCCCATTGTTGCCTTATTCTTGAGTGCCAAGATCTCACACATTTGCCTCAGTATGAACGGTATCAAATACCAATGTATAAAGATAATATGAAAGATGAACTATTTCTGTGTGTCCATTTCATTCTCACCTTTGAGAAGAAAATAAAGTATTGTATGTATGTTAAAAAGATTTTAAATTTGACTTAAATTTTGAACTTTGGAAATTAAAACTGCCGAAGCATAGTCCTGGATAATATGAAGAATTACAACTAAGTCTAGGAACAGTATTTCTTGAAAAGATAGCAACATTCCTTGAAAAGGTGCTTACTTGGACTTCTTATCCTACCGTTGAAGACTAGAACAAAATACCTAAATGATTAGGACCATAAGCTAGGATAAATACTAAAAGAGCCTATCCAACATTCTGCTGAATGTCAAGAGAAAACTGAGATGATTCCAAGGGAATGCTGCTGCGGTGCTCAGAAAGAGGCATTTGAACCCTGACTGAGATACAGTAAGAGTGAAAGATGCTACAAGAAAAAAGGGGGAAGAGAGTTAAAGACAGCCTTAAAAGTCCAACCCAATTACCATTGTCCTTAAAGAAATGATTCTTGATTAAGAGTGGGTGGCCAGCACAAAGCATTTCTAGAAAATATTTCTAATGTAGCCAAAAGAGATGCCCCTAACTTCCGTCCTCACCCCTGCTGCTTGCAAATGTGGATGCTTAGAGGATCCCATTTACCATCCATGGCCTTTGGTCTGAGATACATGAGGAAGGGGAGATTTGGAGAACCCCAGACACTTCATCTGGAGTAGACCAGAGCAAATAGTGCTTCATTGGTTGGTTTGGGCATTTGTTTTATAGCATTTATGCTGATTTTGCTTTATTAAAATCACTCTTCTTCAAACCTACATGAAGACAAATGATGACGTATAATAGATAAGTTTGTAGAAACCAGATTCTCCTGAAATCTTTTTTCATAAAGCTACTTTTGAAGCAAATAGAAGCTCTGCAAACATTAGAGACATAAGTAAAATTATCTCTATTGCCAAAATTTATCTCTCAAGTATTGAGATAAGAGAGCCACGAACACCTGCATTATTTATTATTGACTATATGAAGTAAATAGCAATGTAGAAATATTACTACTAATAATTAGTAATTAATAGCAATAGTCAATGTGGCTCCACTCTTGGGTAGAGGAGAAAGAGACACCCTCTACTAACATAGGTGTGTAAAAATGTCTCAGGGTTAATTGTGTACTCTTGCATAGACCTTTCACCCAGTAGTAGGTTTGTGACAATTGTGAACAAATTTACCAAGATAAATCTGGGCAGGCATTCCCATGGGAACACATCTCCTTGTGTTTCCTTTTATTAAAAACACCCTTGGCTTACATTTTTAGACACTGTGTTCATTTTAATGGTAACTCTGGTAATGAATTATGAGAAAATTTATATAAGCTGACAGATTTTTGTTGTGCTGATATTAGTCTTCTTTCTATAAACCCAGATAAAATGTATAATTTCTTAGAAAACAGTTTACCAAAATTAATGCCAGTAGAGACAGAAAGCTTAAACTAACCAATTTTCATAGAAGAAATAGAGAAGGTTATCAAGAAAAAACAAATGATCACAAAGAGACAACAGACCCAGATAGTCATCTGCACAGGGAAATTCAACCCAACTTTTAGAGACCAAATAGTCCCAATATCTTTAAATTGTTTCAAAGCATGGCAAATAAAGAAAATTTTAAAATTATTTTAATGATATAAATATAACATCAGCACCTAATCCTGGTAATGGCAGCAAAAAAAAAAAAAGAAAAGTATAGAGCAATATCATTTATGACAATTGATGCGAAAATCTGAAATACAAGTTAGAAATAGATTCCCAAGCAACATTCAAAAAAAAAAAAAAAAACACCACAACCATGACTTGATATTTATACAAAGAATGCAAGAACTTGTTAGCATTCTGTTAGGAAACCTACTATTAGAGTGCACAATACTAATAGGACTAAGAAGAAAAATCACACGGTTACCTCCACAGATGCTTAAAAAGCCTTTGAAAAAAATTCAACTTATGTCCTATTAAAAAAAAGAAAATTGCAATGAATTAGTTCTTAACATATGGAAATAAACACTCTCATACACTGCTTGTGGGAATAAAAAATGACACGATTCCATGTACCTACAAGACATCCCAGCCATTCCACTCCTAGTTATTCAAGAGACTTGAATAACTCTGTATTAGGCCTTTTTTGCATTACTATAAGGGAATATCTAAGACTGGGTAATTTATAAAGAAAAGAGGTTTAATTGGCTCATGGTTCTGCAGGCTGTATAAACATGGCACCAACATCTGCTCAGCTCCTGATGAGGGCCTCAGAAAGTTCACAATCATGGCAGAAGGTGAAGGGGAGCCAGCATGTCACATGGTGAGAGCAAGAGCAACAGAGTGAGAATGGGGAGGTCCCAGACTCTTAAACAACCATAACTCACATGAACTGAGAACTCACTTATCACAAAGGAGATAGTGCTAAACCATTCATCAGGGATCTGCCACCATGATCCAGTCACCTCCCACTAGGCCCCACCTCCAACACTGGAATCACATTTCAACATGAGATATGGAGGGGACACACATTTCAACCATATCAGCATCTTTATTTATAACAGCCAAAAACTAAAAACAATCCAAATGTCTATTAAGAGGTGGATGTATAAATAGTTTCATATCTGTATGGTGGAATACTACTGAACAATAAAAAGGAGCAAACTATCGATGCACACAAACACATGTATGGATCTCAGAATCATTATGCTGACTGAAAAAAGCCAGAGAAAAAAAGAGTACATGCTATATTGTTTCATCTATATATAATTCTACACATGGCAATCTAATCAATAATGACAGCAAACAAATCTGTGATTGCTTAGGGATAGAGGGCAAGGAAAATTTGGGGGTGATTAATATGTTCATTATTTTTGTGGTGTTTCTTGGGTGTATATATGTCAAAAGTCATCAAATTGCATGTCACTCAATATGTCACATTGCAACTAAATATTTTTCCCGAAATTTAGGGTTAATCCTGTCACTCTGCTGTTTAAAATAATCTGATGGTTCTATCTGAAGAATAAAGTTTAATTATCTGCCATCATTCAAGCTCCTTAATAAACTGGCCCCAATGTACTATTCCTGAATCATTTTCTGACATTTACTTTCATGCCCTCTACATCTAACTAAAATGGACTAGTTTCCATTCTCCGGATATCTCATGCTGTGACCATGATAGCCAGAATATCCATTTCCTCTGCCTTTGTCACACAGTTCTAATGTCACTTCTTTGATGAAGCTTTCATTTAGGAAGAATGAGTAACAACATACTTTATGCTCCCATAGCATTTTGTCTATGCTACTATTATATAATTTCTCATATATTATAGATATTTGGTTATATGTCTATTTCCCTAACTACATTATTAGCTATTTGAAAGCAGGAGCCACGTGTTTGTCAGTCAAAATTTTTGCACACTGCCTAGGACACAGAAGATGCTCAATAAATGTTTGTTAAGACTTCTAGTAAGAAGTGAATAAAAGCACATGAGCCTTCCACTCTGAATTCTTATTAATATATTCATTAAAATAGATAACTAGGTACCCCCTGAAACAACATTCCAAATTGAGAATAAGAATTAAACACATATCAGAAACTTGGAGTTTTACATATTTTCACATCAATGGGTCAGGTTAACAACCTGTTTAGCTCACTTTCTGAGCTAAAACGCTAAGACTAGAAGCAAGAGTAGGACTTGGCTGATTTAATGATAGCCGCAAACAAGGAAGGTGAGGAGCGGAGGCAAGCAGAAAGTAAAGCAGGGTCTCAGTGTAAAAGGCAAAAATGTCCTCATGAAAGCTTCTTAGGGAAAAGCTTTTTCTTGATGCTTTCTTTTACCTCTGTGTGCCAATTACATTAGATCTAGTGGTATTTTAAAAAGCCTTGTAACTGGTCTTCAATGAGAAGAACCGTATGTGATGGCATTGTTGTACTTACCACTAGAGAGGAAGCCTAGTGGAAAGCTTCATCTTTCCTTCCTCCAGTTTCTTGTCAATGCCTTTCATTGGCTGACCCCACAGAAACCATTAATGCCATCCATAAAGGCCACCTGCATGGGTCACAGAGCAAAGTGGAAGAGGATAGGGACTACATCTAGTGGGGCAAACAGAAAATATTTAGCATATTTCACCCCCTTTGTTAGCGTATATTCTTGTTCATATATCTTGCCTTGGTGAAAAATGTATTCACACAAAATCCCCAGTAACATATCATTATGAGGTGATGCCAAGTCAGTTATACTCTTACCTGAAACCTAAAATCTTAGCTACCACCTGTGCTTCCACATAAGTAGCAAAGGAAAAAAAGGAAGCCAAAGGAAACAGATCACAAGACCCATTCTGAGGTTTGTGATGAGTCCTGGGTTGATTTTCAAACTTCCTTCTTTGATAATTCTTTTATGGTCCTCTTACCCTCTCCTGATACTTGAATGGAAGGGGTTGTATGAAAATTGGTGTGACTCAACTTTTCTTCCTGTAGAATTTGGGCCCTTGGTGGATGTATCTTCCATTGATCAATACAGTTGAGTAAGGACTTACTAAGAAGTGCTAGGTTTTAGATATAGTTCTCTATTGCCCCCATTTTGTAACAGAAACCTATTTTCTCCTTGGTAATCAAGATCAATCACACTGTATACTAACCTTTCCTGCCTACTGGTTAAGCAGTACAGACTGTTAAGAAACAGCCCCACATTCTAATTTAATGGAACTATGATTGTTCCCTCCTCAAAGCATTCCTCCCTGGGGCACTGGGACATTCAAACCCATTGAACTGAAAGTCTTGAGGATAAGAACAAAAATTGTGTTCAGGAGAGGATTTGTTGTAATGAGAGTGGCCACTTCCCCCTCACCGTTGTTTCCTACATTGGTCACCAGATTAAGACATAGTAAATCCAGTAGATCAGCACCCCAATTTCCCAGATGTTATTTTCACGAGGAGCTACAACTGAGTCTTCCAAAAGCCATTCCATCATTCTAACAAGGCAACTTCTTTTGGGTGATATGGTACATAGTCAGACTAGTGAATCCATGGGGGTAAGACCATTATTGCACTTCCTTCTCATAATATGTATTTCTTGTTGGAAGCTGTATTGTGTGGGCTACCATGGCAATGGATGAGATATTCTGTAAGTTCATAAATGGTAGCTCTGGCAGAAAGGGAATAGACAAATCCACAACCAGAATGTGTATTTCTCCTTTGAGGACAAATAGCTGCTTTTTCCATCATGAAAGCATTCCAGATCCTCAAAATACTGCTAGACATCTGCGTGATCCCCATAAAAGATAATTCCAGCAAGACTTCCACATTGGCCTCTGCTGTTGACAGATTGAGAATTCAGTTACACTGGTAGCTAGATCACCCTCATGAATTAAAGCCCATTTTATTAAATCAATGCATGGCCTCAACAGCTGCCTCCATGACCACTTTGTATATGGGGCCTTTGAGCTTGCATCGTTGGCCAGAAAAGGGGGCTGACGTGGATATTCTTATCCATCTGGATTTTGAGAACCTCCTCTGCAGTGGATACCTGTAGGGGGGCTTTATGTGGAACATACATATCTTCACACTCTGTGCCCACTCCAAGAAACCCATCCACAAACCTCTCTTACAACCTGCCTCGCGATCAGCATGTCATTCTTGTTCTTTCTACATCCCGGGTCAGCCAGCCTATCTGCTAGTCCACATATTATGAAGATCTATATTAAGGCTATCTTTCTTTCCACATGAGTAGACAACCAGAAATTCTGCCCACTGGAATGATTTCAGCTCACCCCTGCTTTTCCAGGACTTCCCTGAGTGGGGCTGTAATGTAGCAACTGTCCACTTCTCACTGCTACAAATATAGCAGGGCAGATCCATCCACAAACCAGGTGGTACTTTTTCCTTCATTGTTAACTGGTCATAGAGGCCTCTTCATCAGGCCATAGATGCAGAGTGAGAGAGAAACAATAAGGAACCGTGTGAATCTGAGCCATCAGCATATGCAGTTTTGTTATGCTTCCTACACATGATCACATCTGTCCAATTTTGTGACTTGGTGAATCCGATTACCTCAATTCAGGTCACTTCATGTCTTATGGGCAGGCATTCAGTGTTTATGAAGATCCAGTAGTACACCAGGAGTTGCTTTTCAAGTGGAGAATTGTTGTCAGCAGAAGAGAGCATCTCTTACTGCAAAATCCTAGTGGTATGTTCTGTGATCCTCTTATTAGAACTTAACAGAAATTCCTCACCATGTCTTTATCAGCCATTGACACTTCTAATGCCACTGAATCTCCTGAGTCATAAGGCCCAAGTACAGGGACACTCCTTCTGTAGTGTGAACCTGTGGCAAGTTTCAGGCCCCACTCAAATATGGAAGTTTTACAGATACCCAGGAAATGTGTCCTAGCAAGCTGTCCAAATGTGGTGTATGTTATATCCCAAATCTGAGTAGGCCTGCCAGGTGTTGTGTCTCTTTCTTTTTGGGGGGTGGCCCAGGGTACAGCAACTTGTTTCTCACGAAGTGATATCTTGTCATAGCCCTCACTCCATGGAGCAGGGAACAAACACGGGGGATTCTGTTAGTTACTGCATATATTTAGCCCTATTACATATTCTGGAACTAGAGAAATACTACAGGTAGGGGGCTGTGACTTCACTGGACTCCTTTGGCATAGGGACTTAGGCCAAGACTCCATCTAGCATGTGACCTCCATAAATTCACAATCTGAACATAAGTACATGACGGTGCTTGGAGTCTTTAGGAATTAGTGTCAGTTCAGAAACAGTACTTTAAAAACTCTAGAAGGTCTGGATATTTCCCTTCAGCTAGTGCATAGTCACCCTGGTTGCTCTGGGGAAAATTTGGGGAAAGAATCATAATATACATGACTATTGATGCTGTAAGCTCCTTCCTCAAGAAAACAGCCTTCCCTTAGTACAAACGTGCATCCAGTAACTTTGAATATCTCATTGAATGAATGGTTTTCTGGAAAAAATATTTAAAATTATATAGCAGAAAGTGGAAAATCTGAGTAAATGAATAATAACTCAGGAAAATTCAATGAACCAATCCACCAAAACATTAATGCCCATAAAGTTATAATAAACTTTTCAAAATCTCAAAAAACAATATAAAATTTCATACTATATAAATGATTCCAGGGCATGAGAGAATTCTCAAAACTTCCTAATTCATTGTATAAAATAAACTTAATTCTGTTATCAGATTCAGGCAAGAAAAATTATAGACTATCTCAATTATGCGTACATATGTAAAAAGGCTAAAGAAACTTCATAAATAGAACTGAGCAACAAAATAATGGAATAATCAGTTATGAAAATTTAGTGTCTTATTCTTTTTGGCTGCTATAACAAAATGGCGTAGACTAGGTGGCTTCTAAACTACAGAAATTTATTTCTCACAGTTCTGGAGGCTGGGATGTTCAAGATCAAGGTGCTGGTAGATTTGGTGTCTGGTGAGGGATTGCCTCCTCAAAGATGGCACCTTCTCACTGTGTCTTCACATGATGACAGAGGCAGAGAGTTCCTGGGGCCTTACCCTTATGACCTTATCACCCCCTATAGTCCCAACCTCCTAATACCAGACTGTGGGGGTTAGGATTTCAACATATGAATTTTGAAGCAACATAAACATTCAGACCATTGAAGCTGTCTTTATTCCCCAAAAGCAAGATTGTTTCATATTCAGGAAATTTATGTATTAATAATCTCAACATGGGTTGAAAAGGCATGTACTGGAATTCAACACTCATTTCTAACTATTAAAAACTACTGAAAAATAAAAACAGGAAATTCATTTCACAGAAAGAACAGTATTATACTATGATAATTTTTAATGTTATTTATTTAATTGTACAATTAATGCATAATTACATCCTTGTTATTAAAAAAAACTATTACCAACAAGGCGAAAGTTCTACCTGACAACCAACCAAAATCCCAGTCCTTTTCCCAGAAATTATTTCTGATTTCAATTTGGTGTGAATACTACTGTATATTTCCTATGCATTTACATACATATGTACTTATTAGACTATATGGTATTGCTTTGGATTTTTAAAAGCCTTTGGTTAAAATGCCAGTTGATTTTTCACTCAATATTTGTTACTTAATTTTTTCTGTGTCACCAACATGGATCTAATTCTTTCTTTTTAACATCAACACAATATTCTAAAATATGAATAGAGCATAATTTATTTAGCATTTCCTCCTCTGATGCAGAAATTGATCCATTACTATTTAAATATTTTTTTCAGTGTTACAACAGTGTTTCAATGTACATTCTTCTGGGTGCCTACTTGAGCATAGAGTCTTTTTCCTAGTTTAAATAATCAGAAGTGGTATTGCTGACTCAAAAGGTATGAATATTTTTAATTTTAACAGATACTGCCAAATTGCCACCAGAAATAGCCATATCAACATATATCCCCAAGAGTAGTGTTTGAAAGCAGCAGTTTTCCCAAGTCTTGCCCTTTGCTATTAGTGAGCTTTGAAATTGTTGCCAGTCTAGTGAAAGCAGTATTTTGTTATAGTCTTAGTTTGCCTTTCTCAAATTACAAGTAGGGTTTAAATTTTCTCACATATTTATATCTTTCCTGATTTTTTTTTTTTTTTGAGATGGAGTCTCGCTGTGTCGCCCAGGCTGGAGTGCAGTGGCGCAATCTCGGCTCACCACAAGCTCCGCATCCCAGGTTCATGCCATTCTCCTGCCTCAGCCTCCCGAGTAGCTGGGACTACAGGCGCCCGCCAGCATGCCCGGCTAATTTTTTTTTTTTTCTATTTTTAGTAGAGATGGAGTTTCACCATGTTAGCCAAGATGGTCTCGATCTCCTGACCTCATGATCTGCCCGCCTCGGCCTCCCAATCCTGATTTTTTTAATGAGCTATTTGTCTTCTTCTTCTTCATTTAAATATGAGGTTCTTAAAACACATACAGGAACCTAATTAAACTCTTAAACTAAATATTAATAGTTTGTCATATATGCTAAAATTACTTTTCTCAGAAAGTCTTTTGTCTTAAACTTATTTTGTATTGTCTTTTGACATACAAAATTTTCAACTTTGAGATAGCCAAATATATTAATAATTTCTTTTATGACTTTTGCACTTTTTATATTGTTAAAACAACCTACCTACCCACATCAAGCATATAGTCCCATATATTATATTATAAAACTTCTATAATTTTTAAAGTTTAGGTCTCTATTTCCATTAAAATAGTGTGTGTGTGTGTGTGTGTGTGTGTAATGGTAGAAAATCCAACTCTAAATCTTTCCACCCCAAATGTAGAGCCAGATGGCCCCACTGATTTATATATTTATTAGTCCATTTTCATGCTGCTGATAAAGACATACCTAAGACTGGGCAATTTAAAATAGAAAGAGGTTTAATGGACTTACAGTTCCACATCGCTGGAGAGATCTCAAAATCATGGCAGAAGGTTAAAGTCACACCTCACATGGTGGCAGACAAGAGAAGAGAGCTTGTGCAGGAAAACTCCTGTTTTTTTAAACCATCAGATCTCATGAGAGTTATTCACTATCACAAGAACAGCATGGGAAAGACCCACCCCCATGATTCAATTATCTCCCACCAGGTTCCTCCCATGAGACTTGGGAATTGTGGGAGTTACAATTCAAGATGAGATTTAGGTGGGGACACAGCCAAACCATATCATTCTGCCCCATCCCCTCCAAAATCTCATGTCCTCACATTTCAAAACCAATCATCCCTTTCCAATAGTCCCTCAAAGTCTTAACTCATTTCAACATTAACTCAAAAGTCTGCAGTCCAAAGTCTCATCTGAGACAAGGCAAGTCCCTTCCACCTATGAGCCTGTAAAATCAAAAGCGAGTTAGTTACTTCCTAGATACAATGGGAGTACAGGCATTGGGTAAATACAGCCACTACAAATGGGAGAAATTGACCAAAACAAAGGGGCTACAAGTCCCATGCAAGTCTGAAATCCAGCAGGGCAGTCAAATCTTAAAGCTCTCCTTTGACTCCATGTCTCACATCCAGGTCACGCTGATGCAAGAGGTAGGTTCCCATGGTCTTGGGCAGCTGCACCCCTGTGGCTTTGCAGAGTATAGCTTCTCTCCCGGTTGCTTTCACAGGCTGGTGTTAAGTGTCTGCAGCTTTTCCTGGTGCACAGCGCAAGCTGTCAGTGGATCTACCATTCTGGGGTCTGGAGGATGGTGGCCCTCTTCTGACAGTTCCACTAGGTGGTGCCCCACAAGGACTCTGTGTGGGGGGCTCTGACCCCACATTTCCCTTCGGCACTGCCCTAGCAGAGCTTCTCCATGAGACCCCTGCCCCTGCAGCAAACTTCCGCCTGGGCATCCAGGCGTTTCCATACATCGTATGAAATCTAGGTAGAGGTTCCTAAACCTTAATTCTCAACTTCTGTGTACCCACAGGCTCACCACCTGGAAGCTGCCAAGGCTTGGGGCTTCCACCCTCTGAAGCAGCAGCCTAAGCTGTACGTTGACCCCTTTTAGCCATGGCTGGAGCAGCTGGAACACAGAGTACCAAGTCCCTAGGCTGCACAGAGCAGAGGAGCCCTGGGCCCAGCCCACAAAACTGTCTTTTCCTCCTAGGTCTCTGGACCTGTGATGGGAGTGGCTGACATGAAGACCTCTGACATGCCGTGGAGACATTTTCCCATTGTCTTGTGGATTAACATTTGGCTTCTTGTTACTTATGAAAATTTCTGCAGTGGAGATTTTCATTTCTATCACATTGTCAGGCTGCAAATTTTCAAACCTTTTATCTTCTGTTTCCCTTTTAAAACTGAGTGCCTCTAATAGCACCCAAGTCACCTCTTGAGTGCTTTGCTGCTTAGAAATTTTTTACACCATATATCCTAAATCATCTCCCTCAAGTTCAAAGTTCCACAAATATCTAAGACGGGGCAAAATGCTGCCAGTCTCTTTTTTTATATATGCTGTGTGGTATGGATTGAAAAATGTACTTATTACATGTGAATATTCAATTGTACCACCACAATTTGTTGAAAAGACTAGGCTTTCTCTACCAACTGCATGTGTACCTATGTTGAAAACCAGTTCCCCACACTGTCTTATTCTGTTTTGTGTTGCTATAACAGAACACCTGGGAATGGGTAATTTATAAAGAAAAGAGATTTATTTAACTCACAGTTTGGCTAGCTGGGAAGTTCAAGGACATGGCTCTGGCTTGTGGTGAGGCTTTTGTGCTAGGCCAAAAGATGGCAGAGAAGGTCAAAGGGGAAGCAGACGCATGCAAAGAGGGAAAACCTGAGGGGCACCCAGCTTTATAACAACCCATTCTCATGGGAACGAATCCAGTCTTGTCAGAGCAAGAACTCACTCACTACTGCAATGGCATCAAGCCACCTACGAGGACAGGACCTTCATGACCCAAATACCTCCCATTAGGCCCCACTTTCCAGCACTGCCACACTGGGGACCAAATTTCAACATGAGTTTTGGTTGGGACAAACCAACCATGTCCAGGCCATAATACATACACATGTAAGTCTATATAGAATCTATTCTGTTCCATTGATTTGTCTGCCTTGATAGTAATACTCTTTGATAACTCTTTGATAACTATAGCTGTATATCATTCTATAAATCCTAAAGTCGGGTAGTGTTTCTGAGGGGGGTTATCTTGAGACACTAGATAAAAACTCAGCATGGGCTCATTCTGCCAACTATATAGTTTAACCAGACGAATTCTGGGAAAAACAATGATGACTATTGTCATTACTATTATTTACTATTGTTTGATATTTTTGTTAAAGTAATAAGGAAAAAAACCTCAGAAAATAAGTATAATAAAGAAAAGATCATTTTCTGCCATAGACATAATTACACATCTTGAAAATAAAAGTCAACCCACTGGAAATACTTGTGGAATACTTGTTTCCTTTTCTCTATTTTCTGCACCATTAAAAAGCACATTCCTAAACATATGAAAATATACAAACATTTTTAAAGTATTATTTGAATTATCTAGGTTCTGAGTCCACTCATTGTATTTGAGTTAAAACTTCATTCTGCATAGCTCTTTAATCCTGATAATCAAGGCATTTCCTATATTCTGCATTTTTCAAGTGGCAAGGTGTTGTGGAAAGAGTACAGGTTTGAATCCTCACTCTGCATCTTAAGATCTGTGTGAATAAGTTATGTAACTGATCTGGGTCTATTTCCTCATAAGTAAAATAAGGATGATACCTGTGGGTCAATTGCATATAGCAACTTGCACATAGTAGACCATTAATAAAACACAGCTCTGATTTTAATTACAAAACAGGCTTCCAACAGGACATCACTCTGTTCCATCAAGCAGCGTGAACCTTTCTGCTTTTTTTTTTTTTTTTTTTTTTTGACACAATGTCTCACTCTGCCATCCAAGCTGGAGTGCAGTGGCACTATCTGGGCTCACTGCAACCTCTGCCTCCTGGGATCATCCCACCTCAGCTTCCTCCCATCTCAGCTTCCCAGGTAGCTAGGACTACAGGCATGCACCACCATGCCCAGTTAATTTTTTTGTAGAGATGGGGTTTCATCATGTTGCCCAGGCTGGTCTCAGGCAGCTCGGCTCAAGCGATCTACCTGCCTCAGCCTCTCAAAGAGCTGGGATTACATGCATGAGCCACCATGCCATGTCACCTTTCCTGCTTTTTATGTTTTTCTAGATTTCTGATTACTCTAGTCCCTCCCATCTTGATTACATTGCCTTGGTCTCTTCCCAAATCTCTCTTCAACTTTGATGTGTCAGAACACTTCACGACTCTACCATTCAGCATTACCTTCTGGGACTCCTCCACTTGTATTATTAAACACTACATCACTCTCAAAAGCCATACCCCGGTCATATTTTCAGATTATTTTTTCTCCTCTGACATTATCACACTGTATTATTCTGATGAAAAGTGCCTATTAAACAAATTATAAATATCATATTCAATCATCCTTTCAATAAGTGGCAAATAATTTTGGAGATATGTTAAGGCCTTAAATTTCAAGGTTAGAGATTAGATTTCATGCTGTGGGTAATGAAGGGTCATTGGAAACTATTGAATGAGCTGAGGATTAAACTACGAAGTGTAGGTGGGAGGCTCTGAAGGGGGGCAACTAGTTAGGTAACTCTGAACAACAGTTTCTAAAGTAGTGAGAATCTAAACTAGAGAAATGGCACAGGGACTGAAGGGGGTGAGGACCTCTTTTAGATGATTTTATGGAGTTAGAGTTTAATTTACAGAGGCAGTGAATGTAGCAGCCAAAGAGTAAAAAAAATGTTCTCAAGGTTTTGAGTACTATGTGACCAAGAAGATACTACTAAATCTTGCAAAAATTCACTATTCTTACATTTTTAGTTTTCAGCTTCCTCACTGCAAACTTTGAATGGATCCTTTAAAAAATCCCTCTCTAGCAGTTCAAGTGTATTTGTTATGGGCCACAGAAGTATGTTGAATAATAGAAGTCAGAAGGATGGAAGAAAGAAATAAAGGGGATAATATTGTTACAAAGTATCTCAAACAAAATGTCTTTTTAACCAGTAAATTTTAACACTATCCAAACACTCTCCCAGAGGTGACAAAGTCAAAAGTTTAGAAATGCTGGTCTTAATTAGTGAAGCAATGTGAAAAAACTCAGTGATCTTGACCCCTAGCCAATAATGATACATTGTGCACGGAATGCCACCAAACCCTTAAGACTGAAACTCTTCAACAAGGGTGTTAGACTCACAAGTCAATTAAATGTCGTTAATTAATCTTCCAATAAAATTAAATTGTTATACCAAATTCAAAGTCAAGATTTACTATAAAATATTAAGTAGTAAAATTAATATTGATCCAATATATAAAAGGCAAAGCAGCTTGTGATTGCATAATCATAGCATAAACTACGTTTATGCTAAGTTTTATTTCAATGTGTTTGAAACTACAGGCTCTGAGAGAGACAGGCCTGATTTACATCCTGTTTCCACTGTTTATGTGTTGTGTAACTTCGAGCAAGTTGCCATCAGTTTCATCACCTGGGTTGCCACGAAGGTTAAGCAATGAAGGTAAGCCCCTTAGAGCACAATCAACACAATAAATGTTAGCAGCTCTTATTAATAGTGTTGTTCGAGAGAAAAAGAACATATTGTTTTATATACAATGTATTTATTAACACTTAACGTATCTGTATTTGTCATATACACACACCAGACAGGAAAGCTCCTTATTAATCACCATGACCGCAGATCTGTTAACATCTAGAACTCTGGAGAAAGCCTAGAGCCCTAATCTTGCTGCACTTATTACTGGACGTTGTTCATAAATATGATTTACATAAAATTCAGGACCCAATCATTGCGCAACAGGAGGTAGCACGGTCTGCAGAGAGGGCGGGAGCTCAGAAGAGGAAAAGTCTTCGGACTTGCAGGGGGAATTCCTCCTGGGCTAACCCGGGAGCGGGGTCCACGCCACAACCGGCCAGCGGCGGCACAGGCTCCATGTGCGGCTCCCTCTGGAGGCGGTTGAGCCCCTCGGAGCAGGAGCGCGCAGCGCACACCTCGGGCATCCACTGCCTCCCGCCCGCCACCGCACGCGCATGCGCTGTTAGTAGTCGCTGCTGCGCGGCCGCCGGCGGGACTGGTCTGAAGAGACGCGGGGACCAAGTGGCAACGACTTGGACATCTGAGCTGTCACTGCCGAAAACAGGCCGCAAGAGAGGTGCGTGAGCAGCAGGCCGCGTTCCCGCTGTCCCGCTGCCCTTTGCGCGCAGATTGGGGTGAGGAAGCGGAGTCGTTGCTGCTTCCCCCAGGCACCCCGTTACTTTGCCGCCAGAGGGCTGAACCGGTCGGGGCCAAGTGAGGGTAGATGTTGAGTCTGGCGATGGGGCTGCAGCGAGCTAGGGTCTTGACTGGGCTCTGGCGGCCCCGTGGGTGGACGCAGGAGGTGGTGCCACCTGGGACCCTTTGTGTCTCCAGCACCGCCGCATCCACCTGCTGCGCCCGGGCTGGGGCGGACGAGCACGGGGACAGCTAGGTGCCTAGCCCGGCCGGCCTCCCCTGCGGGCTTGAGGAGCCACCGGGAGCCGAGGCCGTTATTCCAGCAGTTGCCATTGCAGCGCCGTTCCACGCTTGAGCCCCGGGGCGCTCTCCCAAGGGTTGTAGAGGGGGCCCGGGGCGCGTCTGGGCGCTGCTCACTCTGCTGACTGCTCCTTACAGAAACCCAAACGAGATCAAAATAGGCTCGGCTGTCTCAGTCTCCACTTATGTGGAAGCGAAGGGACCCCACTTCACGGCGGTGGGGCCAGGGACTGTTGGCCGCTCCCTCGATACCCGCGCAGAGCCCAGTGTGCGCCGCCGGGGGGCGGGCGAAAGGGTTGGGTTGAATCCAGAGAGGCCCTAATTACTAGACTCATTATCGCCCCAGGCCTGTTTACCATCAATCAGACACTTTCGCTGATTTTATTTATAGCATCTGCCCAAGCAACAAAGAGGAGGTGTTTGCTTGGGAGTTAAAAGCAAATGGCAACCAAAGCTCAGGACTGGGAGAGAAAAGGTAAATAACGTGGCCACGGGAAGAAGTCTCAAATTAGAAAAGAGTTCATTAACGTATAAACTTTTTGTTGCTTAAAAGCAGGCAAAATCCCGATCTCATCTGATGATTTTGCTTGCTTTACAAATGTCGACATCACTCGAGGTAGCCCTCCTTTGGGTCATTGTAAGTTTGACCTGTTTTCAGTTTGGAGTTTTGCTTTCACGTCTTATTGGTTTGATCTTCCCGTAACATTTAGATCTCATCTCCAAATCCTCAGAACAAGATATTCTGTACTCTCTGTCTTAGCTAGTTGATAAGGTTAATTGTTGTGTGTAAATGATGTAAGTATGTTGATACATCTGTCTAGAAATTGAAGTGTTGTAAGTTAGCTGTAGTACTTTTTAAGTACCTAATAAATATTGGTGTTTTTAAATAGAAAACTAGAATTATGAACTTTAAAGAATCTTTGGATTGTCTAGTTCACGTCACAAATGAGAAAACAGGCCCAGAGCAGTTTTTATCACTTGTCTTCTTAATAATAAAACTAGAAACTTGGTGCGATGGTGCCATGTTCGGTGTACTTTTTATTATATCATTCTACATTGCATTCCTGAAGCCACATGACAACTAAAACTTTAAGTAATAGGTGATTGTCAAACACCACTTCTGGAATATACCAGTGTTGGTCTGATCCTCAGTCAGCCATTAAAACTGAATAACAGCAGAAAGGCATCACAGTTATAAGAAATAGCATGTACAAAAAGTGTGTTAAATAGATGTGTTGAGAGTGAAAGAAGGCCCGGCGCGGTGGCTCACGCTTGTAATCCCAGCACTTTGGGAGGCCGAGGCGGGCGGATCACCTGAGGTTAGGAGTTGGAGACCAGCCTGACCAATATGGTGAAACCCCGTCTCTACTAAAAATACAAAAATTAGCCGGGCATAGTGGCGCGCGCCTGTAATCCCAGCTACTCGGGAGGCTGAGACAGGAGAATCGCTTGAACCAAGGAGGCAGAGGTTGCAGTGAGCTGAGATTGTGCCACTGCACTCCAGCCTGGGTGACAGAGCAAGACTCCATCTCAAAAAAAAAAAAAAAAAAAAAAAGGAATTACAAAAATGTGTCACAGAAACATAAAGTGACTATAGTGTTGGAAAAGTGGCAGCTGTAGACTTGTTCAATGTAGTGTTGCCAGAAACCTTCAATTTGTGAAAAATGCAATAAATCAACGTGCAGTAAAATGAGGTATGCCTGTATGTACACACACACACACACACACACACACACACACACACACACTATTGATTCTGCTTCTCTGATGAACTCTGACTAATAAAATGACTCTCTTCAAAGTAATGACTCAGGGATTCTGCAACTTTCTACCTTGGAATTTTGCCATTTTCAACCATGACCTTCAAAATTGCTTGCATCAAACCAGAAGGGGAAAAATCATAAAGAATTATAATTCATAATTATAGGAAGTTTTTATGGGCAAGGGCTGACAATGGCAAACAGGTCTTCTATTTACATTCTGTTGGCTGGAACCAGGTAATTGTCACATCTAGTGCCAAGGAAATTACCCTTGTGATCAGCCAGCAACTTCTCCCACACTTTACAACACATATTGCATATCCTGTGATTGTCTTTTCTTTGTGTGCCTTACTTACCTTTGATGTGACAGTGAGCATTACTTCAATACCAGTACATGAGCTGCACTTCATAATTTGTAATTTGGGGGTGGTAGTGGAGAACCAGTAGGGTTTTTAGGAGATATTGGTGTAATTATTTAAAGTAGACCAGACTACTTGATCTAGATTTCAAAGATTGGGAAGAATGGTATCTCATTCATGGATAAAGTTACTTGTGCTTCAATTTGTTATTGAACTACCACAGAAGCAGTGCAGAGAACATACATGAGATCAAAGATACATGTTGGTGCAGAAGGATGCAGTTCTTCAGTGCCTCCCTTCTTATGAAGGCACAACTGATATTTAGTGATCTCAGCAAGCCTCATGGAGTGAGGAATACATAAGAAGCTTGGAACCCTGGGCATGCTACCTTTTAATTTATAAGGAGGGAAGAGGGTGACATTAGCACTAAATGTTCTACCCTATACCATATAAACAAATTCTTGCTGTACTAAAATTATATAACTTAAAACAACCATACAGATCAATAAAGAAATAGATAACACCACAAGCCAACTAAACATAATAAACATATGGACAACACTGTACCCAACAATAGCAGAACACACATTTTTCTTAACTGCACATAGAACATTCTCCAGGATAGACCATATTAGACCACAAAACAAGTCTTAATGAATTTTAAAAGATTAAAATCATACAAAGTAAGTTTTCTGAACACAAAGGAAAGAAACTAGAAATCAATAGTAGAAGGAAAACAAGAAAAATTCACAAATATGTGGAAATTAAACAGCACACTCTTGAACAATGAGCCAAATAAGTCTCAAGAAAAGTTAGAAAAACATCTTGAGACAAATGAAAAGGAGAACAAAAGATACCAAAACTTATGGGATACAGTGAAAGCAGTGTTAAAAGGGAAATTTATAGCTTTAAACACTTACATGAAAAACAAAAGATCTCAAGTTAACAACCTAACTTACACCTTGAGGAACTAGAAAAAGAGCAAACGAAACCCAAAAGTTAGAAGAAAGAGGGAAATAATAAAGATTAGAGCAGAGAGAAACAAAATAGAAAATAGAAAAACAAGAGAGAAAACAAGTGAAATCAAGAGTTAATTCTTCGAAAAGGTCAACAAAAAAATTAACAAACCTTTAGTTAGATTAAGAAAAATGAGAGAAGACTCAAATAACTAAAATTGGTAATGAAAGGACATTACATCTGATTCTACAGAAATAAGAGGGATTATAAGAGAATACGCTGAAGGATTGTATGGCAACAAATTGGATAACCTAGATTAAATGGATACATTCTTAGAAACACACACCCTATCAAGATTAATCATGAAGAAGTAGAAAATCTGAACAGACCTATAACTGGTAAGGAGATTGAATCAGTAAACAAAAACTTCCCAGCAGATAAAAGCCCAGGACTAGGTGGCTTCACTGGTGAGTTCTACCAAACATTGAAAGAATTAACACCAGTCCTCCTCAAATTCTTCCAAAATATTGAAGAGGAGTAAACACTTCCAGATTCATTCTATGAAGCCAGCATAACCCTGTTATCAAAGCCAAAGACACTACAAGAAAACTACAGAGCAATATTGCAGATGATTATTGATGCAGAAATTCTTAACAAAATACTTGACAACAAAATTCAGCTGCATATTAAAAGAGTTATATACTATGACCATGTTGGATTTATTCCTAAAATTCAAGGATGATTCAACATAAGAAAATCAGTGTACCATGCCACATTTACAATGTAGGGAGGGGAGAACACGTGATCATCTTTATTCATGCAGAAAAAGCATTTGACATGATTCAACACTCTTTCATAATAAAAAACACTCAGTACACTAGGAATAGAAGGAAACCACCTCAACATAGTAAAGGCCATATATGAAAAGCCCACAGTTAACATCAGACTAATTGGTGAAAGACTGAAAGCTTTTCCTTTAAGATCTAGAATAAGACAAGGATGCCTGCTTTTTCCACTTCTCCCGAGCCAGAGAAATTAGGGAAGAAAAAGAAAGAAAAAAGACATTCAAATTGAAAAGGAAGAAGTAAAATTATCTCAGTGGATAACATGATCTTATATGTATGTACAAAACCCTAAAGATTTCACGAACACAATACAAAAATCTGTTAGAAATAATAAATGAAGGCCAGGCATGGTGGCTCATGCCTGTAGTCCCAGCAATTTTGGAGGCCAAGGTAGCCAGATCAGTTGAGTCTAGGAGTTTAAGACCAGCCTGCGCAACATGGCAAAAACCATCTCTACAGAAAAATACAGAACATTAGCTGGGCATGGTGATGCTTGCCTGTAGTCCCAGCTACTCGAGAGGCTGAAGTGGAGGATCACCTGAGTCCAGGAGTTCAAGGCTGCAGTGGGCCATGATGGTGCCACTGCACTCCAGCCTGGGTAACAGAGTGAGATCCTATCTCAAAAAACAAACAAATGAATTCACTAAAGTTGCAGGGTAAAAAAACTAGCACACAAAAATTAGTTGCACTTCTGTATACTAACAATGAACAGGAAATTAAGAAAACAATTCCATTTATAACAACATAAAAAAGAATAAAATACTTAGGAATAAATCAAGGAAGTAAAATACTTGTACATGAAAAATTATGAAATGCTGCTGAAAGAAATTAAGAAACAAATATTAATCAATGGAAAGACATTGTGTTCATTGGGATTGGAAGACTTAATAAGATGGAAACACAACCCAAAGTAATCTACAGATTCAGTGCAATCCCTACCATAATCCTAATAGCACTTTTTGCAAGAATAGTAAAATTCATATAGAATCTCAAGGGACCCCAAATAGCCAGAACAATCTTGGGAAAGAATAAGTTTGGAAATCTCATATCTCTGTTTCAAAAATTACAAAGCTATAGTAATCAAATCAGTGTGAGACTGGCATAAAGACAGACATATATATCAATGGGACACAATAAAGAGCCTAGTAATAAATTCCCACATATATGTTCAAATTTTTTTTTTATAAAAGTGCCAAGACCATTTTGTGAGAAAGGACAGTCTTCTCATGAGATGATATTGGGGAAACTGGCTATCCACATGCAAAAGAATGAGGTTGTAACCTTACCTTAAATCATAGACAAAAATTAACTCGAAATGGATTGAAGACTTAAACATAAGAAAACTATAAAACTGTTAAAACATGGAAAGCTTCATGACATTGAATTTGCCAGTAATTTTTATATGACACCAAAAGCACAGACAACAAAAGAAAGTATATATAAATTGGAAAACTCAAAATTAAAAAGTTCTGTGCATCGAAGAACACAACAAAATGAAAAACCTATGCAATGGGAGAAAATATTTGCCAATCATATATTTGATAAGGGGTCGGTATCCAGAATTTGTAGGAATTCCTACAACTCAAAACAAAAACAAAACCTGATTTTTTAAATAGGCAAAGGACTTGAATAGACATGTTTCCCTTGAAGATGTATAAATAGCCAACAAGCACATGAAAAGATACTCAGTATCACTAATCATCAGGGAAATGCATATCAAACCACAATATGATACTACGCCATATTAGGACCTATTACAATGACTGCTATTAAAAAAAACATAATTTTGAACAAATGTTGGCAAGGATATGTAGAAATTGGGACCCTTGTGCCTTGTTGGTGGGAATGTAAAATGGTAAAGCCACTGTGGAAAACAGTATGAGGATTCAAAAAAAAATAGAATTATCGTATGACCAAGCAATTCAACTTATGGGTATATACTCAAAAGAATTGAAAACAAGGTCTCAAAGAGTTATTTGTATACCCATATTCATTGTAGGATTATTCACAACAGCCAACAGGTGGAAGCAACCCAAGTGTCCACTGACAGATGAATGTATAAACAAAATGTGGTGTATACACACAATGGAATACTGTCCAGCTTTAAAAAGGAAGGAAATTTGATACATGCTACAACATGGATGAAGCTTGAGGGCATTATGCTAAGTAAAATAAGCCAGTTACAGAAAGACCAATACTGTATGATTCCACTTATATGCAGTACCTAGAGTAGTCAAAATCATAGAGATAGGTATTAGAAAGATGGTTTCCAGGGGCTGGAGGGAAGGGTAGTGGGGAGTTGTTAAAAGTGTATAGCGTTTTAGTTTTAGAGCATGAAGAAAGTTTTGGAAATTAGTTGTACAACAATGAGAATATGTTTTACCACGTGATTTAAAACAATTTTAAATGCATAAATTAACTACTTCATTTTCTTGTAGTATTACCCCAGCATCTGGCCTCTCAGAGTTTCAGTACAGACTTGTCAATAGCATACCTCTCTCTAAGAAATGAGATGTGACAAACCTCATAGTTTTGTTTGGAACTTCATAACATGTTGGCACCATTGTGAGACAGATTTCAATACTGTGAACTTCATGATCTAATTCTCAATTGTCAGCTTGTGCAGCACTGAAGAATGATAGGATACTGCAGCATTACGCAGAAAGTATTAAGTCTGTATTTCTGATTTTTTTTTAAAAAAAAAAGAACAAATAAAAACAATAGAACTGCATTGTCTACAGAATGCCTTCTAACCAATTGCAGTTCTTTAAAAATCTCTGTTTTTGTTTTGTCGATTGGGAATAGTACCTACGCTATTCATGTCCTGGGCTGCAAAGATTAAATTAGCTAGTCCTTTGATGTGAAATAAGATCATAGAATTTTAAAGAAGAAACAAACTTTCAAGATAAAGTGTTTTCTGAACTGTTTTCGAAAGCATTGGAAACTATTTCTAAGGAAAAGTCAGGAAAAACTATAATATAGAATACAAATAAAACTGGGGTGCTCTGGTTGAATTAAGGGTAGAGTTCCAGATAGAGCACTACCTGCTTGGCTTCCTCTTAACTCTTTCTTGGCAGCCCAGTACACCAGAGCTCAAACAAAGCACTTAGAATGTATTTTTTTCAACAAATTAATTATTTGGAACCTAAAGTGTACATTCATTTGAAAGAGAGGATATGGGTCTAAAGTTATATTAATGTTCATTATTACTAGTATTATTTTATGTGTTTTTATTTTGCTCAAAAATGATTAATAGCCAGTCAAGCAAAGTGCCTTTTACTATGTAACATGGAAGGCCCTTAGACTTTTAGAATAATGAAGCTTTTAGAGTTCACAATTAATAAGCAATTTGCAGATATACAAATTTCTGTGCCAATAACTAGGAAATTAAGGAAATAAGCCTATTTCATTGTGTCAAATTGATCCCTTTACATTTACTTCCTATCCCAGTTATACCTCTTTTGTGATTTAGAGAGATCAAATCCTAGTTAATGACAGCACCCAACATTTTTGTCTTTGTCCATAAATATATAAGTAATTATGTAATTGTGGAATTATAGGAATTATATATGCAAAAGAACTTTCTCCATAGCAGTCTACCTGATTACAATAAGCCCTATATTTGTTTGATCTTTTGAATGTGCTTTGATTTTAGTAAAACACTACCACATTAAATTCGTGATAAAACATTTTTTGTATCTTTTCTCAGCATTTATATATAAATGTATTTTGGTTTTATAATTATAAAATTTCCATTTTTATGTTTATATACACTTAAGCAACATTATAATAAAAACAATTTCAGTGAACGTTTAGGAATCATGATATTTTTAAAGAGGTCTACATATTATTTGTGTTTGATAACTGCCATCATCTTTATCTTTAGATTTTTTTTTTATTATACTTTAAGTTTTAGGGTACATGTGCACATTGTGCAGGTTAGTTACATATGTATACATGTGCCATACTGGTGCAATGCACCCACTAACTCGTTATCTAGCATTAGGTATATCTCCCAATGCTATCCCTCCCCCGTTCCCCCACCCCACAACAGTCCCCAGAGTGTGATATTCCCCTTCCTGTGTCCATGTGATCTCATTGTTCAATTCCCACCTATGAGTGAGAATATGTGGTGTTTGGTTTTTTGTTCTTGCGATAGTTTACTGAGAATGATGTTTTCCAATTTCATCCATGTCCCTACAAAGGACATGAACTCATCATTTTTTATGGCTGCATTGTATTCCATGGTGTATATGTGCCACATTTTCTTAATCCATTCTATCATTGTTGGACATTTGGGTTGGTTCCAAGTCTTTGCTATTGTGAATAATGCTGCAATAAACATACGTGTGCATGTGTCTTTATAGCAGCATGATTTATAGTCCTTTGGGTATATACCCAGTAATGGGATGGCTGGGTCAAATGGTATATCCAGTTCTAGATCCCTGAGGAATCGCCACACTGACTTCCACAATGGTTGATCTAGTTTACAGTCCCACCAACAGTGTAAAAGTGTTCCTATTTCTCCACATCCTCTCCAGCACCTGTTGTTTCCTGACTTTTTAATGATTGCCATTCTAACTGGTGTGAGATGGTATCTCATTGTGGTTTTGATTTGCATTTCTCTGATGGCCAGTGATGATGAGCATTTTTTCATGTGTTTTTTGGCTGCATAAATGTCTTCTTTTGAGAAGTGTCTGTTCATGTCCTTCGCCCACTTTTTGATGGGGTTGTTTGTTTTTTTCTTGTAAATTTGTTTGAGTTCATTGTAGATTCTGGATATTAGCCCTTTGTCAGATGAGTAGGTTGTGAAAATTTTCTCCCATTTTGTAGGTTGCCTGTTCACTCTGATGGTAGTTTCTTTTCCTGTGCAGAAGCTCTTTAGTTTAATCAAATCCCATTTGTCAATTTTGTCTTTTGTTGCCATTGCTTTTGGTGTTTTAGACATGAAGTCCTTGCCCATGCCTATGTCCTGAATGGTAATGCCTAGGTTTCTTCTAGGGTTTTTATGGTTTTAGGTCTAACGTTTAAGTCTTTAATCCATCTTGAATTAATTTTTGTGTAAGGTGTAAGGAAGGGATCCAGTTTCAGCTTTCTACATATGGCTAGCCAGTTTTCCCAGCACCATTTATTAAATAGGGAATCCTTTCCCCATTGCTTGTTTTTCTCAGGTTTGTCAAAGATCAGATAGTTGTAGATATGCGGCGTTATTTCTGAGGGCTCTGTTCTGTTCCATTGATCTATATCTCTGTTTTGGTACCAGTACCATGCTGTTTTGGTTACTGTAGCCTTGTAGTACAGTTTGAAGTCAGGTAGTGTGATGCCTCCAGCTTTGTTCTTTTGGCTTAGGATTGACTTGGCGATGCGGGCTCTTTTTTGGTTCCATATGAACTTTAAAGTAGTTTTTTCTAATTCTGTGAAGAAAGTCATTGGTAGCTTGATGGGGATGGCATTGAATCTGTAAATTACCTTGGGCAGTATGGCCATTTTCACGATATTGATTCTTCCTACCCATGAGCATGGAATGTTCTTCCATTTGTTTGTGTCCTCTTTTATTTCCTTGAGCAGTGGTTTGTAGTTCTCCTTGAAGAGGTCCTTCACATCCCTTGTAAGTTGGATTCCTAGGTATTTTATTCTCTTTGAAGCAATTGTGAATGGGAGTTCACTCATGATTTGGCTCTCTGTTTGTCTGTTGCTGGTGTATAAGAATGCTTGTGATTTTTGTACATTGATTTTGTATCCTGAGACTTTGCTGAAGTTGCTTATCAGCTTAAGGAGATTTTGGGCTGAGATGATGGGGTTTTCTAGATATACAATCATGTCGTCTGCAAACAGGGACAATTTGACTTCCTCTTTTCCTAATTGAATACCCTTTATTTCCTTCTCCTGCATAATTGCCCTGGCCAGAACTTCCAACACTATGTTGAATAGGAGTGGTGAGAGAGGGCATCCCTGTCTTGTGCCAGTTTTCATAGGGAATGCTTCCAGTTTTTGCCCATTCAGTATGATACTGGCTGTGGGTTTGTCATAGATAGCTCTTATTATTTTGAAATACGTCCCATCAATACCTAATTTATTGAGAGTTTTTAGCATGAAGGGTTGTTGAATTTTGTCAAAGGCTTTTTCTGCATCTATTGAGATAATCATGTGGTTTTTGTCTTTGGCTCTATTTATATGCTGGATTACATTTATTGATTTGCGTATATTGAACCAGCCTTGCATCCCAGGGATGAAGCCCACTTGATCATGGTGGATAAGCTTTTCGATGTGCTGCTCGATTCGTTTTGCCAGTATTTTATTGAGGCTTTTTGCATCAATGTTCATCAAGGATATTGGTCTAAAATTCTCTTTTTTGGTTGTGTCTCTGCCTGGCTTTGGTATCAGAATGATGCTGGCCTCATAAAATGAGTTAGGGAGGATTCCCTCTTTTTCTATTGATTGGAATAGTTTCAGAAGGAATGGTAGCAGTTCCTCCTTGTACCTCTCGTAGAATTCAGCTGTGAATCCATCTGGTCCTGGATCCTTTTTGGTTGGTAAGCTATTGATTATTGCCACAATTTCAGATCCGGTTATTTCTCTATTCAGAGATTCAACTTCTTCCTGGTTTAGTCTTGGGAGAGTGTATGTGTCGAGGAATTTATCCATTTCTTCTAGATTTTCTAGTTTATTTGCGTAGAGGTGTTTGTAGTATTCTCTGATGGTAGTTTGTATTTGTGGGATCGGTGGTGATATCCCCTTTATCATTTTTTATTGTGTGTATTAGATTCTTCTCTCTTTTTTTCTTTATTAGTCTTGCTAGCAGTCTGTCAATTTTGTTGATCCTTTCAAAAAACCAGCTCCTGGATTCATTAATTTTTTGAAGGGTTTTTTGTGTCTCTATTTCCTTCAGTTCTGCTCTGATTTTAGTTATTTCTTGCCTTCTCCTAGCTTTTGAATGTGTTTGCTCTTGCTTTTCTAGTTCTTTTAATTGTGATGTTAGGGTGTCAATTTTGGATCTTTCCTGCTTTCTCTTGTGGGCATTTAGTGCTATAAATTTCCCTCTACACACTGCTTTGAATGCGTCCCAGAGATTCTCGTATGTTGTGTCTTTGTTCTCATTGGTTTCAAAGAACATCTTTATTTCTGCCTTCATTTCGTATGTACCCAGTAGTCATTCAGGAGCAGGTTGTTCAGTTTCCATGTAGTTGAGCGGTTTTGAGTGAGATTCTTAATCCTGAGTTCTAGTTTGATTGCACTGTGGTCTGAGAGATAGTTTGTTATAATTTCTGTTCTTTTACATTTGCTGAGGAGAGCTTTACTTCCAAGTATGTGGTCAATTTTGGAATAGGTGTGGTGTGGTGCTGAAAAAAATGTATATTCTGTTGATTTGTGGTGGAGAGTTCTGTAGATGTCTATTAGGTCCACTTGGTGCAGAGCTGAGTTCAATTCCTGGGTATCCTTGTTGACTTTCTGTCTTGTTGATCTGTCTAATGTTGACAGTGGGGTGTTAAAGTCTCCCATTATTAATGTGTGGGAGTCTAAGTCTCTTTGTAGGTCACTCAGGACTTGCTTTATGAATCTTGGTGCTCCTGTATTGGGTGCATATATATTTAGGATAGTTAGCTCTTCTTGTTGAATTGATCCCTTTACCATTATGTAATGGCCTTCTTTGTCTCTTTTGATCTTTGTTGGTTTAAAGTCTGTTTTATCAGAGACTAGGATTGCAACCCCTGCCTTTTTTTGTTTTTCATTTGCTTGGTAGATCTTCCTCCATCCTTTTATTTTGGGCCTATGTGTGTCTCTGCACGTGAGATGTGTTTCCTGAATACAGCACACTGATGGGTCTTGACTCTTTATCCAATTTGCCAGTCTGTGTCTTTTAATTGGAGCATTTAGTCCATTTACATTTAAAGTTAATATTGTTATGTGTGAATTTGATCCTGTCATTATGATGTTAGCTGGTTATTTTGCTCATTAGTTGATGCAGTTTCTTCCTAGTCTTGATGGTCTTTACATTTTGGCATGATTTTGCAGCGGCTGGTACCGGTTGTTCCTTTCCATGTTTAGCGCTTCCTTCAGGAGCTCTTGTAGGGCAGGCCTGGTGGTGACAAAATCTCTCAGCATTTGCTTGTCTGTAAAGTATTTTATTTCTCCTTCGCTTATGAAGCTTAGTTTGGCTGGATATGAAATTCTGGGTTGAAAATTCTTGTCTTTAAGAATGTTGAATATTGGCCCCCACTCTCTTCTGGCTTGTAGGGTTTCTGCCGAGAGATCCGCTGTTAGTCTGATGGGCTTCCCTTTGAGGGTAACCAGACCTTTCTCTCAGGCTGCCCTTAACATTTTTTCCTTCATTTCAACTTTGGTGAATCTGACAATTATGTGTCTTGGAGTTGCTCTTCTCGAGGAGTATCTTTGTGGCATTCTCTGTATTTCCTGAATCTGAACGTTGGCCTGCCTTGCTAGATTGGGGAAGTTCTCCTGGATAATATCCTGCAGAGTGTTTTCCAACTTGGTTCCATTCTCCCCATCACTTTCAGGTACACCAATCAGACGTAGATTTCGTCTTTTCACATAGTCCCATATTTCTTGGAGGCTTTGCCCATTTCTTTTTATTCTTTTTTCTCTAAACTTCCCTTCTCGCTTCATTTCATTCATTTCATCTTCCATCGCTGATACCTTTCTTCCAGTTGATCGCATTGGCTCCTGAGGCTTCTGCATTCTTCACATAGTTCTCGAGCCTTGGCCTTCAGCTCCATCAGCTCCTTTAAGCACTTCTCTTTATTGGTTATTCTAGTTATACATTCTTCTAAATTTTTTTCAAAGTTTTCAACTTTTTTGCCTTTGGTTTGAATGTCCTCCCATAGCTCAGAGTAATTTGATCATCTGAAGCCTTCTTCTCTCAGCTCGTCAAAGTCATTCTCCATCCAGCTTTGTTCAGTTGCTGGTGAGGAACTGCGTTCCTTTGGAGGAGGAGAGGCGCTGTGCTTTTTAGAGTTTCCAGTTTTTCTGTTCTGTTTTTTCCCCATCTTTGTGGTTTTATCTACTTTTGGTCTTTGATGATGGTGATGTACAGATGGGTTTTTGGCGTGGATGTCCTTTCTGTTTGTTAGTTTTCCTTCTAACAGACAGGACCCTCAACTGCAGGTCTGTTGGAATACCCTGCCGTGTGAGGTGTCAGTGTGCCCCTGCTGGGGGGTGCCTCCCAGTTAGGCTGCTCAGGGGTCAGGGACCCACTTGAGGAGGCAGTCTGCCTGTTCTCAGATCTCCAGCTGCGTGCTGGGAGAACCACTGCTCTCTTCAAAGCTGTCAGACAGGGACATTTAAGTCTGTAGAGGTTACTGCTATCTTTTTGTTTGTCTGTGCCCTGCCGCCAGAGGTGGAGCCTACAGAGGCAGGCAGGCCTCCTTGAGCTGTGGTGGGCTCCGCCCAGTTCGAGCTTCCCGGCTGCCTTGTTTACCTAATCAAGCCTGGGCAATGGCGGGCGCCCCTCCCCCAGCCTCGCTGCCGCCTTGCAGTTTGATCTCAGACTGCTGTGCTAGGAATCAGTGAGACTCCATGGGCGTAGGACCCTCCAAGCCAGGTGCGGGATATAATCTCATGGTGCGCCATTTTTTAAGCCTGTTGGAAAAGCACAGTATTCCGGTGGGAGTGACCCGATTTTCCAGGTGCCGTCCGTCACCCCTTTCTTTGACTTGGAAAGGGAACTCCCTGACCCCTTGCGCTTCTCGAGTGAGGCAATGCCTCGCCCTGCTTCGGCTCGCGCACGGTGCGCGCACCCACTGACCTGCGCCCACTGTCTGGCACTCCCTAGTGAGATGAACCCGGTACCTCAGATGGAAATGCAGAAATCACCGTCTTCTGCGTCGCTCACGCTGGGAGCTGTAGACGGGAGCTGTTCCTTTTCGGCCATCTTGGCTCCTCCCCGCTATCTTTAGATTTTGTGCCATTGGCTCTTTGTTTTTGGATGAAGGCCTGCAGCTATAGAATCTGTTTCCTACAAGATTTGAAGTTTGTATTTTCACTTGCTCAAAGCACAATTTAAATAATTTTGTCAGTGATTTGTTTTAAAAGCCATCCTAGAATAAAGGAGCTATTATGGAGAAATTATTTATTTCTACATATACTTAACACTTATTTTCACAACTTTGTTTTATTTTCACTAATTACTTTTAATTTCACAGATAATCAATATGCGTTTCCAAGCCTTTTGGCTATGTTTGGGTCTTCTGTTCATCTCAATTAATGCAGAATTTATGGATGATGATGTTGAGATGGAAGACTTTGAAGAAAATTCAGAAGAAATTGATGTTAATGAAAGTGAACTTTCCTCAGAGGTATGGTTATTGAGAAATGGGTTATAAATTATTCCTTTACATAGTACAATGAAGTGATTGACCTCTGATGATTCATTTCAGTTCAAATAATCTTCATTTTAGAGATAGATAGAAAAACATTGATTTTTTTCCTAAGTATCTTATTACTTTATTTTTTAGAGTGCCCATGTAATTCAGAAATTTGTTCATGGCATCTAGCACAGTTTCTTAAACAAATAAATATGGGGGAAGTTTTTACTATCAAAACAGGAGTTTGTCACAGATTAAAGAGAACTAAGCTAATAGTAAGGTTTTTATTCATACTTTTGACATTGCTAGATCTTTTCAAATAAAAGGCTATATAATTTGCAGTTCCTTGAGAAGTAAAGTATTTGTCTTTATTTCTCTGAGAAAAGAAAATGCTAAGGAGGAGGATGAATTAGAAAAGGAAGTGAGGGTGAGGGGTGGGCATTTAGTAAACCTGACTCGTGTTTCTCTCAGCATTGTTAAAACGTATATTTTGAAGTAGTGATTAACAGGAGTCTGAGAAATTGCAGGGATTTTTGTATACCTTGATGATACATAAGAGCTTTTACATTGAGGATATTCATATCTAACCTTGTGATAATCAGAAATATTTTTGATGGTGAGAAAGCATTAATTGTATTCTGCCAGCTACTGTTTGAAGGGCCGAAGGGAATAATATGTAGTTGTTACAGATTTCTTTACTTCATTTCCTCTTATTAAGTATTTTTCATTTGCAAATGTGTTGTTTCATTGTTTAAGGTGAACAGTATGTTTCCCCTGTTAAATTGAAGCTCTGTAAGGACAATTTTTTTTAAAGCCTATTTCTATAATCTGCAGAAAGTAAGTACTCCGAGTACTAATAATTACTGACTTGGATACGTTACTACAGGGTCTTTGAAGGTTAATATTAATACTTCAAAGAAATTGACAGGTAACTACCACTCGACTTATTTGGTGATACTTTGAGAATATGATAGGAAGTGGGAAAGAATGATTTTTGATGCTTCTAATTTTATAGCATGAGTAATCTACATAGGGTGAAGTATAAATAAAGGGCAAAATAAACTGATTTTAGGGGTGGCCTATCAGAAGGAAGCCTCTTGTGACACCACTGCCCATTTTGTCAATCTATAAAAATATAGAGAAGAGTAAAGTTGTAATTCAGTAAACTTCATAGAAGATTGGCAGTTTTGGTAGCTGAATCTTGACCCTGTCAGTAATTACGTGGAATTTTGTGTAATTACTGATTTCCCTCCCTTAGACAGGAAGTGTTTTGCTCTCAGGGTAGGATAGGGACAATGAAAATAGAAAAAGTATTTCTGCACCCTTTTCCCTAAAGCCTACTGGAAGAAATCTCACTAATCATACAGATACAATCTAATCTCACTAATCATACAGATACAATCACAGGCTGATTCTGAGAGGATCCAGACTAACCTATTACTTTAGGCAAATTTTTATTTATTCATCCTCAGTTTAAATTATCTTTTGATAGTTTATCAGTCTTTACTCTTTTAAATTATTTTGTTGGTAAATTCTGTATCATGTAGTAAAAATGTATGAGCTTTGGAGCCAGACAGTCTTGGCTTTATATGCAAGTTCTACAATTATCTAACTGGACAGCAGTAAGCAAGTTACTTTGTCTGTCCCAGTTTCCTCATATATAAAGTGGTTACTAATGATACTTCCCCCATAGAAATATTATAAGAATTAAAGGAGCCACTATATCATCAGCAATACCACTGCCACCATCATCATTATTGCCACCCTAACAGCTAACACTTCAAAGGCACTTGAAACAATGCTTTGTTAATAATTGCTTTGCAATGCTATCTCCATAGAATCTTTTCACTCTCTGGGTTCCTAATCTTGGAAAATTATATTATTATCTTTTAGGGTACGTAACAGTAAAACTTAAGAGTTAATTTTAAAAGCCTATGTGCTTACTAAGCTCTACATCTTACATGCTTTTCATTATGCTGTTTCCTTTGCTCCCAAAGAGTTTTATCCATAAATATTGTCACTTGTCAGAGTCCCTTTGTTCCTTCTGTGTTAGAAGGGGTCAGTGTATCCACTGTTTGTACGTATAGTATTTTTGTCATCATGGTATTTGTTATATTTTCTTGTACCTTATCATTACTAGGATACAAAGTTTTGTATCCTATTTGAGTTTGTCACCTCATATCTGTATTACCTGTATGTGCATTACATACTATGTTCTTCACTAGGAAGATTATTTAATTGAAATATTTGTGAAAATGAATAACTTTAGACTTGGAAAATTTCTTTTCTAGATTAAATATAAGACACCTCAACCTATAGGAGAAGTATATTTTGCAGAAACTTTTGATAGTGGAAGGTTGGCTGGGTGAGTATTCATTCAAGAGAATGTTTTCTTTGATTTATTAGCTTTTTTGAAGTTATTAGGTTTTGGCCTATGAAAATTATCTCTACTACAGATCTGTAAAAAATTTTAAAGTAGTTTAATTGACAATGTAAATCAGTACTTAGTATATTTTTGTAATTGATAGAATGTTTAATTTGAATAGTTATTTATTCAAAGAAAATATACTAATTCCGAATGCAAAGATGAAATTTATAACATTTCTTTATTCTCTAGGACAGATTAACACTCTTAAGTTCAGATGACAAATATGAGTACTGCTCTACTCTAAATAATGGAAAAAACAAAAGTTAATATTAAAATGATTATTATGTGTCAGATGTCCTTTAAAAAAGTAGATAATTACCATATTTAATCCCCATTTTACAGGTGGAGAAACCGAGGTTTCTTGTACCTTACCTGTGATCATACAGCTAGTAAATTATAGATTCCAAATTCGGTTTAACTCTAGCCCTTCAGGATTATGTGTAGGCATCCTTATTTAGCATCTAAGTATGAATTTATTGTTGAATGAAAAGTGACTGTATTGGGTGATCTTTTATTGTGTTTCTGTATGCCTTATATCTATAAATTGCTGATTTTATTGTTAATGACATATATGTATGTTCAACTTTATTTACAGATGGGTCTTATCAAAAGCAAAGAAAGATGACATGGATGAGGAAATTTCAATATACGATGGTAAAATATTTATTTAAGTATTAGATATAACCAGTATGGCCTGGAGTTCACTAACCTTTGAGATTAGATTTTTGTTAAATTGTGTTGGCTGGAGTCCCCCACCCTGCCTCACAATAAAATGTTCAGTCTTTTATCTTGTCCCTCTTCAATATTTCTGAAAAACCCTTCACTATTTCTGAAAATCTCACTCTTAAGCCAGTTAATCTAGTTTTCTAACTGAACAGTTGAATTTTCACTCTACTGCTGTTAGTCTTTTGCATTTCCTGAAGCAGTATTTCCCAGGCTACTGCTGTCTCTATGGTTTCATCTCAAGCATAGACACACCTAGATCAAATTATAATTTATGGTAAGATTCTCCTAGCAAGTAAAAAGCAGAGGATAGCTAATGAGAGCTACAAGATATGTGGCTGCTTCTGGAATCCTCATCTCCAGGTCTATATCCATTATCATAGGGTGTCTGATAGGATTATCTTCAACCTTAGCTCTAGAAAGAAATGTCCTATAGGCAGGGGTCATATTGTCTTCCCTAATAGGACTACCCTAGAGTATGACCAAATATTTTCTTCTTTGTGGTCTAAAAACCAGCCTCCTTGATTGTTATATGCTGAAGCAAGATCAGCCTCTTCTCACAGTGACTGATAGTGATAATTTCTTCTTTCTCAGAGGACCTCATACTCATAAACATGTGGCCCTGCACTCAGACTCTGATAAGCAGTTACATCACAACAACAAAACAGATAGCATGTTGGATGTCAGCTATCTGCTTCCTTTTCATAGTTTCTGTTTAGTGTAAGATAAAGATCATACCTGCATGTCTTCCTTTGCATGGTGTTCGCCATCCCAGCAAATCCCCTGTGTATATATATACACATATATACATATATACACAAATATATATACATATACACATATATGTGTGTGTGTGTGTGTGTATATATATATATATGCTTATCAACTCCAAAAAGGACACCACCATATGCACAGAAAAAGCAGTAGTGGGATTTCTGGATCAAACAGTAGATCTACTTTCAGTTTTTTAATAAACCTCCGTGCTGTTTTCCATAGAGGCTGTATTAATTTACATTGCACCAGCAGTGTATAAATGTTCCCTTTTCACCACATCCATGCCAATTGTTTTTTGACTTTTTAATAATGGCCATTCTTACAGGGGTAACGTAGTATCTCATTGTGGTTTTAATTTGCATTTCCTTGATGATTAGTGATGTTGAGCATTTTCTAAACATGTTCGTTGGCCATTTCTATATCTTCTTTTGAGAAATGTCTATTTATGTCATTTGCCTACTTTCTGATGGGATTAATTTTTTTCTTGCTGATTTGTTTGAGTCTCTTGATTCTGGATACTAGTCCTTTGTCAGATTCATAGGTTATTAATATTTTCTCCCACACTGTGGGTTATCTGTTTACTCTGATGATTATTTATTTTGCTGTGCAGAAGCTTTTTAGTTTAATTAGGTCCCATTTATTTATTTTTGTTTTTGTTGCATTTGCTTTTGGGTTCTTGGTCATGAATTCTTTGCCTAAGCCAATGTCTAGAAGAGTTTTTCTGGTGTTATCTTCTAGAATTTTCATGGTTTCAGATCTTAGGTTTAAGTCTTTAATCCATCTTCAGTTGATTTTTGTATAAGGTGACAAGTAAGGATCCAGTTTCATTCTTCTATATGTGGCTTGCCAGTTTTCTCAGTACCATTTATTAAATAGGGTGTCCTTTCCCTAATTTATATTTTTGTATGCTTGGTCAAAGATCAGTTAGTTGTAAGTATTTTGCTTTATTTCTGGTTCTTTATTCTGTTCCAGTGGTCTGTGTGTCTACCTGAGACCATTACCATGCTGTTTTGATAATATGGCCCTGTATAATTTGAAGTCAGGTAATGTGATGTCTCCAGATCTGTTCTTTTTGCTTAGGATTACTTTGGCTATTCAGGCTCTTTTTTGGTTCCATATGAACTTTTGGATTTTTTTTCCTAATTCTGTGAAAATTGTTCTTGGTGTTTTGACAGGAATCACGTTGAATCTGTAGATGGCTTTGGGCGCTATGATCATTTTCATGATATTGATTCTTCCAATCCATGAGCATGGGATGTGTTTCCATTTGTTTGTGTCATCTATGATTTTTTTCAGCAGTGTTTTGTAGTTCTCCTTGTATAGATAGATCTTTCACCTCTGTTAAGAATATTCCTAGGGATTTTTTTTTTTTTTTGCAGCCATTGTAAAAGTCATTGAGTTCTTGATTTGATTTTCAGTTTGGTCGTTGTTGCTATGTAGCAGTACTACTGATTTGTGTACATTGATTTTGTAAGCTGAGACTTTTATTGAATTGATTTTTCAAGTCTAGTAGTCTATTGGATGAGTCTTTAGGGTTTTCTGGGTATGCAATCATATCATTAGCAAACAGTGATAGCTTGACTTCCTCGTTTCCAATTTGTATGTCCTTTATTTCTTTCTCTTGCCAGATTGCGCTGGATAGGACTTCCAGATAAAGTTGTTACTTCTTAAAATAAGACCTTTATAGGGGGTGAGAGGCAAACTACAAGTTAGTGATAATACAATTCACCATCAATGTGAGAGAAAGAAAACCAAGTACATTAATCTTTTTCAAAAAAATATAATATGACCAAATTAGGGGGAGATAGAAAAGAAACTTGGAAACTTAATAAAAACACACACATTTTTAAAAGTCTAAAAATGTATGTACAATTATAGACCAAAAATTACCCCTCTTTGATTTATAAGACTGTGTCTGGTTCTTGCATTATTTTTCTTAGAAAGAAAAAAAATGATATGAGAGCATTTGTGATTCAAAAGTGCTCATTAATGAATATTTTGAGTTGACACAATACTGGAAAATAGCCAGTTTTGTCGAATTGAATTTTCTTGGAATAGGCAATACCTATCATTTTCAAAACAGAAGATTTTACACAAATTAATATAAGTTGATTTTCTATTCTAAAACCAGTAAAGGAGTAAAGTCTAACATATAACTTTTGGGCTACAGGTAGCCCACCTAGCTTTGCATTGTATGTGCCCCATAATCTAATTTCAGGAATGTCCTGATCTTAACATGGAAAATTGTAACCCAGAGAAGGCCTAACTCAGTTTTGCCTTGTTGTAGCTTAGCACTTATGCAGTGCTTTGCTGCCTTCCTGGCCAAAAGTTCTGAGAGCTGATTAGTGTAGCCTGATAAGGGTTTGTGTGAATTAAGCATGCAGTTTTCAAAATGAACTTTAAATCTTTACAATAACTGCTGCAAGTAAGAAAAGTAGCTGATGAGTATTGTGCATTTCAAAATAAATAGACTACTCATTTTGTGTTATGTGTCATATGCAGTTTCAAATATGTCATTTTAAAAATACAATATTGACATACCCTATTGAGACAAACCACATTTTATAATTTCATTGATTAAAAACTCTTTCATAGAAAAACCAAACTAATTCAGCTTTAAGAGTGACTTAATTAGACACTATAGTGTTTGCTATTAGTTTTCACAACTTTAGTTAAGAAGATGAAATCATTCTTTGATAGAAAAAAAAAGATAAATGAGCAGGCATACATATATAGTTGAAGATATTTCCTGATTTAAAATTTTTATTTTTCCCAAGTCAGCCTTCCTGGATAAAAATTATTGTTCATAACTGCTGATAAATAATTCTTAGGTCAATGTTTTCTGTTTTAGTTTAATTTGCTTTGCTTTATTTTTTAGGAAGATGGGAAATTGAAGAGTTGAAAGAAAACCAGGTACCTGGTGACAGAGGACTGGTATTAAAATCTAGAGCAAAGCATCATGCAATATCTGCTGTATTAGCAAAACCGTTCATTTTTGCTGATAAACCCTTGATAGTTCAGTAAGTGTTGCTATGTTTTTGAATACTTTTTCTGAATTTTGTATTAGCTTTGGCTTCTGAATATAGCTTGTATTTTGAAAATGGATGTGAAAATCTAGATCTTCCTTTTTCGTTTCACTTAGTTAAAACACAAATGTGCATATACACACAAACATACCCATGCTTTCAATAAAAAGCAGGTAAATGATAAAATTATACAAAGATCAACCATTCTTATGGCCTAGTACTAATATTTATATTTGTTTATTTCAAGGAGTTGTATGTGGGCTATTAAGCAGTATATTTCCTTTGGTCTGAGTGCTTGTATTGACTAAATGAGGAATAAATAGTTTGGCTCTCTTAAAAAAATTTAAAAATTATGTGATACATACTGTAATATATACAATTCTGCTGTCATAAACTATATAATGCACCATTTTTGTTTTACTCTTAAAATTACTTGTTATCAAAATATTAAACTTAATATATTCAGAACAGAATAATAAATATCGCTATTAAACCAGTGATAAGATTCAAAGGCAGAAAATTTATTTCAAAAATAAATGTTTATGAATACCAGTGTCTTTCAAGCAGGGACCCCTTTTAAAGGTCACATTCTCACAGATAATCCTTTCTTTCAACCTCTCCACCTCCCCACCATGCCTGGCATGGTGCCTCATGCCTCATGTGTGTAATCCCAGCACTTTGGGAGGCCTAGGTGGGCAGACAGCTTGAACCCAGGAGTTCAAGACCGACCTGAGCAACATGGCGAAACCCCGACTCTACAAAAAAATTTTAAAAATTAGCCAGGCATGGTGGTGCCCAACTGTAGTCCCAGCTACTCTGGAGGCTGAGGGTGGGAGGATCACCTAAGCCCAGGAAGTCGAGGCTGCAGTGAGCCAAGGTCACACCAGTGCATTGCAGCCTGGGTGACAGAATGAGATCTTGCCTCAAAAAAAAAAAAAGAAAGAAAGAAAGAAAAAAAAAAGAGGACCAATAATTGAATAGCAGTCTTTCATATGTTTAAAAACAATTCAAAGGAGAGTGAATGTTTGTCTCCTCTTAATATTGATAAAATGAAATGGGGTAAATAAAATGAAGAGATTTATATTCAATGCTATAAATGCTGATTTACAACATAACTTTACTATAAAGCTGCTTTTCCCAAATTGTGTACATGTTAATATATATGAATATAATTGAAGATGAAGAATATTCTAACTCAAAACATAGGAAGTAAAGGCCTGGCACAGTGGTTCACACCTGTAATCCCAGCACTTTGGGAGGCCAAGGTGGGTGAATCACGAGGTCAGGAGATCAAGACCATCCTGTCTAGCATGGTGAAACCCTGTCGCTACTAAAAATA
The DNA here is from genome assembly GCF_029289425.2 of Pan paniscus. Taxonomy (NCBI): domain Eukaryota; kingdom Metazoa; phylum Chordata; class Mammalia; order Primates; family Hominidae; genus Pan; species Pan paniscus. The sequence goes on along the minus strand of NC_073252.2, from coordinate 138,281,544 downwards.
CAAAAAAATTAGCCGGGTGTGGTGGCAGGCGCCTGTAGCCCCAGCTACTCGGGAGGCTGAGGCAGGAGAATGGCGTGAACCCAGGAGGCAGGGCTTGCAGTGAGCCAAGATCATGCCACTGCACTCCAGCCTGGGCAACTGGGCAACAGAATGAGACTGTCTCAAAAAAATAAAAAAAATAAATAAAAATAAAATTTAAAAAGGAAGTATGTTAGCTCATTAAAGACTGAGAAGTTCTACATATGAAAACCTGTTTTCAGCATTACTACTGTGTTTCCCAAACACATTTGATCACATAAGTTTATTTTCCCACCTAACAATAATTGCTATTTCATGGAACAATTTGAGAAATGATACTCTAAAGAAATTAAGGTTACCATATACTCTGCATATGTCCTTGGTTTTCCTATGACTGGAAGTTTAGCAGTAGTCAAGCTGTATGATAAACATTTTGTTGATCCTCTAATCCATTGTGAATCATTTATACTAGGTAAAAGTTAATTATTTGAAAACTCTAAAAGTTTGCAGTATAAGAAATGGACAAAGTGATTGAATCTAGGCATAATGGAACAATGAAACTATGTTCACATTTATGCAGCCACAGTACAAAATTGTTTTTTCCAGTTCTTACCTTTTTACAGAATGCTCTGTCCTGAGATAATCTATTATAAAGCAAAATCTTTTAATTTTTTTCTAAAAACAGTGACCTTTAAGTCATATCATGCACCACGTGTTCTACTTATAGTCTTCAAATACTTAAATTCCATGAAACAAAATTTTGTCAGCTATTGCTTAAAATAAAGATAAGACTTTGAGGAAAACAAACTGTCCTCTATTTAAAAAATGAAAAAGAACAAAAGAATACCTTCCTTCTGATTATCATAGAAGCATTTTGAGCATGTATTTGCCACTCATTGGGCATGATATCCTTTAATCATCATAACAGTCCTTTGAGGTGTAAGTATGGGCCATATCTGCATATTATAGATGAGCAAATAGAGACTTAGAGCTTAAATGACTTGCCATTACCCAAGGAGTCACTAGAGTAAGTGGCAGAATCAAGAATAACTCTCAGGTCATTTTAACTTTAAAGTACATGCTTGTGGCCACTGTTGTAGATATAGCTTAAGAAATAAAGCATGGTAAAAAGTATAGGAGAAAATCACCCCTTTCAAATCAGAGATACTTAAAATTTTGTTTCCTCTTTTTTTAATACAAAGTATGTACACCAATTGCGTTCAAACTGTTGAAATTTTGTATGCTATCATGTTTTACCTTCTTGTCACTAAATTTCTTCAGATACATTTACAACTATAGTCCTTTATTAAAATGATCATTATTTCTGGTTATTTCTCTAGTTTTCATGTCTTTTTGTTTTAATTCATTTAATGAAATCATAACCTTTTTTGTTTTTACTGTTTGACAGCCATTTCCTCGTTGATTTTTGTCACATATAATTCATTAATTTAACAACAAAAAATCTCGTAAGTCTATGCCTCATTGCCATAGCAAGGCTATTTCCTTTTAAAGTTACCAATAAAGAAAAAAAACTTTGCTGAGAATTACACTGTGTTGTAAATTCATAAGAGACTCTCATGTTCATTCTTTTAGCTGTTATACTAAACAGTGAAAATGTCCCATATCTCCTGGCTGTTTAGGTCTGAAATCCAGCTTATTGACTGAGATTATGAATCTCTTTGCTGGAGCTATTTAATTAAATGTACAACTTATTTAACATGGTAAGGTGTAATGAACTCTAGGTATCTAAGATCATTAGCAATTTCTTAGAAATCTTGCTGTAGCTGTGGTTCTTACGGCCTTTGTTTTTTTTTAGTTTATAAAGTTTAAGTATAGTGCCTACCTTATCAGAATTTGAAATTTCCTGTTGTAGTTTTAGTCACAGTATCTTATGCTTAATTTATCAGTTTTGATGGAAAAAAATTTAAACAAATTGATTGGTTTGTCTGCAGTTGATTGTAATCATTCCATTTTTAATATTTTAATGATGTGTCTTGTTTTAGAGTAGTAGAAAAGCGTTTCTGCTTATTTCCTATAGGTTGTAGATATGCTTTATATGAGTTTTCTGATAATGTAAAAAAATTTATACTTACATGAATTGAGAATAATAAGATTATATTTTAAAGAGCAATTAGTAAATTTTATTTATCAGTAGTACGGTTCTTTTTCCCTTTATTCAGATATGAAGTAAATTTTCAAGATGGTATTGATTGTGGAGGTGCATACATTAAACTCCTAGCAGACACTGATGATTTGATTCTGGTATGATATTTTAATATTTAAGAAAACCTTATTAAAATTAATAAGTATTTTTAAGGAACAATTGATAAAACTGAAAATTTTGTCTTCAACTGAAATTGAAAAGAATTGTAGATATCTTTTTTCAATGTGAATTTACATAGCTCTTACAATTCGCCTTCTAGTTTTATATAAAGCTGTGTTACTTGAAGGCATCAATTTTATAATCTTTAGCAACATGAAAAAGTTTACCATGTCTGTAGGACAAAAACTACGTGATACTTATAAATTCTTTTGAAATATAGCTTAGAGTTATTTTCTTTACAGAATAAGACTCTTAAGTTTGTTTAGAGAAGCATAACAAAGCAAAGCAGTGAAACAAAATGGCCGAAGAACCAAATTAAAAGGGGTTAGCAACCCACAGAAAGTAACTAATTTTAAAAACTTTTCATGATGAAATAGGTTTATACTTCTAAGTGGTTGTATTAGGACCATTGGAAAGTTGGGGATATTTCTTATAGCCTTCTCCTGTAAAAGGCTGTTTCAGACTTTCTGCATATAACAGAAATACGATAGATGAGACATCAGGGGTATATTTTTCAGAACACTTAGCTGTACATAAGCTATGAAATGTAGATGGGAGACTTTTTCATGTACTACTCATTATTATTAGGATCAAGTGAAGGAGAGGCCATTGTAGTATATGTTGAAGCTCTTGTTTTAGATGAACACTTGAAGGTAGGATGACAAAAAAATCTAATGCCAAGTATTTCTATAAGCACTTTATCTGATTAATTCACTTAATCCTTAGAGAACTCTTATAAGGTAGGTACTATTATCATCTCCATACTTCAGAGGTGATGAAATGGAGGTGCAGAGAGCTTTAAAAAATTTGACTCAGGGTGACACCCAACTAGTTTAGGAGGCAGTGGTAGGATTTGAACCCCAGTATCTGACTCCATACCCCATGCTGTTACCCACTATGCCATGCCAAATAAAGAGAAATTCATGTCCTCGTGTCTGTTTTTATGTCTGAATGAATCTCTCTTCATCTTGTGCTCAGAGGGTCATTTTCTGGTATCTTCCTAAGTAATAGTAATGGGTAATAATTTTAGTCTTAAGGCCATAAATATGCTTTCCTCTAATGCCTAATTCTCTCAATAAAAATATTAGTAATATAGATTTACATAGAGAGTTAAAGCATATTATGGTGTTGCTAGAGTATTTTCAGCTTCTGTCCCACATCTTCAGGAAGTAGTGTGTACTTAAAAAAATCTATATTGAAGTAAAATTTGTCATTTTTCCATGTCCTTTATTGTCACTTGTGTTAAATAGCTAGCTCTTTGGTGAATTACCATTTAATATATTTTTGTAAACTCTACCCATTGGATAAAATACAGAAATGCATTAAATAGTCTGTGATTCTGGACTAATGCCAAGACTCATCTCTCTTTGAAGGAAAACTTTTATGATAAAACATCCTATATCATTATGTTTGGACCAGATAAATGCGGAGAAGATTATAAACTTCATTTTATCTTCAGACATAAACATCCCAAAACTGGAGTTTTCGAAGAGAAACATGCCAAACCTCCAGATGTAGACCTTAAAAAGTTCTTTACAGACAGGAAGACTCATCTTTATACCCTTGGTATACCCTTTTAATTCATTCATGTATTCAAAAATATTTGCTGACTATTGATGTATTCATGGCAAGTGCTTTACAAGAAAACAAACGTGTACCCCATCCTGAAGGAGCTTATCTTTTTCAGAAAATAGGACATGTATAATGACAGCACAGGTAGAAAATAAAGTACCATATAAGAAAGAGAGATGAGGCACAGCTAAGAGTTCACAAGCAATATTACTTCCAGCTTAGAGACTTGGAACAAAGCTCGGAAAGATTATATTTGAACTCGTCTTGAAGTACAGATAGAATGTTGAAGACAGTAGGGTGAAAGGACATTTTAGATGTTGTGACAGTGGTGCTGTAAGAACAGAAAACTAGAAAATAAAAAGAAGAGGCCAGAACAGAAAACTAAAAAATAAAAAGGAAGAGGCCCTTAATGCCAGACTAAAAAGTTTAGACTTTATTCTGTAGGCAGTTGTGATTATTGTTATGTCCTACCTTGTGTTGGTTGTGGCATGTACTTCGAAAGGAGAAGCATTGAGCAGCCATATATTAATATACTTAAGTAAATAGGAATTTGCATAGATATGGGGGTGAGGGACATCATAAGGAGTTGTTTCTCCCATTCTCAAGTATAATGGCTGTAGAGCTCTAGTCAGCCCACTATCAAAATCAGAGCATATTGGAACCTAATAGGACATTTTGAAATGGCCCTATTGGCTTCCTTTCTCACGTCTCAACTCCACCCAAGATTAAAGTATTTCAATCTTTTTCCCCAAATGCTGCAGTTGTAGAAACATTCATTTTGTCTGCTCGGGCAATGCCCATTTCATCTTCAATATCAGATGTGATATAATAAATATCTTTATGAAATAATTGAAAAAACTAGGCATTTGGGGGAACACCAAGTAAACTGTAGAAATAATGAGAAAATATTACTAGAACAGAATAAATTAATTTTTTGTGTTATACTTACAACACTTTAAGATGGTATCAAAAAAATTAAATGCTGAAAAAGATTAGCTTGTATTTTGTAACTATAAAAGAGTGAAGCTGACTCGTTATGAGTCCCAAAACAGAGCTATTTGGTATTATTTTTTATTTGAGAAGTAATGGAGCATTTTATTGTAAAAAATACAGTTTAAAACAAAATTTTATCTTTAGGAAATGTATCTAGTGATTTTAGAATGTTTTAGTTCAATACATTGGTTATTCCTCTATTTCTGGTTGGGAAAAAAGCTTTACCCATGGAGTTAAGGGTAGTTACATTATTTAGAAGATTATCTTTAAAGCGTATATCAAAATGATAACTATAATTTATTTAAATTGGTCCCTTAGTGATGAATCCAGATGACACATTTGAGGTGTTAGTTGATCAAACAGTTGTAAACAAAGGAAGCCTCCTAGAGGATGTGGTTCCTCCTATCAAACCTCCCAAAGAAATTGAAGATCCCAATGATAAAAAACCTGAGGAATGGGATGAAAGAGCAAAAATTCCTGATCCTTCTGCCGTCAAACCAGAAGACTGGTAAGCAAATAATTCGGTAGCAAAGCATTATCTGGCATAACTAGGTAATGAAACAACATATAAGTGAAGTTTACAACCCATGAAGTTTATTTTTTTAAACATCAGAACTACTTATTTTTAGTATTTTGGGTGAAATATTTTCTAAAATGGATTTTACACTTCCCTCCCTGTAATTTTTTTTTATTTCTATTGATAATTATGTTGCATTTTTCAATATATATTTATTTTTTATGTTTTCAATGCTGTGGATAAAAAATTTCATAAATCCAAAATACCAGTGCTTTAATTTTCATTCCTAGTTTGATCTTTATTGTATGTGTGTGAGAGTCCGAGGTGGGCAGATCACCTGAGGTCAGGAGTTCGAAACCAGCTTGGCCAACATGGCGAAACCCCATCTCTACTAAAAACACAAAAATTAGCGGGCATGGCGGCGGGTGCCTGTAATCCCAGCTACTCGGGAGGCTGAGGCAGGAGAATTGCTTGAACCCAGGAGGCAGAGGCTGCAGTGAGCCCAAGGTCGTGCCACTGCACTCCAGCCTGGTGACAGAGCAAGATTCTGTCTCAAAAAAAAAAAAAAAAGAGTATGTTTGCCCTTAAATGAGAGAAACCACATATAACTGCTTCATTCTGATTGTTGAAATGTGTTAGAATTTGTTTTACGAAGTACTAAAAGAAATGCTCCATTAAATTTTAACTTTTGGTTACTCTGAGCACTCAGAAACTCAAGATGACATTGGTATCAGGCAAGCACAAATCTATACATTTGTAAAGTTCATTATTTCTGTTTATTTTGTAACTCATTTGGAAAATCATGAAGTGGCCTCTTGTTTAAAATTTCTATCTTTCTGTAATGATGAAAATTGTATTAGTAGTTCAGTACCTTATGTTTATATACTTCAGAATTTACTAAGTGTTTTGTTTTTGTTTTTGTTTGAGATGGAATCTCGCTCTGTCACCCAGGTTAGAATGCAATGGCGTGATCTCAGTTCACTGCAGCCTCTGCCTCCTGGGTTCAAGGGATTCTCCTGCCTCAGCCTCATGAGTAGGTGGGATTACAGGCATGTGCCACCACGCCCGGCTAATTTTTGTATTTTTAGTAGAGATGGGATTTCACCATGTTGGTCAGGCTGGTCTCGAACTCCCGATCTTGTGATCCTCCCGCCTCAGCCTCCCAAAGTGCTGAGACTACAGGCTTGAGCCACCACGCCAGCCTAAGTGTTCTTTTTAAAATAAGAATGCTAGAATTAAATAAGGAGAGTTTTAAAAATTATATTGGAATAGGGAAGAACTTTCCAAATATGACATAAAATCCAAGAATCCTTTAAAAATAAGTTCAACTACATGAAAATAAATGATTTGTATATTGCAAAAAAAAAAACCTCCCTAAACTATTTCAAAAAACACACAAGAACCAGGAAAAATTATTTTCAATCATATAGCTGACAGAGAGCTAATTTCTTAGTATAAAGGTAATGAGCTAAGAAAAAATAGTTTTTGTGTATCACTTATGCTACTAAATGTACATTCAAAGTTCAGTGAGATACCATTTTTCACCTACCACATGGGCAGAAATCAAGAAGTTTGGTAACACTCTTCGCAAGGACAGGAGAAAATAGGTACTTTTGCATGCTGCTGGTAGAACCGGAAGTGGAGTGTAACCATTATAGAGAGTAATTTGGATGCTACTATCAAAATTTAAAATGTCGATACTCTTAACAATTATATTTTCACAGATGAGAAATGGCATATATTCTAGGACATTCACTCTAGCATTGTTTGTATTAATAATAGTAAAATTTTGGAAACACTAAATGTCCTCCAAGAGGAGATAAGCTAAATAAATTATGGTGTATCCTCAAGTAGAAAACTATGCAACTGTTAAGAATGAAGCTATATATATATATACACACATATATATATACATATATATATACATATATATATATGTGTGTGTATATATATATATATATATATATATATATATATATATATATGCTCCAGCCAGGCATGGTGGCTCATGCCTGTAATCCCAGCACTTTGGGGGGCTGAGGTGGGTGGATCACCTGACGTTAGGAGTTCAAGACCAACCTGGCCAACATAGTGAAACCCCATCTCTACTAAAAATACAAAAACTTGGCCAGGCGTGGTGGCAGGTGCCTGTAATCCCAGCTACTCTGGAGGCTGAGGCAGGAGAATTGCTTGAACCCGGAAGGCAGAGGTTGCAGTGAGCCGAGGTCGCACTATTGCACTCCAGCCTGGGAAACAAGAACAAGACTCCACCTCAAGAAAAAAATAATAATAATGGAGCTCCTCGAACAGTCTTGACACATAGTAAGCATGCAATATATATTTGTTGATGAATGACTGAGTTTTTAAGTAACAAAAGCAAGGTCTAATACATTATGTATAGAATGCTATCATTCGTATTAAAAAAAAGAATGTATACGTGTGTGCATGTATGCATAGAGCACAACAGGGAATATGTACCAAAAATTGGCAAGTTAGCAAAAGATTTAGGTGGGTGGTAGATGAGGACAAATAACAGGCACAAACAAAAGGGAGGGAAATAATTTTATGGTACCTTCTTAGTGTTGTAACATGCATTTTTAAACTTTCTGAATAATTAGTAATATAAAACGTTGTATTTACAGGGATGAAAGTGAACCTGCCCAAATAGAAGATTCAAGTGTTGTTAAACCTGCTGGCTGGCTTGATGATGAACCAAAATTTATCCCTGATCCTAATGCTGAAAAACCTGATGACTGGTAAGCACTCTTCATCTTCAAATGTCGATTTCAAATGTTTCTTACATGCATTTTTGTTACTAGTTTATATGACTGATCTGAGACTTGAGGTTACTGTATTTGCTTTGTTTTAATATCCTAAGGAATGAAGACACGGATGGAGAATGGGAGGCACCTCAGATTCTTAATCCAGCATGTCGGATTGGGTGTGGTGAGTGGAAACCTCCCATGATAGATAACCCAAAATACAAAGGAGTATGGAGACCTCCACTGGTCGATAATCCTAACTATCAGGTAACAACCGCTTGTTCCAATTATTTAGTGAAGTTAAAAATGTTGTGATCTTTTCTATTTAAATATCTAATTACCTATGTCAACTTTTGGAAGTTTCATTTTTAATTTTAAGATGTCAAAGAAAATAGACCCCAACTAATTTATATTTTAAAAGTAGAGCATCAATTATTTAATTTTCTGGGGAAATAAATCACTTCATACTATATTCTTCCCTAATTATCAGTTGATGCTCACTTTGAAATAAAGTTCTATTTTAGAAGTAAATATAAGAAGTGAATTTTGATCAAATAGACTCATATTGTACATTTTAGTAATTAATGCCTGTGCTTAATTAATGTACTTATTATTTAGTATTATTAAAATTCTGATTTTTGGCCAGGTACGGTGGCTCATGCCTGTAATCCCAGCACTTTGGGAGTCCAAGGCGGGCGGATCACGAGGTCAGGAGATGGAGACCACCCTGGTCAACATGGTGAAACCCTGTCTCCACTAAAAATACAAAAAATTAGCCAGATGTGGTGGCGCACGCCTGTAGTCCCAGCTACTCAGGAGGCTGAGGCAGGGGAATCTCTTGGACCCTGGAGGTGGAGATCGCAGTGAGCTGAGATCGTGCCACTGCACTCCCGCCTGGCAACACAGCAAGACTCAAAAAAAAAAAAAAAAAAAAAAAAAAAAACCTGGCCTGGCGTGATCTTGGCTCACTGCAGCCTCTGCCTCCTGGGCTCAGGCGATTCTCCTGATTCACCCTCCTATGTAGCTGAGATTACAGGCACACCCCAGCACGCCCGGCTAACTTTTGTATTTTTAGCAGAGACGGGGTTTCACGTGTTGGTCAGGCTGGTCTCGAACTCCTGACCGTGATCCGCCCGCCTTGGCCTCCCAAAGTGCTCAGGTTACAGAAGTAAGCCACCGAACCCAGCCCTGATTTTTTTCTGATATCAATCGACATCTTTTGAGTGTATCTAGCTTTTTATATTAAAAGTTTCCACGTTATCCACTTAACCCTCTAGTTTTATCTTAGTAATTATTTATGGATACATTCTAACATTATATATATGCAGTTTCATATTCTAATTACTCACTGTAGTTTTTATTAAAAGCATTTAACACAAAATGTTTCTTTTGGTAAATTTTTTGTCTGATGTCTGTCTCTTTTATTCGACTTTAAACTCCATAATACAGGAACCATGTATGTCTCCATCATCTGGCATAGTGCCTGGCCCAGAATACATACATGTGATGGTGGAGTGAGTCAGTGAGCAATGATATTGTTGAATGTATTTGATTTAATGGACAGTTTAATCATTTAAGATCTAATGGAAGTTTTAGGTTGAGTAGTTGTGCCGAGATTCAACCATACCTGATTAATGATATTTGTCATGGGTACATGTTAAATGGAGTAACTCCATTTTTGCTATACAATGATCTTTCTGATTTGGACAACTTGAATAACATTTTGCAATGAATAACTTTACTAAATCTAAAAATTTGTCCAAAGTAGACAAATTATGAAATTTATTCATGTTTCCGTTTATGTTGGATTTTCCCTTTTCCTTATTTTGCAGAATTTAAAGTTAGTATCACTCATAGGGAACATTGTGTACACAGCAAAAGAAACAAGATTTTATATCCAGGATATTACTAATGAATTAATATCAGTTAAAATTCTCTTTTTTCCAGTTAGCATTGCGAATTTCATTCAACAGCAGCTACTTATTAAGCAGCATTTATAATGAAGTTATTTTATTTGAAAATGTCTTCAATTACTTTTCTTCCAGGGAATCTGGAGTCCTCGAAAAATTCCTAATCCAGATTATTTCGAAGATGATCATCCATTTCTTCTGACTTCTTTCAGTGCTCTTGGTTTAGAGCTTTGGTCTATGACCTCTGATATCTACTTTGATAATTTTATTATCTGTTCGGAAAAGGAAGTAGCAGATCACTGGGCTGCAGATGGTTGGAGATGGAAAATAATGATAGCAAATGCTAATAAGGTATGGTGTTGACCAATAGCAGTAGTGATATAACTATGAATAATAATACTTGGTCTTGGTTGTAGGTTATTCAGATGGCTCTTTTAAATGCAAATAAATGTGCAGTAACTACTAAATGCCAAGGAAATGTGTTTGAATAAGTTTATGTAGACAGAATATTTTGCTTTTTATGTTACTTCATTATGAGCTATATATGCATATGTAAGTCCTCATTTTATTCATTAAATTATAACATCGTTAATGGGATTTAATGCTTATTTACTGTTCATAGAAGAAGACTACTTAATATCTTTGTCATCTTGCCAGTTCAAGACCTAAGTGACAATGATAATCTAAATATTACTGTTTATTTAACTATTTTTTACTTAGAGGAATGTACAAAGAATTTATAGTTTAACATTATTAAATTCTGTTCCAGTTTTTTCCCGAAACCTTAACACTGTTTAGAAAAGGTTGGGCTAAATATTTCAACACAATGCATCTTAGAAAATGTATCATTAAATTCAGTTGCTATAAAGAAAAATTCTTACCTTACATTTGGTTCCTTGGGTCACTAGCGAAAAACCATCAAAAGAGTAGGTGAAGAGGGATTCTTGTTTTGAACCTCTTGTAACTAAAACATTTGATTTTTTAAATTTTATTTTAATAAGAGAAATAATATCCTTACTGAGGGTCTTATGTGTGAAATGTGTTTATATAAAAAAGAAAACAATTCTGAGGTATGATTTTTAGTAGGTTCTTTAAAAGTACAGAATGAATGATCAGAGTACAGAATGAATGATCACTTCAAATAAACCAGGTAATACATCCATAAAAGGTAGTTCTATTCTGAAATTTACCAAAAAGGAAAATTACCATTTTTCTTGCCAGTATGTTAGAAGTTTCCACTTTTGTCATAACATACCTTCTGCTATCAAGTCTCACTCAGTGATGCATGCTAATAATTAAATTAGACTTTACAAAGTATAAGGTGGGAAAATGAAACTTCTTTTACTTACGAGTTCATCACTCCTTAATGTAAAATGCCTGAGTAAATAAGTTTTTTTGTATCTTGTGTTACCCAGTAAAGGTTTGTAAAATTTGAATTGCATTTTTATGCTTATCTCGTCTATAGCCTGGTGTATTAAAACAGTTAATGGCAGCTGCTGAAGGGCACCCATGGCTTTGGTTGATTTATCTTGTGACAGCAGGAGTGCCAATAGCATTAATTACTTCATTTTGTTGGCCAAGAAAAGTAAAGGTAAAGAAAATGGATTTCCTTCAACTTTTTTCACCCAAATTTCTTGTTAAGAGTTCTATAAATTAAGCAAGTGATTCTTAAAAGTAATAAACTAAATGTCTCATAAGTTTTACTGATAGTTCATTATGTATGTTATCAATTATTGCAAAAAAAACTTTCAAAATAGCACTCTGCCTTTAGTAAAAATAACTTATGTTAACTACCACAGAAAAAATATAAAGATACAGAGTATAAAAAAACCGACATATGTATACCACAAACAAAAGGAGTACTAGAGCAAGAAGAAAAGGAAGAGAAAGCAGCCCTGGAAAAACCAATGGACCTGGAAGAGGAAAAAAAGCAAAATGATGGTGAAATGCTTGAAAAAGGTAAGATGATGAGAGTGATTTATAATGGAGACTCTGGGTAAAGCTCATAAAACAGTATATTGCCTTGAAATAACTAGTTATTACACTTGTTTATTATCAAGTTTATACATCTGAATCTCCCAAGAATATGTGACTGTGGCAAGAAGGAATAATAGTCCTCTGAGCAGCCACCCTGTTTATAATTTTTGCATTCTAGGAAGAAGGAGATTTAAATAGTGTTCAGTTGCTTGAGAGCCTAGCAGTTAATGAATCCCATAGGCCATAGCTTTTTGCAAGGATGTTTCTTGGCTCTGGGAGTGTAGAAGATGAGATGGAGGGTGATAGAGGGTATCTATCATGGCCTCTGTAGAAAAGGAATAGATATAAAACAGATGATTGCAGCAACAAAATCAACACCAAGTCTTCCAACAGCTATTGTTAGTCAGATGCTTATCATATAGAAGAAATAATTTAATTAATTTTCTGAAAGGATTGCTGAACCTATATCCCCTTCTCACCCTATGTTAAACTCTTGAAGATGTTAGAACTGAAGTCACCCTTTGGTGGCTCTCCGCTGAGACCTCCTTACATAAGGTAGAAATAAAACTATTGATTTGCCCAGTGTCCCAAGCCAAATGTCTTGAAGCACAGTGTTTAACTCACTTAATGAAACAGTTGACTTAAAAACACATATGTGTCTATCTATTTTTTAAGAGACAGTATATATATATATACACACATATACATACACATGTTCATGTGTGTATTAGGATAAGTATCTAAAACAACAAATGTTTCAGGTTGTAAGTTGCCAGCCTTGTTTTTGTAACTTCTTAGTGCTTAGTATATTGATGTCTGGATCAGCCTTATTTTGAGGGAATTTAAGTATCAGAGGGGCCTGCTTGTATAAAGGTACTTTCACCACTTTCTCCTATACACATAGTCCCACATTGGAACTACGTAGAAGAAGTAGAGTTGATTTTTCAACTTCCCTTTCCCCAAAGCCCATTCTTGGTGGGGGTAGGAGTTTTTACTTTATATAGCTCCTAGGACGTGCTTAATATCTTTTGGTTAATAATGATGACAAAAGTTGGAGGTTCTGCTAAATGGAATCCTAAGGAGGGTCAATAACTGAAAAAATGCATGATGTCCACAGAGAACAAACATAAGTAAATAACATATTGAAGATTAAAAGATCACCAAAAATTAAAGGAAGTATTTTCCAAGACAGGAACACAGGAAAGATTATTATTTTTCGGTTTTCATATTACAGCAGACTGAATGCTTAAGAATTTTTTAAACTTGTCCCCAAACTCAAATATGATTCATTTATAAAATATGATAATATAATGAGTATTTATAATTTTTAAATTTTTGAATGGAAGAAGTTGCTTCTAAATCTTGGAATAAATCTTGGAATTTAAATAAATCCCCTTCATTGTATTTAATACTTTTCAGTAGCAAAATTCTAATTTATTGAGTCTTTGCTTTTAACAAAATCTGTATTTTAGAAGAGGAAAGTGAACCTGAGGAAAAGAGTGAAGAAGAAATTGAAATCATAGAAGGGCAAGAAGAAAGTAATCAATCAAATAAGTCTGGGTCAGAGGATGAGGTAACAGAAAATAAGCTGGTTTCTATGTATAGTTGTTATCCATAAAAAGTTTTTTCAACAAAAGCACCAATATGGTTTATGAAAGAATTTTTGCCATATTTCTCTCAGCTTTTATAAGAGCCTCTATATTGTTTTTAAAACATATCCATAAGGAAGGAAAGAAAAATACTGTAATTTATATTGTCTCAATGCCTAGTAAAACAGTATAGAGCAAGCCTGTGACGTACAAAATATAAAGATAGAATACATGTATCCAAAATTATGACTTTCTCATTGAAATTCTATTGAAAAGCATAATAAACACATTGTTTGAATATTTAAAAGATAATTATCATTATTATAATTTTTATAGCTGTTGTAAAACATCTTTATTGTCTCAACATTTTACTCTCACGTTTTAAAATGTTTCATTCATTGGGTAGTTGAGTACTATCTGCCTGATAGGGTATTTTTCTCAAATCTTTAGTGAACTTTTCTCCCCCCTTATTAGTCTACCCCTTTTTGTGTCCTGATATAAAATGGAACTTTGCACAATGCTTTTTTTTTGTAAGTTATTATGGAATGAGAAATCCCGAGTATAATTAGAGCCAGAGCTGTCTTTTTTCTTTTTTATTTTTAACCCAGCATAAACCAAAAACCAGTTTTCTCTGGCCCTTAAAGAGCTGCGTAGCCTTACCCCACAGAGTCACCATCCTAACATATTACATTCCAACTATGTAGGTAGGATAGAAGTACAGTTCTGTCTGCTCTTGCATGTGATGAAATGAATTTTGTATTTTATCTATTTAAAGAAATCCTCCAAATAAATTTGCAATTATTGTTAAGTCTTTCCTAATGTTTAATCAGTACACATACTGGTTGCTGGTCTTCCTGCCCTCTGAGTTTTTATAGGGACTTTGGGACCATTATTTAGTATGAATATCCATATTTAGGGAGAGCTAGGTGAAGAGAATTTCTTCCAGAGCCAAGTTTTAAATAATCATTGTTTCTGCTGTGACTTTCTTAAAATAATACCTGCAGTCATTTACTTGAATATGTATTATATTTACATTTACTTTACAAAACATTTTGTGTACCTTCGAAAACATCTTAATTCCATCTTTCAGTCTTTCCATCTTCTTATGTGTATGTGTCAGTGAGCTAGAATACATCGATTTTTGTATAGCCTTGAGAAATAACTATAACTTTATTTCATATAATACCTTCATAATAGCACTTGATTGATAGCACGTATATTTTAGAGAATAATAAATATATTGTTTACTACTATCTACTAGTTACGTGTTATACTAAAAGAAACCTTTTCATAATTATTTTTTCTAGATGAAAGAAGCAGATGAGAGCACAGGATCTGGAGATGGGCCGATAAAGTCAGTACGCAAAAGAAGAGTACGAAAGGACTAAACTAGATTGAAATATTTTTAATTCCCGAGAGGGATGTTTGGCATTGTAAAAATCAGCATGCCAGACCTGAACTTTAATCAGTCTGCACATCCTGTTTCTAATATCTAGCAACATTATATTCTTTCAGACATTTATTTTAGTCCTTCATTTCAGAGGAAAAAGAAGCAACTTTGAAGTTACCTCATCTTTGAATTTAGAATAAAAGTGGCACATTACATATCGGATCTAAGAGATTAATACCATTAGAAGTTACACAGTTTTAGTTGTTTGGAGATAGTTTTGGTTTGTACAGAACAAAATAATATGTAGCAGCTTCATTGCTATTGGAAAAATCAGTTATTGGAATTTCCACTTAAATGGCTACACAACAATATAACTGGTAGTTCTATAATAAAAATGAGCATATGTTCTGTTGTGAAGAGCTAAATGCAATAAAGTTTCTGTATGGTTGTTTGATTCTATCAACAATTGAAAGTGTTGTATATGACCCACATTTACCTAGTTTGTGTCAAATTATAGTTACAGTGAGTTGTTTGCTTAAATTATAGATTCCTTTAAAGACATGCCTTGTTCATAAAATCACTGGATTATATTGCAGCATATTTTACATTTGAATACAAGGATAATGGGTTTTATCAAAACAAAATGATGTACAGATTTTTTTTCAAGTTTTTATAGTTGCTTTATGCCAGAGTGGTTTACCCCATTCACAAAATTTCTTATGCATACATTGCTATTGAAAATAAAATTTAAATATTTTTTCATCCTGAATACCCTATTTGACAGGTTATTATTGGGGAGGCTTTATATTATTTTCCTTATTACTAAGGGATTCTAATGGCTGATTTCAATTCTTCATGCTTTTATATATTTTTTTTTCTTGTTTCCAGTGGGGTTGGAATGCTTTTGTATATTTATCTTTTTTTTTTTCCTGAACAAGTTTCAATCTATTTTAAGTCTGTCATCTCATCTATGAATAGCTTCAAAGCTGCCACTGAGGCGGATAGGAGCAACTATTATTATTGCTCTTCTTTTTAAAGCAGTTACCACGTCACTAGACTACATTAAAATGGAGCTGTGTTGTTCCACTTAAAATATTTTATTTATGAAATTCTTATGTCTGGGTAACAGGTTTAGACTCTTTGGAAGAGGATCTAAATCTTTGAGACCACAGAACTACTTGAATATTAACTACCTAGAAAACTTTCCGCTTGTTAGGTAAGATTTTGGATTCCTTCATAGACGTACACATACCCCATCTTTGGGCAAGCCCTAAACTATTACAGGTTCCCATACAACTCCTTCCCCAGTAGGTAAATTTAGAACTTATGAATAAGGAAAATAAGTCTCTAGCTTCTGCTTTTACTGAAGGAAGCCAAACATAGCCACTAATACTATTCACTCCTTAATTCAAAGAGTGAATTGAAAAAGAAAATAAGTTATTTACTCCATTGCTATACTCTGAACTTCTATAAATTGGTGCTAGAAAATCTTAATACATAGTATTTAGCCATACTTTGTATTTATTTAATATGAACTGAACACATCTTGCAAGCATTCTCCCTCTCTAGCTCACTTTGCATTTGGAGTGTAATAATCCTAGATGAGAATATTTCTGAAGGTAAATCACTACTTCGGGACTTAAATTTTTTTAATCAAAACCTTCTTGCCTGGGAAGTCTCTTGCATGTGAACATTTTTTCTAAAGATTGTTTAAAGCTTGTTTATGTTTTTTTACTTTTTTTTTTTTTTTTTTTTTTTTCTTTTTTTTTTTTTGAGACGGAGTCTCGCTCTGTCGCCCAGGCTGGAGTGCAGTGGCGCGATCTCGGCTCACTGCAAGCTCCGCCTCCCGGGTTCACGCCATTCTCCTGCCTCAGCCTCCCGAGTAGCTGGGACTACAGGCGCCCGCTACCACGCCCGGCTAATTTTTTTTTGTATTTTTAGTAGAGACGGGGTTTCACCGTGTTAGCCAGGATGGTCTCGATCTCCTGACCTCGTGATCCGCCCGCCTCGGCCTCCCAAAGTGCTGGGATTACAGGCGTGAGCCACCGCGCCCGGCTGTTTTTTTTACTTTCTTGATTGCAGATTCATTTGTTTGGTTAAACTCCATGAGCTTGCAGTGGTAAAATTTGAGCAACTGAATTTCCCAAGTCACTGCTAATTCCTGTGCACACACTCGTTTGTGGATGTACCATAACTGACAGGTTTAACCAAAACTAAAACTCTAATTTATGACCTGTACTACATCCATGCAACAGACAGTCTTTCTTAATAATCAAATGGCTTTTTCCTTTTACTCCCTGACTCTATTGTTCAAAATGACCTACATTTTATCCATAAAGGAGAGAAATAGTGTATTTTGCTTTTCTTTATTTTTGTTTGCCTTTTCAGAGGCTTTTTAACTTGATCAGTGTAAAGTAACATCCGTTTTCTTGAATATTTTTTACTGATAGTCTTGCTTCCATTAATAATTTCTCCAGGAAAACTTCATGTTTCTAGAATTAGTCTTTTTGAGGTATCAGTCCACATGTGGAGGAGAAACATGATGGAACTGCTTACATGCTAAAATGAACCACTAGAAATGAATTTAATGTATGGTAAAATTTCAGAATTCTAGTCCAAAAATGGTTTTGTATTCAATAGAAACTATTCAGAATAGTTAAAACATAAATACATTACACTCTAGGGTTCTGTGAACAATTTTTTGTTCTCTTTTCAATTGTGGCTATATGTTTTAACTTTAGCAGGATTTAAAGATTGTAAGATGGCTAAAGTAAGATAACTAAATATTTTATATGTGATTTATTAAAACATAAAAGAATATCTGCATAAATTTCAACAATTTCTTCCCCCCCAAAAGTATATAACTCCCATGTATTTCATAGTATGAAAGCTGAGTTTGGGAAATAAAATTATCCCTAATCTGAAAGGTCAGATATGGGGCAAGTTGATGGGAGAGAGAATGCATGGAAAAGCAGAGTAGTTTTAGAGAAGATGGGCAACATGATAACTGGAAAAATGGGCTTTTACCACCTAACATAGTCATCACATATTTTGTGTTTGTTAAATGAATACTTTTTTGGTAAAATTTGGGGATATTTCCAAGTTTTAATAGTACTTGATAAGCCATCTATAAAGTATACATTTTAAAACAAGATAAAATACATTGTAAAATTGATTACAATGAATGTACAACTTCAGCTTCTGTTTTCTCTCAACCCACCCTTTCATAGGTCCAAAGGCCAATGGCCAACATAAAGTCCCTGTTATATTAAATGTGCCTTTTTTGTTTGGTTTGGTTTTTGTTTTTTGAGGAGACACAGTCTCACTCTGTTGCTCAGGCTAGAGTGCAGTGGCACCATGCAGCTTTGAACCCTGGGCTCAAACAGTCTTCCCACCTCAGTCTCCCGAGTAGCTGGGACTACAGGCAAGTACCACCATGCCTGGCTAATTAAAAAATCTTTTTTTGTAGAGACATGGTCTCACTGTGTTGTTCAGGCTGGTTTCAAGATCCTAGGCTCAAGGAATCCTCTTGCTTTGGTGTCCCAAAGAGCTGGGAATACAGGTGTGAGCCACCACACCTAGCCTTGTAAATTGGTCTTTTAAATACCGTTAATCTCTGATTTCAGTGAAATAAACTACAGCTAGTTTTCTGATAAGAGTAAGAGGGAATTAAGTTTCTTCCAATTCTTAACCTTTCATGTCTTCACATTATCTGTTCTTTCATGATTTACAAATGGTCTTAACAACTAATCTCTGGTGTCCACTGGCAATAATTTTGGATGCATGCACATTGAAGAAGAATCTAATGACAATCACCAGAAAGTGTTCAGGGAAAAATAAAATTTTTATTGGGCAAAGTAAAGAATGGCTTTACATTCTAAAGATCTATTTTGCTTTTCTTCAGACGACAAAATTAATTTTAGATTTTATAATTCAACTACCATATTTCTCTTACAAAAGGGACTAGATCACAGGGAAGAGTGACAGGAATAGAGATGCGACATTAACTAGTTGGAACTAAATGCATACATGATTTTGGTTACTCTTCTACAAAAGGTTTTGTTGCTACAATTCCATGACCAAAAATCTCTGAAAAGTTAAAGATTTTCCTAGCATTTTGGCAACAAAACTCACCTGGTAGCTGAGCCTCACTTCCCCGGCAAGGTTTTATGTATATATGTAGTCTTTCTTTATCCTACTTTAATACTCATTTTGCTACAGAAATGTTAATATACTTGATTATAGGTGTTGCCCCAAACCATATTGGTGTCTGAGTCATAATATTTTATAAAATCTGGAAAACTCCAAATTCTAAGACATCTGGCCCTACAAGTTTCACACGAGGATCTGTGATGTGTAGTAACCTGCTGTGAGTCCAAAGGGAATATAAAGAGGACACATTTTGCATAGAATGGCAGTGTCAATATTGGGGAAATTCGTATTGGGAAACAGTGGGGAAAATGGGTGCCTTAAACTATTTGGGATGCTATAACAAAATATAGACTGGGTGGCTTATAAACAAATTTATTTCTCAGTTTTGGAAGCTGGAAGTCTGAGAGATCAGTGTTGAGGGCCCTCTTCCAAGATGCAGACTGCTGTCTTCTATGTGGCAAAAAGAGAGCTCTCTGGGGTTTCTTTTAATAAGGACACAATCCCATTCATGAGGGCTTCACCCTCATTACCTAATTATCTCCCAAAAGCCCCACCTCCTAAAAGCATCACATTGGGGTTAGGATTTCAACCTAAGAATTTTGGGAGGACACATTCAGTCCATAACAAGGAGTATGCTGATTTTTCCCTACCAAACATTATTCTACCAGCATGTAAACTAGGAAGTATTAAAGGAAAAACCATTCTGACACTTGTTAAAGCAGTAAAGAAGACTTTACTCAGGACTGTATATGTTAAGACCATCACCCAATAAGGGAAAGAAACTGGGCTCAACTAACACAGCAAATACAACTGAGGATTTATAGTCAATGAGCAGTGATGAGGTCAGTGGATGGAAAATTACTAAGTGGAGACATCAAGAGTAGGGTGATTCTTGCCAAAGACAGGCCAGGTTGACGATCATCAGTTATTGAGGATGGGATTATCTCTAAACTCATTTAGCAGGATTTTTGCTAAAACTGGACTAGTCAAAATCAGGGCTCAGAGGTGCCTGTCTAAAATTTGGTCGAGTCTTTTCCAGAAGCTGGACACAGTCCCTGTGCACACTGTGTACCACCTATATTTCTAATGAAGAAATTATCCTGAAGTATTGCATAGCAAAAACTAAGTATATAGCATTAGCTTACCATTAACATGACAAGCAGTGGGGATATATTTTGACACCTACTAATCTGATAGCTCTAGTTGGAAAAAGCCAGAATGTTAAGTGAATTGGCTATTCCTTGCTTTTAGCAAGGTATCAAAAAAAATTGACATTTTCAAGCAAAGATGGAAGGGAATAGACAAAGTTTTGATACAAGGAACCTCATGAAATTAAGCCAATTGTTTCTGAAGTCTGAATAGCAGCAAAGGTTCAAAATTATTTTTGAGGTGGGGGAGATTGGGGGGAAGCCCATGAAGACTTCTCTACCAATTGTTAAGCCAAAGGAACCCAGCTTTGCAGTGATGATCTGCATGTAACATTCCCAGTGTAATCTTATTTTTAGTTGATCTCAAGATAGCCTCCATTAAAGAAAGGCAAAAATAATACATACTTTGAGAATTTGGTCAAAAGCTTGGTTGTGGTTCCTCAGCATATGCAATCAGAAGCACATTGATAAAAAGGCTTGAGTTTTTGAGAGAATCGTATTCCAAAGAAACATGAGCTTGGCCTTAAAATGATGGGCTCCAAGTTCACACCAGCAGGAAGTGGACTGTCTTCACAATTCCCATGGAGTGAACACCCAATCTCTACTTCCGAGGTAGCCATGGAAGAAAATGGATAAGGAGTAACTTTCCAGAGGGGAAACCATGGAGTTCAATGAACAAGGGAGTCCCCTGCCAGAAATCAGAATCATAGTTGAATCAAGGAACTTCTCCACTGCTAGGGACAAAATCTTCATACATCTCCCAGGAGCATTCCACAATTTTTACGTTTCCCTTTATTCCATTTTCCAAATTGAGACTTTTTATTTGGCCAACCTGTCCCAACTACATTATAAATGGGCAGCAGCAAGGGTGAGAGCAAATAATTTGCCTATCAGTTTAGAGATTGTCAGACTATTAGAAGCCACATGTAAAGGGATGGACCTTTAATAGAGATCCTAGATTGTGAGCTGAATCACTAGCTGGATGAAGAGGGATTACTTTCTATGTAAGGGAAGATACTTGGTAGCACAAGAAGAGCTGTGGCTGAGGCTGCTAGCAGCCACCAAAATCTTGTATTTATAGCTGGAAGATGGCTTCTCAGCCAGGGACTACATTTCTCAGCTCCTCTTGTATCTAGATGTAACTAAGTCTCCACACCACTGGAATATGAGAAGATATATGAGCCATTTCCAGGCACAGCCCATAACACCTTGCATATGTACACTTCCATGTTCTTTTTCTGCAAATTAGAAGAATAACTAGAGTGACTTGAAAGCCATGATTTAAAATGGCAGCACCATCCTCAGCCAAAGTCCCTGAATAACTGTGTGAACAAGGGCTGCTAGCCTGCAATGCTGACCTTGGAACCACTGGTTGGGAGAGAAACGTCTATATTTATATTCTTTATCACTGGGTCTCTTGCTAAAGTAGCTTAGCCTACCCTAAAAAATACAACTTCCTTTTTCCCTGGAGATACTGGATCCTTTGAGTGCTTTGCTTTTGTTTTCCAAATTAATGTATAATAGCCTATGATATTTATATTGATAACCAGTTATAGTTTTATTAATAAAAATATTATTCCCCTAAATAATCAGTAACTGGGTACTTAAATAAGATACACTATTCTGTGGCATTGAATAACCCTGGATACACCACTGTACCTAAATACCCCATTTACTTAGGCAACTATATCAAAACACACACAACCTCTGAAATAGCTTTTTATTAAACGGCAAAGCAGAACTGCAACACAATTTAAATGTCTGTAAATTAGGTCACAAAAGGGATGCAAAATGTTTGCAGTTTGACTATTATATATTCACACAGCTAAAGTCATTCATCAACTCTTACACCAATACATAAGATTATTCCATGATTAAAAGCCCAAATCTAATAACCATAAGCTATATTAGTGGATCTCTTTTCATATTATAAGATTTTAGCAATACTTCCAATATTGATTTCCTTACCAAATGGAATCTAGAAGCTAAATTTTTAAAACTGTTAAAGGATGACTAAAACTCTTCAAACCCAGTAGCAGGGTTTACAGAAAATTCTAGAACAAGTGAGATAAAATACTGAGCAAGATAATAAGTATACATGTAAAACTTCCCATTTTATTCACTATTCTAATACTAATACACTGTTATGGAATTTTGCAGAAGTTGACCCACTGGGTACGAATCAACTTAGAGACCAAACTCTTTGTAACTGTTCTCATCCAGATGTGGCTTACATAAGGGTAGTCAAACTTAATCCACTTTCATATATATTTCCCAAAAGATCTACTCTGTGCCAGAGAAAACACAAATCTGGAGTGAAAATATTTGGTTACTACTGTTTACCGAGTACTTTTCCACCCTATTTCCATTTTTCCTCAAAATTTTCTATTTTAACATACACATGACCAGAAATTATATATTTTCAGATAATACAAAATGAGTTATTTTGGGCAAAAAGAAGTTTTTAACAACAAATATTCCCAAGTTAATTCAGTTTCAAAGAAAAACCTTCATTTTTAGCCTCCATCTATTTCCAATTAATTAAAGAGACACTAGCATTCCTATCTTAACACTAAATACACAAATGACAAGCCCTAGCTGAGACAGTATCTTATTTTGGTTAAGTTTCAACAATTAAAATACAGGTTACTCTCAGAGATGATTAACTATTAAAATTACTTTTACAAATGTGACACCAATTTTTTTCCTTAGCGGAAGGGAAATAGGAAGGAAGAGGCAAATGGAGAAGAGGCACAAGATGGTGGACAGGGTACATAAAGCTGTGCATTTAGTACATGATTTTGGTCACTTTTTCACAACATGGTGGTTATTTTCTTGTATATCTTACTAATCCTATAATAAAAGACAGTGCTAAACCTACAAATTCAATAAAACATTCATCTTTAAGTTTCATAAATATATGCAATTCTAATTATAAAGTCTCTACAATACATTTGCACGTTTTCATAGACTAACATAATACACAAACTTATGGAAGTCTCCTGTTATTGTGTTATTTTTGTCTACATCTGACATTATCTTCATAAATATTCAATGAAGCCACAAACAAAGGTACTGTAACTTTTGGAATCTATCCAAGTTTTAAAGAAAAAATGATCAGCAGCAATTCCATAAAACAGAAGGGTGTCAATCCCTTACTTTCTTTTGCTTTTTGTGTCAGTTGTTTGAAAAACACTAGAAGCTGACATGAGGTTTTCTATATATTGTCCAAGAACTTGGTTTTCTGATTTTAGCTTCAGATTTTCTTCCTTAACTGCATCTACTCTTGCAGAGAGATCTATATAAAAAATAAAAATGCCCATTATCAATAAAACAATGACAATGATTCCATATTACAAAATTCTTAGGATTCATTCTTAAATAATACAATCCTTAAATTTTAAGAATTTGGATTTTAGAGACAGCAAGGTAAACAAACTGAGTACAAATTAGTAGACAAATTCCTAAAAAGATATTTCACATTAGACTAAATGCTATTCTTCGTAAATAGCATTAATGTTGAGTAATTTTTTAAAAAGACTTTGTTTTTAAAATGTGAATTTTGGTTCATGTCTTATCAACATAAAACTATAACATCTTTACTAGAAATGTTTAAGATATACATCAGGTTAACACAACTGAATTCATATACTGAATACAGGCAGTCAGTTTCCAAGCAACTTATCATCTTGTATTGTAACATTATCAAGACATTCAACACATGCAGTTCCTGATGATCACATAAGAGGTTAATTCCGGCTGGGCATGGTGGCTCACACCTGTAATCCCAGCACTTTGGGAGGCCGAGGCGGGTGGATCATGAGGTCAGGAGTTTGAGACCAGCCTGGCCAACATAGTGAAACCCTATCTCTACTAAAAATACAAAAAAATTAGCTAGGCATGGTAGCAGGTGCCTGTAATCCCAGCTACTCGGGAGGCTGAGACAGGAGAATCGCTTGAACCTGGGAGGCGGAGGTTGCAGGGAGCCGAGGTTGCAGGGAGCCGAGGTTGCGCCATTGCACTCCAACCTGGGCAACAATAGTGAACTCCATCTCAAAAAAAAAAAAAAAAAAAGAAAAAGAAAAAGAAAGCTAATAGGGAAGTCACAGATGACTTTTATTAACTCTGTAAAATGTAAATCAGTGGGAGGTTCTAAGTGACATGATCTGCTCACTGTGGCACCAAAAACACAACCTCTTAATTTCATTAAAATTCAAAAGATGTTTCAGTGTATTAATTTTATGCAAGACTTAGAAAATGAAAAAATTCAGATGAATTCCTTTTTAATCTCCAAGGCTAATACATTGTTTTTACTTTAAAATAAGCTTTATTAAAGCGGACTTAGTAACACATTATGGGGACTTAAAAGGGGGTCTCATACTAGCCAGCATTATGTTAGGCTTCAAAGAGGGAAGCACAATAACAACATTTGACTTGACTGAAGTGCATCTGTTCTTTAAACTACCAAAGCAGGAAGATAGATATATATATGTGTGTACTTTGAAGTTCATTCTTTTAAAAATTATACATCCTAACAAACAAAATGTAGCAATATAAATGTTTACAAGTTCAATTAATTGGCTGTCATTCAAATAAACTACAAAATGCAAGCTAACCTTCAAGTGTGTGTTGGAGTTCCAACACTTGATTAATAAGTCTTGTTTTTTCCTCCAGTTCCACTTGATTTTCAGCATCAACTGCTGTAATATAAAGGTTCAAATTTACTATTAATTAGCATTAGGTACATTTGTGTAGGGTAGCACTTAAAAATCTGCAAAATGTTTTATATTCATTCTTACTTGACTTATACAAGAGCCCTGTGAAATAAAATTTTGTATCCCCAAATTGCAGATAACACCACTAAGGTAAAGAAGATAAAAACAACTTGCCAACCTCTCATAGCTAAGGAATGGAAGCTGCTTTGGTTGGTCCTTTCTAAAACTAGATGAGATATAAATAAGTAATTAGCCAAGATCAAAGTCTTCTAAACATGGTTTCTCTGCCCTTTCCATTGCTTAATAAAGCAAAAGCATCCACAAAACCAGGAGTATACAAAAAAGAAAATGAAGAACATACCATCCATGTCAGCATTCATCATCTTGGGTAACAAACTTTTGGGCCTTGGATACAAAATTCTTGATGAATGGTCTACAATAAGAAAAATTCAGAAATATAGACACATACAGCAATAAACTATAAGCCTGTTTTTCAAAGGAGGATGATTTTGTTAACTATGACATAGTAGGACTTTTCATATGCTTTACTAAGAATAAAATAAATGCCTAATGGGTAAATAAGCAAAGGATATAAATAGTTTGAGAAAATGTTGAGCTTCTTGATAATCAAAAAATACATAAATACCACTGTACAGTTATTATTTTTAAAGGAGATAATGATCAATACTAGCAAAGAGTTATGGAAAAACAAATACACAAACACTGGACACAAATTTTAAATATGTAATCTTTTTGGAAAGCAGTATGATAATAAGATTCATAAAAACATTTAAATCTTTTTTAACTGAGTGTTTTACTCTTGGAAATTTAGGCTAAGGACAATAATGCAAAGAAAGTTATATACATAAAAATCACTTCAATTTTATTTACAACGAAGTCAATCAGAAACAACATAACTGCCCACTCAAAGTCTGGTAAATTACAGTTGTGATTTTCTTTTTAAGAAGATATATTTTTATTTATTTATTTAGAAATGAGGGTCTTGCCAAGTTGCCCAGTCTATATTAAACTCCTGGACCCAAGCAATCCTCTTTCCTCAGCCTCCTGAGTACAGTTATAATTTCTAATGGAGTGGCTACTGAAAATAATTATGACTATACTACATGAAAGAATGTGTATAAAATTGCATATTCACTGATGTAAATTATGTGAAATATATATAAATATGCATAAAAAACATGAAAATGAAAAAATGCTCTGATATTAAGGATGATGGTATGGATGAAGATAAAATTTTTTCAAATATTCTTCTTCATTAAAGTATTGCTTTACATATACTGTTTAATTTTTTACAAATAAAATTCAAAAGATAAATACTAGACCATCTAAAATATTAATGTGGAATAAATGAAAAAATGTCCATTCATCAGCTCCTAGTCAGGGTTAAATCAAAACAGACTAATCAGGATGTAAATAAGTAAATAAATACTAACATTTTATTATGACAATGAAGACTTCTAAATATTAGAACAAAAAATTTCTATAAAACATGTTCTGCTCCATTGCTAACAATCATTTCATTCAATGTGTTCAAAATATATTAAATAATGTCACCAGATTATTACTGAAAACAGATTTGTTAACCAATCTAATCTACCACATTGAAGCAACCTAGACCTGTCAGTGTTATTCTTTCAACAAGTATTTACTGAATATCTTCTATGCCCAAGGCATTGTTATGCCTCCGTATCTTAAACAGTAGAAAGCAGACCTATTAAATAAGGATATCTACATACTAGAACTAGAATCACAATAAAGAGATATCAGTGTATTACACATTCTCTCACAGCTTCTGTTAATACAAATCTTGTTGTACTTCAGATACTAACATGAAATTTGAAAATGCCCAGTGTACATCTACATAAATCCTGTTACACTTTAGATACTAACATGAACTTCAAATTAAAATGCCCAGTGTACATATACATAAACTTCAAGTTTAAAGTTCAAGTTAGATAGCACTCACTAGTCTAGAAAAAAATATGAAATATCCCTTGTATAACATTATTAAATAATTAACTACAAATGGTATACAATTAACTTAATAATGCTGAATAAACCTACTCCAAGTCTTCTAGCATCTTTCCCCTTATCTAAACCGCACTTAAAGTTGCTCTGCCCGACCTCTTTTTCACATGATTTAATTCTCAGGTTCTCTGCATTTCAGATTACTAAAATTTTTCCAACAATTCTTTTTTTAAAAGTTATTCGGCCTACTGTAGTATTTAAAGACCACACTCCAAAAACTATTCCTCTCCATTGAATCAACATGTCTCTTTAACTATAATTGAAGAGGAAGAGTGTTAGTGAAAACTTGATTTGACATTTCCCTGACAGAGAAGCACACCTGTAACCAGGTACTACAGTCATTCTCTTTTCATACCATTTCAACCACTGATCCAGCTAAAAGAGGTCTGAGTAAGATGAGAGAGGCAACAGCCAAAAGCAAAAGTGATCGTGGGAGTGCTCAGCAAGAGTAAGCTGCAATTTGGCATCTGTCTTTGCTAAATAATAAATTAAAAGTGCTTCAAATTTCTCATATCCAATGATTTTAAGGCTACAGCTAGAACGAATTTTCATGATAGCTAAGAAGAGTTATAAGATATACAAGCCAAAGCAACAGATAATCAGAAAATCGACACAGCTGATTTTGAAGTTAGATATAATACAGTGATAGGGTAGTCTTCTTTTGCTTATGTTTCAGACTAATATTTAAATTAAACCAAAAAGTCTGCAAAAACACAAGTATTCCAAACTCACCAATATAAGAGGTAAAGAAAAAGAAGCCAGTTTCTGAAATTCTGACCACATATAATTCAAACAATAGAAAACCTATGCATGGTTTAGCAACAGTGTGACTTCATCTGAAAAAGTGAAAGAAAATAAAAAGCAGAAAAACAGGGTGGAGAGGGCTTATTAAAGGAAAAATTACTCTTACACTCAAGATTGGGGTAGAGGCAGGAGCACAAAAGTAGTGCCACAAGAACAGTGCTATAGGGTATACAACGCGAGAGAGTACAATACACACCACAGTCTATTGTAAGATTGCACCCCAAGTGTTGCACAGTGAAAAACCCGCCCACTGTATCTGGCAGCCCTACGAATAAGGGCATTACTCTTTAGTACAGTGGACCACAGCATTACCTGCTGCCTTTCCACGACAAAAGAACAAGAAGCAATTGTATTTTATTGTGATGTGATCAAATAGACCCATCTCAAAATGCTACTATTGTATTAATATATATTCAAAGTCTTTCAGTAGATTTAGGGCAATAAACTGATTTGTTTGACATATGGGATCAAAAGACTTGCTGAGTTCTTTATGTCAAAGTATTTTAGCCATGGATTTTTTCTTTTAAAATAGTATTGATCCCCAAACTGCCCAAAGTCTACATTAACACAGTACTACATCATAACAGATACTTAATACTGAGCTTTTCAAATTTTTCAACTATAAAATCCTTTTTTACCTATAGTTGCTATAACATCAATCTAATTCCATGTCAAATATGCTCTTAAGAGTTCACTTTCAACTCCTTCTGCTCCTATATATAAACGCAAATCTGATGAAAAACGAGAAAATTAAGACCAAGTCTGCTCAAGCGTGGGAACACTGAAATGAATTTGGGGCGCTGAGGCTGCTCTGCCTATCCTAAACCACCTTACCCCAGAAATGGACATGGTTCGCTGAGATTCTTCAGCTCTGATGTATGGCTAGGTCAGACCTTTCAAAGGTTTCTCAAAAAACACAGTGAATTCGGGTATCTAGCCTTGGTTAGTGGAAGGGAATCTAGAATTATTTTTTTGATTATTTAAGTCCACGAGGCAGAACGCATAGAGAGAATACAAACCAGGAAATGTGGCAAACATTGGGACAAGATTCATTTAATTAAATAATTTTTGCCATGCACACACACCTGTGACCAAAGACGATCATCTTACCAAATATGCCCCTATCTTATTTTACAGTATCTCTAATAGTGTACAATATCCGCAATATCATTCTCCTCAAGAGGCAGCCTGGCACAATGATTAACAACATGGATTCAGATTACCTGGATTCAAATCCTAGCTCTGCAATTTATAAGCTCTGGAACCCTGAGCAAGGTTAACACCTCGGCCTTAAGTTTCCTCATTTGTAAAATGTGGATAATAACCGTACGTATCTCATGGGTTTGTTGTGAGAATGAGTGGATAGATACAATGTGTTTGCAACAGTACCTAGTACATAGTAGGTATTCAATAAATGTCTGCTATCGTCTTCTCTACCTTTTAGCTCTAATTTGGGCAACAGAAAGAATTTAAAGAAAACCATCTGGTCCAGCTGCTTCATTTTACAAAATCAAGGCCAAAGATGACAATGGCTTACTGAAGACCACAGAAGTAGTTAGCAACAGGGCCAAGACTACAACAAATGCCCAGTGTTTTTTCCACCATTCCACCACAACTATTGTCACATCTGAGCCTGCAGATTTTGAGACTTTTTCCTAATACCCGTCCATCTTCAGCCACTCAACTTTTCTGCATCTAAAATTGATTTCACCATCTGTCATACTAGAGAACTACTAAGACTGCTAAAATAATGTCTTCGTGCATTAATGTGCTAAACGCTTTGCATATGTTATTTCATCAAATCAACAGAAGGAAACTGCAATTTACAGATATGGACACTAAATTTCAGAAAGTCTATATATCTTTCAGAAAAGCTGTTTCAGAGGTTTCACAGCCAATGTCTCTACCAAGAATTTGAACCCAGGTCTAACTTCACAGTCCATGCTTTTTCCATTATGCAATGGAAGAAACTTTAATATGGCCCTAATCTTAAGTTTGCCAAACATTTTCCTACCACTGATGTCAAACTCCTCTGGAATCTTTACTAAGCAAATGAAAATAAACTCCATTCCCTTCAAGCTACGTCAACTTCAATATAATGTCTGTTCAGATCTGTTCAAGTTCTGCTTTGACTTGTCCTGGTTAAATAAATCCAGTTTCAAATTCCACAAGATCAAGGAATTGTTTGGCCAAATGAGGATTTAAACGGAAGCTATATACTCTCAGAGAATGGCTAGCTACACTGATTTTAATCAGGAATAGAGGTACCAGAATACATAGGCACAGCTTTGGGTCCTCGGGCATAGACAACGTGTTGGCAACCTGGAATGGCATCTGTCCTTATTGTTGCGTAAGTCTGAGGTTGACACACTGTATAACAGAAGCCCTGCCTTTCAGGAATGTATCCTCTTTCTCCTTTCCAAACCTTTCTTCCCAAAACTTGTTCAGCAGGACTCTGGGGGAGAAGACGATCAGGAAACAAACCCAGGTGCCGCTTTCGCCGCCTGGAAAAATGGTCCAATCCTTATTTTACAGCTCTCTAGGCTCCCTCCCCACCTCAGCCTCCCCTCCCATCTCTCAGGCTCTCGCAGAGCAGCCACGGGAAGGTCCAGGCGTGCCAGGTCCCATTCCACCCAAACGCCCCTCCCGCAGTCCAATTCCAGAGCCGAGAGCTGCAAAGCGGCTCCCGACCCAGGAGCTGCGGGGAGAAAGCTGCACGATGTCTGCGTCAGGGACCGCGAGAGGTCCCTCTCCCAAAGAACGCCTGGGCCTGACAACGAAAACAGGAGAAAAAGAGGTTGCGCAAGGGTTCTGCCGGGAGCCAGGCCTCCGCCGCCCACCAAATGCCCAGGCCCGAGACCGCTCCTCCCGGGCCCCCGGTGCGCAGGGCCGCGTCCAGCCCGCCCCGCCCTCCAGGCCCTCGGAGGTACTGAGGATGCAGCTCTAGTCGCCAGGGGCCAGGCCCTCCGCTGCCCGGGACGGCCCTCACCTTCCGCTTGAGGCGCCGGGAGAGGGAGGGATCCGGCCGACACCTCAGGCCGGGACACTTGGACCAACTGACGCCGGCAGCTCCGCCCACTCCGCCCACAGAACGTGCGCCGTGAGAAGAATCCCATCCCGTTCCAGCCGCTCGCCTGCCAATCCTGACTCGAGAATACACGCCTGCGCATTAGCTGCCCGCCTCACCCCAGTCGTCCAATCTCAAAGCACCGGGATCCACCTTTGCCATAACAAAAGGACACTGACATCCAATCAGGATTGAGGTCGCTGTGGGCGGGACCTGGAACAGCGACAGCCAATGACAGTAAAGAAGCGAAGCTAAGCAGCGCTGGTGAAGCGGCTCATCAGGTCTATTAGGAAACCTGACAATTGGAGTGAGAATCCCAGTGTGGAAAATCAGGAAAGAGGCTGGTATGAGCGACAGAGAAGTCATTCAGGAAAGAGGTTGGTATGAGCGACAGAGAAGTCATTCAAGTTCAAGAAAAGAGCGTTTGCGAACCAAGCAGAGAAAGTCAACGCGACACCGTCGTTCCTTAATTCTAAAAGCAGACTTTTTCATATTTTTCTTATTTCCGAAATCGGAAAGCTTATAGTTGAGCTAGTGGAATGTTCCTCTCCTCACGCCCCTCCTCCCAAACTATTATTAAATCTGTAGTGCGTGGCCATTTAATATTTTAGAATTGAGAAAATACCCTAGTGGTACTGAGGCATAGCACTTGTGCTCACCTTACCCCTGTGGAGCCTCACAGCAACCCACAGAAAGGAACTGAAGCCTGAGCGTGAATACATTTCTTGCTCAAGGTCACATATACGGTATCAAGAGTGGAGTGTTCTTCGTGACACCGTTCATCGTAATCTAGCACTTGACACAAAGCGGCATCCTGCTTTAATATTCGTTGAGTACAAGGTAGACATCCACAGCAATACATTATTATTTTGGCTTTGGCACAGCCTCCTAAGCTGTAGAGACAAGCCTTATGTCTCCCTGTTTCTTGACTTTTTACTTCTGGCACAGTTTGCTGACACATCGCCTTAATCATTTTAAGAGCTATATAAAAATATCTTCTATTCAGTGTTTTGAGAACTATGCATTTGGCTGCGACTGCAATATTCAGTTTGAGGAAATTTACTAGAATGCAATGTATGAGCTAAATAAATGAAAAAAATCCAACATAAATCTAATAGGAGTGCCAAAAAAGAGAGACTAGAGAGAATGGATGCAGGCAGTATTCAAAGAGTAATAACTAAGAATTTTCCAAGATTGTGGAATATTTGAATTTTCACATTCAAGAAGTACTTATTCTTGAGCAGGATTAATATAAGAATTCTATGCAACGGTGAAATTGCAGGACACCAAAGATCAAGAGAAACTATTAAAAGCAACTTTTTGTTTTTGCTAGAACAGTATTTTTAAATATTTTTAATTGTAGTGAAAT
Organism: Pan paniscus; assembly: GCF_029289425.2. NCBI lineage: Eukaryota > Metazoa > Chordata > Mammalia > Primates > Hominidae > Pan > Pan paniscus. The sequence goes on along the minus strand of NC_073252.2, from coordinate 138,249,189 downwards.
ATACATAGAATAAAATTTACCATCTTAACCATTTTTAACTTCAGTAGTATAAGATACATTCCACATTGTTCTCCAACCAATCTCCAGAACCAATCTCTCTTTTCATCTTGCCAAACTAAAACTGTATACCTATTAAACAGCAACTCTCCATTTCCTATTCCCCTCATCCTCTGGCAGTAATCATCTTACTTTCTGTTTATCAGTTTGACTACTCTAGGTACCTCACATAAGTGGAATAATACAGAATTTGCCCTTTTGTGACTGGCTTATTTCATTGAGCATAATGCCTCAGAGTTCATCCATGTTATAGCATATTGCAGAACTTCCTTTTTAAGGCTGAATAGTTCTATATATCATTTATTATGTGTATTATACCACATTTTGTTTATTCATCTATCAGTGGACGCTTAGGTTGCTTCCTCCTTTTGGCTATTGTGAATAATACTGCTATGGACATGGGTGTGCAAATGTCTCTTTGAGACCCTCTTTTCAGTTCTTTTGGATATACACCCAGAAGTGTGTATTAATTTGTGCTGAATCATATGGTAATTCTATTTTAAAGCAACTTTTAAAAAAGTGGTATTGACACAAGAATAGACAAAAAGAAAATTAGGAAAAAAAGGATACCTGGAAGTTGGTATACAATAAAGATGTCTGGTGAGGAATAACTGTTTCTAAGGTTGTGGGGAAAAAACTATTATTCATTACTGTTGGGAGTGTAAATTAGTATAGTTACTGTTCGTGGGATATAGAAAACACAAGTTATGGTGGTTCTAGTTAAATTGGCTATTTATATAAAAATAAGAAATTCAATCCTGATACCACAACAGAAATAAAATTAAATTCCAAATGAAATAATGATCCAAAATGTGAGAAACAAAACTCTAAATTTTTAGAAGAAAAGCGTATGTCTGTATGATATCACCGTAGGGAAGAAACAGCACGATTCATTAAGGAAAGATGTAAAATATTGATTATTTTAAAATTTGGAAGTTTTACAAACAGAAGAGAAGCCATCTCTAATCAAGTTAAAAAACAAGCCACAGGTTGGCAGAATATAGTAAAACTCTCAAAATACAAAGAATTCAGGCCAGGCGCGGTCACTCACGGCTGTAATCCCAGCACTTTGGGAGGTTGAGGCAGGTGGATCACGAGGTCAGGAGATTGAGACCATCCTGGCTAACACGGTGAAACCCCGTCTCTACTAAAAATACAAAAAATTAGCTGAACGTGGTGGCGGGCGCCTGTAGTCCCAGCTACTCGGGAGGCTGAGGCAGGAGAATGGCGTGAACCCAGGAGGCAGAGCTTGCAGTGACATGGTGCCACTGCACTCCAGCCTGGGCGACAGGGTGAGACTCCGTCTCAAAAAAAAAAAAAAAAAAAAAAGAATTCAGACAAATCAGTAAGAAAAAGACAACTCAAGATAAAATATATGCAAATAACATAAGTAGGCCACTTACAGAAGAGGAAAACTGAAAGGCCAGAAAGGTTTTTAAAAAATGTTTACCTTCACTAATAATTGGGTAAAATAACATTAAAACAATTAGATAAAGGGGCATATTCATCAAGAAGACGCAAAATCCTAACCACAGTGCTACAAAATAGAAATGAATCAAAAATTAATTGAATTCAAACAGTTCATTACTCCCTGCTCTGCAATTTGTAAAACAAGTATACAGATAATTTAAGTATACAGAACTCAGGTCCCAAACTTTTCAGTATATTAGAGTCACCCGGGAATCTTTTAATTATTCTAGTGAACAGACCACACCTCAGAATAAATTACAGTCTTAAGGAGTGAGATACAGGCATTAGTATTTTTGAAAGTTACAAAGGTGATTTTGAAAAAAGGCTGGCAAATTTCTGAACTATTGATATAGAAGACCTGAACAATCCTATCAGCCAACTTGACCTAATGGACATTTGTAGAACATTGCACCCAATAACTGAAGAACATGCTTTCTTTTCCAATGCACTTGGAAAATTCATCAAAATAGACTCCACTGTGTATCATCAAACAAATCTCAGCAAATTTAAAATAATTGAAACAATGAAAATTATTGTCTCTACCCGCAAATTAAACTAGAAATCAGTAACAGAAAGATATTTGTAAATCTCCAAATAGTTGGAAATCAAACTATGTACTTCTAAACAAACCATGGGTCACAGGGAAAGTCACACACAGAAAAATTAGAAAGTAATTTGAAACTAAAATGTAAACATAAAAGGCAGCTCTTGCATGACTCAGCTTTCAGCTTATTTTCAGCTTTCAGACTTGGGAGGCTGAAGCAGGAGAATTGCTTGAACCCAGGAGGTGGAGGTTGTAGTGAGCTGAGATGGCGCCATTGCACTCCAACCTGGGCAACAAGAGCGAAACTCTATCTCAAAAAAAAAAAAAAAAAAAAAATCCCCCTTCTGAATAAGGAAAGGCTATAAGTACAAATAGAAACCACTGAGATTGCATAGAAATATTTGATTATAAGGTGAACATTCATGCGACCTGGACTATGTGAATATTGATAATATAGTTCATCTAAATAAAGACACAAAATTACATTTTTTTCATAGAGAATGGGGGAAGTCCTAATTGAAAACTGTACAAGGCAATGTATTATGTGGGGGAAGAAATTATAAATAATGAAATAGAGAACTTCCAAGATCTTTTTGATGTTCCAGTCTGGCACACTCTCATTGTGCACATACAAGCTGCTATTTTGTCTTAATTAGAGTGTTCTAAACATACTGTGGATATTTTAAGGTGAAATATGCTAAATGGAAGCATTTTTGATAACTTTCAAGTATAACCAGGTGTGTTGTCTGATGCTTTAAGCTCATTAATTTGCAAAACATGTTCCATCTCATTCCTAAATAAGAACTCACATTTTCTTTTTTACTCATTTTTTTCACTTGAAAGGTTATTGAATTCATTGGAGAATGAATGCTGTTCTGAATTTGGTGAGTAAATAATATAACCTATTTGTTAAAACTTGATTTCAAAACTAGACGTAATTGTATACTACAGACTAGTATACTATACTCAACAGTATACCTTATAGCTATTTGGTAAATTAAGGTGTTCATGTATACTTTTCTCAAGATTATAATTTCTGATAATAACCAAGAGTAAATAAATTTGATCAGTCATTTTCATTTATTTGTTCAATAGGTAGAGGAAATGTAAGAAATTACCAATGTACTTTTAGAGTTTTTTCAAGCAAGAATTCCAAAGGATTTCAAGGTCTTTATGGAATCAAGCTTTGGACTTTATCATAAAAATGGAAATAATTAGGAATGATTCTGTGCAGTCTCGGTGCTGTGAAAGGAGAATAAAAACTCGAGACTCCAATTCACTCTGCCAGAAAGAAAAAAATAAGCTGAAAGCTGAGTCATGCAAGAAGCTGCCTTTTCTTCTGTTCCTAAGCAGATAGCTACAGATAAAAGGTTAAATATCTCCATAGGTAGCTACTCTATGTTCACCCTATTTCATGTAAAGTGCTGATTTGCAGCGCACAAGATGAATGCATCATTCACCATTCCCCTACCTGCGCCTTTTCTCCTGCAAAGTAGATTACTATACCCTCGCTCTTACCTCTCCAACCCACTTTTCCCCTTTAAATACTGAAGCTCTCAAAGTCATCCTTGGATAAAGGAACAGACCAGAGACTGTTTCTGTGATTCTGTGTTCTTTTCTTCCAGGTATGTCCTTAACCTTGGCAAAATCAACTTCTAAATTGATTGAGACCTGTCTCAGATACTTTTTGGTTTACAGTCCTTATTTTTCTCTAGATAGTATTTTCAAATTAGCATTTTCCCCAGAATTGGTACTTATACCTCTGGTTGTACAAGATGAATTTTTAAAAATAGTTACATGTTTATTTTATTATAATAAATATGAATAATACAAGTAATTCTCAATTCACAGATGTTAACATGTTGCTTAGAATAAAGCTAAGTTCAAAACTGATTTTAATTAAATGGTTAATTTAATGTGGCAAAAATTATGATGTTGGTATATGATTGGTTCAGAAAACTCTGATCTGCCAACAACGTGACAAGCATTGGTTTGAAGAAGAAGAAACCTGGGTTCTTGTTCTGGCTCAGCCTAGATTGAATTCATTCCATTCTTTGCTCATTTAAAAGTTTAGTTTTGTGACTATATCGTGAGCTAGATACTGTGCAGCATTCAAATATTTGAAATTAACCATGAGACTGCAGGGAGTTAGTCACTTTCCTGTCCACCCCTGTTTCCTCAAGTGAGGGCTTGGAAGAGAGTTCGTTTAGCTTCTTAACATGGTGTAAAATAACATTAAGAACTGTATCAAACAACACTACCAGTGAATTAAGTGAATGGTTCCCTATATTTAAGAGTCAATCTTTGCTGGTAAGATTGTGTCTGACCATCCAGCTTTTGGCACCCTGCCTGCCACAGGTTCTCAAAGCATATTTTCTGAGTGAGTTGTAATTGAGCCACCTCATTCCAGCTTTTGTGATTTTGTGATTTTGTGATTCTGTGATTCTCTAAACACTAATCTACATTTTCAATCATGTCAGCTGGGTACTTGCTCACTAAAATTTTATAAAAATAATCTGGCTTTAGACTGGGCACAGTGGCTCACATCTGTAATCCCAGCACTTTGGGAGGCTGAGGCAGGTGGATCACGAGGTCAGGAGATCAAGACCATTCTGGCCAACATGGTGAAACCCCGTCTCTACTAAAAATACAAAAATTAGCCAGGCATGGCAGCACACACCTGTAGTCCCAGCTACTCGGGAGGCTGAGGCAGGAGAACTGCCTGAACCTGGGAGGCGGAGGCTGCAGTTAGCTAAGATCACGCCACTGCACTCCAGCCTGGGCAACACAGCAAGCCTCCATCTCAAAAAAAAAATAATCTGGCTTTAAAATCAAGATTAATCATATGTGTCTGGGACATTAAAGGAGATTCTGTTTTTAACAAGCATAAAGTAATTCTCTGAAGAGCATAGAAGTCAGGGTTACAGTGATAACTAATATTTTTATTTATTTATTTATTTATGAGAAATGGTCTTACTCTGTCACCCAGGCTGGTGTGTAGGGTCTTGCTCTGTTGCCCAGGCTGGAGTGCAGTGGTGCGATTTTGGCTGACTGCAACCTGCACCTCCCAGGTTCAAGTGATTCTCCTCCTCAGCCTCCCGAGCAACTGGAATTACAGGTGCCTGCCATGACACCCGGCTAATTTTTGTATTTTTAGTAGAGATGAGGTTTCACTATGTTGGTCAAGCTGGTCTCAAACTCCTGACCTCAAGTGATCCACCCACCTGGGTCTCCCAAAGTGCTGGGATTACATGCGTGAGCCACCACACCTGGCCGATAACTAATATTTTATAAAAGAATGCACCTGGCCTTCTTCCTTCTTGCCAAACGCCACCAACATGGTGTTCAGGCGCTTCGTGGAGGTTGGCCGTGTGGGCTACATCCCCTCTGGACCTCGTGCCAGAAAATTGGTTACAACTGTAGATGTTATTGATCAAAACAGGGCTTTGGTTGATGGACCTTGCACTCAAGTGAGGAGACAGACCATGCCTTTCAAGTGCATGCAGCTCACTGATTTCAACCTCAAGTTTCCACACAGAGCCCACCAGAAGTATGTCAGACAAGCCTGGCAGAAGGCAAACATCAATACAAAATGGGCAGCCACACGATGGGCCAAGAAGATTGAAGCCAGAGAAAGGAAAGCCAAGATGACAGATTTTGATCATTTTAAAGTTATGAAGGCAATGAGGAACAGAATAATCAAGAAGGAAGTTAAGAAGCTTCAAAAGGCAGCTCTCCAAAAGCTTCTCCCAAAAAAGCACCTGCTGCGAAGCGTGCTACTGCTGCTGCAGCTGCTGCTAAAGTTCTAGCAAAAAGATGACCGCTGCAGGCAAGAAGGCTCCAGCTCAGAAGCTTCCTGTCCAGAAAGCCACAGGCCAGAAGGCAGCGCCTCCTCCAAAAGCTCAGAAGGGTCAAAAAGCTCCAGCCCAGAAAGCACCTGCTCCAAAAGCATTTGGCAAGAAAGAGGTGATTAGAAAAGTAATAAAAGTTCTATTTGGGAAAAAAAAAAAAAGAAAGAAAGGAAAGGAGGCACCCAAGATTGCAAGCAAGGCTCTAAAATGCTAGGCTGCTCATGGATTTTTAAAATTGCATTATACAAACATGATCTTTACAGTTTTCTGTTTCCATGGTAACCATTTATGATAAAAATAATCAACTTGTTAGAGTTCCTCTGTCAGCTTTTGTCAGGATCTGGGATGTTACCCTACAGTTTGACCCTTGAATAATGTGGGGCTTAGGAGGTGCCAATACCCTGTGTAATGGAAAATCCATGTATAACTTTTGACTCCCCCAAAGTATAATTGCTAATAACCTATGTTGACTGGAAGCTTTACCAATAACACAAACAGTCAATTAACACATATTTTGTATATATGTTGTATTCTTACAATAAAGTAAGCTAGAGAAAAGAAAATGTTATTAAGAAAGTAAGAAGGAAGAGAAAATATATTTACTTTTCATTACGTGGAAGTGGGTCATCATGAAAGTCTTCATCTTCTTCATCTTCACATTGAACAAGCTGAGGAGAAGGAGGAAGAGAAGGGGTTGGTCTTCCTGTCCCAGAGGCAACAGAGGCAGAAGAGATAGAGGAGGAAAAGGGAGGAAGGAGAGTCAGCCACTCAGTGAAACTTTATGAAAATACATTGTAATTTCTGTCTGACTTTTTGCTTCTTTTCATTTCTCTTAGAATGTTTCTATATGGTAACACCTTTCTTCCACTGCTTTGGTTTCAGTGCCTTTATCAAAGAAGTTTCAGTGCCTGTATCATAGAAGACATGCCATTCTTTTTGTCCAAGAAGTCAAAAGCAGTCTTGAATAACTGGAACCCTTCTGCCAGATTGTCTAATGTCAATTTGTTTTCTGGCACTGCCTCTTCTATGTCTTCTTTCTCATCATGTGGCACTGGTTTGAAAGCACCAATCTCCACCATGTCTTCTTCTGTTAATTCCTCTGGTGTGGTATCTATTAGCTCTTACATTTCTCCAAGATCCAGATCTTGAAACCCTTCACTTTTCACTTTTTTTTTTTTTTGCCATATCCATATCTTTCATGATTTCTTTGATTGGCTCTGTGGTAAATCCTGTGAAGTCATGCACAATATCTGGATAGTTTTCTCTAGCAGGAATTTATTATTTCAATCTTCATGACCTTCACAACTTTTTTTTATAACAACGATGACATCTTCAATGGTGTAATCCTTCCAGACTGTCATGATGCTCTCTCTATCAGAATTCTCTTCCATGGCATTGACAGTCCTTTCCATTGAGTACCCTGTGTAATAAGGCTTAAGGGTTCTTAGGAGCCAAGGATCTAGAAGCTGAATTAAAGACATTGTGTTTGGGGGCAAGTAGACCACATTGACAGCTTCAGTTTTGACCTCATGGGGTTCTGGGTGGCCAGAGGCACTGTCCAATATCAGAAAAAAATTTAAATGTAGTCCCTATGGGCAAGGTAATTCCTGACCTCAGGGACAAAGCATTGATGGAAACAATCCAGAAAAAGGGTTCTCATTGTCCGGGCCTTCTTGTTGTACAGCTATTAAGACTGGCAGCTGATGTTTTTCTTTTCCCTTCAAGGCTCAGGGATGAGCAGCTTTATAGATAAGGGCAGTCCTGATCATAACCCCCCTGCATTTGCACAAAACAGTATAGGTAGCCTATCCCTTCCTGCCTTAAATCCTGGTGCTCACTTCTCTTCCTTACTAATAAATGTCCTTTGTGGATTTTTTTTTCCAGAATAGGGCACTTTGATCTGCATTAGAAACCTGTTCGGGCAGATATTCTGTCTCCTCAATGATTTTCTTAATGGCATCTGGGAACTTGTCTGCCGTCTCTTGATTGGCAGAAGCTTCTTCTTTAATTATCTTGACATTTTTAAAGCCAAACCTCTTCCTAAAATTATTAAACCATCCTTTGCCAGCATTAAATTCTTCAGGTTTACATCCTTCGCCTTCCTTTTGCTCTAAGTTGTCATATAATGACTTTGCTTTTTCTCAAATCACATCACAGTAGGTATGCCTTTCTTATAGCAATCCTGCATTCCCACAGAAAAACTGCATTTTCAATACTAGATAAAAAGGTATTTTGCAAAAAGTGTAAGTTTTTCATGCTTGCTGGTGTAGCTGCAGTGATAGCTTCATGAATTTCCTTTTCTTTTTTTTACAATCTTTCTTAAGCTGAATTCATTTATCTTGAAACGGTGGGCAACCAAAGCTGCAGACTTCAATCTACAATACATATCAAGCAATTCAACTTTGTCTTGTAATGTCATGAATTTTCTCTGCTTCTTGGGAGCACTTCCAGCATCACTAGTGGCACTTTGTATGGGTGCCATGGTGTTATTCAAGGTTTACAGTATTGCACTAAACACAATGAAAAAACACTAGAGAACCACAAGAGATTACTTTTTACTGTTATAGGCAATTTACCAGAGAGATGAACTGCTCACACAGAGATAATTAGCGTCCCATGGCATTTTAAGTGGATACTCACAGCACTTAAGCTCACAGCAATAGCAACAGGAAGTGGCTGTGAAATTATTACAGTAGTACAGTATGTACTACAGTTAATTTTATGCACTTATGATTTAATACAGCATCTGTACATTTGTTTACATTTCTCTCAACTGAAAATGGTGCCATGTGTGGTCTGTAAGCATGTGCATAAGTTTTGATAAATTGTAACTTTTTATAATAGATTTGTGATATTTTATGGTAATAAATAGTAACACAGACTAGTATCTACATATGTTTATGCATTTGTGACATACCTAATTTTTTTATATATTTCTAGGCTATGAAGTTTGTGAATTTTTCCAAATTGTCACAATCTCCAAAAAATTTTCCATTATATTTACTGAAAAAAATGCATACAAGTGGACTCATGCGGTTCAAACCCATGGTGTTCAAAGGTCAGCTGCACTTACAAGCTAACGATTGCCTGTTTCATGAATGCTGGCGGAAGACATGAGATGTCTGGGTCAGAGTCTAAGGACTCTGTTACTCCCAGCTCATCATGAGCTTCGTGCTGCTTTGTTGCTGTTACCTATGTCCCCCAAATCCCACAGGGACGAGGCAGAGGGCCCCTGTAGATGCCTGTACATGCAGTGGGTTATGATATAGGAGAGGAACATTGAGTTTGGGGAATCTTTGGCTTTTATGGCAAGTGGAAGCAAGCTTGCTCTTTAACCAGAGAGGCATTACCTCATCCCTTAAAGTTGCTCTCTGAAAACATACCTGAGTAAAGCCTGGGTTGGGGCCTGTATTCTTGGCATACCAGCAAGAATATGCAAGAAAACTCAGGGCCCATCCCAGTTTGCTTCTCCCAAAAACCTCTAAATTGAATGATCTTTAGTTCTGTGTCAAACTCCTGTTTTTCTTCCTCCTTCCTTATATAGTATCCTAAGGGAAATACTACAAAATGTCTCAGAAAATGTTGGTTGGATATCTAAAGTTTAAAAAGGAAGAGAACCACACCAGCTGGAGATTAAAGAAGCATCAGTAGAAGTCAGTGGCCATTAATAGAAATATTTTAAAAATAAGTCAAGTAGTATTTTTGTAGCTCCCTCCCTAACCTTTCTTTTCCACTATTTGACCAAACCCTACAACAATAAGAAGTAACAGCTGGGCACAGTGGCTCACGCCTGTAATCCCAGCACTTTCAGTGGCTGAGGTGAGCAGATCACTTGAGGTCAGGAGTTCCAGACCAACTTGGCCAATATAGCGAAACCCTGTCTGTAATAAAAATACAAAAATTAGCCAGGCATGGTGGCTTGGCCTGCAGTCCCAGCTACTTGGGAGGCTGAGGCAGGAGAATCGCTTGAACCCAGGAGGTGGAGGTTGCAGTGAGCCAAGTTCACACTACTGCACTCCAGCCTGGGCAACAGAGCGAGACTCTCACAAAAAAAAAAGAAGATAGAAGAAGAAGGAGAAGGAGAAGGAGAAGGAGAAGGAGAAGAAGAAGAAGAAGAAGAAGAAGAGGAAGAGGAAGAGGAAGAGGAAGAGGAAGAGGAAGAAGAAGAAGAAGAAGAAGAAGAAGAAGAAGAAGAAGAAGAAGAAGAAGAAGAGACACACCTGTCTGTAGCCGGTCTTTAGTTTGTTTTAAAACAATTGCTTAAAATTAGTAATTAGCAGGATAGTTAGTAACACTCATCGCAATGAAGCAAATCATGCCCAGTGTGAAGCAAAGATATGGCCAGGCTCTCTTTTTCCTTCTTCAGTGAAGGCAGAAAACTAAAGAAAGCCTTGCTACTAAGGGATAGGGGCTGTGTCTGTGTCGTGCTCAGAATAACTCTCAGTGTCTGCTCTAAAGGCTGATGACAACCAATTTAAATCAAGTTCAAGTCCCCTTCAGCCTTAGAAGAAATAGCTCCTCAAGTTATTGAAAGAGCCCAGAATTCCTTGCAACTCATTCTTTATTATAGAATTATGAGTTCTGGAGTTTGTAGATTTTCTTTTTGTACTACATGAAGCACATTACAAGAAAGTATCCTGTAGCTTTCATTTTGGGAGAAAATAGATGTAGTCCTCAGAGGTATTCTGAATCCATTCTTGTCACTCACAGAAGTTTCTTCACAGGAGATCTCCATGACTCTTTACATTTCAAGGTATTAATTTCACTTGGAGCATTGTGTGTCCCACCCAAAGAGTTTTACGTTAAAATACATTATTTTATTTATTTATTTAGAGACAGGATCTCGCTTTGTCACCAAGGCTGGAGTGCAGTGGCACAGTCATGGCTCACTGCAGCCTCAACCTCCTGGGCTCAAGTGATTCTCTTGCCTCAGCCTCTCAAATAGCTGGGACTACAGGCACAGAACCATGCCTCGCTAATCTTATTTCTTGTAGAGATGAGGTCTCATTATATTGCCCAGGCTGGTCTCAAACTCCTGGGCTCAAGCGATCCTCCCACCCTGGCCTTCCAAAATGTTGAGATCACAAGTGTGAGCCACTGCGCTGGCCTAAAATACAGTTTAATAGAGTTTTTCCTAACAAGCACCATTGGCCGCAACTGAAGTCAGCATTTTAACATTTTCATGTGACAGTCAGTTCTAGCTTTGATGTAAAAGTCCTAAAGTGTACTCTTATCATCACTTTCCAGAAAAAAAAAAAAAAAAACCCACTGCCATGCTGCAAGGGACCATTGACAGAAATGGTGATTACAGTGCTTGTCCCTACAGGTCTGTCAGCAAGATAAAATAAGAAAATCTGAGAGAAGTTGCCTGGCATGGTGTCAGTACTCTTGGCATACCAGCAAAAATATGTAGCGAAACTCAGGGCCCATCCCAGCCTGCTTCTCCCAAAAACCTCTAAATGTAATAATCTTTAGTTCTGTGTCAAATTCCTATTTTTCTTCCTCCTTCTTTATACAGTATCTTAAGGGAAATACTACAAAATGTTGCAGAAGGTGCTGGATGGATATCTAAAGTTCAAAAAGGAAGAGAACCACACGAGCTGGAGATTCAGGAAGCATCAGTAGAAGTCAATGGCCATTAATAAAAACATTTTTTATTAAAATATTGAATCTGAATAGAAACCTCCTGTACTTCATTTCTTAAATCCCTTGAGGGTAGTAACTGCATCTTCTCCATTGATATAGCCCCTGCCAAGCACAGTGCCTGAAGGCAGGTCCATAGACATTGGCTGAATAAATGAGTGCTCTGTCCCCAGTCCATACTTTCTCTGTGTCATAAAAAAGCTGACATGTCTGTGCTGCATTTGAGGATGACACTGGATTTCCACATTGCCTTTTCGCCTCAGAGCTTATATTACTTCCTATCAAGTTATCTCTCTGCCCCTCATCGCATCCCAGTGAGAAAGCAGAAAATCCTAGAAAGTCATTTTCCTTACTGTTCCGGTGGTGGCTCTTCACGCTTACAGAATGTTAGGCACACCTGGAACATCACCTAGAGGGACACTGACATCACCTCATCATAACATACATCTCTGACAACTGTCAGGAGATATTCCAAGTAAATGAAAAGACACCGTGAATGCCACTTAGGGGTTCTACACAGGGAACTATTAGTAACAAAAGCCTATTTATTCTCTTTGAGATGGTATGCTGGTGACCTCTAGTGGCAAAATTGGTTCAAAATCAGCTTCTATTTCCCACAAAATTTACTTCTTTATTAATTCATACTTTAATTTTATCCTTTATTTAGTAACATTCTCTACTTGTGGAATGTTCTTAATTATGCACAATGATTTGTGTCTGTTCATATCCAAGTAGCACAATTTTGGCATTTCACGAAATCACAGAACTTTTGAGCTGAAATAGTTCTCAAGGGATCTGTCAGTCTTATTTCATTATACCTGGAAAATGAGACCCAGAGGAGTCAAGTGGCTTGCCTGAAGCCTCACCACAGCGGGGCGACAAAAAGTCTTCTGACTCTAGCACACTGCCTGCCTGGTAGTAGAACCCAAGCGACTAAAGAAAAAATGGGATCTTGTTTAGAGTTCCATGTGGAGGAAGAGCATGGATGCTGTCCTATCCCTCACTATTGTATCCTGGGTGTGTGAGGAGCCTTTAATTCACAGGTCTTTAGAGAGAGTACAAAGCATCTGAAGGACCATCCCTGAGGAGCCTCACTCATATCTGCATGGGCATCTTTAGATCCCACGTCTCCAGCCTGAGTCTGACGTCATATTGAATGAGACTTCTGGGGTGTCTTGAGAGAGTAAATGTATTTTGCATTTGGAAGGATGTAAATTTAGAAGGATGTAAATAATCTGTGTCCAGAGGACCAGCTGTGGTGATTTTTTAAATGGTCACAAACCCCTTGACATGCCCTCACAGACATCCTCTCCTACGTTCCTTCCCCTTGAAGCTGAACAGGCTTGGGACTGCTTCCACCCAGAGAGTGTAATGGAAGTGACGCCGTGTGACTTCTAAGGATCAATCATAAAAAGTACACACAACCTTCCTTGTTGGTCTTAGAACACTTACTCTAGGGAAAACTAGCCACCAAGTAGAAATACAATTCCCCCCAAACCACTATACTGAAGAGACCATATGTAGGTGCTCAAAATGACAGCTCCAGCTCAGCTCCCAGCCAGCAGCCAGCTTCCACAGTGGCTGTGTGAGTGAGCCACCTTGGATACACAGCCTGTCTAACTTCAGATGACCGCAGCCCCCACCCACATCTGACTGTAGCTGCAGGAGAGACCCCTAAGGGAGAACTGCTCAGCTAAGCCCTTCCTGAATCACTCAGCCACAAAATAGTGAGCAAAATGAAACGCTGTCGCTCTACAACACAAACTTGTGGGTAAATTGTTACACAGCCATAATATACAGAACAAATAGTTTCTTAAAGACATTTCTTTCATTCTGTAACAAACACTGAATGAAAATGCAAAATAACATATACATGTTAAATCCTGGTGGAATTGCAGTTAATCTGTTCAACTTTCGTAAATCAAAGAGTTTTTGGTCCAAATGAATAGGTATTCTAGGTGACAGAAATATAAGTTCTTCCTCTTTCTTGAAATGGTGATTCCATTTAATAGAATGGTGATTAAAATGGAATGGTGATTCTATTTTAAGAAGGCTAAGTAAATTTTATGCAGTTTTCCAAAGGGAATTTTCTATTTCAGAATCCTAGCCTTTCTCAACCAGGTTTCCCCAAATGAACCACAGAACACAGAAAAGGATTTGAGTGACTACTTTCTGAATTCTCCCAAGGGTGTTTTATAACTAGTACCTTTCTAGATGCAATGAAAGAATTTAATTCAATGCATACAATGAACACCTTAGGAAGGCTTAGTTCCCTCTCAGAACCCAGGCTGAGAAGGCTGGGAGGCACTATAGGCTAACTCAGCCATACAGTAGCGTTATCAACAGGAAACTGAAGTTTAGAGAAGTTAAATAATTTGCCCAATGTTACCACAGCTAGCTGAGCAAGGGTTTGATTGCAGGGACTTCAACTCTAGAGCTTGGAAACTTAGTCATTACTCCTCAGTGTTTCTAAGAAAAATACTCCATAAATGGGTAATAAACAAGGGAAATGTTAGCTCTTAGCAGCAATGTTTGTATGTGAACAGTTAATGGACTTAGCAGCAACTATCTGGTAATGCAAATTACAAGTGCGTAAACTCAAAGTTATCTGAGCCAAAGACTTCTTTTTCCTTTTACTTAAAATAATAAAGGTAAAACTTTTTAAAAAAGTATTCAACTCAGGTGTTGCTTTATCTCCAAACCTGTAAGCCATCAATACAATAGGGAGTGTGAATCAGGGGAAGGACAGAAGAGTGGAGTGCAAAGGTCAGGCCCTGAGACCAGGGCGAGAAAGCAAAGGGATTAGGAGTGCATAGGCATGAGAGAGAGAGAAAGGAAGGGAAGGAAGACAGAACACAACAATGGAAAGGAGACGCACACCACAGAAAGCACTCAAGAGAGGATCAGAGGCAAGATTACAACAAAGGACACAGTGGATAAAACATTTGTTGAGGGAATGAGGAAAAGGGGAGAAAAAGAGAAGGTGTGGGGTATAACGAATTAAAGATGCTACTATTCGTCATTCTTTATTAGAATGACGAAAATAATACCAACTACGATGGGTTAGGAAAAGTAGTATAGTGAGATGGCAAAGGCAGCTCTGATCTGTCTCACCATTTTGACAAAGTGGCATATCTGATATGTAGAATTTAAGGTCATAATCCTAATGTGAGTCCTGGCTTTGAGATCCAAGTGAAAATACCAATGTTTGGTTTATAAACACCTTATCTCCTTAGGGAAATTAAGGTTAACAACTTCAGGAGCCCAGCCACATGGCAATAGGAACATGCATTGTCTACACCCACTTCCATCCAGTGGCATTCACTGCAGGAGGTGCCAGGCTGAGAGTCAACTCAGATACACGGAACTGACAGCTGGGTATGTAATGGGTGAATGGATAAAGGAATATTCCACTTTTCCTTGTTGAATGCCCTTCCGTATCTCTACTGGTGAAAAATTTGAAGACAAATTTACTGGAGAAGAAATGAAGTGAATATAAGTGTAAATTTGAATAATTCAAGGCAGTAGGAATAGAATCTCTGTACACCTGATTACCATATATAAAAGATTTTAAGGCTGGGTGCAGTGGCTCACACCCGTAATCCCAGCACTTTGGGAGGCTGAGGCAGGCAGACCACTTGAGGTCAGGAGTTCGAGACCAGCCTGGTCAACATGGTGAAACCCTGTCTCTACTAAAAAAAAAAAGTACAAAAATTAGCCAGGTTTGGAGGCAGGCTCCTGTAGTCTCAGCTACTTGGGAGGCTGAGGCAGGAAAATCGCTTGAACCTGGGAGGCGAAGGTTGCAGTGAGCCGAGATTGCACCACTGCACTCCAGCTTGGGCAACAGAGCAAGACCCTGTCTCTAAATAAATAAACAAATAAATAAATAAAAGATTTTAAGGTACTATGTATCTCTTCCTTTTATCCTTCTCTAAGGATATACTGAGGATTATAACTCAATAAATTGGGAAAAAGTAAATTATTCTGATATAAATAAATAAATAGTTTGATGTGAAATGAAATATTTATATAGTCTCAAAATATCTCCCTCTAAAATACGTGCTAATTACTGAAGGAAAAATGAGTCAGACACCACCCGTAATCAAGAGCTCAAAGTTAACCTCACTGGTAAAGAGAAAATAGAAATTATATACCACCTGACAGTATGCAATGAGAAGAACACAGTATCATTCTGCTATATTCTTGCCAAACTTATTGATCATGAGGAAACATCAGAAAACACAAACTGAGAACCATTTTACACAATGACTGCTCTATAATCTTTTAAAGTTATGAAAGTCAAGTAAAGATGGAGGAACTGTTCCAGATTGAAGGAGATGAAAGTGACATGACAGCTACATGCAACATATGATTTTAAAATGATACTTTTTGTAAAGAATATTATCAAGACAACTGGTGAAGCTTCAGTGGGCTTTGAAGATTGGGTGAGAGTGATGTAGGGATGCCATTTTCCTGATGTTATTGGTTGTATTGTGGTTACGAAGGAGAAAGTCTTCGTTTATAAGAAATATACACTAATGTATCCAGGAGTGATAGAGCACAGGCAACTTTCAAATAACTTAGGAACAAAACAGAATCTTCTTTAAGTTACTTGAAAATTTTCTATAGTTTGAGATTATTTCAAAATAAGGGATAAAATGCAAAAGACATGACTGTGCTGAAGGGTGTCATTTACAATTTGTGCCGCATCTCCTTTACTCTCCACCCTCCATGCCTTGAATATCCTGTAGCTAAATTTGCCACTTTCTCCATTTTATTTTTCCTAAACAACTTTTCACATGCATCACCATAGTGGTGTTGCGATAGATGTCCATAATCCAAACACTGATATTTTCACATGCTTCTGAAAATTATCACCCATGTTAGGATTAATACCTTAGTTCTATATATTAGAAAAACTCTAGTATTAATCTCATTTTTTATGAAAAAAATTGCATAAATATAACATGAAAATCTAATAACCTGTAATCCCTTCACACTAATACATACATTTTTCCAAGTTCCCTTCCCATTCTAGTCCATATATATAAATTACTTTTGCATGGTTGTAATCGCAACATAGATACAATTTTATATTCTATCTTTCATGTCTGAGCATATTCCAATATTGGTAGAGAGCCTCTGGGCTCTTCTTGCCCTCTGATTCTATGATTACATTTTTGAAACAATGACCTCATAACATAACTAGAGGACCATATTTCATTATTCAATACCTGCAATGCAGGCACCTTATTGCTTCTACCTAATCAGTACAATGCAGAAATGCTATCTATCTAGTAATTTCAATTCTGATGCATTGTCATTTGACAGAGGCTTTGAAGTCACCTAGACCTGGGCTTGAATCCCAGCTCTGCATTGTTCAATGTACTAAACCTTTCCAAGCCCAGTTTTCAATCTGAAAAACAGGGATAATATCAATAGCATGATATTTGTGTGGATTGAGATAATGCATATAAATTTCTTAGCACAGTGCCTGGCATATAATACATTTTTAATGAAAGCTTATTATCATTATTCACCTAAGAGACTGTATTAGTCAGGGTATCATTGTTCTATAACATTGTTTAATATACATTATATATATATACACACATATATATACATACATATATATATATATATATATATATATATATATATATATATAATGTATAGGCTGAGAAGTTGGGCCAGTCTCACCTTCTTACATTTTTCTGCCTGCTTTATATTCGCTGGCATCTGATTAGATTGTGACCACCAGATTAAGGGTGGGTCTGGTTTCCCAGCCCACTGACTCAAATATTAATCTCCTTTGGCAACATCCTCACAGACACACCCAGGATCAATATTTAGCATCCTTCAATCCAACCAAGTTGACAGTGTTAACCGTCACAGAGACACATGACTAGTTAGTAAAGTGTGGGGTTACTCCAAACATTTGAGACTCTTAGTTTTATTTGCGATGAGTGATGACGGGTTGCTTTTTAGATAGAAATAAATATCCAAATAGTTAACTAGGATTTGCAAAGAAACCAACTGATTTTCTAATTGTCACCAGAATTGAGAATCTACAGGAAAACTAGAATGACATTTGATTAATCATTTTTTCCAACTCCTGCATTAATCTTCCTCCCTCAAAAAGGTATTAAAAAAAAACCCTTAAGGATATAATCATTAGAACATGCAGTTTGCTTTTTAAAAATAATCAATTAGTTATGAATTTGTCGAATTCCTTTCACAGTCAAATGATTACACGTTACCTAAAAAGCATAAATGTCCCAGCCTACAAAATGGACAAATAGAGGAGTTACTGTTTGTGTTGGTAAAAAATATCCTGCAAAAAAAAAAAAAAAAAAAAAAAAAAAGTTCTTTGAGAAATTCCTTGAAATATAGGCTCTCCCAGGGCAATTGTATGTGGACGATCACTAAATATTTCACAGAGAGACACTAGCTGAGAAATGTAGCGGTTAGGGGTCAACAGTCACTGTAAACTGAAGAGTCTCTCAAATTATAACATTTTATTACAGAAATTCCATTTTTACAGTATGGCAAAGGGCTCAAAGCAGAAGGGACAGGAATCCACTGTGTCAGATGAGAAACACTGTAGCAGCACAAAGCTCAAGTCATTTAAAATTCCAAAGTAAAAAAGAATGATAAGAAACATTGTTAAAAAAAAAATCTTCTAAACATTTTTATAAAGGAAGCTAACCTCCTAACCACAAATGAAGATGAAAGCAAAATATTCACACGGAGGAACAAACAATAGTAGAGCCTTTTGTCTGCTAAGAAAAGGTAGTAAAGATTTTCAAGAGGGATAAGAAAAGAAGAATGTGTTTTAAAATACAAGCTTTTCAAACAACTTTTACTAACGTCACGTCACACTACGAGCAATGAAAACCACGCATGTGCGCAGTCAAGTGCTCTGAGCCAAAGTCATTAAGCTGACAATGAAACATGTGTATGGAGAAAGAAGGGAACAATGATTAAATGGGGAAGAAAGTGAGTAAGGGCTGAAAAGAGCCTGCTGTTGACTGTGTGCATCCCAAGAAGGCTGGTGGAGGGAAGACCCAGGTCACTGTAACAGAAAGGCGGCAAGAGAGGCTCACTGTTCTTCCAGACCATTCATGTGAGCTACCACTGAGTCTTTTATGTTCCCAATGTTGAGGACTGAAAATGAATACTAAGCCGGCATGGTGGCTCACGCCTGTAATCCCAGCACTTTGGGAGGCCGAGGCGGGCAGATCATGAGGTCAAGAGATCGAGACCATCCTGGCCAACATGGTGAAACCCTGTCTCTACTAATAATACAAAAAAATTAGCCGGGCATGGTGGCGTGCACCCATAATCCCAGCTACTCAGGAGGATGAGGCAGGAGAATCGCTTGAACGCGGGAGGCAGAGGTTGCAGTGAGTCAAGATCATGCCACTGCACTCCAGCCTGGCGACAGAGAGAGACTTCGTCTCAAAAAAAAAAAAAAAAAGAAAAAGAAAAAAAGAAAATGAATACTAACGCCTATCTAGGAAAGCAAAACACCTCTTTCTGGAACAGTTTTTACAATAACTTTGATTCTGTGATTGGTGGATATATTGTTTCAGCAGTGTCACTTATAAAGCTTTTGGATCATTTCAAATGTTTATTTCTAGGCTCGTGGATCCCCATAGAAGCTGATTCATCTGGTTTGTCCTGTTCTTTTGGGGCCCGTGTCCTCCTTCTCTCTGTACCCAGACTATCTTTGAAGGCCAAAGAAACCCTTAAGTTCTCTAAGGAAACCAGGCTTTGACCCTGAAATTCTGAACAAGTCAAGCAGGCAGGAAGCCTGTGAGGGAAAGTGTGTCCAAAGCTGATCCCATCCAACTGGAGCCTTTGTGAAATGAAGGGCCCTGTGTCAGCCCCTCTTCAGGAATGCAGACTTGAGACAGGTCAGCATCTTATTAGCTCATGAGCTCAGGTAAATAAAATTCACCCCTGATTTTCAGGATCTCCTCTGGATTTCTCCCTAGAAAAAATTCACCATAACTATGAAGGATTTTGTACAAATTTAACAGGAGAAAATTCTAATGCCCCCTCCCTTTTTTTGTGGTTATTCTAATGACGTAGAAAAAACATAGGCAACCAATGGATGTTTTTTGTCTTTGAAAGGAAGAGTCAAAATATTACTACTTATCCTTTGCTGAGAAAATTAGAGAACACTCTCGATTACTGAAAACATTAGATACTGCGCTAACATGCCATTTCTTAAGCTTGTTTACTGAAACTAGTTTTTGCTTTATGCTAGATCATTTATTTCAGTTAAGTGGATTTCTTCTGATTGAAGATTTCTCTGCAGAAAGAGCGCTTACAATTTCTAGCAATACATTGGTGACCCTAGAGCCATACCACTCCCAGAAGCTGCTGAGAAGCAGAGTTAATCTCCTTTTTCTTATTGAATCTCTTATGCTAAGTCTCTAAGGCATTTTGCTGGGCCAGGGGAGGTATTCCTAATGCCACTGTCCATATTATCTTTAGCTTACAGGAACAGATATTTTACTCTGCCAATGGCATTATCCTTACTTATATGGATCCCAAATGCCAATTAAGATTTGCTGAAACTTTTTGCCATTGCTGGTGCAATTAACATACTTGTTTGATTTCACTAAAAACAACATTTCCAACATACTAGAGATGATCTTTTTCAATACCCTTAAGGATATGGGAATAATCTTTTAAATTAGTATTCATAGCCAAATTCATTGGAGGGTGTAAAGAGAAATGGCACTGGTGGCAGGAGGTTCTCTAGTCCTGACCAGAACACGCTCAGCCAGCACTTGCCACTTCCTTGTGTACTTATTTAACCATGTCCCCACTCTGGGACTCTCATCTGCACAGTTGTCTCCCAAGATGTCCAGTGTAACCCAGCAAAGCTGGCAGTGGCCGCTTGGCGGACACTTGGGAGCATGGCGCTGGCTGCAAACACTGGCTCCATTCATATCAGAAAAGAAAGGCCTGCTCCCTTTTCACCGACAAGACTCCTGCTATGGCTCAGTGTTCTCTCAGCTGGGGAGCCACAAGTCTATTTCCTTCTTTAGCCCATGTTATAATGGAGGATGAGATGAAAAGGAATACAGACCCTTGATACCTTTTACTTAGAGTGCTAACTAATGCAGGGCCTCGTGTCTGATCTTCTGCTTGGCTGAGGGGACGGCAGATGGCCTTCTGAAAGCTTTTCAAACCCGGGCTGCTTTCAGCAGGGCGTGAGGGGGTATTGTTACATTTTCCATATAGTGGTAGGAAGCATCACTGAATAAAAGCACACAACAATTGTGCCACTTCTCTGGGAAGCATATTACAACCTTACAATGAGGGCTAATTGGCCGACACCAAAAGCAGACGCAGACGCAGCTTTGAATATTATTCAGGAGAGGTTTTAGAGAGCAGAGTCAGGACGGAGGCTGAGGCATAAAGGAGAGGAGCGACGGGAAGGACATCGACGGGGAGGCGGCGAGGGCCGGCATGAAGAGGGAAAAGAGTGGCTTCATTATATTCATCAGAAAAGAATCGTGCTCTTGTATAAAGAGTTCCTTCATATCCACCTCCCCTTCCTTATCAGGAGGACGTCAACAGGCAGTCCCAGCTTACAGCGCCATGTCCACAGGACACTGTCGTTACCATGAGAACTGATGTGGCGCGATCTCGGCTCACTGCAACCTCTACCTCCCGGGTTTAAGCGATTCCCCTGCCTCAGCCTCCCGAGTAGCTGGGATTACAGGCACCTGGCACCACGCTCAGCTAATTTTTTTTTTTTTTTTTAAGTAGAGATGGGGTTTCTCCATGTTGGCCAGGCTGGTCTCGAACTCCTGTCCTCAGGCGATCTGCTGGCCTCAGCCTCCCAAAGTGCTGGGATTACAGGTGTGAGCCACTGTTCCTGGCCCAGATCTCAGAGCCTTTTAGGAAACTTTTATGTGAGCTCCTTGAAGTGGGCAACAGAGGAAGGAAAATGTACCAAGCACTCACTTTATGCCAGGCTAGTTCAAGACACCACCTTTATTATTTCATTTAATCTTCAAATCAATTCTGAGACTTATTCTTATGATCATTTTGCAGCTGAGGGAATGGAGGCTCAGGGATGGCAGATAGCTTGCACAAAGTCTAACAGATTCAAATCCAGGCATTTCTGACTTCAAAGTTCAAGCCCTTCCTGCCACAGTCCCCTGTGCCAATTCTTCAAATAACCAGGTCCTGCCTACTACCTGGCATATGACAGTAGCTGCTCAATAAATGCGTTCTGAAAACAGAACTAAACTTACCCAGAAGTGTGGATAGAAAGAAGAGACAATAGAAAAGAAGTGTCTAAAAAGTAGAGACAATTTAGGAAAACCAACCCTAGGAGTCAACTCTCAGCTAGGGGCTGGCCTGCCTAAACTGGCACTTATCCCAACACACACAAATTCCATCAGAATTCTTTAATCAAAAGATGTTAAGCCATTCAACTTGTGCTGGATGCTGGGAATGCAGATATTTGAAAACCCAGGCTGTGTTTTAGAAGCTGGCAGTCTATTGAATAGTCTGTTCATATACTATGAAAGAAAAATGCAGATAGAGATAAGTTAGGGGTTCTCAGAAAGGAGAAAGGAAATCTAACACAGCCTGGGAAGATCAGGGAAAGCTTCCTGAAGGTGGCATGGCCTGAATGGGGTCTGAAAGGGTGAGTAGGAATTGACCAGACAAAAAGAAAGGTGGGTAGTGTTATTCCAAAATGAGAAGCAGCACAGCATGCAGAGGCATGAACTAGGCACTGTGTGGAGGGAACATTAAGTGTCTCCTACTGAGCTCAAATGGTGTGGCCGGAAATGACACTGAAAAGATAGGGAGAGCTGGGAAAAGGGAGACCTTCAATGCTATGCTAAGTGAATCGGACTTTATCCTTCAGGGGCTGTGAGGCATTGATTATTCTCTACAGGCAGAGGTAGTGATGTGGCCACTGTGGAGGGTAGATTTGAAGGGATAAAATTTGAAATAAGATAAACCATTGGGAGGCAGGTGCTGTGGTTTGTGTTGGGGATAATAAGGACCTGGTGAGGGAGGTGGTGGCAGGGATGGAGAAGGCCAGATTTATTTGAGAAACATTTCCAAGGTCAAGTCAACAAGAATTGGTGATTGATCAGATTGTGAGAAAGAAGGAATGACATATGGATTTCTAGCTTTTGTAACTGTGTGGATGGTGGGGCCATTAATTAAAATTATGAATATAGGAGTGGGAATAGATTGGGGGGAGAAGATAAGTTTATTTGACACCTGGGAGATATCTAGGCAAGCAATTGGATTGTGAATCATAAACTCAGAAGAGAGGTGAAGACAAGATTTGAGAACAGAAGTCTGAAAATAGTTTCCTCTGCAGTCACATCTGTCCTGCAGATGTGCTTTGTTTGGATCTCTATGCTATTGCTTTTAAAACTAGGATTAGGTGAAAAACATGGAAAAACCAGGAAATTGTACAAAAAATTGAAATATCCAGTGTCTCTTAAAGTTTCCACTTATTTGCATTTCTGTCCCTCCATGACAATAGTGAACCAGAAGCAGAAGGCAGCTCTGCCTTTTGAGCCGGGCACATGCTCTCCAGGGAGCCTCAACCCTCAACCCTCCTGGCTGGACCCAAGGCTCAGTGTTGGTTGTCATTCTGTCATCACAATTGCTCTGTTGTTTTCTTACTGCAGAGTTAAGAGGAAAGTAAACTATGTTGTTCCCTTACTTCAGTCAAAAGTGGAAAATGCAAGAAAACAAATATCCCAATTTAAAAATGGGTAATGAGTCTAAATAGATGTTTCTCAAAAGAAGACATACAAATGGCCAATGGGTATATGAAAATGAGCTCAATACCACTAATCATCAGAGAAATGCAAATTAAAACCACCATGAGATAACATCTCCCAACTGTTAGGATGGCTATTATCAAAAAGATGAAAGATAACCAGAGTTGGCCAGGATGTGGAGAACAGGGAATCTTTGCACACTGTTAGTGGGAATGTACATTAGTACAGCTACTATAGAAAACTGTAGAGGTTCCTCAAAACATTAAAACTGGAACTACCATATGATCCAGCACTCCCACTACTGGTATATATCCAAAGGACTTGAAATCAGAATATTGAAAATATATCTGCATGCTCGTATTCATTGCATCATAATTCACAGTAGCCAAGATATGGAAACAACCTAAATGTCTGTCGACAGATGAATAAAGAAAATGTGATATGTGTGTGTGTGTGTGTGTGTATATATACATATATATACACACATATATATACATACATATACACACTCACACACACACATACATATAGTGGAAGAATTCAGCCTTAAAAAAGAAGGAAATCTTGCCATTTGTAACAACATGGATGAACCTGGAAGACATTATGTTAGCCAGGCACAGAAAGACAAATACTATGTGATCTCACTTCTATGTGGAATCTAAAAAAGTGGATTGGAACTCATAGAAGCAGACAGTACAATGATGATTATCAGAGGTTGGAGGGTGAGGATATTGCGGAGATGTTGGCCAAAGGATACAAAATTTCAATTCGACAAGATGAATAAATTTAAGAGATCTTTTGTACATCACAGCAACTATAGTTAAAAACAATATATTGTATACTTAAATATTTCAAAGAGAGTAGATTTTAAGTGTTCTCACCACTAAAAAAATAACTATGTGAGGTAAATTATATGTTCATTAGCTTGATTTAGCTATTCCACTACATATATGTATATGTAGCCATTCCACTACATTATATATATAATGTACACCATAAACCATAAACATATACAATTTTTATTTGTATTTAGTAAATAAGAAAAAAAGTAGAAAATGAAATCTAGTCCAAGAGGACTGTGTCTCCTAAGGAAAATGGTGAGAAATGAAGAATGTTCCCATAAATTTAACATGCAAACAAAGCATGTCCTTGAAAGAATTAACCTTGAGATGCCATTGTGAAATAAACCATAGTAAGAGCAATGTCTGGTATATGTAAAAGATGCATGATGAAAAACTTGATAAACTAAAAACAGAATTGAAATGTCAATAGCTTGTGTTAGAAAAGTAGGGGAAAAAATTATGATATACCATTGCCCCTTTCCCACATACACATTGCCTGGCCCTGAAGGTGTTTGAATTTGTGATTTCTGTTTTAGAGTCGCTGGGATATAGCAACGGGCAGTGAGAATGGAACTAGGAGTAGATAGGATCATCCAGAGCGTGTGTCCAGAGAGAGAACAGTAGCCAAGGACAGAGTCTTAGGGAAACGCTGGAGGACACAGGTTCCCAAAAGAGCCTGAGATGAAAGATGAAAGAGGCTGAAGAGGAACCTGAGCCGTGCGGTGGCATCAAAGCCAGGGGAGCGGAAGCATAGGAAGGAAGGAGAGATCAATGCCGTCTAATGTCTTTTGTCCTGCACTGTATGGCTCCCACCTCTAAGGTCCCAGAAGTGGGGCCAGTTCAGCTACAGTACAGTTGAGACCAGAGATTCCTAAACTATCTTAGTTTATGGTGCCCTTGGTGTCTCAGTAATTTTTTCACAGTACTCCAAAGCCAAGATAAACACCAAACAGTTCCATATATTAAGTGTTTAGATCCAAACATCTTATTAACATTGTTATGTCCAAAAAACCTAGTAGCCATTAAAAAAAATTACTGTACCTAAATTTAAAGAAAATATATTTTTATTTCATTCTTAAAGGAACGCACTTACTTATGGGATGTGTGCACCTGTTGGGCACTGCATAACTTCTCCAGCCTTCTCAAACTGCCGCCCTCATTATCTGTTCTACAATTGACTTTCATACAGAACTTGCTTTTTATCACAGCAATTGCAGAAAACCCAGGATTGAAAGAGATGATGTCATTGAAAGATACATAGTTCAATCTAGTGTGAAACAATGAGTGACCACCAGCCAGTAGTCCTTTCAGTGTCTGAGAGAGGTTGAGATGCCCTCATGGAACCCCTGTGAGTTTGCTGCGGTGCCCTGGAGCGTCTTGGCACACAGTTTGGGAGCCATGTGGTTAGAAGGCATGGACAGGTCTGGAATCCTATCATTTGTAATGTTTCTTTGGGGACATTTGTTCTGAATCCATACAACTCACATACAAGTAAATTTATGAAGCACAACTGGTTTGTGACTTGAGTAACTACTGGCATTGCCCGTTCTCACTGCTCCATACTACCAGGAAGTAGAATTACTTAAATAAATAAAATTCAAAGTAAATGAAAGTTTGACTAATGCCTTCAATCCTTTCCTCAAACAAACCTTCTCAAGAGTTAGTGGAAACTTGCTTCTCCTTTCTCTCACCTTCCTCTGAATAAGAAAAGAAGCAGTATAAGGGGGAGGCAATGGAGGTAAAAGGAGACAGCGATAGGTCTGACCAGTCACACAGGGATCAGTGCCGGGGACTCGAGGCCTTTCTATTCAGAATTAGAAACGAGTGGTCCTTGTGTGAGAGCCTCTGTATCCAGCAGCTTCCAATACCGCACTCGGCTGGCATCCAGTAGCCGATGTCTTTCTGGACAATCACCAAAGCCAACCCATTAGGGCCTATAATCCTTACAGTTTTTAGAGTTCCCTAAAAGGTGCAAGGCTTTCTCTGGTATCCAGCTCCAACAATCTACCAAAAAGCCCAGCATGAACAAACACGCCACCGCCACTCAATATCCATGCAGAAACTGTAAGATGAGAAGGGTGCTCAGATGGAATGCCCGCAACCATAGGAGACTTGGATTGGGACTTTGGCTCTATCACTTCCTGGAGAGGCCTTAAGCAAGTTACTAAAAAAATATGAGCTACAGTTTTATCATGTGTAATGTAGGACCATAATATCATGATGATGTTGTAAAGATGAAATAAGATGTTAAAAGGACGTAGCATTGTATCTGGAATCCAGTAAATGTATTGAAACTATTGCATTTAATATTGACTCTATGAATTTATTGAACATAGGAGTTTGAGAAATGCTTCCTTTCTAGGTAGTCTGGCTCTGCCTCTAATTGGCTCTGTGCTCTTGGGCAAGGCACTTAGTCTCTCTGGGCCTCCCTTACATATATATATGTATATGTACACATGTATGTGTACACATGTATATGTACACATGTGTATGCATATATGTATATTATAAAAAGAAAAGTAAGAAATTGAACTAAACTTTCTTTTAATATAAGCATACCTTTTTAATGCTTTACTTTTGCAAGGATTCCACAATTTGAATGAATGATGTCTGCTAAACAAGCTCCATTTTTTTATAATAATTTGTTTTCCTATTTTTAGTTATCAAAGCCCAAGAACGTTTTATTAACAAAGATGAACCAGTGTTACCATGTCAAATGAATAAAATTGTCTCCAAAAGCCAAAGAAACATGGTGTTTTTGTTAACTGGCACATTTTCATCACAAATATATGAACAATTTCCATTTACCATTTTGAAATATGGAAACAGCAGAAATTAATACTAGTTCCTGAGTCTACCACTGGTTATTATGCTGGACCAGCTCCAAAGGCCTTTTGTGCACTGAGATTTTGTGACTCAGTCTAACAAAGGAGAAGGAGGCGGCAATTGGGAGCAAGGAGACGTTGGTCCTCTCGTGTGGTTGCCGGCACTCTCACTACCAACCAGAGAGCGTTGCTCACTCTTTCCTAGTTCTTCAGCGCCCATGCCCACACGCCCAGGCTCCATTAGCAAGCAGCTCCTATGCAGCCCCTCTCAAAACCAGTGCCAACAGTGGACTGGACACCTGAACTTAAATTTCCTGCCCTCTTGCTCTTTCCTCCACCGGAAGTGTGAAAGTGGCAGAAGATGAGACGTGGAGGGGAGAGTTGAAGGGGTGTGATGAGGTGCATCAGAGAGTTGCTGTAGAAAGGCCTGGCACCACCAACCGTCCCCACTTTCAGGCTCAGCCCATGCAGAAAAAATTCTGGACTGAGTCACATTCTAAGCAAGCAAGCTTTCTATACGAACTGCATCCTCCCACAGCATATAGGGCTCCCCATGCGCATGCTCATCTCGCCTCCCGAAGCTAAGAAACATGGGTTTCCCCTGTCTTTGTTTCCTTCACTGCCTTCTGCAGCTCTGTCTGCTTTCTAAAACACCCTGGTGGGAGCATGTTAAGGACAGCGGTATCCCATTTCTTCAACAGCCCAGTACCTCGTACCTTTCCTCCCCTTATAAAGACTGAAAATACTCCTCTTTGATTTCCAAAGACCCCAGCATGTTTATGCAGTGCCAGGAGGGAAGCTTAGGTCTGGCTGGTGGTTTGTGTTAATTGTCTGGCTGCACTTTAGAAAGACGCTTTTTGAATCTAAGCATTTAGGGAGAAAGTGGAGAAGCGTGGCTGTATGAAAGAGCAATTGATTTTAAATATTCATGCTCTTGCTCTCTGTTAATCAAAATTAGTAACCCCCATTGCTTAGCTGCAGTCTTGCTGGCTTCATACTATGATTGCGCTAAAGGAACTTGGATAGAAAGCAACAACCACCACACACACACACACACACCCAAGGACTTGGGTGCTTATAGGTTTGAAGTGTTTCCAGTTAACATTGTGCAATTCAGCACTGTCTATTTTTTCCAAGATGTTGAATGAACCATGGTTATCCTTTCCATCAGCATTTTAGAACTGCTCTCCCACTTGGTTCCTTCTCTCATGTTGAATTCAGCAAACTTTAGCCTTAAAAATCAGACATTTTCTGCAATAATCCTTAAAGCTAATTGCAGCATAGTCTAGTTCAGTTTTCAGTAATGATACAATTATTTTACAAGATAGAAAAGAAACTGACTATAATTGAACAAAATGTGGCGATATTATAGGTTGTTTTCATAGCAACTTTGACGTCATGTTTCCTGAACTTTTAGGAAATAAATATTTTATGTTTTTATTTATTTTAAAAAGTACATGTTATATAATGACAGCAACTTTAAAATTATCACTTAATTTAAAAGGAAAAAGAAAAACAGCTCTTAATTAAAGCCTGTTTTTGTAACTATATTTTTTCAAGTTTTCTACAATGAGTATGCTTTATCATTATACTGAAAATAATAAAAGTTATATTTTTAAAAAACTGAGCTGTTGTTGAATTGTATGTTTGAGAAGTTATCCATTTCTTCCTTACCTATGTCATCTGCAAGAGAAATGTTGGTGAATGTGCTGTCTTCCTCCTCCTCTTTCCTGGACCCGTCCATCTTGTTCAATTTTCAGACCTGTTAGTAAGAAAAATGAGGGCAGAGAAAAGCAGCAGTTGTCCCATGTGACCGCCCTTGTTAAATCATTAATCAGTGAACTTCCAAGCAGGTGCTATCTGATCCTTGCACTAGCCACCCTCTTCCTGCTTTCCACCTGAGAAGTCCTTACCTGAGTGTTGCATTCTTAACCGGAAGTGGTAGGAGACCCAAGTTAATGACTTACAACCCTTGACCGGAGGCTGCTGTGCTGGCACGGCTGCTGTACCCTGGCTAGATGCCAAACCCTGCCTTCAAGTTTCCTTAGGCTGAATTGCACAAGGAAATTGCCCAAAAAGCGTAAGGATAAGGTTGGGGGAAGAAATTGACTTTATATGATTAACATATCTTTTAGATACCCACAGTAAACTTCTCAAGGATTTATCAATGACCAGAGCATGACCTGGGGGTAAGTCACAACCCCTCAGAGCCTCAATGTTCTATCTGTAATATGAAGATAAGTCTGTTGTGAGGATTAAATGGAAACTGCCTGGTACATGTATGAAGAAATAAGATTCTCTATATGGCATATATGAAGAAATAAGATTATATATTGAGCTCATCAATACTCTCTCATATTACTGTTCAGACACCTCATCCTGTAAAAGTTCATTGAAACAACAGGGTCTCCCTTTTCTGTTTCTGGAGTTGAGCCCAAGAGGAGAGATGTTGGCTTCACTAGCCCTTAGGCAGGGACCCTTTGTTTGAGGAGAAAGTATTTCTTTACAACTATTTATCCAGGTGCCCTAGTTCACATTTGTATACAGACACAAAGCAAAACTATTTTAGAATTTCAAATAATCACTCCTTTGTGGAAAAAAATAGCCAAATTTGATGAAGCATTTTAAGCAGATATTAAAATTGTTACTATATGCTACATTCTGCACTAAGTGCTTTGATACATATAATTTTTTTTTATTCAGGCAAGTTCATTGTTACTATATCAAGCAGAATGGATGTGAGCTGTTGGAAATCCTGAATTTTAAAAATTAAATTCACTAGAATAGAATTCCCCCAACTTTTCAATTATATTCTGCAAATATTGAGTGCCTATTCTATACAAGCTGAGCACTTTGGAGGTTCAAAATAAAAGGTTTATTTATTTGCTATTAATAAGCTTATAAAAGTGTTCAAAAACAAGAATCCTGGAGGTTTACAGAAGGGAAAAAAATATATGCAGCTGACAGGACCCTGAAAGGCTTAGAGAAGGGGACATTTGAGATGCATGATCAATGAAAAGTGGGATTCAACAGGCAAAATTGGTCAGGTAGTGAGTGCTTTCTCAGTGAAGGAGTATGGGCAAAAGCTCAGAGACAGGAAGGCATTGGGCACATGCAGAAACCAAGAGTATGAGATACAGGTAAATAAGAGGTGGGAGATATGGTGGAAAATAGGATGTCATATCTAAGAGTGGTTTGAATGCTAGATTGTGTTAGTTCAAGTCCTCTAAGAATCAGACACCAAGATGGGATTAAAAGGATGAGATAAAATAGGGAGGGAGGCAGAAAGGTTGGAGGGACATTGGCCCATGATACAAGTCTGACAAAGTGAAGTGAAGTGAAGACAAAGTGGAATGGAAGGTCCAGCTTGATCATCAGAATAAAGAAATTTTGACAAAGATGTCAAAGAATACTTGAGCCAAAGTTGACCATAAGAGGAGTCCCATGTCTCCCAGAAATGACCTCCCTTAGTTTTCACACAGCACTTAGTTACTGGCTGGGAGCAGCTGGCGGAAATTGAGACCTCTATGCAAATGTAGTTATGGATTTCAGAGCACAGTAGCTGAGGTCCTTGATTAGTTACACTCCCTATAGTTGGAGGTCTACAGGGCACAGGCTCAGGGCAACCACATGAGCTGCTTTTTCTAGCAACTCTGTATATAATCATGGACTCTGTATATAATCTGTATATAATTTAGGAAGCATAAAAATTCCTCTCTTGGCTGATCCGTTTTCTGTCAGTCCTAGAAATAATGGCACACACTTTTAAAATGCCTACTATGTGCTAGGCAACAGTCCTACGGGTAGGCACTAATATTATTCCCATTTTAAAGATGAGGGAGCTGAGGCATGTAGAGAGTTTAAAAAGTGACAAGATGTCATGCAGCTAAGCAAGTGGTGGAGCTAAGATTGGACTTCCTGCCCTCTGGCTGTAGGGTCTGTGCTCTTAACCATTGTATTATCTACTCATAATAAAATTATCACATGAGGGAGGGGATGCAAGAGAAGAGTTAATTGACTTAATAAAAGAATTTATAAACCAAAGGGTGTATTTGGTTTAATGCATATACTTGGTTTTGTTTTTATTATTTACAACCAACTTTATGTTTTGATAGGATTGACTAAGCACTTGATTCTTTGCCTTCTTTCTGATATTCTTCAAGGATATTTCTTATGAAATGTCTATCCTAATGGATGGGGGAATGAAAAGAAAGAAAACTCGGCTGGGCTCATGCCTGTAATCCCAGCACTTTGGGAGGCCGAGGCGGGTGGATCACAAGGTCAGGAGTTCGAGACCAGCCTGGCCAGCATGGTGAAACCCTGTCTGTACTAAAAAAAAAAATACAAAATCTTAGCCACGCATAGTGGCACACGCCTGTAATCCCAGCTACTCAGGAGACTGAGGCAGGAGAATTGCTTGAACCCGGGAGGTGGAGGTTGCAGTGAGCTGAGATCTCGCCACTGCACTCCAGCCTGGGCAACAGAGCGAGACTATCTATCTAAAAAAAAAAAAAAAAAAAAAAAAAAAAAGTTAGTCAGCATTGCTATCATCCCCATATTCACTGAGCACAAGTTATAATGGAAAAGAGGCTCACTTTTAACTGAGGTAGAGAATTATCTGTGGATTTAAATTATCCATGGTGAATATTTTCCCTTTTGTTTTCTTCTACTAGTTGTATAGTTTTAGCTCCTATACTTAGGCTATTGATTTCTTTTGCATTAATTTTTATACATGGAGTGAGAGGTAGGGATGCAGCTTCATTCTTTTACATTTGGATATCCAGTTGCCCAAAATTTATTTGTTGAAGAAAATTTGTATTTTCACCACATTTTCTTTTCTTTTTTTTATTATACTTTAAGTTTTAGGGTACATGTGTACCACGTGCAGGTTTGTTACATACATATACAACATGTATATAACATGTGCCATGTTGGTGTGCTGAACCCATTAACTCATCATTTAACATTAGTTATATCTCCTAATGCTATTCCTCCCCCATCCCCCCACCCCACAACAGGCCCCGGTGTGTGATGTTCCCCTTTCTGTGTCCATGTGTTCTCATTGTTCAATTCCCACCTATGAGTGACAACATGAGGTGTTTGGTTTTTTGTCCTTGCGATAGTTTGCTGAGAATGATGGTTTCCCGCTTCATCCATGTCCCTACAAAGGACATGAACTCATCATTTTTATGGCTGCATAGTATTCCATGGTGTATATGTGCCACATTTTCTTAATCCAGTCGATCATCGTTGGACATTTGGGTTGGTTCCAAGTCTTTACCATTGTGAATAGTGCTGCAATAAACATATGTGTGCATATGTCTTTATAGCAGCATGATTTATAATCCTTTGGGTATATACCCAGTAATGGGATGGCTGGGTCAAATGGTATTTCTAGTTCTAGATCCCTGAGGAATCGCCACACTGTCTTCCACAATGGTTGAACTAGTTTGCAGTCCCACCAACAGTGTAAAAGTGTTCCTATTTCTCCACATCCTCTCCAGCACCTGTCGTTTCCTGACTTTTTAATGATCGCCATTCTAACTGGTGTGAGATGGTATCTCATTGTGGTTTTGATTTGCATTTCTCTGATGGCCAGTGATGATGAGCATTTTTTCATGTGTCTTTTGGCTGCATAAATGTCTTCTTTCGAGAAGTGTCTGTTCATATCCTTTGCCCACTTGTTTGTTTGTTTTTTTTTTGTAAATTTGTTTGAGTTCATTGTAGATTCTGGATATTAGCCCTTTGTCAGATGAGTAGATTGCAAAAATGTTCTCCCATTCTGTAGGTTGCCTGTTCACTCTGATGGTAGTTTCTTTTGCTGTGCAGAAGCTCTTTAGTTTAATTAGATCCCATTTGTCAATTTTGGCTTTTGTTGCCATTGCTTTTGGTGTTTTAGTCATGAAGTCCTTGCCCATGCCTATGTCCTGAATGGTATTGCCTAGGTTTTCTTCTAGGGTTTTTATGGTTTTAGGTCTAACATTTAAGTCTTTAATCCATCTTGAATTAATTTTTGTATAAGGTGTAAGGAAGGGATCCAGTTTCAGCTTTCTACATATGGCTAGCCAGTTTTCCCAGCGCCATTTATTAAATAGGGAATCCTTTCCCCATTGCTTGTTTTTCTCAGGTTTGTCAAAGATCAGATAGTTGTAGATATGTGGCATTATTTCTGAGGGCTCTGTTCTGTTCCATTGGTCTATATCTCTGTTTTGGTACCAGTACCATGCTGTTTTGGTTACCGTAGCCTTGTAGTATAGTTTGAAGTCAGGTAGCATGATGCCTCCAGCGTTGTTCTTTTGGCTTAGGATTGACTTGGCAATGTGCGCTCTTTTTCAGTTCCATATGAACTTTAAAGTAGTTTTTTCTAATTCTGTGAAGAAAGTCATTGGTAGCTTGATGGGGATGGCATTGAATCTATAAATTACCTTGGGCAGTATGGCCATTTTCATGATATTGATTCTTCCTATCTATGAGCATGGAATGTTCTTCCATTTGTTTGTATCCTCTTTTATTTCATTGAGCAGTGGTTTGTAGTTCTCCTTGAAGAGGTCCTTCACATCCCTTGTAAGTTGGATTCCTAGGTATTTTATTCTCTTTGAAGCAATTGTGAATGGGAGTTCACTCATGATTTGGCTCTCTGTTTGTCTGTTATTGGTGTATAGGAATGCTTGTGATTTTTTCACATTGATTTTGTATCCTGAGACTTTGCTGAAGTTGCTTATCAGCTTAAGGAGATTTTGGGCTGAGACGATGGGGTTTTCTAGATATACAATCATGTCATCTGCAAACAGAGACAATTTGACTTCCTCTTTTCCTGATTGAATACCCTTTATTTCTTTCTCTTGCCTAATTGCCCTGGCCAGAACTTCCAACACTATGTTGAATAGAAGTGGTGACAGAGGGCATCCCTGTCTTGTGCCAGGTTTCAAAGGGAATTCTTCCAGTTTTTGCCCATTCAGTATGATATTGGTTGTGGGTTTGTCATAAATAGCTCTTATTATTTTGAGATACGTCCCATCAATACCTAATTTATTGAGAGTTTTTAGCATGAAAGGCTGTTGAATTTTGTCAAAGGCCTTTTCTGCATCTATTGAGATAATCATGTGGTTTTTGTCTTTGGTTCTGTTTATATGCTGGATTACATTTATTGATTTGCGTATATTGAACCATCCTTGCATCCCAGGGATGAAGCCCACTTGATCATGGTGGATAAGCTTTTTGTTGTGCTGCTGGATTCAGTTTGGCAGTATTTTATTGAGGATTTTTGCATCGATGTTCATCAGGGATATTGGTCTAAAATTCTCTTTTTTTGTTGTGTCTCTGCCAGGCTTTGGTATGAGGATGATGCTGGCCTCATAAAATGAGTGAGGGAGGATTCCCTCTTTTTCTATTGATTGGAATAGTTTCAGAAGGAATGGTACCAGCTCCTCCTTGTACCTCTGGTAGAATTCGGCTGTGAATCCATCTGGTCCTGGATTTTTTTGGTTGGTAAGCTATTATTTGTCTCAATTTCAGAGCCTGTTATTGGTCTATTCAGAGATTCTACTTCTTCCTGGTTTAGCCTTGGGAGGGTGTGTGTGTCGAGGAATTTATCCATTTCTTCCAGATTTTCTAGTTTATTTGCATAGAAGTGTTTATAGTATTCTCTGATGGTAGTTTGTATTTCTGTGGGATTGGTGGTGATATCCCCTTTATCATTTTTTATTGCATCTATTTGATTCTTGTCTCTACATTTAATTGTCTTAGTATTCTTGTTGTAATTCAATTGGCCATAGATGTTTGGGTTTATTTCTGGAATCTCATTTCTAGTCCATTGGGCTATATATCTACTTTTATGCCAGTACCACACTGTTTTGATTACTGTAGCTTTGTGGTAAATTTTGAATTTAGGCAAGTGTGAGTACTCCAACTTTATTTTTCTTTTTCAGTATTGCTCAGTGTATTTAGAGTCCCTTGCAGTTCCTTATGAATTTGTGGATCAACTTGGATTTGCCACAGGATTCTTAGATTGACACTAAAAGCACAAGCAACAAAAGAAAAAATAGATAAATTGGACTTCATAAAAATTAAAAACTTTTGTGCATCAAAAGACATTATCAAGAATGTGAAAAGCCAATGTACAGAATGGGAAAAAATATTTGCAAATCACATATCTGCTAAGGGTTTAATATGCAGCATATATAAACAACTCTCACAACTCAATAACAAAAAGACAAACAACACAATTTTTAAAAATGCACAAGGAATTTAAATAGACATTTCCCCAAAGAAGATATACAAATGGTCAATAAGCATATGAAAGGATATTCAACATCTTTGGTAATGAAGAAAATGCAAATCAAAACCACAGTAAGCTACCACTTTATACCCACTAAGATGGCTTTAATTTAAAATGAAAACAAAACAAAATGGGAATTAAGCATTGGTGAAGATATGGAGAAATAGAAACATTTGTATATTGCTGGTGGGAATGTAAAATGATGTGGCCATTGTGGAAAATAATTTGGCAGTTCCTCAAAAAGTTAAACATAGAGTTATCATATGACCTAGCAATTGCACTCATACATATATGCCCAAGAGAAATGAGAACATATGTCCACACAGAAACTTGTGCATGAATATTTATAGCAGCATTATTTATAGTAGCCAAAAGGTAGAAAAAACCCAAATGCCCATCAATGGAGAAATGGATAAATAAATTGTGATACATACATTCAATGGAATATCATTCAGCAGTAAATAAGAGCAAAGTACTGATACATGCTAAAACTTAGATAAACCTCAAAAACAGTGTGCTAAATAAAGGAAGCCAGGCACAAAAAGCCACATATTTTATGATCCCTTTTACATGATATATCCGGAAAAGGCAAGTCCGTAGAGACAGAAAGCAGGTCGATGGTTGTCAGGGGATGAGAGAAGAGGAGAATAGGCAGTGATTACTTAATGGCTATGGGGTGTGTTTCTGGGGTGATGAAAAAGTTTTGAAATTAGTGAAAGGTGGTGGTTGCATCACTTTGGGAATATCACTAAATGCCACTGAACTGTGTACTTTATAATGGCTAAGTTTATATTATGTGAATTTTATACCAACTTTAAAATAAGATTAAAAAATACAATTCAGAGAAAAAAATTATCCATGGTGTCCCTGTCTCTACATAGTATGAATAAATACATTATTTATAAGTATATTAAATTGTAACTACTTTACAATTCAAATTCAACAGAAGACTAGTGTACCATGTATCACAGAATCAAGAGGGCCAGAATACACCTGCATCAAAGGATGTCAAGGTAAGAATGCACATCTTTATTATTGAAACAATCTTCCCTAAAACAGGACTCAAAAGCATAAACACTGAGGTCAATATGAATATATAATAAATCTCATTTTTTAAGTGGGCAGTGAGATATAAATGTGTGTGTATGTTTGTGTGTGTGCATGCTAATTGGTATTGGGGTTACAGAGCTGAAGAAAGCATAAAATGAGGAAAATTAGTAAATTAATCATCATTCTCACGCTCCCTTTGTCATGATCTCAAAATATCAATATCAATAATGAAGAACATTGGAAGCCAGTGTTTGCTATGGGCTTTCTCAGAGCTTTGTATGAACAATAACCAGGGAAATATCTCTAAGAGCTCTCAGTACCAATTATGACATCTGGAGTGTATGCAATCAGGAGATTCCCGGAGAGAAACTGGCATCTCTAAAGAAGGTGCGAGTGTTCCTCTTTGGTATAAAGGTTCTCTTTCTTTAGGAGTAATTTTATGCGAAACTGTTTGGATATTTTTGACAAATTAGTGCAAATTGGATTAATTTAACCCATTAGCTACAAAAGGAGAATGTGATGGTAAAACTTTATTTTCATTATATATAGCTAATAGCAATAGCTAGTATTTATTGAGTGACTACTCTTTGTTCAGAACTATTCTCAGTGTTTTACCTCTATCATCTCATTATCCTCACAACAACTCTATAAGGAAATAGAAACATGAGGACAAAATGGCTTGCTCATGACCCACAGCCAGGAAGTGGCAGAGCTGGGATCCATGCCCAGGCAGTCCAGGTCCCAAGCCCACACTCTCACCACAGTGGCGGCTTCTATAACACATAGGCATTAAAATACACAATCTGATTAATATGCATATTGTGTTTTTACCTCTACATGTTCATTTTAAAGATGAAAATCAAAGATGTAATAAAGATGTAAAAAGGAAATATTAGGAAATTCTAGATTTCTTACATGTATATATACCTAAACATACACACATACCAAGTGAAATAATCACTTTGTATAATGTCTTCAAGATTCATCCGTGTTGTTGCATATTGCAAGATTTCCTGTTTTTTATTTTATTTATTTTATTTTTGAGACAGAGTTTTGTCATGTTGCCCAGGCTGGTCTTGAACTCCTGGGCTCAAGCAATCCAGCCACTTCGGCCTCTCAAAGTGCTGGGATTACAGGTGTGAGCCATCATGTCTGGCCCATGGGGTGTCTAAAATAGTCAAACTCATGGAATCAGAGAGTAGAATGGTACTGGGGCTGAGGGGAAGAGAAATGGTGGGGAATTGCTATTCCATAGGTATAAAGTCATAGTTATGCAAGATGAATAAGTTCTAGAGAACGGCTGCATAAAATTGTGCCTGTAGTTAACAATATGGTACTGTACCCTTACAAATTTGTTCAGACGGTAGAACTCACATTAAGCGCTCTTACCACAATAAAATAAAAATTAGGAAAAAAAACAGTTTCGCTATTAGTGTTTTTTTAATTAAAATTTTCCCTTAATTATATTCTGTTTTAAATGAATTTATCTTTTTGTTTTCACAAGTGTATTTAAATTATATGTCATTTAAATTATGGATTCAATTTCAGTAAATATACTTTAATATGCTAACAGCTCACATCAAGACAGGAATCTTTACATAAGCAATTAGCTTTGGCAATAAAGTGATAAATAGAAACACAATTCTTGACTTTACTGATGGATATTCTCTTATAAGACATCAGTCTGGATTCTTCAGCATCAGCAATAATGAAGCATGACATTCATAATATGCTTATTTAGGTAGGCAGATAATGCATACAAATTCTGTTTAATAATAGAATTTGGCTGGGCATGGTAGCACATACCAAGGCAAGATGATTGCTTGAGCCTGGGAGTTTGAGACCAGTCTGGGAAACATAGTGAGACACTATCTCTACAAAAAAGATTTTTTTAATTAGCTGGGCGTGGTGGCATGCCTGTAGTCCCAGCTACTCAGGAGGCTGAGGTAGGAGGATCACTTGAACCCAGGAGTTCAAGGCTGCAGTGAGCTATGATCACACCACTGCACTCCAGTATCAGTGACAGAGCAAAACGCTTTCTCTTAAAAATATTAATAATAATAGTAAGAGAATATGGCAGCAATTGGTAAAAACAAAATGCAGTATATATAATGTTTCCTAATTCAACATAACAACAAGGGGTTAAATGATGTGGATTTGTAGCTTCCTGTTTTGTCCAATTATCTTTAAGCCATCTACTCCAGCAACAAGATGTCAGATTTCATTCCACATTCATCAAATATTCATGTGGCATCCACTGTTCTTCCAGGGTAAACACTGTATTTCTTTAAATGCCTTCCGAGACTCCCAGTTCTGCTTGGGCAACACAGAAAAATTTAAGGCAAAATTTAACACATTTTATTTTACACATTGTATGTAACTTTTAGTCAGTATATAAGTTACCTAGATTCAGTCAACATTCATTCAACAAATATTTATCAAATACCTGCCATGTGCTAGGCATTGTTCCAGGCACTGAGGTTATAACATAAATGAAACAAAATACTTTTAATCACAGAGTTTACATTTTTGGTGGAGAAGGCAGACAATGATTAAACAGATAAACATATACATACACAAATATATATACTACATGTGTATTCAAATATATACATTATATGTATATACAAATATATATACCACATGTATGTATACCTAAACACACACACATCCAATGGAGAGGACAGAAGTGCTATGAAGAAAAAATTGCAGGGTAAGGCACACAGAGAGTGATAGGAGTGTGGGTGTTATTTTATATACGGTGTCAGGAAGGCCTAGCTGATGCAATGACATTGGAGCAGAGACTAAAGGAGTTGAAGGAGCCAGCCCGAGGGCATCTGAAGGAAGAACGCTGGCAGAAAGATCGGCAAGTGCAAAGACCTTGAGGTGGCATGAACAGGTTTGGCATGCACAAAGAAGGTGTTAGAACAGGGAGGTTTGAGTGCTGTTTGGAACTATATCAGGGACTGACCATGTAGAGCCTCACAGGCCCTTTTAAGTTCCTTGGGTTTCACTCTCTGAGATGGGATACGTTATGCAGAGGAGAGGCTTCTGGTTATAGCAGGATGACTCTGACTGTAGTGAAGAAAATAGACACTGGTTAAAGGGTGAGGGGTAGGGGAAGGCAGAGTCAGGGAAGTGAGTTTAGAAGACTATTGCAGTAATCCAGGCAAGAGATGGTGCCGTGATCTGGACTTGAGTGGTCGCTGTTGAGGTGGTATAAAGTAGTCAAATTCTGGACAGATTTCAAATCTGGATCCAAAGGCATTTGCCAATATGGAGAGTAAGAGAAAGATCAGTCAAAGATGACTCCAGGCCGGGCGCGGTGGCTTATGCCTGTAATCCCAGCACTTTGAGAGGCTGAGGTGGGCAGTTCAAGAGGTCAGGAAATCGAAACCATCCCGGCCAACATGGTGAAAACCCGTCTCTACTAAAAATACAAAAATTAGCTGGGCATGGTGGCACATGCCTGTAGTCTCAGCTACTAGGGAGGCTGAGGCAGGAGAATAGCTTGAACCCAGGAGGCAGAGGTTGCAGTGAGCTGAGATCATGCCATTGCACTCTGCACTCCAGCCTGGGTGACAGAGCAATACTCCGTCTCAAAAAAAAAAAAAAAAAAAAAAAAGATGACTCCAGAGTTTTTGGCATGAGCAACTAAAAAGGGAGGTATCATTAGCTCAGGTGAGAAAGACTATGAAACACATAGAAGGAGAAACTTAAGAGTTTGATTTTGGGCATGTCTAGTATGAGATGCTTTTAAACATCTGATATGGTTTGGATCTGTGTCACCACCCAAATCTCATGTTGAAATGTAATCCCCAGTGCTGGAGGTGGGGCCTGGTAGCAGGCGGTTGGATCACGGGGGCGGTTTCTAATGGTTTAGCACCATCCCACTAGTGCTGTTCACATGATAAGAGTTTTCAAGAGATCTAGGCATTTTAAAGTGTGCGGCACCTCCCCTATCTCTCTCTTCCTCCTGCTCCTGCCATGTAAGATGCCTGCTCCAGCTTTGCCTTCCACCATGAGTAAAAGCTCCCTGAGGCTGCCCCAGGAGTAGATGCTGCCATGCTTCCTGTATAGCCTGAGAAACTATGGGCCAATTAAACCTCTGTTCTTTAGAAATTACCCAGTCTCAGATGTTTCTTTAAGCAGTGTGAGAACAGATAAGACAAAATCCAAATGGAAATGTTCAGTAAGCAGGTGAAGATGAGTCTGGAGTTTAGGATGGAAGCTAGGGGAGATATAAACTTGAGAGCTGTGAAGGTGTGTAAAGCCACAGGACAGATGCCTTGTAGCTGTCCACACTTAGAAATCAGGAAGATGAGGAGGAATCAAACCAGGAGACTGAGAATCAGCAGCCAATTTGGAAGGGGAAGAAGCAAAAGACTCATGTTCTGGAAGCCAAATGAGGAAGTTATCTCCAAAGGACAGAGTGATCAACAGTGTTAAGTGGTCAGATCAAATAAGGTAAGGACTGAGGGATGATCCCATGTAAGATGTTTAAATGGATGTCTGGTTTCAGTTTCTAACCAGCGAGAAAATCTGATGAAGATAGTGGCTACAAAATAAGGAAGTGGGGACTGATCAGGAAATGAAAACTATAAAGAAAAAGGCCACTTGGGAACTACGAGCAACTCTTTTCCAGCAGGGTGGATCGGAAGCAGAGGAGAACAGGATGGAAAATGTTTATTTTCATAGTTCAGTGGTGAATCCAGAATTTTTCTGCAGGAAGAACCTGGGTCAACATTCTGATTGGCAGAAGAGAGGTGGGCAACTAGTCTTGGAAATGCATTTTATATTAGATTAAGAAAATGCTATTGTCCTTATCAAAGAATTGGAGAAAGGAAAGATTGAAAACTCTTCCAAGCATCCCCTTGGAGCCACCATTGCCCAGACTTGAGGACTGCCACATATGGATGTTAGCCTTGCACAGAGCTGCCTAATAAGGGAAAGTGGGGTCTGAAATCCATCCCATGCTCTGCTCACCAAACCATGCCCTAAACCTCCCAGGTATGCCTTTTCCTAATTTGCATATATACCAGCCATACGCTGCATTGATGCAATAAAAACTGTTTTTTTCATCCCAATGGGCACAAACTGTATTTATCTATTAAATTCTTGTATTAATGAAGAGAACTGCCAGCACTCAACTCTCTAACTGAAAATTATTCAGAATCTGTAAAGTGTTTTTTAAAGGTGAGCTATTCTTACTTTCATGTCCATATCCTCACAAGGCATTTATTAGTGTTAAAACTTTCAAAGTCATTTGACTCTTACTATTAAAACATGTCTACTATTGAGAAAACAAAGCCATGAATTAAATCTGACTTCAATAAATTTTCACATGCCTTCCTTGAACCAAGCAATTGATACTTGCTTATGCCTCAACTCTGCAGCCCTTGTCTGAAAATCTTGATTTGTAGCTCACTAAGGTCAGTATGTTCCTACTATTGTGGCTTTGTTGGCTCCCTCTGGTGGATAAATTATGGGAACCTTAATTTTAAGTGCTCTTTAACAAAAAGCTTCAGCATTTTTTGCTTTTTAATTTTTAATTTTTTTATTTCAGTAGGTCTTTGGGGGAACAATGGTGTTTGGTTACATGAATAAGTTGTTTAGTGGTGATTTCTGAGATTTTAGTGCACCCAGCACCCCAGCAGTGTACACTGTACCCAATGTGTAGTCTTTCTCCCAAGTCCGCAAAGTCCAACATATCATATGAAGATTTGTATCTTCATAGCTTAGCTCCCACATATGAGTGAGAACATAGGATGTTTGTTTTTCCACTCCTGAGTGACTTCACTTAGAATAATATTCTCCAATTCCATACAGGTTGTTGCAAATGCCATTATTTCTTTTTATGGCTGAGTAAATGGTATATATATA
The DNA here is from genome assembly GCF_029289425.2 of Pan paniscus. Taxonomy (NCBI): domain Eukaryota; kingdom Metazoa; phylum Chordata; class Mammalia; order Primates; family Hominidae; genus Pan; species Pan paniscus. The sequence goes on along the minus strand of NC_073252.2, from coordinate 138,206,960 downwards.
CATATACCACACTTTCTTTAGCCACTCATTGACTGATGGGCATTTGGGCTGGTTTCATATTTTTGCAATTGCAAATTGTGCTGCTATAAACATGCTTGTGCAAGTATTATTTTTGTATAATGACTTCTTTTCCTCTGGGTAGATACGTAGTAGTGGGATTGCTAGATCAAATGGTAGATATACTTTTAGCTCCTTAAGGAAACTCCACACTGTTTTCCACAGTGGCTGTACTAGTTTACATTCCCAGGTCCCAGCAGTGTAAAAGTTTTCCTTTTCACCACATCCATGCCAGCATCTATTATTTTTTTATTTTTTGATTACGGCCATACTTGCAGGAGTGAGGTGGTATTGCACTGCGGTTTTGATTTTCATTTCCCTAATAATTAGTGATATTGAGCATTTTTCCATATGCTTGTTGGCCATTTGTATATCTTCTTTTGAGAATAGTCTATTCATGTCCTTAGCCCACTTTTTGATGGGATTGTTTGTTTTTTTCTTGCTGAGTTGTTTGAGTTATTTGTCAATTCTGGATATTAGTCCTTTGTCAGATGTATATTTTGCGAATATTTTCTCCCACTCTAAGGATTGTCTGTTAACTCTTCTGCTTATTTCTTTAGCTATGCAGAAGCTTTTTAGTTTAATTAAGTTCCATCTATTTGTTTTTGTTTTTGTTGCATTTGCTTTTGGGCTCTTGGTCATGAAGTCTTTGCCTAAGCAAATGTCTAAAAGGGTTTTCCCAATGTTATCATCTAGAATCTTTATGGTTTCAGGTCTTAGATTTAAGTCTTTGAGCCATCTTGAGTTGATTTTTGTATAAGGTGAGAGACAAGGATCCAGTTTCATTCTCCGACATGTGGCCTGCCAATTATCCCAGCACGATTTGTTGAATAGGGTGTCCTTTTCCCAATTTATGTTTTTGTTTGCTTTGTCAGAGATCAGCTGGCTGTAAGTATTTGGGTTTATTTCTGGGTTCTCTATTCTGTTCCACTAGTCTATGTGCGTATTTTTATACCAATACCACACTGTTTTGGTGACTGTGGCCTTATAGTATAGTTTGAAGTTGGGTAATGTGATGCCTTCAGATTTGTTCTTTTTGCTTAGTCTTGCTTTGGCTATGTGGGCTCTTTTTGGTTCCATATGAATTTTAGGATTTTTTTTTCTGGTTCTGTAAAAGCTTCAACTTTGTGAAGCCTTGAGGGCTTTGCTGTTCAAAGTGCATACAGATTTCCTGTGATTATAAGCTAAGTAGATACAGGACATTTTTGGGAGCAGTAGGTTGGGAGATGCCAAGGAAGGGATAGCCAGGGTGGCAGTGACAGTCTTGTAGACATGTGTCAGATGGAATCACTCTTGATAGGCAAAGGGCTTTAAAAAATGTTTAATTGGGTATAACATACATACAATAAAGTGTGCAAATTATAAGAGTACAGATACATAATATGTATCCAACACCCAGATCAAAACCATTTCCAGAACTTCAGGGTAAGAATTTTTTTAGTTGGTTTTGCTTATTAGCATTCAGGTCAATTTTGAAGCAGAAAAAACAACTTGTAATTACAGGATTGCAGCCAGTAGTGTACCCAAATGAACTGTGAGGAATAATTTGTTAAATGCATTGAGGTGAAAAAATGTTGGGCACAGAGGTCGACTCGAAGGTGGCACACAGAAATTATTATCCTACACTCTGAGGTGAAAATTACTCATTTTTGTCCCTTGCTTGGTTGTGTTCATCAATTTGCTCTTTTTTGAACAATTTTCCAATTCTATTCCCTTTCTTCAGTTCAAAACACTGAGTGTTGTATGCTCAGGACTGTGGATTCAGAGAGGAATAAGTTGTGGTCCCTGCTTCTCAAGAACTGATAGACCAGTTAGGTTTAAAGCAAAAATAGGAGATGGGTGACTGTAATCCAATGTGTTAAGTGTGTCAGTAAGAAGAGCTAACATGATAGAGCATGTCCTGTGTGCTAAGCTTTCTTCTCAGCATGTTCCCTGCATCTTCCCATTTAAAACTTATCACCACTGTTCTTCCATTACTGGTGAGGAAGCAGAAGCACGAGGAGTCTGGTGATGTCCCCAAGGACTATGTGGCTGGTGAGTGTGGCTGCCAGGACTTGGCTCACGCATATCCACTTCTCAAGTGTGGTGTTGGAGGCACCTGCTGGCAGGGAGATCTTTGAATATCTTGTCCTTTGAGCTGCCCAACAAGCAGCAATGCTCAACACTACAGAAAAAAAAAACATGCCAAACAGCTTCTTTCCCTGATACAGTCCTAGTCCAGCCCCAAACTTGCCATTTCACAGATTCAAACAAAAGCTGGCTGCATCCTTGTAAAAATTCAAAGGCATGTTTTATTTTCATATGGAATACAGCAAAGTGTTGGATTACTCCAGAGTGAACGCTTGACTATTCATTGTTATAGCATGGATTTCTCCAAATCATAGGTAATCAACATAATTAGTTGTCAAGCATTTCAAACAAAACATTTGTTTTGTTTGAAACAGGGTCTCACTATGTTATCCAAGCTGCCCTTTACCTCCTGGGATCAAGCCCCAGCCTCCCAAGTAGCTAGGACTACAGCCATGTGCCACTATGTCTGGCTATGTGTCAAGCATGTTTTTAAAAATAATTTCTATTTAAATTGCTGGTTGAATTGTCCACTAATAAGTGATTTTTTTTCAGTATTGAAAGCACAGTAGAAAGAATTATTGTAACCTTAGAGAGCTCCATATAGTTCAAAACAGATCAGTTTGATGGTGCAGGATTTTGAAATCCCACCTGAGAGTGGTGTTTGCATCTTCCTCCTATCAGAATTTGCTAAAGCAGGCAAAGACTGAGGACAAAGACAGCAGAGCCTTCCCACATAATCACAGAGTCCTTGCTCTTCGAACAGAGGTAAATTCTGTTCATCAGCAACACTGTGATGGCTTCACACTTAACACTCCTTAGAGGACAAGGGCCAAATTTAACATAAACTAAATTTTGTTTATCACAGGTTAGATGCAGGTGGGAACAGGAAAATCATAACAAGGTCTAGTAGTAGTTTTGATGGTGCTGATGTAGGAAGTGATTTTCAACTTCTTCAAGCCGTCCTATACAACATCAAGGTTTGCTGTGAAAATGATGTTTGTGTAATCATTAGAAGAGAGAATAAAGGTGGAAACATTTGAGTTCCAACATTTGTCATGGCTGCCCACTTCCAAGACTAGACCACAGGCCTCAGGAGCAGAGTCACATTGTGAGCAGTGATTGAGTTTCACCAATGAATGTTATCAGATTGAGCTTTACTGGGGCTCCAGTTCTTTGTGTCTAATTCATAATTTTGTTATGGTCTCCTAGGTGTATAAGAATTGTAAACACAAGCATTTATATATTTGTATGTTTAAACATATGTTTAAAACAAGATAATAAAATACTTTAGCATTAGAAGTCCACGGGAGGTTTGTTTTCTCCCTAACAGTGTGGGGGGGGTCTGCCTATAACTCATTTGAGAAATGCTGTACTGTAAAGCGTGGGCCTACAGAGGGAGACAAACACAGGCCTTGCTTTTCAGGAGCTCACATTGACAGAATTCACCACAGTGGACACAAGTGAAGAAATTATAAATGAACTTTTTTGAAGTCATGCCACTATATTTATTGCTGTTTTGTTTTTTTGTTTTGTTTTCTTTTGTTTTAACTCTCTGGCACCTTTAAAAGTTGCTGCTCAGCAAATAACTTTTTTCTGTGTTGCCTATTGGGATCTCCCCCAAACATCCTTGTTGATTTTTTTTTCAATTTGCATACAGTAAAGTTCACTCTTTGTAGACTACTGTTCTATGGGGTTTGAAAATGCATAGAGCCATGTATCCACCTGCCCAAGTAATGTATAGAACCGTTTCATCACGCTAAAAATTACTTCTCATCCAGTCCCTTTGTAGAAAACCTCTCCCGTTTCCCTCAACCCTGCTAACCACTGAACCACTGACCTGTTTTCTATCCCTATAGTTGTGCCTTTTACACGATGTCATAAAAATGAAATCATATAATATGTAGGCTTTTGGGTCTGGCTTGTTTCACTTACAGAATGCATTTAAGATCCGTGTTGTTGTGTAAATCGATAATGCATTCATTTTTATTGTTGAGCAATAGCCTACTGTACGGATATATCACAGTTCCTTATTCCATTACCTACTGAAGGACATTGCAGCTGTTTCTCATTTGGAATGACTGTGAATAAAGTTGTTATACACATTTTTATATGAATTTTTGTATGAACATTAGTTTTCAACTCATTTGGATAAATGCCTTGGATTGGGATTTCTGGATCATGTGGTAAGTATATGTTTAACTTTATAAGAAATTTCCAAATTGTCCTCCAACCTGGTTGTGCTATTTAGTATGCTCAACAGCAATGAATGAGAGTTCCTGTTGCTTTGCATCTCACCATACTGCCACATTTTTCTCTATTCCAGAAATTCTGATAGGTATGTAGTGCTATCACATTATGGTTTTCATTTACATTTTTCTGATAACAAATGATGCTGAACACCTCTTTTATATTTATTTGCTATTGATATCTTCTTAAAGAAATATCTGTTCAGATATTTTGCCCGTTTGTAAGATTGGGTTGTTTCTTATTACTGAGTTTTAACATGTCATTATATAGAGAGAGACATATTATATATACACTCTGGAAACGTGTCTTTGTCAGATATGTGATTTGCAATTTTTTCCCCAGTCTGTGCCTTGTCTCTGTGCCAGTCTTTTTATTTTCTCAACTGCATCTTTGACAAAGCAAAGATTTAAATTTTGATAAAGTCAAATTTATCAGTTTTTTTCTTTTATGGATTGTGCTTTTATTGTTGTATCTAACAACCCATTGCCAAACCCAAGATCACACAAATTTTCTAGGTTTTCTTTTAGACATTTTATAGTTTTATGTTTTGCATTTAGGTTTATTATCCATTTTTAGTTAATTTTTGTTTAAGGTACAGGGAGATTCATTTTTTGCAAATGGACTATTCTGGCATCATTTTCTGAAAAACTATCCTATGTCCATTGCATTGTCTTGGCACCTTTGTTAAAAATCAGCTGACAATATTTCTGTAGATCTATTTATGAATTCTCTTTTCTGTTCCATTGCTCCATGTGTCTGTCCTTTAGCTTATTCAATACTGTCTTGATTAGTATAGGTTTTGAATAAGTCTTGAAATCCTAGAGCATGAATCCTCCAACTTTTTTTTTTCTTTTTCAGCATTGCTTTGGCTATTCTAGGTCCTTTGCCTTTCTATATAAGTTTAAAAATTAGCTTGTCATCATCTATAAAAAGCTTACTGGATTTTGATTGGGATTTCATGGAATCTACAGATCAAACTGGGGAGAACTGGCCTCTTAATAATATTAATGCTTCCAAATCATGAACACAGTGTATCTGTCAATGTGTTTAGATTTTTCTTTAATACCTTTCATCAGTGTCATTTTCAACATATAGACCATACACATGTTTTAATAGACTTATACCTAAGTACTTAACTTTTTCAGTGCAATTGTAAATGATCTTGTTTCTTAATATCAAATGACAACTATTCATTTCTGGAATATAGGAATATGATTGGTTTTTGTATATTGACCTTTTTAAATGTACTTATGAGTTCTCGGAGTGTTTTGTATATTTTTGGAATTGTCTACATTGATAACCATGTCATCTTCAATTAAAGACAGGCTTATCTTTTTCCTTTCAAAGCTGTATGCTATTTATTTGTTTTTCTTGGCTTATTTCACTGGCTATGACTTCCAGTCTGGTGTTGATTGGGGATAGTCAGAGAGGACATCCTCGCTTTATTCCCAGTTTTGGAGGGTAAAACGTTCAGTATTTTACTCTTAAGTATGATGCTAGTTGTAGGTATTTCATAGCTTTCCTATATAAAGTTAAAGAAGTTCTCTTCTATTCCTAGTTTTCTGAGACTTTTGTCATGAATGGATGTTGAATTTCATTGATTTTGTTTTTGTTTCTATTGAGATGAATGTATATAATATAATGAATTACATTGATTGATTTTTTAAATGTAAGCCTGATTTTCTTTCCTGGGATCTGATATAAACCCCAATTGGTTATATACTATTCTTTTAATATATTGCAATGTTTGATTTGCTAATATTTTGTTGAGCATTTTTTGCATTTATTTTCATGAGGTATCTTGGGCTATAGTTTTCTTTTCTTGCAATGTGCAAGCTGGTTTGAGTCTTAGGGTAATGCTTACCTCACCAGATGAATTCATAAATGTTCTATATTCTGGAAGATATTATGTAGAATTGGGATTATTTCTTGCTTAAGTGTTTTGTAGATTTTATCAGTGAAACCATCTAGGCTAGGAGTTTCCTTTTTAGAAGTTTCAAAACTATAGTTTCAATTTCTTAATAAATATTGGAGTATTCAGGTTAGGTATCTTTCTTAAGTGAGTTGTGGTGGTTTGGCTCTTTAAAATAATTGTTTCATTTTATCTAAATTGTTGAACTTATGGACATAGTGTTGTCTGTACTATTCTCTTATATTTTTAATGTCTGTGAGATCAGTAGTGATGTCCTTTGTTGCCTTCCTGATGTTGAGAAATTGTGTCTTCACTCTCTTTTTCTTGGCCAGCTTGACCAGTGACTTATCAATTTTATGACTTTATCAAAGAATCAGTGTATTAGTCCATTTGAATTGCTATAAAGGAATACATGAGGCTGGGTAATTTCTAAAGAAAAGAGATTATTTGGCTCACTATTCTGCAGGCTGTACAAGCATGGCACCAGCATCTGCTTGGCTTCTGGTGAGGAAGCTTTTACTCATGGTGGAAGGTGAAGGTGGAGCACACATGTCACTTAGAGCAGGAGCAAAAAAGAGAGGGAGGAGGAAATGCCAGGCTCCTTTCTAAACAACAAGATCTCATGTGAACTCATTACTGTGGGGAGGGCACCAAGCTATTCATGAGGTATCTGCCCCTATGACCCAACCACCTCCCACCAAGCCCCACCTTCAACACTGGGAATCACATTTTAACATGAGATTTGAAGGGGACAAACATCCAAACTATATCAATCAGCTTTTGGTTTCATTGATTTTATGTATTGTTTTCCTATTTTCAATTTCATTTATTTATGTTCTATATTATTTCCTTTCATCTGGTCACTCTGATGATATTTCTCGGCCTAGCACTCTGAGCCTGTGGTGGGCATGGCGGCCTCTAAAGATCTCCAAAATGCCTTCGGGGCCATTCTCTTGTTGTCTTGATGAATAGCACCTGGATTCCTTCTATCCCTACTAATTTCCTTATCAAATGGTCACTTGGCCACACCCATGATTTTCTTTCCTAAACATGTTTTCTTATTCTTTACGTGGCAGACTGAGATTTTCTGAATGTTTATGTTCTGCTTTTCCTTTCATTGTAAATTCCATCTTTAAATTGTTTCTCTCTTCTCACATTTTACTATAAGCAATTAAGAGAAGCCACTTAGCATCCTAAAATACTTCTCAGCTTCGAGATTTCTTCTGCCAAATATCCTAGTTCATCACATTTAAGTTCTGCCTTTTCCATAAAATCCTAGGACATGAACATAATTCAGCTAAGTTCTTTGCTACTTTGTAACATGGGTGGCCTTTCCTCCAGTTTCCAATGTTTGTTCCTCATTTTCATCTACAACCTCATCAGAATGTCCTTTACTGTCCATACTTCTACCAGCATTCCATTCATGACCACTTGAGTAATCTCTAAGAAGACTGGGGCTTTTCCTACACCTCTGTTCTTCTTCAGAGCCCTCACCAGAATCACCCTCAATGCTCTTAATGTATTCTCACGGCAATATAGGCTTTTTCCAGCATTCACTCCAAAACTGTTTCAGCCTCTACCCATTACCCAGTTACAAAGTTGCTTCCACATTTGTAGGTATTTATTACAGCAACACCTCACTCCTCTCGTACCAATTTCTGTCATAGTCTGTTTTAGACTACTATAACAAAATACCACAGACTAGACAATTTATTTTAAAGAAACAGACATTTATTTCTCACAGTTCTAGAGGTTGGCAAGTCCAAGATCAAGGTGCTAGCATCTGGTGAGCCAGATGCTAGCTAGAGCTCCTTGCTTCATCCTCACATGGCAGGAGGTGGAAGGGAGCAAACCTACTCCTGCAAGCCCTTTTTATAGCAGCATTTATCCTTTTACAAGGGCAGAGCCCTCATAATCTAAACACCTCCCATTAAGACCCATCTCTAAGACATTGTTGCATTAGGGATTGAGTTTTTAACACATGAATCTGAGGGGGATACATTCAGAACATAAGAATGTCTGTCAGTAATTAGAAAATTGCCAGCAATTATTTCTTAAACATTTCTTCTACCCATTCTTTCTTCTCATTCTGGGATTTCAAATTATGTATATGTTAGACTGTCTAATATTGTCCCATAGCTCTTGGAGATTTTGTCCTATTTTTTTCCACTCTGTTCTCCTTCTGTTTCAGTTTGAGTAAATTTTATTGACCTATATTCCACTTCATTAATTATTTCCTTGACTATATCAAGTCTACTGGTAAGCCCATGAAAGACAGTCTTCATATCTACTACTGTGTTTTTGATGTCTAGCATTTTTAGTTGATTCTTTCTTGTTGTTTCTATCTCTCTGTTGAACTTATCTATCTGATCTTGCATGTTGTCCACCTTTTCCATTAGTCTTTAACATATTTGTCATAGTTATTTAAAATTCCCTGTCTGATAAATCCAACATGTTTATGAGGCTGGTTCTGTTGACTACTTTGGGAAACACAGTTTTCCATACTGTGTTTTTTCTTGCCTTTTTGTGTACCATGGGATTTTTTGATGAAAGGTAAATATATTATACAGGGCAGTAGATACTATGTAAATATTTTTATGCTTGGAACTGAGCATGCCTTTCCTTCTGCTAGACTTTTAATGTGGGAATTTGTGTTAATTTAGTCCAGAGTTGGACTGGAAGTTTGTTATTGCTATGGTTACCCTCAGGGGTCCAGAAGCTTTAAACTCCCCTAGTGATATATTGTTTCTGTCTCTTCTCTTGGTTTTGAGTCTCCCCTTTGCGCTATCCTCCAGAGAGAGTCTGTATGTAGTTCTCCAAACTATATTCTGATGCAACTCTTGTTAGCATGGTGGCTGAGAGAGGGAGAGGGGTGACCTCTTATATTCTTACGAAGCATCAGTCTTAGCAGAAACTGAAAACCTGGGTCTCAGTGGCTACTGCAACTTTTCCAGCTGTAGTGCTGGCCTAGCAAATATTCCTGCCCTGCCCCCAAAGTGAAGCTTCTTTTCCCTCATATTCTCCTCTCCTAGCTGCAGTCAGTTTCCAGTGGTACAGTTTTGACCAACTTCCCTTTGCAGATTAAAGCTTTGTTGGGTAGGGAAGATGAAGGGAATGTATCAGGGTGGTGTTTGGGCAGTGGCTGCTATTCCCCTTCTCCAGCCAGCATCTTGGAGGACATTTTCTGAGGCTTCTCCTTGATCTACCCTGTGAGCTCCTATTGTTCTTGGAGGGAAAAACTGTAAGACAGTGTGAACCCTCTGTGTCTGCAGCCCCTGGGACTTCAGACTGTCATGCTAGTGTTACCGGAAACTGGTCCCGATCCACACCCTAAGAAAGGGTTCTTGGATCTTGTGCAAGAAAGAATTTAGGGCGAGTCCATACAGTAAAGTGAAAGCAGTTTATTAAGAAAGTAGAGGCATAAAAGAATGGCTACTCCATAGACAGAGCAGCCCCGAGGGCCACTGGTTGCCCATTTTTATGGTTCTTGATGATATGCCAAACAAGAGGTGGGTTATTCATGCCTCCCCTTTTTAGACAATATAGGGTAACTTCCTGAGGTTGTCATGGCATTTGTAAACTGTCATGGTGCTGGTGAAAGTGTGTCAGTGAGGACAACCAGAGGTTACTCTTCGTGGCCATCTTGGTTTTGGTGGGTTTTAGCCGGCTTCTTTACTGCAATCTGTTTTATCAGCAAAGTCTTTATGATCCGTATCTTGTGCAGACCTCCTATCTCATCCTGTGACTTAGAATGCCTAACCATCTGGGAACACAGCCCAGTAGGTCTCAGCCTTATTTTACCCAGCCCCTTGGAGTTGCTCCGGTTCAAATGCCTCTGATACTAGCTCACACTTGGCCTTTAGCAATTCTTTAAACATTTCTAGCATAATCTTCTTACCAGTTTTTTATGGCATTTGGCAGTATCTGTTCTAGGTAAGCGTATGCTTGAATACTGTTTCTCCCTGCAGGCCCTTGTGTTTCTCTTGGTTTTAAGAAAGTTATTTGCCTATAACATAAGTTCTCTCATAGGTTCAAAAAAGTTGTTAATTTTGTAGTTTATCTAGTTTTTTTTTTTCTCATTGTTAGAATGGGAGAAGTACTTTTCTAACCTCTTAAATCTCCGAGCTTTAACAAGAACCATTATTTATTTTAGAATTTTAAATTTCTCCAGCATTAACTTGATCTTGAAAGTTTTAGAGAATTTTTGCAACAGCCCCAAACCATCTTTCTGTGTATATTTGGAAATTAGAACTGAGAATCACTAGTAAAGATGGTATAAAAATGAGAAAAAAATGAAATTTGGGGTCACTAAATTGTATTTTTTTTTTCTTTTCTGTATGTTTCTCTCACTCAAACTTGGAGCTGGCTGTGTTTCATATGGGCTCAAGGAAATTATTTGGTAGCACAGAAAGCAGAAATAACTCCACGAAGTTCTGGGTTTTGGGCCAGGCACAGTGGCTCACGCCTGTAATCCCAGCACTTTGAGAGGCCAAGGTTGGCGGATCACCTGATGTCAGGAGTGTGAGACCAGCCTGACCAACATGGAGAAACCCCATCTCTACTAAAAATATAAAATTAGCCAGGCGTGGTGGCGCATGGCTGTAATCCCAGCTACTCAGGAGGCTGAGGCAGGATAATCACTTGAACCTGGGAGGCAGAGGTTGCAGTGAGCCAAGGTTGTGCGGTTGCACTCCAGCCTGGGCAACAAGAATGAAACTCCATCTCAAAAAAAGAGAAGTTCTGGGTTTTGTTTCCAGAAGCCTGAGCTCACAGTAGAACTTAGAGCGTTTACAATAAAGAAGAAAAAAATGGGAGACTTGTTAGAAGAAACAAAAAGGATAACTGGAGGAATAGAAGGCTTCCTAGAGTAGAAAAAAGGTTCCTGCACCAGAAGTGGAGATGAAGGGAGGCCTTGGAATAGACAAGAAAAGATGCTGCAAGTGTAGCAGGACGAGCCGCAGACAAAACCCCTCAGACACTGAGTTAAAGAAGGAAGGGCTTTATTCAGCTGGGAGCGTCGGCAAGACTCACGTCTCAAAAACTGAGCTCCCCCAGTGAGCAATTCCTGTCTCTTTTAAGGGCTTACAACTCTAAGGGGGTCGGCATGAGAGGGTCGTGATCGATTGAGCAAGCAGTAGGTACGTGACTGGGGGCTGCATGCACCGGTAATCAGAACGGAACAGAACAGGACAGGGATTTTCACAATGCTTTTCCATACAATGTCTGAAATCTATAGATAACACAAGCAATTAGGTCAGGGGTTGATTTTTAACTACCAGGCCCAGGACACGGTGCTGTGCTATCTGCCTGTGGATTCCATTTCTGCCTTTTAGTTTTTACTTCTTCTTTCTTTGGAGGCAGAAATTGGGCATAAGACAATATGAGGGGTGGTCTCCTCCCTAACAAGAACCCATAGAGAAAGAGCTGCATGCAGTATCTAGGCAAACAACACCCCTAAGCCATCTTACAAGAGAGTCCCCTGTCTTAGGTGTGGCTTGGAAGCATCAAAATGTCAGCAGTCCTGAAAAGCCCTTAAGATCATGGACAACGGAAGTGTTCGTGGAAACCTGTGGAACAGACGAAAACACCGAGTCTCCATAGACACCTTCACACTGCAGAATATGCTGGGCACTGACATGACCTTGAGAAGGGAGGGGAGGCTCCGACAATGACTCAGATTATATTTTCTCATGAGCCTGGAGAGATTAGTCAAATTTAATTGATTTCTAGAAAATAAAGAGATTTAGTATTGCTTGCATACCTTAATTTGTAGACTGAGAATCATACCTGCTACAAAAGTAATCCATTCCCAGGCACCTAGTTATCATAGTTTCATTGAAAATATTTTATATTTTAGTAACTGAAGAATTTTTCCACTCCAATGCGTCTGAGGGATTCAGCATGCCCTCAATTGTAATGATTCCTTCTGGGGTGCAGTGGGGTGGTCAGGGCAGCAAGGGAAAGGCACTGTGAATAAATCCCCAGGTGATTCTGAAAAGGACTCCCTCCACACACTCACTCCCTTTTTCCACCCCTTCTCTGAGAATCTGTGTTCACCTCTTTTGGTCTATGTGTATGTTTTTCAATTTGGACACTAAAACAAAGACACAGTTTGACTCTTGTAAGCAAGAGGTGTGTTCTTACAAAGGTGCACGTAAAGCAAATATATCTATATGCAAACATGTAATGCTATATACATAGATTGAAATAATTGCTGTTAATGGCATTACAGACAACTAAAGAATGGGTATGTTTGTGAATCTGTGGCTAAGAGAGAAAAATCCCTAGATTTCCTTCTAGGAAGTCGTTATTGACTTGGGAAACTGTCCCCGATCTGACCCAGCCTCCCACTGAGGTTGTAAGAAGGATCAAGTGAAACACACATAAGCATCTGAATGAAAATGTCCCCAGAGTGAACAATTGAGAGAATTACCACTATCCTCCCATTCACATCTGTTGACTGAGGCCCTGGAGCTGGCATACTGATGAGAGATGCTTGACATTATCATAACAGAGTTGTGTGACTTTTGTTGGTGTTTCTGCCAATGAGGCCTCATTGGGGTATGGCACATTATACGTTACATTTTCTAGAGCTTCTATCTGGTGCCAGTGTGAAGAAAAACAGCTAGAGACCTGGTGATGGGACTTATTTTCTTATTTCTGGAAATGTTTCACCACCGAAAAAGCCACTGCAACCTGCTATCTTAATGCTACAGTACATGTTGGGCCTATTTCTCTTGTCTAATAAAATCATATGATAGCACATCTTCTCTCCCCTGGGTGGAAAAAAGGCCTGAGGCAGGGATCCCTTGGAAATTGCAGTAAAAAGCAAGAACCAGGTAAAAGTAGAGACTTCGAAAAATCTGGGTTAAAGCGTTCAAACAGCAAGCTGAGAGTGGTAGGTTATCCCTTGTGATTTTTCAGTGGAACACAGAAGACATACCCTGGTTCCACTAGACAGTGCAGGGGTCACAGGAGGCCACTGCAGAAAGTCCTGGGAGTTGCCCAAAGGCTCAGCTACTTGGACCTACTAATAGAATAAATCACTGGGAACAGAAATATCCTGTCAAGAAATTGGATGAGATGTGTTTTTCAGAGTTTGCTTTTAGTATAGCACACTGGTTAAGAATTCAAGCTCTACAGTTAAAACCAAATTTGAACCCCAATTCTACCACTTAACTAAATTGGGTGATCTCCAGTCACTTACTAAAATATAAACAGGGAATAGGATTATACCCATCTGAAAGGGTTGTGGTGAGAATTAGATTAGGTAATGTATATTCAGTGCAGAGCCTAAAGAACCACACAATAAATGTTAGATACTGTTAGGCATACCCGTTCCTTTGAAAATACCTAAGCTACTATCTACTACTTTGTACTGTTACTCAGAGGTCACTTCAGAATGAACCTCCTTGAAAAGGAATGTCTTTGACACACAGGGGAAGAGTGGAGATTTGCATTTTTATTATTTCACTCACTGAAGAGAGAGAATATGGAGTTCTTTACAGGGAACTTGTTGGGATCAAAAAACCAAGTTCTTTAAGTGGGAGTCCTAACATATAGGGACACTAAATTGCCCCTAGTCCTCAGATCCTTGATAGAAACTGTGACCCAATGTTAGATTCTTTTGGGTTCAAGGGACACAGACCCAAATTTGGTGGTTGGGGGTTATTGTAAGAATGAACAGGAAAGTGAGAAAATGGAAAGGAACATTCAGCAGCCACACAACCACACCTTGTGGAGAACTTGGTGGGGGGGTGGAGTTCACAGCTGTTCGGGCTCTCAGATCCCAGTGGCACCCCTGGCCCTGGACATCTCATTGCCTTCTGAGGCCAACTTCTCATTGCTCCCCACACTAGTGTCTCCACTTAGCACCTTGCTAGCTGCTCTGCCAACTTCCACATCTGCCTCTCTTGCTTCCCTCTCCCCTTAAGATTTATATGCAAAAGAGAGAATCTGCCTGGGATATTTTGCTATTTTCCGTAAGAATTCATGAGAATTCTTATTCATGAAAGCATTGGAATTCCAAAAGAACACAAAGAATGAGATCTGGGCTGGGTGGCCAAGATGTAGCTCCCAGTATACTCCATCGCGACTGGCCACTCTGCCCTCAACCCTCAACCCAGCTGAATACGACATATCTCTGGAGACCCAGTGGGCACAAGCTGAGCGATTGGCCATAAGGGCCTGGCCTAAACAGGAATACCTGCTTCAGTACAACAACCCTAACTGCCAAGGGCTCATCCAAGATACTGCCTTGATTTGTTGGACCTATGCAAGATCAGCAAGTGTCTATCCCAATTTCAGACCCGCTCCCAAAAACCCTCTCTTGGGAGCTCTCTGTGGAATTGGGCCCCTCTTCTTCTAGTATTATGTTTTCAAAACTGACAGGGATAGAAAAGAAAAACTTATCCAGGAAGGAAAATTGGGCTGAACATTTAACATCTCATGTCAAGTCTGGCAATGGCAATGATGACCATATGCATTCTTTTTTTTTTTTTTTTTTTAAACAGGGTCTCAGTCTGTCACCCAGGCTGGAGTACAGTGGCGCAGTCTCTGCACCTCCGGGTTCAAGAAATTCTCCCATCTCAGCCTCCAAGGTAGCCAGGACTACAGGCGAGTGCCACCACACCCGGCTAATTTTTTGTATTTTTAGTAAAGACAGGGTTTTGCCATGTTGGCCAGGCTGGTCTGGAACTCCTGACCTCAAGTGAGCCACCCGCCTCAGCCTCCCAAAGTGCTGGGATTACAGGCATGAGCCACCGCACCTAGCCGACTGTATGTATTCTTGCTTAAATAAATATTCTCTTAATCATTTAAAAAAAAAACAGGACTGAATTCTTTCATGAAACGATGGCTTTGTTGCTTTTACTCTTGGCTTTACATTGCGTATTAGCAAGAGGGTCTTGAATTTAGTGGCTGCCTCCACCGGGATACTAGCTTAGGCTCTTAGGTCCGAGACCTCTATCTCTTAGGTGCAGATGGAAGATTTGCAATAAAAGATATCAATTTTCTGCCATTATTACTCTCCACACTTGTTCATATGCTAAGTTTAAAATCTATATTTCCGCCGGGCACAGTGGTTCATGCCTGTAATCCCAGCACTTTGGGAGGCTAAGGCAGGCACATCACCTGAGGTCAGGAGTTTGAGACCAGCCTGACCAATGTGATGAAACCCCATCTCTATGAAAAGTACAAAAATTAGCTGGGTGTGGTGACACAGGCCTATGATCCCAGTTCCTCAGGAGGCTGAGACAGGAGAATCGAGAATCGCTAGAACCTGGGAAGCAGAGGTTGCAGTGAGCTAGATCGCGCCATTGCACTCCAGCCTGGGCAACAAGAACAAAACTCCGTTTCAAAAAACAAATCCGTATTTCCAGTCTGATAACTTTTTGCTTACAGGATAAACTTCAGGTTAGTGACTTTTAGTTTATTTGTTCAATGGAAGTACAATGTATGGCAAATGCATTAAGTAACATCAGGATTCCCTGGCATGAAAAGCTGGAGGACTGACTCAGCGAGAGTTTCCCTAAAGTACCTCTCACATGGGCTTTCCAGCTGGAAAAGAGAAACAGAACCTAAATGACCATCATTTATGATGTCACTTTTACTCAGTTAACATGTAAAATGTCATCTCAATTTTACAGAAAATTCATATGAAGGCTGATGTGACCTTCAAATTAATTTCTGTCTTGATAGGTCTATAGGTTGTAAAATTCCTAGATGGTATAATGGCCAGAATGTTGAGTTTTTCTTAAAAATTCAGCAAAAAGGCATTCTCTTCTTGTTGTAGCAACAATTACAAGGTTATGACATGTGACAACAAAAATACCTAGATTTAAGGATAATTTTACTTCAAACTACCAATTAAATATATAATTATGTGGACGAGGCACTATGGCTCATGCCTGTAATCCCAGGACTTTAGCAGCCAAGTGAGGCAGAAGGATCACTTGAGGTCAGGAGTTTGAGACCAGCTTGTGCAACATGCCAAGACCCCAGCTCTACAAAAATATATTTTTTTAATTAGCCAGGCATGGTGGTGCACACCTATAGTCCTATTTACTCAAGACTGAGGTAGGAGAATTGCTTGAGCCCAGGAGTTCGAGGTTACAATGAGCTATAATGGCACCACTGCACTCCAGTCTTGGCAGCAGAGCTAGACCTGTCTCAAAAATAAATAAATAAATAAATTAAATAAATATATAATTATGTAATCACATATGTAAATCTTGGCCTCCTTGTACTTTCAGTGCCCCCAGTTCAAATGCAAAGGGTATTTTTAGTTCCTGTTTTTCCTTTTTATCAAGCTTGATCAGTGAACGAGAAAGTCTTATCAATCATCTACTTGTTGGAAAGCGTAGAGCTTTTGAACCACACAGCTCATTTCAAAATTAGAAATGCCTCCACTGAGGGGCCCATGTCAAGACCTTCCAGAGGCAGTTGTCACTAGATCTTAGGTCTGACATGTGTCTTTGGGTAAAAGCAGCTAAGAAATGTTTCTGGAGATGGTATGGGTGGAGAAAGCAATAGAAGTCGTATTTCTATTTTTTAACAAGTAAATCCCAATTCATATTTGCCAGAAAGCAATATAACTATTTCTCGCTAAAAGTGTTTGTTCTAAAATGTTTGCAAAACAAAATTATTTTTAAAGTACGGCATACTTTCCCATTGACACATTCTAAAGATGCATCCTCAAGGAAAATTTATAGGTGGCAGAAAAATATTTTCTTACTATTCATAATAATCACTGACATTTACTGAGGGCTAACTACTTGCCAGGCATTGTTCAAAGATCTTTACACAATTCTTTCATTTTATTCCTCACAATGATCCTACTAGGTATTATCTCAATTTCCCAGGTAAGAAATGTAAGACCAAAAGAGTTTAAGTAAGCAGCCCAAAGTCTTATGGTTGGGGTAAAGAAAAGATTAACTCAAGCAGTCTGACCCCAAGGCACCCCCGTTCCCCACACCACTGTGCTGATATCAACACACACCCAGGCTCACCAGGAGGAAGAGGGCATGTTCCTGGTCTGCCAAGCACTGAGATAAAAATACACTGTAAGTTGGATCATGGGGTGTGGGGTCCTCATCTCCACCCTTGATAACATCCTAAGAATTCATCTAGGATGAATTCTGTTTTTCTTGGCTTTAAACTCATTCATTGTAGATGACTGGATAATGCTAATTGCATGACATAGATTGACTCATCATAAGGGGTTATGAGTTAATGTGCTCCCTCCCTAGGGGTATTTACAGCATTGGTAGTTGAATATTAGTTTATGTTAATTGAATGAAGATACTACAGTTTCACAAGTGCTACTGAGAAACAATTGGAGAAATCAGACAAGTGAAGGTTAAAAAAATCTTTTTTTATTATTTTTTTAAGAGATAGGGGTCTGTTGCCCAGGCTAGAGTGTAGTGGCACAATCATAGCTCACTGCAGCCTTGAGCTCCTGGGCTCAAGTGGTCCTCCCACTTCAGCCTCCCAAGTAGTTAGTAGTTAGGACTGCAGGTGTGCACTACCATGCCTGGCTAAAAACCTGTTTTATTAAGGATAAGTTAGATTGAGGAGTAGGAGTTAACTGTGGCACAAGCAGACTCTCTAATGTTTTTCCCTAGGTCTAACACTTGGTACATCTCACTCAAGGAAGGGTTGGCTCCTCAGAGCACACACACAGAGCAAAACAGCTGCATCATCTGCATCTGCTATGTCTCTACACTGGAACAAAGTGAGAGCTAGGATTTGAGACCTGGCCCTGGAAGCAGAGCTGGGTCCTAACCCCATCATGACTGCCACCCACAAGACAGGAGGTGGGCAAAACACACCCACCCTCGGGGGGAGATCCGAAGAAGAAGGAACAGGAAGAGCAGAGTTTCCCATGAGCCTGGAGAAACTCCCCACTTCACCAGGCAGCTAAATCATGACTAGTCCCTCAGGGAAAAGTGAACAGGGCTGAGAGGGGCTAAAGCTACTTTTCCCAATGCTTTCAAAAGAATGAAAACTCCTATCATATTGTCCAAAGCAGGAATGCACGAGGGAGAAGGAAGGTTCCCAACAATGCAAGAAATTATGTCAAATGCTCTATGCCTACTGGTTGCTGCTTTACAGACACATTGCACATAGAGCGAAAGTTCCTGAAGGGTTTATTGTTCTTCAGAATTTATTTAAGATTTGACCAGAACCTTGTAAAAAAGGATATACCAATCCCACTGGCAACAGGCAGCTGGTAATGCACCCATAACATCCTAAGAAGAGTGCTATACAGGAGAGAAGCTTGTGACTTCCCCTGGATGAGAAGCAGCAGAAGCCTATTTGAAATAAGGAAGCATCATCTTTAAAGAGCCTTTAATTAATATTGTATCACTTCCAGCCCTGTAGGAATTCAACAATGGAGCAACCCAACCAAGTACAACTGGTTGAAGATCAATCAGATTTGGATTTTCATGTGACAAAGATTTTTTTAAAATATAAAGCATAAGAATTTACAATCATCTCCTTCACCATATTTTAGGGAAGATTATTGTTTCAGTGGCTCAGTTCCTATGCCTTTGGATGCCTTTGGTGTGCTGGTCAGAGAAATGGGTAGAAAAGATAAAGTATGGGGAGAAAGTAAAGAGAGGTTTACTTGATCTACATGGGAAAGGGCATAGAGCCACCTAAGGAGGCAATGAAAACATTTAGAACTCGGCAAGGATAGCAAGACAGAGGGAAGGAGGGAGTGTCAAGAGAGGCAACCTAGGCTGGAGATTTTGAAAGAGAGAAGAGAAATTTCAGTAGCTGCCATGAGCTGTGGGGTTTGAGGGAGACAGGAATGGAAAAGTGGATTTGTTGCAAGTTTGAATAGGCACTTCAGAGTAACTCTCTTTTACTCCTATTCAAGGAAAGCTTCAATATATTAATCATTCTTCAAGAATTTGGAATGGTATTTGTTTTTCTCTTGCATATGTTATCATGAGGTAATAGGCTTTAAGGAATGGCAAAGAAGCCCAGATTTATTTGGATATATCTATTTGAATCTTTCTAGAGTGAGTTATTCTGTGGGTACTGTGCTTGTCCACAAAGTATAAAGTGGTGATTGTAAAAGGATGTGCCTGGGAAGCACAGAGTACAGGATGTGACAATGCCTCAGCAACAGAGTGGTGACAAGGCTATGTTAGAAGGGGGCCCAGCAGAAGCCAGAGACCTGAGTGCAGCCACTTCTCCAGCACACTTCCCGTCACCTATCAGTGACTCCCCTGACAGAGACTCATGGTTGGTCTTCAGCACATTGTCTTTGGGTCTTCCATTCTGCAGGATGTTTGCCAGAGAATGGCCAGCTGTGAGGTGAGGCTCCACCTGCTGGGCACAGGGTCACGGAAAGTCACTGCTCTGGAATTAAAAGTGCATCACTTCAGGATCAGCACTGGTGCTGCGTGACTCTTCACCTACTTGGCCTCAGTTTCTTCACCTGTAAAACAGCTGTCTTGGGAAGATGGTATCAATGATCCCTTTCAGCTCTTATGCTCAATGATACCTTTCCAGATACTCATTCCTTACTGTAGCTATTGCTCCCACTTTGTCTTACCCCAGGGCCCTGGCCATCTCCAACTCTTCACCTAGATGTTTATTCTACTCACATCATGGCCCTCCCAGTTAGACCTAACTGGGCGTGAGCAAAAACACTGGGGCTGTGGCTAGAGTGCCAAAGCTGCCTGCTCCTGAACTGTAAGCTCTAGACTGGCTGGGGGAAAAAAGAGGGCATCTCATCAGTGACCCAGGCACTCTGGGAACCATGTTCTGCATGCCCCTTCTCCACACACACAGAACAAGACAGTAGAGCCTGTCTCTGGAGCTCAGACAGCTTGCATAGCAGGAGGAAGCAGCTTTGCTTTTCTCCAGACACTTCTCAGAGCCACTGAAACAGCAACTGGATAAATATAGGAGGATGACGCATCAACTCTGAGTGAATGTGAGTGCATGAGCGTGCGTGCACAGACAAGCCGGCAAGCTGCAGGCTGCCACGTGGCTCTCAACCTCCAAGAATCGACACACGGGCTCCCAGAGCCAGAAAATCTTAGCAAAACTTGGTGTCATCAAAGAATCTTGGCAGGAGGGTGATCTGAGGTCATGAGCGCAGTCATGTCCTTGGCTCCTTGGAGCATTCACGGAGGTCATCCTCTGCTCGGCCCTGGCTATATATAGTCCTGCTTTCTCCAGTGTGCATACAGTCTTTCTGAATGAAACACCAGAAATCCTCCCAGGCTCTGTGAAAGCATCAACTGAGTGGCATTTGAAGGTCCTAGAAAATGAGTGGAGGAAACAGAGCAGGTGTTTTGCTCATTGTGAAAGGCAAACACTGACTTGGAAGGTTTTGAGGTAGGGAATATGGGCCAATCTCAGCACTGCCAATTTTTAATTACTAGCACAATTAGCAGCCTGGCCTAACAACAAGCCTATTTTGTAAAGCTCTGTTTAAGAACCAGCAAATTGTGGCAATAGCACTAAACAGATGAATAGCACATTCATCATATCCCACTCTCTGAAAGCAATGATCTGCCTGCACAGTCCTGAACTTATCACAGCCTCTACCACCAGCAAATACCTGACATCCTCTTCTTAGCCCTGACTAAATTGGCATAAGAGTAAGAATCATGTCTCCATAAAGGCCGTCTTCCTGTGGTTGATCAATCACATTAAGTGAACTATATTAAATCAATGCAATATACATCAACATTAGCTTCTTGGGATAAAATAAAATAGAATCTCCCTGTCCTCTTATTATCATCTCTTGTCATGACCACTATTTGAAATAATTTTGAAATATTTAATGTAAAGGCATACAATCCCTAATGATTGTGAAATAGCATCTCCTTGGAGATAGGATTTCTGTGACAGACCCAGTATCCATGAGTGTCCATCCGGCCTTGATAGAACTCATATGTGGTTGAATCTGTTACTTAGATCAAACCTAAGAAACTCACACAGGCCAAGATTGCTCCTCTGGGATGTGCAAGATCCCTGAGGAACAAGAGGGGCTCATAAACAACAATAGAGGATCTTTGTAAGGAAAGGGAAGCTGTAGACTTTTGTAGACCATAAGACTTCATCTCTAGGACTGAGTTAGAGAAGCAGAAACCATAGACTTTGATAAGCACCTCCTGAACTTTAACTGAGCCCCTAGCTCTTGTATTCTTGGGTCAAGACAAGTGATTGCTGATTCTTCACTGAGCTAAACTTTAGGCAATCATGGTGGAAGGAACCTCAGACTGCTCAAAGAAGATCTGGGTAACTCCCTACCTGCAGAACTACACTGATTTTAGCAGAGTATGCTGTACCAGAAGATCAGCAGAGGACTGAGTAGTGTTAATTGCAGAGTTACTGTATTAGGCTGCTGTAATAAAATACCTTAGACTGAGTAATTATAGGCAACAGAAATGTATAAGCAACAGTTCTGGAAGCTGGGAAGTCCAAGATCAAGACACCAGCAGATTTGATGTCTGGTGAGGGCCTGCTTCATAGATGGCCCCTTCTTGCTGCATCCTTGTTTGGTGGAAAAGATGAACAACGTCCCTTGGGCCTCTTGTATAAGAGCACAGACCCCATTAATCACCTCCCAAGGCCCCATCTCTTAATTGCATCATGTTGGGGACTAGGTTTCAACATATGTATTTGGGAGGACACAGACATTCAGACCACAGCAGTCACTAAGAAGAACTTGCTCCCAAATATTGCCCCACTTCATGCCTAATTCCACTATTATAAATCTATTTACTGGAGACAATCATTGCTTCTCTTTGAGAATCATCTACAAATACTGTGCAAGGGAATGTCGATCATTCCCCACCTTCTCCTGCTCATACCTACAAACATACTTCCTAGGGGTCCTGACCAGCTGGCTTCCACTTAAGTTAGGCCAGAGGGAAATCCTAGCAGGAATTAGAGGGCAGGGGAAAGAAAGAAGTGGTAGCATTCCAGCCCCTCTGTCTCTCTGTTTGGGGGTGTCTCTGGCAGTGTCCACATTTCCCCTGTGGTCACACCAGGCCTCCAGTGTTGTCTGGGTGGTCCAGGCACATCTCCTTGATACCTCTAGTTCTTGCCATTGCTAATCTTTGCCTCTACATCTCCTGTTTGCTCTTCAGCTCTCACAACCCATTTGTAGCTGATTCCCCTATTCATTTTCTTTATTGAACTACCTGACTTGGGCTGTTTTCTTGTCTGTATCCTAACTTACTCAGAGGGGTACTGATATGGTTTGACTGTGTTGCCACCCAAATCTCATCTTGAATTGTAGCTCCCCTAATTCCCACTTGTCGTGGGAAAGACCCGATGAGAGGTAATTGAATCAAGGGGTGGGTCTTTCCTGTGCTGTTCTCATGATAGTGAACACGTCTCACAAGATCTGATGGTTTTATAAAGGGGAGTTCCCCTACACAAGCTCTCTTGCCTGCCACCATGAAAGACATGACTATGATCCTCATTCACCTTCCGCCACCATTGTGAGACCTCCCCAGCCATGTGGAACTGTGAGTCAATTAAACCTTTTTCCTTTATAAACTACCCAGCCTTAGGTATGTCTTTATTGTAGCATGAGTACAGACTAATACAGTTAGCATATAGATGTATTATAAGTGAGCTTAATTATTATTTTTTTCTCTCCAAGACCCTATAGTAGAAGGGAAGTCCCAGGAAGCTCAAGAAAGAAGGATTTAAAAAGGGAGAAAAGGTGAATTTTCCCCAGGTCTTCTCTACCTACGAAAGGTCCCCCTGACTCTAGCGTTGTGTGGGAAAGCCATAAAGCAGCAGCTCCCTTCCACAATGCTGACTTGTTACTCTCTGGCTTTACATCATGGAATCTTTGCCCCAGCTGAAATCTGTTTGCTGGCATCTGTGATTCGTGAGCTCCCAATTGCAGACTTTTGCATACCCATCTCCTCCCCTATGACCACCTCTCCCCTACCTTCCTCTCTGTCTATATAGCTATATGGCTTTTCCTCCTTGACAAACCAACTTAAAGCCTAAAATCTGAGCACTGTTATTGTTATATAGCCTGTCAGCAAGTTATAGGTGCAATCTGAGCTTAAATCCTCCTGCATTCTTTTGTTCATTTGTTTGTTGGTTTGTTCTTGCCAGAGATCTTGCAGTTTTGATTATAGGTGCTTTCCTATTTGGCCAATAGAATTTTAAGGTCCATACAGATATAAGACAATGTCTGCTATTTCTTTTGCTGCTTGTTCCTGCCCTTCCCTCTGTCCCTCCAACTCCCAGCAATTATAACATCTAGAACCGCTCTAGTATGTCCAACAAATATTGACATGCTGCCTAAACAAACTTCCTCAGCTAGAAAGACTAGGCTTATACCTATTTGTCAAGATGGCATGCCTTCTGTAGGAGGAATGCTGGTCTGAAAACCCTCAGACCTGTTCTGTCTCTCACAGAACATCCCCAGTAGAATGCAGTCTCCAGGCACAGGGTTTGGTCAGTCATTATTTTCATTTCTCCCTGGGCCTTGTGTGCTTAAACTCTATCTGCAATGCGGTTGTTTTTCCTTCAGTACAAACCTCCTGAAGGGGATTCTTGCTGATGGCATCTGTGGCAGAGACGAGCTCATGCCTGAAGAGATAAATTATTTATGGTGAATGGTGCCCTAATGGATTGTGTGATCAATAATACTTATAATAGCACAGCAGTGGACAAATCACAGAAGCGCTAGAACACGTGTCTACATCATTCTGAGAAGATGGGGTCCACCAGATAGCAAAAGGAGAAAAGGGGTACTTATGTCAACCTCAAATCGGTTCTGGATCAGGAATAAAGGGCAGTGTTAGGTTTGTTGGTTGGTTGGTTTCTTGTTTAAAGGGACAAATCAGCTTCTAGTCATGGGGAACACTGCACCAAAATGCCCCTAATATTATCCCCTTCCCAAAGACCAGCCTTCCTGCTCTAATCTAGCTAAGAGTCTCCCCAAAGTTCTGAGCTTTCCAGCAGCTGTGCAGAGAACAGCCTGAGTTTCTCGCTGTGTACTGGTATATGGGCTGCCTGCAAGTAATGAAGACATTAGTATCTGTTGCTTAGAGTGTTAATTGCTTCACTGTAGTTCTTAGCCCCAGTTCCTAGGCAACATCCAATATCGCAACAGGCCTCTTTGTGCAGATGTATAATCCCAAGTTTAAAATTTCTCAAGACTCTGCTGTCTTTTATTTTTGTGGTTTGTTTTGTTTTGTTTTTTGGCCTGCAGGAAAGTCCTACCAGGATATCTAACTAGAATTTCAAAATCAACATGTCCAGAATCAGTGGCATTATCTCCATATCTCTCCCTGACCTCCTACCTGCTACCTCACCCTCCCACTCCCTGCAAAACAAAACAAAACAACAACAACAAAACCCTGTTTTTGCTCTTGATCTACTGTCAGCCTGTCACCAGTGTCTTGTAGTTATCCATGCCCAGCGCCATATGCTTCCCTTTCCAGGCTTAGCTGAACTATCACTCTCTTTCTGAAGTCTCCCCTTAAATCTGAAAAACATGGTGCTTAGGTTTCTCCCTAAGCACCACTCTTCACTTCTAGCTGATGTGATGGATAGTTGTATGTGTGTCATCTCTCAAATGACACAATGAACTCCGTTTAGGGTATGCAGCATGTCTTAATCAACTTTGAATGTTCCAAAGAGGCTAGCACAGCACAATAATAAACTTTCCATTAGAATTTGTTGAATAAATGATTAAATGAGCAAATCGTATGTAGGTAACGGAGGTGGCACCGGCAATGCTTGTTTTCTTTATCATCTATATCCCTAAAGTGCGCAACAGAAAATAGTGGGAAGGGACTAAGCCACATCAGAGCAATTCTAAGTGAACAGCCCTCAAACTCTGTTCCACTATACTGAGCTCCATTTCCCTATACCTGGATTTGCACAGGCGTTTCCCAAAGGAAGTAAGAGTTCCCAGTATTGTTCCCATAGCTCCAGCTGCACTGAGGAACTCAGAACTTTGAACTGAGGAACTCAGAACTTTGAACTGAGGAACTCAGAACTTTCTATAGAAAGGACAGAGGAACCTGGGCTTTTCTAGGCTGATTTGGATGTGGAAAAGCTATGCCAGACATTCCCAAGGCACTAGATAGCTATAAAGGAAAGAGATAGATCAGGATCCTAGCCATGGGCACTGAAAAGTGTTGAGTGTCACCAGGGTCAGGGGCTTCTGTAGTCACCCCTGGGCTCCAATAACCAAGCAAGGTTGGCAGCAGGGCCACAGGGCCTGAGGTCCCACTTTCCCACTCTCATATAGGCATTGTCTCATCTTTTTGAATTGATGGGGTTGTCTTGATAGGCCAGAGGTAGGAGATAAAGAAAGATAAAATTATTCATGGGTAACATTCATACATGCATCTAGCCAGTACCAGAACACGCAACAAATAATAATTTTTTTTCTGTAAACCCTTCAGTTGGTGCCATCCAAGATGTACTGCTGGGTGTAACTCTCAAGATAAAGGCTCTTTGCATAACCCCCTAAAGAAAGCTTTTTTTTTTAAGCTCTAGGTGAAGGGCAATAATAAAGTTGCAGCCAATTGTCTGGTCTAGATTTCAGGACCCACATCCCATGTAGTCCCAGCATGTGTGGCACAGCCTCTCCTTGTTAGTAGGGTCCATTGTTGTTGCAGTGAGAACTTTAATTTTGTATTTTCTCACTTGGGTGCAAGTAAATTTTTCAAACATAAAATTGAGCTAATGTCATCATTGAGCATTTCATTTACTTTTTTTTTTCTTATAAAAGAAACCGCCCTTGAATATATTTGGCTGTGTGATTGCACAGTCAAATAAGGATACATTTAAATATTCAGCTGGGTAACTACGTCTACAGTCTACTTTTGTTACTGGCTTACAACACTATACGTGGATAGGAACACCTACCTTGATAATGTTCTTGATATTCACTTTGGTCTCTTCTGAATGACATAAGCCTTGCTTAGCTGATTTATTTCCTCTTCTAATCTTAGCAAATCACGTGATTATCATTGAGAATGACATCCATTCTGAAGATACCTTTCAGGATGACTTCAGGACTAGAAATAGTATCTGGCTTGTTTCTAGTACATTTTACCTAAAGTTTCATGTATGAATGGGAGAACGAAAGCCTCAGATTGTCAACTAACTCTACCAAGTCTTACAATAGTTCAGTGTTCATCCAAAAATCAAATCCATAATTCCAGATCATTTCTTCAATTCCTTCAACTCTTCTTTGAAGGTAAGAATCTCAAATCACTATATCCTCAATGCTTTTTGGCAACAAGGCTCTCCTTCTCTGTATAATTTATCCCTGGGTCTGTAGTAGGTCTTCAACAATAAATCATTGTTGAGGGCAGGCAGAATGAAAAGTCAAAGACCCCTTTGACTTTCTGTGGACAGGAGATGCAATGAGCTTATCTCACAGTTTTATAATCTGGAAAAAAAAAGCTGACTCAAATCATTACGTGAGAAATCAAACGCATGTTCCTTGTGCTTTTGGCAATTAGGCTTCTTTTTAGAAATATAAATCCTGGCTGGGCGCTGTGGCTCATGCCTGTAATCCCAGCACCTTGGGAGGCCCAGGGAGGCCAATCACTTGAGCCCAGGAGTTTGAGACCAGCCTGGGTAACATGGCGAAACCCTGTCTCTGCAAAAAATACAAAAATTAGTCCAGTGTGGTGGCATGCGCCTGTGGTCCCAGCTACTTTTGGGAGGCTAAGATGGGAGAATCGCTTGAGCCAGAGGGCAAGGCTGCAATGAGCCAAGATTGTACCACTGTACTCCAGCCGGGGCAACAGAGCGAGAACTTGTTTCCAAAAAACAAACAAACAAACAAACAATAATAAGAATAATAGTTTTTAAAAAGAAACATAAATCCTCAGAAAAAGTGATTGTGTAATTCCATGGCAGGGAAACAGTGTGTAGAAAATGTAAACTTTGAGTACGTGCACGTTCAACCATGCCTCCATCTGTAACTTCACAGCTGAGACCCAGACTCTCGTCTGATTTTCTAAGCCAGGCAAGACTGATCAAGAATCCTACAAGAAGAAAGTTTTCAGAATCCTGACCTCACTCCAGCAGAAACGTTGCTGGTGACAATGTTCTGGAAGACACCTCAGCATGAATCTCTGGAGCCAGCATCTGGTACCACTGCCATCTATGGGGTGAATACTGCAATTAAGAGCCTGACCCTCTATGGTGAATAAAAAGGTTGTGAAATTATATGTAGCAGTGAAGAGTGTGTTGGAATTAATATTTGTACAGCTTATGAATATAAGTGTCAGAGGGAAGAGACTTTCAAATTTCATATACCCAATTCCCCCTAACTCCACAGAGATCAGTTGAAGACAGATCATGTTTTGTTGCTGCAAGACCCCGGAACAGAAAATCTAACACCTTACTGGTTTAGAACTTACTAGAAGTAAAACTGAAAGCACAACAGAGTTCCTTCACTTGTACATTCCGCCTCAGATACTCATCCTGCCGTCCTAGGACTTCAACCATGCCTCCATCTGAAATCCTAGGTTAGCTTTCCATCACTCTCCATCCACCACTCCCATTCTTGGGTGACCACTGCCTTTCTCCGGGGACCATGAGCTGACAAATTTCGCTCCTTTGTTATAAGCTTGGCTCACTGAGGCAAAGGTCCCTTCTTTGGGCTCCCATTTTTTGAGGCATGTTATGTAAGAAGATGGCTGCCTAAACCAACCAGCTCCTCACACTTGATCCATGGATATCAATGTCACTGCCATTGAGGAGGTGCCAGCCCTCTGTCCTGAGACTCATTGCAGAAGAAGGCTGCCTTGCATATACACACATGTTGTACTTGAAGGCAGGAAATAATATTTCATCTGAAACCACCAGGTTCATCTATTTCCTTAAAACCACTTAGACATTAAAGAGCAGATGCAGAATTCCCACCAGCACTGTTGACATTTTCTGTCTCAGAAGGATTCCCTTTCAATCAACAAAGTGAGTGCTTTCCTGGGCCTGGGCTTGGCTTGAACAATACAAGAGAGACCAAAACACTTCCCTGGCACAGACAGCCTCCATTCAAACACTCGGAAGGTTTTAGTTCCTTCTTCACCCCAAATGCCCAGCAGAGACACCCAGCTTTCTCTCCAGTGCTGTTCTGAGAATCTGCCAACTTCCAGTGATGAAGCTGGCATTCTTTAGTGCTGATGACTCACGTGCTGTCATCAGCACAGGCCAGGCACTGGGGAGTACCTGGGGGAGAAGCCTAGCTGTGACTGCTATTGCCTCAGCTTTCCTAAGAACCCTGTAAGGCTGCCCGTGAGTGTGCAGATGCAGGCTCTAGCCTTGCTGATCCATCCTCCTGAGCAGGGCAGACTGAGATCAGGAAGGGGAGCGAGGAAGTGAGGGAGGCCAGAGGGAAGCGCCATATCTCCCTGACACTCCAGCCATCTTTATGATATGAAACAATTCTGGTTCTTTGCTAGCAAAGCTTTAATCACTGGGAGCCTTATGCAGCTAGAGAATTTTGCTCACAAATAAAGCGGAGATGATGCCATGTGCTCATCAAACCTGCGGTCTTTGTCTCCGGGACCCACAGCCAATGAGATTTCCCAGCTCCCTTCAATTAGATGAGCCATATGACTGAGTTCTGGCCACTGAAAATGAGAAGGAACAATGTGTACTACCTCAAAACTGGGCCTATAAGACTGTGATGTGATTTTGCATGCTCTCTTACTCCCATTAGTGGACTTAGTGTTCATACCCAGGGTGAACCTGGCAGCCATGCTTTAAAGGCAGAGGGTGGGCCACAGGTGACTGTGGAGAACAAAGGACTATGAAGTGGGTGGAAAATAAGCATCGTTGTGCTAAGGCAGTGAGACGCTGGGCTATGATAGCAGCAGCCAGCCCTGCCCACCCTCACTACTACAAGCATTGCCTTCCACATTAGTCCCCAAATTGTGTGACTACTGCTCTAAATTTTTAATATTAGAAATAAAGTCTCATAAATAATAAAAAGACAAACGACGTTACAATTCTAATGGGGGACGGGTGTACAAATGCTTTAGTTGTCTTAGAATTCGTTTGTATCCAGTACTGCTCAAAGTAAGTAAATTCCATGGGAAAGCTTTGATATCTCCAGTTGAATCACAGATTTGAGCTATAGCAACATTTGTTGATATAGACTCTGACTAGTGTTCTATTTAGCTTCTAACTTTAAGAAATTCCCACTGGCAGCTGAACAGTCCCAATTCTTTAAAAGAAAAAATTTGAAAAAAGAAAAGAACGGTAAAGTGTGAGGGTAATTCTGAACTGATTTTTCTTTCCTTATGAATTCACATGACTTCTGAGTTGGCATTTAGCACTACATTTCTGTGTATGTTTCTCACAGGCAGGGCCTATGCTTTACCACACTTTACATCCCTCACAATGGCTAGCACAGTGTTCTTCAGTTTGCTGGATTTTTAAAATGAAATCAATTGCTTGATTATTATGTATTGCATGCCTACATTAAAATTTCTCACGTAACCCATAAATATACACACCTACTATGTACCCACAAAAAATAAAAATTTTTTAAAAAGCTGGACATGGTGGCTCATGCCTGTAATCCCAGAGCTTTGGGAGGCTGAGGTGAGAGGATTGCCCAAGGCTAGGAGTTTGAGACCAGCTTGGGCAACATAGTGAGACCCTGTCTCCACAAAAAATAGAAAAAATTAGCCAGCCATTTCAGTGTGCACCTGTGGTCTCAGCTACTCAGGAGGCTGAAGTGGGAGGATCGCTTGGGCCCAGGAGGACGAGGCTGCAGTGAACCATGATCATGCCACTGCATTCCAGCCTGGGTGACAGAGTAAAGCCCTGTCTCAGAAAATAATAATAATGAATTAATTTATTAATTAAAATTTTAAGAAATCAGTTCTTGTCCACCTTTTATCTTCCATCCCTTGGGTCATCCCTCTATTCAGTCACTTAACATTTTTGGCTTCAAGAAAAGATAACACAGCAAAAACTTAGAGAAAAGAGGAGTCACTGATTGGCCACAGGAAGGAAGGGAGCTGGAAGAAAGAACTCAGAGGCTGGTGGGTCCCCAAGAACTCAGAGGCTGGTGGGTCCCCAAGAAACATTCCAGAGCCTCCTTTCCGGAGCTTAGCCTGGCACGGGCATGGGGAGAAATGACAGATGTCCTCCTTACCCACCTTGGTTGTTTCTGCCTGCAGAAGGAAGGAACTTGCATTCAGTTTCCCAGCTGGAGCCCAGGAAAGCAACATGATCCCACAGAGTAATGGTATGCTTGTGTGCCGACTTAGTGTGAGGCACTGGTATGATCACACGAGTGGCAAAGAAATAAGAAAGGCTTTTGGACAGTCTCTTGGAGATTTCTGAGGCCCAGAATTCTGTGACAGAAACAGATAACACCTTTGTGCCCAGGAGAGTCCTGGAAGTAGCTGAGAGAGAGAGCTGGATGCGAAGAGCCTATGGTCAGGAACCAGGGATGACTCAGCAGCCACCTGGTGAACCAATAACTGAAGACCAGATGGCAAGGTGGACACCTCCGGGGAGGCCAGCATGGATGGCGAACGATCCCGAGGACCAGATGTCCCCTTCCCAATACCTGGCACTGCCTAAGCCTCCAAATGTAAATGCAACCCCAAGGAAAGGGGCTGGGGGAGGGTGGGGAGATAAGCCAAATTAATTTAGATTGAATTTCTACAACCCCAGAGGAATGGAGGCTTAAAAAGATAGAAAGGGAAACAAAGAATTATGTTTCAGACACATCTGAATATGTGGAATGAAATTGATACCTGTGACATGTGATCCAAGAAACGGGGGTTTCTATTAACCTTAAAGAAAAGGCAAGAAGGAAGTTAACGAGTCTTGTAATTTCAGGAACAATGGAGAGCCTCCCTCCCCCCACTGTCTCCTGCACCTCTGTGATGGTGTTTGAATTTTCACCATCATATTGTTTTCTTCCTTTGATTTAAAATTTTCCTCTGATCATACACATACTATTGAGGAATGTTCGCCTTATTAGTCACTTATTCCTTGATGTATTAATAAATCAGTTTATCCTATGCTTTTTGACAGCAGGGTGCAAGCAAAAAATGTTTTTCCTACACAAGGGAAGGAGGGAGAGAGGATGGAGAGGAAGGAAGGGTGTGGGAGGGCAGGAGAGAATGAATGAATCAAAGGACCAAATACCATGCAAAAGATGAAGAGAGTGGTAGCTCTGAACACAAACTTTGTCTACCTTATAATTTTGAGTAGGAGTAGCCAGAGATAAGGATAGAGCCAACTCTGTGTTATGAAAAACTACCTGCTTCTCCTCGAGGTGGCCGCCCTTCCTGGGGAGGTGCAGTGCTTTGTGTGACTCATCTCTAAGTGCTGCGTGGGCTCCGGCAGCAGATACTGACAACAGTGCCCCCCCCACCCCCCCCACAGTCACCAGAATGCTCTCCTCTCCAGCATTTTCCCTCCGCGCCTCTCCAAAAACCTTGCAAACAGCAACAAATTCATGAAGCCCAAGAGTACACCTGCAAGGCAGGTGCCAATTCAATCAATTAAGCACCAATAAACATTATTTCATGGGAGAAATGGTGCTGCTAACTTAGGGCAGAAAATGTGATTCAGAGAAGTCCCAGGGCTTGTGAAATTAGGGCTTTCTGTTGAGGAGTTAAATCAGCCTTTTGTGCGATGAGGCTGCAGCAGGGACAGAGCATATAAAGCAGGTGTTTGCTGTGACATGAATCTGAAAAGTTAAGCCAGGAGAGAAATAGGTAAATAAAAGCGAATGTGAGACCTAAATCCCACAGCAAGGGCAGTGACAGGAGGAGAGTCACTCAGCAGCCACAGAAAGATACTGTTAAGATGGAAGAAAACAACGCCCAGCCTTTTGTGTTCAGGGATAGTGAATTATTAGGTTTTTTTTTTCTTGTCGTGACCTTGTGATATTGAGTAGCCTCTCTTCAGACAATCAGTGTTGACATCAGCTACATGCTCAGATCAATAGACATTTCAGGGGATGTCGAGAAACTGTGTTCTCAGAGGCAAGGCAGGCAGCCTGCATACCTCGTTCACCCGCCATGTCACCCGGTTTACCAGGAGATTAGGATGTGGAAATGGGTCAGTGTCCTTCAATGGCATCAGCGAGAGAGGCTTTTCCACTGCACTTTTCAAGGATGAGTCAGTGTGTGGGTTATTTTCCACTAACCCAGGCACGTGGCCATTCATTAAATCTGGAAATAAATCATGCACGGCGCCCCTGGGGAACTGTATTTGTTTTGCACGGTTCTTATTCAGCACATCCAGGTAGAAAAGATAGCCGCTCCACCCTTACTAGTTCTGAAAACATAAACTGTGGCTTATTTTCAGGCTTTCTGCCTTCAGAGATTTTGCCCATTGCTGGTTTGGAGTTTCCTAACAGCATCTCTCACGAAGAACATGCTCATTAAATCCATTTTGGATTTGATCCTTGTGAATATTAATGCCAGTGGGGGCTGTGAAGACCCCTCTGTGATGCGCCTGTCACAACCAGATGATTCACACCTAGGCATGTGGATCGACCCTGCCACAACGTGCCTGGAGCAGTGAGTCTGAAATCTTCATTCTCATAACAATCATCCAGGGAACTTTTAAAAAATGCAGATTCCTGGGCCTGGTTCCCACAGATTCTGAGTAAATAGGTCTGTGTCAGGGACCCAGGCACCTGCAGCTTTATAAGCTCCAGGTGATTTTCTTTTTTTTCTTTCTTTCTTTCTTTTTTTTTTTTTTTTTTTTTTTTGAGACGGAGTCTTGCTCTGTCGCCCAGGCTGGAGTGCAGTGGCGCGATCTTGGCTCACTGCAAGCTCCGCCTCCCGGGTTCACGCCATTCTCCTGCCTCAGCCTCCCCAGCAGCTGGGACTGCAGGCGCCCGCCACCGCGCCCGGCTAATTTTTTTTGTATTTTTAGTAGAGACGGGGTTTCATCGTGGTCTCGATCTCCTGACCTCGTGATCCGCCCGCCTCGGCCTCCCAAAGTGCTGGGATTACAGGCGTGAGCCACCGCGCCCGGCGCTCCAGGTGATTTTCATGCAGGTGGTCTTGTGACGCTACTTAAGAAACTGTCCTGAGCCGGAGCCCAGCCAGCAGGCGGGGCCACGCCGTCTCACCTCTCTCCTTGCTGTTCTTTCTGTCTCTCAGCCCTTGCCCCCAGGAGCTATCCTGCCTGGATTTATTCTGTTACTCCATTGTCAGATCCCACTTGGCCAGCCCAACTCTAACAATTGGCTTCTAGAAAGCACGCCCCTGTGTGGCTCCAACCTCCACATGGCCAAGTACGGCAGAGGTCACATTCACATGGAGTGGTGGGGTGTGCTGATGGGCCTTCTGAGATTTTTTTTTTAACCCATGGTCCAGGCAACCATGGTTCCTTTTCTGTTATTTTACCCCTTACCTATAGACCAAAGATATCAGATGTAAGCTCCTACAAACTCCCACCAAGTGTAAACCTGAAGGGGAGGGATCCCCATCATTATATCATAAGCATTTTCTTCAAGAAGGAAGGAAATATACTACTAAAATCTCCCAATTATCTACACTAATGAAGAAAACCATGACACAGATAATCCAATTATTTTTTACTTTGAAATTAATTGCATGGTTACTTGACAGAAGATATGCTTCCTAACTGTGCTTTATTTAACTGGTGTCTGGCTATTTCCTAAGCTGTATACCAGCTGATTGCTGGTATGGGGTTTAATTTCAAATTTATTATGATAACTACACTTATGCACAATGTGTAAAACCTCAAATCACAGGGTCCAGACATTTGGACACAGAAAACCTTGGAGAAGAAATAGTTATAAGAGCCAGGGCATGGACCAGTAGCTACTTTTAGCTGTTTCCAGGTCAGCAGAAAGGGAAGCAAATGTGATGTCATCAGGTCTGTACCTCTCCATGACAGTGTCATCAACATTTCAGCTTATGGTGGGTTGGGTGGCACAGTTTATGTGGTCCTTTCTAACCTTGAAATCCCATGAACCTAGAACTTGAAACATAGTGGCCAGATGTGGGCCTAGAGAGGAGCATAATCCTTAATGGTCTCCACTAGCCCAAGAAACAGAGCATGGGTCACTAAAATTTTCTGCTGTCAATATTTGGACTCATTTCCTCCAAGTCTTTGAATAGGAGAATTTAGTCGGTTGGTCAGCTGGGTACAATTGTTTGTACCCACAAAAACTCTCTAGGGCCCATTTTTTCCTGACAATGAATTGGGTATTTAGATAGAGAATTGCATTCATGCATGTAGGGGACTTTCATGCTTAGGCACACCCTGAAGCAATAATGTCTTAAATCAGGAATCACTTAATTTCCAAAGTGGCATCCGGTACTTCCATGGGAAGTAAGCTGAGAATTATTATGCAGGTTACTGCCCCCTCCTCAATATCTTTCCTTGGTAGTGACACTACCTTATTCTGCTTCCACACATTCCTGTCCATCATTGGAGAGACTCACTGGAAGTTGAAGGGAAATGGCATTCCAAGTGAGTGACGTGGGCTGACATACCTGGGATGTCCCTGAGGCTGCCACTCTCAGCATGCCTCGGTACTTTGGATGTCATGGTAGTTACCACACCTGCCAGTGTTGGGTTTAGGCCCTGGTTACAAGTGTCTCTGTATTTTGTTTTTTAATGTGTTTTGGACCCAAAGGCCCTTCTTTAACTTCTTTCCATCTTAGCAAAGGAGTAAAAAAGTTATGGCTGAATGGGGAAAGCTAAGTTAAAAGTTGGCTTCTGGGAACCCTCACCCTAAGCTTTTGCTGCCTGGACAACTTCCCCTTACTTTCTGAAGAGCCCCCAGTCACTGGCTCTGCTTTACTCTCCCCTTGATGGCCGCCTCCATGAATCCTATACGTGGGGGTGTTCCATCACCATAGTGGCCATGGAAGTGGATCACTCAGATCTCCTTTTAAGGGGATCTGCTGGGAGGCAATGGCTGATTGACAGCCCTCAGCTGCTGCACCTTTGGATACACTGTGGGGTTCTCTGGAGAGCTTCCAGCCAATGACAGGGAATGGTAGGTGTACTGGACCCATCCATTCCTGCCTGGCATGGAATTCTCTACTCAGCAGCTATGGCTTTGGGTCTTCCCATTGGCCTGGCCAAGACTTACCTAAAACTGCACTGTGGTCCATTGCAATCCTTCCTTTCTTCCTATCCAATCCTTCTTTCCCTCTCTTCTTAGTAGGTGTCAGACCGGCATTTCCATCTCAAGACTCTCTGACAACTCCTGCTCCTCTCTTATTCTTTTAGTTTACCTCAACAAATAGCTTACACCTCCAATCCTGTCTTGGCGTGCCCTGCTCAGAAGACACAAGACACACCAGGAGTGACATGAGGAAACAGGCAGTAAAGATAAGGCTTTGCGACTGGGTTACTCAGACCCTCCCTGACAAGGAGGAGCCCATCTTGAGTGGTATGTGGGGTATGGTTATTCCCTGGCACCTAGTGGCAGCCCAGTTGTTTAAGATTTCATGTGAGAAAACATTCTGTTGGGGGAGAATGGCTTTGCATGTGCAATGATTCAGACATCTGAAAGATATAGGGGGGAACACATGAGCTACACGTACAGTGGAGTTTGCTGGCTGCTACTAAGTGGTACAAGTGTCCTACAGGGGAATCGTGAGAAACCAAGAGCAGTTGACATACAGATAAAAGCTAAGAGTGGGAGCCAGAGGGCCTTGCTGGTAGTTTATAGGAAGCCTCTTCTCTCCTGCACTGGAAGAGCAGACACAGCTGAGCTGCCAACTCAGAATTTGATAGTTAAAGTTTCAAAGCCCCAGTGATGCTTAAACCAACTCAGATCTCCTATGAAATCAGGGTCCCAGTTGGGGAAACATGAGACCCTAAAAACTGAGATGGGTACATCTGGGTGGATGGTCCCAAGGGCTTTGTTGCTTTAGATTCCTTTGAAGCCTCAGAGCTTTCAGAGGTGGCTCCCCCAGAATAAGAACTAGAATTTTTCCAATTCAGAAACATACAGCAACGTCCCCTCCTCGGCAAGGTAACAGGTGCTCCCCTCAGGAATTGTCCCATCTCTTATTCTGGCTTCCAGGCCAATAACTAAGATGAAATTTCAGCATACTTCAGTCAGGAATATGTTGGGTTTCATAAGGAAAAAGGAGATTATATCCCAATGGAGCTGTGAGAATTAGCTAGCATAAGCCATCAAGAACCAGAAGAGTACCAGTCAGGTGCAGTGGCTCATGCCTGTAATCCCAGCACTCTGGGAGTCCAAGGTGGGTGGATCACTTGACGTCAGGAGTTCAAGACCAGCCTAGCTAACATGACAAAACGCTGTCTCTACTAAATATACAAAAATTAGCTGGGCATGGTGGCATGCACCTGTAGCCCCAGCAACTTGGGAGGGTGAGGCACAAGAATCACTTGAATCCGGGAGGCAAAGTTTGCAGTGAGCCAAGATCGTGCCACTGCACTCCAGCCTGGGTGACAGAGAAAGACCCTGTCTCAAAAAAAACAAAACAAAACAAAACAAAACAAAAAAAAACCCAGAAGAGTACCCCTGGAAGCAGATTTTGAGCATGCGTGATCAAGGTGGTTGAACATAAGATGGGGGGCAACAGAGATGGTCAGTCAATGAGGATGCTGCCACAATCAGAAGAAGGCAGGAACAGAGGAGCAGGAGGCAGAGGGTGGTCGTTCCAACAAACAGTCATAATCATTCACCTATTTCCCAGGTCTGAGAAGATTTTCAGACCTGGGCCCCATTTACCTAAAAGGTGGCAGGATCCATAGGTAGAATGACACTATAAAACCATGGCAAGCATAAACTATAATGAGTTCTCTAGTCCTTTCCTAAATAAACTACATACACTGGGGAAAGGAAATTCATCAGATATTTTGAGGATGATCAGACACAAGGTCTGAGCTGGCATTGATACCTGGAGACCTGCAGTATTATCACAGCCCCCCCAATAGAGCTGAGAAATCAGATGGATCCTGGAGAATGACCGTTGCCTACTGAAGGCTTACCCAAGCAGTAATCCTGATCAAAGCTGCAGTGCCTGATGTGATTTTATTCCCAGAACATATTAATAAGCGTCAGGTACATGGTACATGGTCATTGATTTGGTGACCGAGAAATGATATTG
Source organism: Pan paniscus (assembly GCF_029289425.2). NCBI lineage: Eukaryota > Metazoa > Chordata > Mammalia > Primates > Hominidae > Pan > Pan paniscus. Next base: position 138,169,571 of record NC_073252.2, on the reverse strand, counting down.
ATTATAATTCTTTTTTGTTCTGGTGCTTTTCAAACTCACTCACCCTCTGCCATAATACAGTCCCAGGAGACCTGGACCTTGTGGACATCCTGCAGAATGGCATATGGATCCATTACAATAATGACATCATGCTGACTGGGCAAGATGACAAGAGGTTGCTATACACCAGAGGGCTTGGGAAGACACATGCCCTGCAGAAGGTAAGGTACATGAAGAGTCAGGCGGCTGCCACCACGTGAAGTCTTTAGGACTCCAGGATATAATCTCTAAAGTAAAAGACATGTCTTGCAGCCCCTATCACAAAAAAAGGAAGCATAGCACCTGACAGGCCTCCTGGCTTCTTTTGGAGATAGCACATTTCATACCTACCAATACCACACTTAAGAATATTGGGTGACTCAGAAGACTGCCAGCTTTCAGAAAGCCCAGGAGCAAGAATGGGCTCTGCAGCAGATCCAGGCTTGCCCTGCCACTCAGGCCATAAGGTCCAGCAAGCCCTGTTGTGTTGGGAGAGCCAATATTAGAAAAAAGATATAGTGTGGAGTTTATGGCAAGTCCCCAGTGAGAAAACAATAATGCAGGCTTCTGGGGTTCTGGAACAAGGTTATGCCATCTATAGCAAAATTATTATATGCTTTTTGAGAAAGCCCCCACATGTTTCTGAGCACAGAATGCTTAGAATGGAATGCTGGACCATGGAACATCAAGTGACCATGCATACAGACTGTCCACTGTGATCTGGGGTTTGTTCGTTTGTTTGTTTGTTTGTTTTTGAGACAGAGTCTCACTCAATGTTTCCCAGGCTGGAGTGCAGCAGCACGACCTCAGCTCACTGCAACCTTCGCCTCCTGGGTTCAAGTGATTCTCCCTCCTCAGCCTCCCAAGTAGCTAAGACTACAGGCACACGCCACCATGCCTGGCTTAATTTTTGTATTTTTAGTAGAGATGGGGTTTCACCATGTTGGCCAGGTTGGTGTCGAATTCCTGGCCTCAGGTGATCTTCCCACCTCAGCTTCCCCAAGTGCTGGGAATACAGGCATGAGCCATTGCGCCCTACTCAATCCAGGTTCTTTTGAAACTGCCAATTCATGAGGTCACATAGGCTCAGCAGTAGTCTATTGTAAGATGGAAATGAGTGGAACCAAAGGCATGGGGGAAGTTGCATGAACAGGGAGCCCACCCTCCACAATTCCATCCACTATCCCCAGCTCTTACCTCTTGTCAAATGAGTGTCCCAAGTGACCAGCTGAAGAAAGAAAGAGGAGAAAGCCCAAGGTTGGTTTATGATCTGTGAAGGGTCTGAGATTTTACCCTGCCTGTAAGCTAACAAGTTATCCTGACACTGTTGTATGGCTGCTGGCAGAAGATTTAAGGTCAGAGACAAAGAACTTTATTATTCAGCACAATTGCAGCAGCCAGAGTATCAGCATTTTCTTACACCAGTTCCCTGGGCTCTCATTCCTATGCAGCAATGCAAAAAAATGCTAGGTGACACCTGGACATGCAGTGGCTACATTGCAGAAGAGACTCTGGGCTGGCCAGAAGCCTGGGAGTAAAAACACTGAAAGATTGGTGAGGAGTCCTGGGGTAGAGGCATGTCAATGGACGTATAGCATTAAGCATTAAGTGTCAAGATTGCTGCACCACACTTTAATACCCACTAAAAGTAATGGGTGTTACTTATAATCCTCACAGAAGAAGTACTGAACAACCAAGTAGACAAAATGATGCAGCCAGCTGCTATTAGCCAGTCTTTGTTATCAGCTTTCTCTGAGCTGGCAGGATAAGCACATGAATGGAATCGCCACAGGGACAGAGATGGAGGCTGTGTATGGACCCAAAACTGCTGGCTTCCACTTGAAAAGGCTGATCTGGATACTGCTGCCTTTGAATGCACAACCTGTTGGCACTAGTTGGAACTAGTGCCCCTGATATGGCACTAGTTCTTAAGGAGCCCAATGGACCATTTGGTGACAAGTCACTTACACTGGGTCCCTGCCATCCTGGAACAGTCAGCAGTTCACAGGTATGGGTACGGATCTCAAAACGAATTTGCCCTGTCTGCCCACAGAGCCTCAGCCAGCACCACTCTCCAAGGGTTTACAGTATCCCTGATCCGCAGTCTTAACATCTCAAGTAATACAGCATCCAACAGGAGACCCACTTCACAGTGAAGGAAATGAGGGGGTGGAGCCATGGGACACACTCACCCTATCACCTGTCACACCATCCAAAAGCAGCCAGCCTTGAAATCTCGAAAACTCACTTGAAAAGGGCAGCTGATATGCTGGCTCAGAGGAGATGGGACATCATTCTCTAGGACGCAGTGTGTGCATTAAGTCAGAGGCTGCTTTGTGGTGTTGTGTCCCAGTGGGAAAAGTACAAGCAGGAGTGACCCTCCTTAATATCACTCTCTATGACTACTGGTTCAGTTGGTACTTCCTGCCACACAACTCTGGGCTTTGCAATGTTAGAGTTCTGGTCCCCAAAGGAGTACACTTTTGCAAGGGGACATAGCAAGACACATTTGTGTCTCCTAGCATCTGTGTTAATGGTCTGTGTGTGAGGTCATGTATGTTGTGTAGTAGTGAGTGTGTGTGTCGTGTGTGGACGTGGAAGAGATTTCTGCATGTGTGTGCATTGTGTGTGTTGTGTGATCGGGTATGTGGTGTGTGGCATGTGTATGTATGTGATGTATGTGTGGTATGCATATATGGTGGAGCTGTGTATGTATGTGGTATGGGGGTGTGTTTTGTATGAGGGGTATATAGACATTTGTGATATATGTGGGTAGTATGTGGGTATTTACGTGTACTGTGTGAACATGTGTGGTATGTGTAGGGGGTATGTGCATGAGGGTGATGTGCGTGGTGTGTGTACATGTCTGTAACTTGTATATGTGTGTGTAGGGTGTTGGGGCACATGTATGTATATGTGGTATATATACATGTGTGCTGTGTGGTGTTTTGTGTGTATATACTTGGAGTTATGTATGTGTATGATGTGTGTGTATGTGATGTGTGATATGTGAGTGGTATGGGTGGTACATGTGTATATATGTTTGTGGTACGGATATGTGTGTGTGTGCATAGGAGGATTTGTGTATGTGTGTAGTGTTTGTGGTGTGTACTTATGTGTGTAGTGTATAGGATTGCATTTTTATGTGTGTGATGTGTACATGTGTGATGTGTACTTGTGTGTGTTTTGTGTGGGGTATTTGCATGGTGTTTGCATGTGTATACAAGTGTGCACTGTAAGTGCAGTATATATATTTGTGTGACATGTAATATTTATGTAGGTGTATATGTGTGATCTGTAGGAGGTATGTATTTATATGATGTGTTTGTCTACATGTACATAGTATGTATAGAATTGTGGGTGTGACACATGCATGTACATGGGGTGTGCATGTGTGATGTGTGGTGTAGGTCATTTTTATGCATGTGTAGAATATCTATGTGGTATCTATACATAAAAGTGTGTGCTGTGTGTGGTGCATGAGTACAGCATGGGGTTGATATGTGCATATGTGTGTGATAAATATAGATATGTATATATGTGTTGTATGTGGCATATGTGTGTGGTATGTGTGTAAAGTGTGGGGTGTATGTACATGTGTGTGCATGCAGTATGTGTTCATGTGGTATGTGTGCACTCTGTGTGGTATGCATATGCACACACACATGTGGTGCAGGTAGTATGTGCACATATGTTGTGTGTATGTGGTGTGTGATATGTGTGCATGCATATGTCTGTGGTCTGTGTGTCATAGTTATGTGCATAGTGTGTATACGTGTGTGGTATATGTATAGAGTATGTATGTTTACATGCATGGTACATATAGTGCATGCACGAGTGTGGTTTGTGGTGTACATATGGTGTGGCCTGTGTGTGATATGCATGTGTGTCCATGTGTTTGGTGTGTGTATGTGTACATATGTGTGACCTGTGGTATATGTACCTGCATACTCTGTGTGGCGTGTGCATATGCATGTGTGTAGTGTGTGTACATATGTGTGATATATGGTATATGCATGTGCATGGTCTGTGTGGCATGTGTACATGATGTGTGTGTAGTGTGTGTACATATGTGTGGTGTATGGTAGATGTATGTGCATGGTCTATGTGGCATGTGCACATGATGTGTGTGTAGCATGTATGTACATGGTATATGTATGTGCATGGTCTGTGTAGTGTGTGTAGTGTGTGTACATATGTGTGGTCTATGGTTTCTACATGTTCGTGATCTGTGTGGCATGTGCACATGATGTGTGTTTAGTATGTGTGTAAACATGTGTGGTGTATGGTATCTATGTGTGCATGGTCTGTGTGGCATGTGCACATGGTTTGCGCATTTAGCATGTGTGTACATGGTGTATGTATGTGCATGGTCTGTGTGGCATTTGCACATGATGTGTGTGTGTAGCATGTGTGTACATGGTATATGTGTGTACATGGTATATATATGTACATGGTCTGTGTGGCATGTGCACATGATGTGTGTGTAACATGTGTGTACATATGTGTGATCTATGGTATCTATATGTGCATGGTCTGTGTGGCAGGTGCATATGATGTGTGTGTAGAGTGTGTGTACACACGTGTGGTATATGGTATATGTATGTGCATGGTCTGTGTGGTGGGTGCACATGATGTGTGTATGTCGTATGTGTTTGTGGTGTGTGTGTGGTCTTCCAGCTGGGTAGTCAGGGAGCCCTCTGGGGGAACAGCTAGTATCTCTTCTTTCTCTCACTTCCCTCCCAAAGTACCTCTGTACTCAGCAAGATCTTGAGAGTATTGGCTGATGAGAGTCAATTTCCCAAGTAGCTTAGAGGCTGCGTGACTCCCACAGTCGTCCTTGACAGCGGCGACAGCGGCTCCAGCGCCCCGCCTCCCGCACACACCACACCGCCCAGTATTGGGCCAGAAGCTAACCAACCGTGATATTGGCAGTCATGCTTGTGCGCTCAAGCCACCCATGTGCACGTGAGGAACGGCGCGGGCACACGGCTGCACATGCCGCCCAGTCTGGGCTCCAAACAGCACTGCATTTTAAATGAGCAGGCTGGCTCATTAGAGGGAAAAGCAGTCTCTAATTCCGTGTTACATCGCCTTTTGGCTCTGCTTTGTCTTTGCAGACACCAGATCTCATCTGTTGGAAGCTGCATATGGCTCGTTAAAAGGACAGAGTTTGGGAGGGGCAACAGTGGGGTTCGCAAGCCAGATGCCACCACCCTATCCCTCCCTCTGTTTTTTGTTTTTTGTGTTTTTTTTTTCAGCCTTTAACATTTTTCCCTTTCTTGGCTTAGCCTTCTTTCACCTACCCAGTAAAAACGGTGGGCTGGTAATAACTACCATTTATCAAGTACCTACTCTATGCCAGCCACAATTGTATGTGATCTCTGATCCTCACAACAAGCCAGCAAGGTAAGCATTCTTTTTTTTTTTTTTTTATTTTGTGATGGAGTCTCGCTCTGTCACCCAGGCTGGAGTGCAGTGGCTCAATCTTGGCTCACTGCAACCTCCACCTCCCAGGTTCAAACAATTCTCCTGCCTTAGCCCCCGAGCACCTGGAATTACAGACATCCACCACCACATCCGGCTAATTTTTGTATTTTTAGTAGAGATGGGATTTCGCCTTGTTGGCCAGGCTGGTCTCAAACTCCTGACCTCAGGTGATCTACCTGCCTCAGCCACCCAAAGTGCTAGGATTACAGGCGAGAGCCACGGCACCCAGCCCAGCAATGTAAGCATTCTAACACCATGGTGCAGATAAGGAAACTGAGTCTGGGAGATTGGAGGATATGCCTTCATAGAGATGCATGGATGGAAACCAGGTTTGTTTCCAACCATCTGTTGCTCTTCCCTCTGTGTCACTTAAACACAGGGCCACTATACTAACTGCTTAGCAATGTCTTGGTTCATTGAAAAGGGGAAGAGATTTCTAACCTACCTAGCCTGTATTACAAGAGAAATGCTGCATTCTCACTTAAGTATCTCCTGAAATTGTGAAAAGCCCTATTTCTGTACTACTTCTCTTGGCATCTCCTTAATCCAAAAGACAAAAGTTACAATCTAGAGATGCTTACAAAATGCCCTAGCTTTTTACCACCCCATCCTAGAATACAGTGAGCAAAAGCTCCTGTCCTGCCAGCTCTGTCATTGGTCTTTGTCTTTGAGGTACTGGCCCCTTGGCCATTGCTGGTTTTCTATAGCAGTAAACCACACCCCACATCAAATAAGTACACTCTCTCCCATTTATTTTAGTTCAGTCATCTGGTATTTTCAAAGACCTGTTTGTGACAAAGATATGCTCTACCACAATTTTCCTCCTATCATCTAAATTATCTCTTCTCTCTTTTGGCTCCTTAAGAAAAACCTGCTCCTGATTACAAGGATATGTCGATTGCAGGGAGGCAGAGGAAGAAATACAACAGGATGTCTATTGAACACAACTTTGGAGTAAGACCTTGGGACCCAACTCCTGTTTGCTTCATATACAAGCTTTGAGACGTGATGAGTTTGCCTCGATTCTCTAAGCCTCAGTTTCCTCATCTGTTGTTGTGAGGGAAATAATGCATGGAAAGCTTTTAACACAATGGCTGGCACACAGTGAAAGTGCAAGATGTTAACCATTATCATGAGAGTTTTCAATTGGAATGAATAGGAGACTTAAATTTGCATGATTGTACTTTTACACTAAGCCATTAATGATGCATTCATTTAGTTTTCTACTCCCAAAGAACATAGATTTGATTAATTATAACAAGAATTTAAAAATATTTCCATTATTCAGAAATAACCTACAGAGTCTAAGCCTGTCCTTTCCTTCCTCCCTTTTTCCCAGTCTTTTTTTTTTTTTTTTTTTTGAAAGAAATAGCAATTATGTAGTCAGATTCACTGGCTCTTTCTTCTTCTCCCTGGTAACAGGCTAAGTCTTAACCTTGATTAGGCAGCATCGCATCTGGTCTAAGTTCTTCCCAGCTTTCAGCCCAGCCTGCTTCCCTAGGCTTCAGAGCGCAGCTCTGCACCACCCTCTCCACCCCTGCTTAGCATCAGAACATCGCCAAAGCTAAGCTTCTATACAATGTTTCTTTTGAATAGTTGTCTACCTACTTGGATATTTTTTTCCTTCTCCCAGAGGCAAAAATTGGACCACTTAATCTATGCTGTAGGACAGTCTTGCCCCTCAGAAAATACTTGAGCATATTAAGTTCTTATGAAATGGATCTGAGAAGCGGAGTTCTGAACCATGCCCATGAATTTCCCAGCCTCATCACACTGGCATTCTTTCATAGCCCCGAAATACTTTCCACTTGCCCTTCCTATGAATGCAAGTAAAGCAAAGCCTCTTGACAAAGCAAATTAAGAGTAATCAATGGTTTGGGGTTTTTTTAAATTATTATTTCCTGTGACTCAAACCTATTTCTCAACTGTAACGTACGAAAAGAGAGAGATCAAGTTGACATTTAGGAAAATTGAACATTGATAAGTAAATTGCCTTCACTCAGTCTCTTAGGTCCTCTCTCCTTTCCCCCTACCCCACGACACCCCGTGGCCCTGCTCTCTCTCACACACACAGCTGAAGGTATCTTTAAAGGGTACCTATTTCCTGCAGATCATGCTTATATTAATCTCACTTCAAGTACAGATGCACCGAGGACATTACAGGGTCAGTCATTCTTATCCACAAAGCTTTAGATTCCACTACATTATTCAAATTGGACAATGGACTTCCCCATTTTGTGCCCAGAATTGCTCACTAATAGAGTGACCTCCTTGTTATGGGTGAGGATATATTTGATGCTAAAACTGCTACAAATTTTTATCAGCATTTAATCTTGAGACTGTGAATTACTACATCCTGCATGTGTTGGTACCTTACTTTGATTAAAAATGGGATAAATCAGTGAGAGAGTCCTTTTATCCAAGGCCATGTTCCTTTCACATGAAGGTCATATACGGGCTAATTGGACAAAATATAAATCATGTTTCTTTCCACATTCAGTTTTAGATCCTGACCTGTTTTGTGTCAAGAAATCACAGGGAGCCCAACCTGTATCATCAAGATTGTTTTGATTTACAGATGATTTCCTTAAATCATAGCATGATGACATTCAATGCAATTCCAAAATTAAGGAATGGAGAGTTCAGAAGGACATTTGAAAAAAAATGCTTGTAGTGTTATAGGAAAAAGTAATCAGAACTTTGACTCCATTTGCTTTCCTGTGTCATAGAAATGTTGAGGACAGGACAAAAATATAACTCCCACCGGTAACACCAGTCATACCCTCGCTGGGAGAGGTGATGTAGAAGAACTTCTATCATTTTGATCAATTGAGCAGCTGGTCTCTTCTTGCTTTAGGGTTTATTGGTCTGCTCTCTAATTTTTATAAGGTATAGAAAATTTGGCCTTTAGTAAAATGGGCAGGTCTCATTTATTTTTTTCATGTTAAATATTAATTTTGAAGATTTCAATGAAAATTGTGCTAGGATAGCTTAAAAATAAGATGGACGTGCTTACAGAGAAAGAAAATGTATAAACCTGTTTCGTGAATGCTAGATCCAATCTTGATGGCAATGAAAAGAAACAAACTTCTTCTCCCTCAGCCTTCCATCTCCCAAATGCAGGTGACCCCAAATAGGGTTGCTAGATAAAATATAAGATGCCCAGTTAAATGTGATTTCAAAGAGCAAATTTTATTTTTGTATAAGCATGTCACAAATATTGCATATACTGTTTCCTTTGCTGAAGTTGGCCACCCAACTCCAAAACCTTTAAGCAAATGTTCCACAGCTGTCCTGGGAGTCGGAGCTTAAGAGATTGATAATCCCACAGAATCAAGAGCAGGGAGGTACCTGAATGTCATTAAATCAACCTTTCATTTTACAGATGATCAAACAGAGGTTAAAGAGATAAACGCCATTTTCTAAGAACACACAGCTGACGATGAAGAGTCAGGTGGAGCTGCATCCTCTAAGGAGCATCGCCTCCTTATAGTGTTACTTGAGGAGTTTGACTTTAGCATTAGCACATGAGCAAGCATATTCTCTTTCTCTGTGCATCTGTCTAATAAAACAATAGGAATATAGCACAAGTAAACTCTATCACCTCCATAGGAAGGGAAACAGAACTGGCTACCTTCATGGGGACGGGGGGTGGGACAGGGGAGGCAAATTACAGAGAACAAAGCGTAGATTAGTATCTCAATAAATTATCCTGCCACATAGGCTTTCACATGTCAGTTTTCTTAAAGTGGGGCACATGCATGTTAGCAATTCATGATTACTGTGGTTCATTATGGAGTCTTCCCCTGGAGACCTTTCAGAATCAGATAGAAGGCCATTTGTCTTTGTTAGCCAAGTTGCAGCCCTATCAAGAGACCTGCAGGAGGATGAATTTAAATGATTTCCCCAGAACTCTTCTGAACCATGGACTCTATGAAAATTTAAACAACTAATATTATAATGTTCAAACCTAAGACTAGAATAAATGCAAAAGTAGCTTGGTGTTATTACAGAGCTTCAATATTACTCAAGGATTTACAGAATCATGGAAAATCCCTCCAAAGGCCATGGGAATGCCCGGATTGCTTTCCTGAAACATCATAAGGGGGCAGTGTAGCCTATTTGGTCGATGATGATTAAGGGTGTTATTTATATGTATATAGGATACCTGATTTCCTCACTTTTTGCATGAGATGCATTGTAGAGAGCCCTCAAAACAGGAAAATGCATTTTCCCCCACAAACAGGGATAACTAAGGTCAGAGGCTGAGATACTAAGGTCCCCCCTCGCCCCCTGAGTTCCCCAGAGGCTCTTCCGTTGCTGATTGGCTGCATTTCCAACTCCCATTTCCCATTTCTCTTGCTTTTCCTAAGTAAGCTAGTGAGGTGGCAAGGAGAAGGCTCAAGTGAAACGCCACACTCCCCCTGCCCCAGGTGGTCCTGAGTTGGAGATACGGGGGAGGCCACCTGCTCCCCAGCACCTGCTTCCAGCTGGATGAGGAACTTGCAGGCCAGGTCAGGTTCTCTGGGATCCAGGATGAAAAAGACTGAGGCCACAAAGCAAGAAATAACAGCGCTGCCTAAGTATGCCCCCTACATAACCCAAACAACCAAAAATGTAAGCCATGAGTATTAGGACTGGAAATGTTTCCCATATGTGGAGCCTGGGGATGGCTTTGGAGCTTATTTCATCTAACCTATTCATTTTTCTGTGAACATATGAGGGACTCATTACCAGAAATCAGTCTTTCAATCTTCACTGTTAAGGGAGAACCCTTCTTCTGCACACCTGATGTGTCCCTCCAGGTAGAAGGAGTCTCATTAGCGTAAAATTCCTGGCCTCTCTCCCCACACCTGTTCCTCATTTAAGGGAAGAAAAAGTGACCTAATATGATGGGGACTTGAGGGAAAAAACCTAGGTGAGTGCCACCTCGCCTCTTCCTCCTCTCTTTTTCTTCTGTGGGGAACAAGTTGCCCAGAGGAACACGCTCTGCTTGCCTGCTCCAGGACAGACTCTCTCTCCTATAGAGAGAGGATGAGATGGGATGCCCAGACCACGTGCTGAGGAGTGAGTAAATGTGCGTAAATCTTGTATTCAATATCAGGAAGACCACTTGTCAAAACATATAAGCCATATTTCTTGAGTAGTGACTTTTGTAGCAATATAGATGAAATTTGACCTCCATCTGCCTCCGTCTTTTGCCTTATTTCTCCATTCTGAATTTCCGCAAATGTATTGGGAGCCCTCAAATCTCCACACCCATGTGAGGGGTTCTTAAACATTTTCAGGTCGCAAATTACTTTGAAAAATCTCATGAAGCGTCTCCTCAGAAAAACACATTTCCTAAAGCCCATATGTGGATCTCAGTTAAAATCTGCCCGATGTGTTTTCATGATGAATTTTATAAGGTGATATATACAGAGCAAGTCAAAAAGACTTAATTAGCTCTTTTTAGGAGTCCATGAAAACACAGGCATTTGACAAACATCTGCCTTACCAACATTCAGTTATTCTAGATGCATACCAAGTTTGATTTATTTCATTAAATAAGCAATGACTGAGGGACTGCTCTGTAGCAGGCTCTCAGGTAGGCACTAAAGGGAGAGAGAAGCATAAAGAGGAACAAGACAATACTGTTGACCTCAAGAAACCCAGTCTAATGGGAAAACACAGTGGTGAGTAAAAAATCACAACATGGCCAGGCGCGGTGGCTCCCATCAATAACCCCAGCACTTTGGGAGGCCAAGGTGGGTGGATCCCTTGAGCCCAGGAGTTCAAGATCAGCTGGGACAACATAGCAAAACCCTGTCTCTACAAAAAAATACAAATACAAATACAAAAATTAGCAGGGCATGCTAGCGCATGCCTGTAATCCAGCTACTCAGGAGGCTGAGGTGGGGGGATCACTTGAACCCAGGAGTTTGAGGCTGCAGTGAGCTGAGGTCACGCCACTGCACTCCAGCCTGAGCAACAAAGCTAGACCCTGTCTCAAAACAAACTAACAAAAAAACTAACAAAACTGGAAGTAGTATGTGCAACTTCCAGTTCACATCCTTAAAGGGAAATAAAAAACCTTTCCCTTCCATTTTCTCCCTTCACAATAACTAAAATGTATTTGCTATGTTGAAAGCTAGAGCATCCATCTTGGGCCCTTGAGAGAAGCCACATATTAAGGATGGCAGAGCAAGAAGATACAAGAAGTCTGGGTTGCTGACACCACTGAGCCAATACACCTACCCTGGAATACTGGCCTGGGAGAGAGAAAAATGAGAGAGAGAAAAAAATATAAGTTCTGTCTTGTTTAAGCACTGCATTTTTAGGTCTCTTTGTTACAGCACCTAAGGTTAAAACTAATACACTGTGAAATGCACTGAATCACGGGAGAACAGCATAGTTGATGGGATGAGGCTGGTGGCAGCAGGCCTTTTTATTCTTAGGTTATAGACATAGAAACCAAGGCAAATACGTTACATCTTCCAGAAAGTCACAAGAATCGAATCGAAGCTCAAATTTTCCTCTTATGTTCCAATCTAGTACTTATTATTTAGCATGTCCAGTATCCAAGGATAGTCCTTGAAACAAATTCTTTAAAAAAATTCCAAGCAGTTGACTAGTGGCTGCCATGTGCCAATCACTTCAGTGAGCACTGAGGATGAAATACAAAGCAGAAACAAAGTCCCTGCTTTCATGGCCCTTGTAGTTGGTGACAGAGGTTGCTTAATCACAAAAAATGAGTATACTATTACATATCCATACGAGTTCTCTTGATGAAACAAACATGGACTTAGGAGAATATGTCATAAAGAAATCTGACCTGGATGGGTCTCTGCAAAGGCTTTCCTGAGCTCATGTGCTTGAACTGCACCCTAAAGGAATAGAGAACTAAACACAGTGGAGAGTGAGAGAGAATATTCTCCAGGTGGCAACAACAGCTTGTGCAAAGGCCCTGTGGTGAGAAGCTGCATGAAAAGTGTGAGGAACTAGATGAGGCTGGGTGAAGTGCAGAGGAACAGGGAGAGATTGGTGCAAGATGAGGTGGAAAGGTAAGTAGGGCCAAACTACACAGGATCTTGAGGAGCATATTAAGAATCTTGGTCTTTCACCTCAGAATACTTCATCCCTGGGGAACGAGAATGAGAGGAAAGGGGAGGATGACATGATTGGTTCTGTTTGTATTATGAAGAACAGATGGGGTTGGGGGGGCAAAGTGAATACAGGGGAGTGATTGCAACTGCCTAGGCAAAACATTATGATCATTTGGACCGGAGGTATGGCAGGGAGTGGAGATAGTTGTCAGCTGGAGGCCAATGTCCTGGCATAAAAGGGAATCTCACCTGCTACGATTTGAATATATGTGTCCCTCCAAAATGTATACATTGAAACCTAATCAACACAGTGATAGTATTAGAAGGTAGGGCCTCTGGGAGGTGACTAAGTCATGAAGGCTCCACCCTTGTGAAGGATGAATGCCCTTATAAAAAAGGCTTCACCTGTAATCCCAGCACTTTGGGAGGCTGAGGTGGGTGGATCACAAGGTCAGGAGATCGAGACCATCCTGGCTAACATGGTGAAACCCCATCTCTACTAAAAATACAAAAAATTAGCCGGGCGTGGTAGCAGACACCCATAGTCCCAGTTACTCAGGAGGCTGAGGCAGGAGAATGGTGTGAACCCAGGAGGCCGAGCTCGCAGTGAGCCAAGATTGCGCCACTGCACTTCAGCCTGGGCAACAGAGCAAGACTCCGTCTCAAAAAAAAAAAAAAAAGGCTTCAGAGAGCTGCCTCCCTTTTCCACTTTTCCACTATGAGAGGACACAGCAAGAAGGCATCATCTTGGAAGAGGAGTGTAAGCCTACACCAGACACCAAATCTTGAGTCTTAGTCCTTGATCTTGGACTTCCCAGCCTCTAGAACTGTGAGAAATAAATTTCTGCTGTTTATAAATTATCCAGTCTATAGTATTTTGTTATAGCAACAGGAGCGGACTAAGGCAACACCTTTAGCCAACTATACTTAGTTCACCTAGATAAGTCAGAAGAAGCAAATATACATAGAATTATATAAACTGTGTGAACTGCAAATGTTTCAAGCTTCCAGAATCCACTACGGCAAAGATTTGCTTTTGCTAGAAGTTTTGCCACCTTTGTTTTCTTATTTTTGCATTTGTTTTACCTTCTTCTTCTTCCTCTCCTTGGTAGTGAAAGAGCCAACAAATCTCTAATCCTATAAGTTACATCCAGGATAATTCCCATTTGGGCCTTTCCCTAGAAACAAACATGCATCCTCTGTGTGTGTATTTGTTAAGTGACTAATGCAGAAATCAGTGGCCATCACATTCTCTGGGCATGCCCCTATTGTTTTTTTTTTGTTTCAGACTTTGTTTGTTTTTATGCTGCTTTTTAACTAAAAATTGGAAAATAATACTCTCTTTGTCTAAAAATATCTCTTTGTACATATTCTTCAAAAGCTTATAAGCTACTTAGGAGAAACTTTTTCCCTCCCTTTTCCACCAGAAGTAGAAAGAGAAGTTACTCCTTGATGAACTTATTGACTATACATCCCACAAGACTTCCTTCAATAGCGAGTAAATATTCCCTCCATAACAATGGGTGTGGAATGGAATAACAATGGAATGGCACGAAGAATAGGAAAATTCTTAGAGTTTTAATAGAAGATTTCTGAGAGGACCCAAGGAGGCTGGTTTTACACAAAAGAGACTTGGTGATTCACAACAGCTCCCCTACCCCCTGCCCCCCCCAACTCATACAGTGGGGAGGGGGGGTCTGCAGCCTAGTTGTGGGTGGCCTCTACCTGAAAGTTATATTCCCTCTTGGCCTATTCCCTCTTGGCCTGTAGGTCATAGGCTTGAGTCTTTGTTAAGCTCTGTCTCTTTAAGCTCACAAAAGAGAAATCACACACTGAGAAGTGAAATCTAGTTGCATTTCAAACTCTTACTAATTTTTACAAGGGGGAATAACAATATAATTTTTTTTAATTAAATTCTGAAGAGCCTAAAATTCAGACTAATTCACAAGAACTTTCTTTTGGTCCCTATCAAATACACAGAAATTCAGTTTAAGTTTGCAAATTGATCCTTAAAAGACCTCCATGAGGAGAGAGAGTAATATTAGCATTTACATTGTTGGTATGTGCATGAGACTTCTTGATCTGCAGTCCAATACTCTGCCTCAGAGCTATACCCCCTCCTGATATGTGTGTGAGACTTCTAACTAAGCTGACCAACTGTCCCAGTTTGCCTGAGACTAAGGGGACTCCCAGACATGGTTTTTTTTTGCTTTAAAACTGGGAGAGTGGCTGGCCGAGGTGGCTCACGCCTGTAATCCCAGCACTTTGGGAGGCTGAGACAGGTGGATCACCTGAGGTCAGGAGTTCAAGACCAGCCTCCCCAAGATGGTGAAACCCCGTCTCTACTAAAAATGCAAAAAATTAGCTGGGTGTGGTGGCGCGCGCCTGTAATCCCAGCTAGTTAGGAGGCTGACGCAGAGAGAATTGCTTGAACCCCCGAGGCAGTGAGCCGAGTTTGTGCCACAGCACTCCAGCCTAAGCGACAGAGTGAGACTCTGTCTCAAACAAACAAAACAAACAAACAAACAAAAACCTGTGAGAGTTTGGCCAGGCACAGTGGCTCACACCTGTAATCCCAGCACTTTGGGAGGCCAAGGCAAGCGGATCACTTGAGGTCAGGAGTTTCAGACCAGCCTGGCCAACATGGTGAAACCCTGTCTCTACTAAAAAATACAAAAATTAGGCCGGGTGCGGTAGCTCACACCTGTAATCCCAGCACTTTGGGAGGCTGAGGTGGGCGGATCACGAGGACAGGAGATTAAGACCATCCTGGCTAACACGGTGAAACCCCATCTCTACTAAAAATACAAAAAATTAGCCGGGCGTGATGGCGGGCACCTGTAGTCCCAGCTACTCAGGAGGCTGAGGCAGGAGAATGGCGTGAACCCAGGAGGCGGAGCTTGCAGTGAGCCGAGATTGTGGCACTGCACTCCAGCCTGGGCAACATCGTGAGACTCCGTCTCAACAACAACAACAACAAAAATACAAAAATTAGCCGGGCATAGTGGCACACACCTGTAGTCCCAAGCACTCGGGAGGCTGAGGCAGAAGAATCGTCTGAACCTGGGAGGCATAGGTTGCAGTGAGCCGTGATCATAGCACTGCACTCTAACCTGGGAGACAGAGCAAGACTCCCTCTCAAAAAAAAAAAAAAAAAAAAAAAAAAAAAACCTGAGCGAGTTCAGGGGAAACTGAGATAAGTTGGGTACCCTCCCTAATATGCAGTTCATTAATTTTCTGAAGGAATTTAAGCATCAATCCCTCAATACGTATTTATTAAGGACTTATGTCTGCTCAGTACTCTGCTAGGCACTGTGAAAGATAAAAAGGGTATAAAACTCACGAGCTCCATCCCTTGTCTGAAATTCTGTGACTCCCTGATTGCTTCCTAGAAGTTAATAATCTAATTTTTCAAAATATGCAACAACTGCTTACTAAACATTACTTGTCAGGCACTGTGGTTGGCACTTAGGATGCAAACATAAATGAAAGACCAAATCTGGCCACAAGGAGCTTACTGATTTAGGGGGAAGACGGATGATACAGATAATATGTAATACAATACAACTTGGTAAAGGCTATCATACATCTATGGCAAAGTCTCAGGCACACACAGCATAGCAGGATGTGACTAGCTGGCTGCAGCTATGTGCAAAGACAATGATAGTACCAGGCAGCATGTGATATGTTTCATGCAAGTGGTGGTCTACATTCTGCATAATAAACATTGTAATAGTTCAGAGACAGAAAGAGCCCTCTTAACAGGGTCATTATATCTGTGTATATAGGGAAAGACCTTATTGAAATGAGAGGATTTAAGATAGACTGGAGTAAAAATGTAATATGTATGGATAAATATAAAAGAAGCCTTGCATGGACCAATCATACTAGTTTGTTATGAACCTACAATTACGTTTTATCCAGTTCTGTGAATCTGAGGTGCAAAAACCAACCAACCACCACCAACAAAACATTAATTAGCAGAGATGGGGAAGATAAAATTCCATGTGAATGTACCAGCATCACCAAAGATCTAGATTAGAAGCAAGAAAGATTAACACCCTTTAGCATTAGATGGATTTAACAAAAAAGGAAAGCTTTATGTAGAAGAAAAAGAGAAGAAAAAATAGGCTAAGGTCAAATTATGAAAGATCCTGAATTGCCGAGAAGCTTGGAATTCCTTCCTTAGACACTGAGGAGTGGTTGAAGTCTTTTGAGAAGGGAAGTGCTAGGGTGAAAGTTGTGTTTTAGGAAGCTGAATCTGGAAAAAGTGATAACCCAGGTCTTGCATGAATTAGAGAAGATTCTGAGTTAATTAGTTAAAGCCAAGGAAGTTTTATCATGCATGGAAGGGAATATTAAATACAGTTCTTCCTTTTTGCGGCAGAACACAGCTGCTGGCTGAAGGGAGGGAGAGGTTCTTGGCATCTCCCTAAGAGGTTGGGAAGCTGATGCACCTGCCGAGAGAGAAACTGGCACCTCTTCTACATAGAGAAGCATGGCAGCCATGAGTGAAACTTTTGCCTTCATCAGGAGCCCCCTCATAACTGAAGAAGGTCATCTCCAAGGAGAAATCAAAGAAATAAGACCTTCCACCTCCAATTTCCAAATAAAAAACCACCTAGAAAATGGGTGCAGCTATATATGCCTAGATTGAACTAAAACAAACAAAAGTAAAGCGAAAGTCTTCCATATCATTCCATATTGTAGACACTTTCAAATTCCTTTCTCATAATCTATGTATATTTCTAATTCTACCTGTACAAAATATAATCATGCCTGCTTGTAATTACTCATGCATACATGAATACCAGTAAGTTAAACTCGCTCATCTATTTACAAAGACAGGGTGATACATAGTAGCTTAGGAATTGCTTCTTTTCCCTATGATTTTAAATGTACAACGAGTTTCTTTCTAAAACACATATTTGCAGATGTCACTTTAAACACTATTTTCTGAGATTATATTTTCCATAGAAAACAGATGTCTGCAATTATCCCTTTTTTGACCTCTGAGACTTATCAAAGTCAAATAGGTAATCATCCAATCAGACGGGCTATCATTATCAGAAGAAAAGTAATTATAATCTGAATATGTTTGAACATGATTATTATAAGCTTTAAACTGTTACACTTTTGATTGGGGCAGAATTGGAAGACATTATCACTTCATAATTCAAATGATGTAACTTCTCTTGTTTTTGTCATTTAGAATCTGGAGAGCTAAATTTATTTAACAATATAATTCTTTAAACATGAACAAATTATGCAATAATCTCTTTAAAACCATGAGAATGCCTCTCAAAATCTTGACAGTGAAATTAGGGGATTTTTTTTTTTCACCAGAGCAAATCAGAGCTCGGCACTGAGCCCCGTCAGAGTGGGAAGCTTGAGGCAGACATGTTCATTTCACAGACATTTTGTGATCTGCTTGATTCTTTCAGAGACCAGCTGCTTTCCTGCCTACCTGTCGAGGCCCACACACTGCTGGTCCAAAGCAAAAGGAGAAAATTAGGCCAAATACAGAAATGATCAGAAAGAAAAAAAAAGATGTGTAAAAGAAAAAAATATCTTTCCAAAGAAGATGTATAAACAGAGAAATGAATTAGAACTAAGGATATGAATTTAGAGGGAAAAGAATGTTGAAAACTAAATGTCTCATAGATATAGAGTAAAACATCATTTCCTATTGAAAATAATTTTATAAAACCTGATTACACAGCCCTTCAGTCCAGATGTTTGTTTAACTTGGTGAGGGGTCCTGATTTTTCTCCTTCATCTTTTCCAAGATCTTTTCCCTTTGTATTCTATTGTGCTTTCCAGTCGACCTGCTCATCTCCTCAGGAAGGAGCTGTGGGGATGCCAGGGCATTCCTGTGCTGTTGCTGGGGCCTGAATTAACAGTGACCTGGGGAACGTCGATAAAAATGAGCACGTGGGCCCGTCAGAGAATTTCTGTAGCTCAGAAGAGCTGGGTGTTTGTTTTCTCTGAACATGGCGGAAGGTTAGAAACAGTAAGAAAAGAGGGGCCTTCGGAGAATTTGAAAGGCACTGAATGGATATTTTTCCATAATCAGAACATTTCTTAGAACAATGGTTTAGGAGGCATCATTCAACTTATAATTTTAGTTCAGCAGATTGAAGACCGGAGCCTTCCCCTCCCCGCCTTCCTCCCCCACCCAAATATAGCAGACCTTTGGAAAAGCCAAATTTGCACTTAATATCTTTCCACTTCCCGTATTAAAAGTATCCCTTTCTTCTTGTTGACACATCTTTTTGACTTAATTTCTTCCCCTCCCCTGGACCCTCCACATCTATGTTTCAATATGCTTCATTCAACAAAGAGCTACTAAGTGCCTAATATGGCCAGGCGCTGTGGATATACCGGTGAACAAAATAGACAAATACCTCTGCCTTTCTGAAGCTTACATTCTAGTTAGATTCTTATCAATGCTGGCTGCTCTGTTATTAACTGACAACAAAGGTATTAAAGGTGTTATCGAGGATGTAAGGTGGTGTTCTTTTATCATTCAGGGAACCTGCATCTTTGGTGAGGGGTAGGGCCCAGTAATGTGCATTATTAAGCTCCCTTGGTGATCTGGACCCTACTAAAGTATAAAAGTGATGACACAGGCTGGGCGCAGTGGCTAACACCTGTAATCCCAACAATTTGAAAGGCCAGATAGGGAGAATCCCTTGAGCTTAAGAGTTTGGGACCACCCTAGGCAACATAGTAAGACCTGGTCTATAAAAAAAAAAAATTTAAAGGTAGGTGGGCATGGTGGTAAGCACCTGTAGTCCCAGTTACTCATGGGGGCTGAGGTGGGAGAAGCCCAGGAGGTCAAGCCTGCAGTGAGCCATGATCACACCACTGCACTTCAGCCTGGGTGACAGAGCAAGACTCTGTCTCAAAAAAAAAAAAAAAAAAGTGATGATAGAAAGTGTGACTCCTGCCACAGAAGTGGGAGACTTGCAAGCTAAGCCATAGGAGGGTCGATCTTGTGCTGCCATAATCTCTGTGGGTGCCTCCTGGAATTTCACCACACAGACAGGTGCCCGTTCATTCCACCTTTCCAAGGCTGGGCTGCACAGACGCCTCCTCTGCTCTCTCTAGTGTGCAGACTGTGAGCTCACTACTTTTTAGTACCTCAGTGGCAGAGACCCTGTTTGATTAGCATGACTAATGATGTATAACTCCCTATCACCCAGCACAGTGCCTGGGACAGTGTGAGTGCTCAGAAACATCTAAACGAAAGCCTGGTTGTCAGTTTCACTTCCCAAAAGCTTTGACGCTGTTTTTAGTCCACATGGAAACATCTTCCATTGTCTGTGTGCTCCCTGTTGGTCACAGATTCCCAGCCTAACATATTATCTCACAAGATGCCGAACTGGAAATTCCCAGCTAGATTCTTACTCTACATTTTACCCAGCTCAGGCACCTAGATTATGGCACTACTGTTAGATGGAGATACTTTCTTCATATTTAGACCACAGTGCCAAACCTTTTGCACATCCATGCACTGCTTCTGATGCATTTAGCTCATTAAAATAGGTAGCATCCAGCTGCATCCAGCTTCTCTCTCCTCCTAATCTACTTTCAAATAACCAAGGCAGCCTATTAACACGTGGTGTTTTCATCAGACTTTGCACACTACTGCCTTTGAGCCTTGTGATCACATCATTTCCCATCTTTTCAGAATGTTCTTTCTCCCCAGTTTTGCCCAGACCCATTCTATCCAACTTTCAAGACCCACCCAGCAAACACAATGCCCATCATCCATCGCCTCTGAGTGGGGGCAGCAGCAGTCTGAATGACCCTTTTCCACAAGTCTTCTGTGACCACTACAAGCAATCCCTCCTCCTTCTCATTGCTTCATGCAATTATTTTCTATAGAAATTACTCAGCATCCTCATTTGCTCTGTAAATTATCTTTTTATACAATTATAGATGCCCACATGTATATGCTTAATTAGCTCGATGAAGAGCAGAATAGCACATTGGTAAGAGGATGGTTTGGGGGGTCCAGCAGACTCAGGTTTAAATCTAGGTCCTCCCCTTGGTGAAGATATGACTTACTTCTCAGGATTTCAACTTTGCCATCTGAAATATAGGGTAATTGTATCTATCTGTATCAAGCAGGTCTTTTTATTCTAATTCTTTGATGTGTGGGACCTTGCTGACCCTGGAGAGATTGCTGCTCCCAAACCTAGCCAACTCCTAGAGATAGTAACCAACTGATCTGTGAATGTGCCTTTCTATGCAAACCAACCAATCTAAAGCCCATACCCACCCATTACCTCCTTTCTCTGGGCTCTCACATTTGGGTCACTAGTCCTGTATCCTAGTCATTGCCAGGGCCAGGTAGCAGGCAATGAGGGGTAGACCCTATGCCTCAGAGCCTGCTAAAATTATTCAAACTATCCAATCCCAGTACCAGCCTGGACAACATAGTGAGACCATCTCTAGAAAAAAAAATTTTTTTAATTAGCCAGGCATGGTGGCACGTGCCTGCAGTCCCAGCTACTAGGGAGGGTAAGGTGGGAGGATCCCTTGAGCCTGGAAGGTTGAGGCTGCAGTGAGCTATGATTGTGTCACTGCATTCTAGCCTGGGTGATAGAGCAAGACCCTGTCTCTAAAAAAATAATAATCATAAATTAAAAATAAATAACCCTAACAAATTCCAAGGTGATGCTGATGTATTGTTTAGGTACCATACTCTGAGAATCATTAGCCTAATCATAGTAATCCTTCAGTGAATGGTATCCCATAATTATTATTTTATCAGTTCCTTTAGGTCCGAAACTAAACCTTATACCTTGTATCCCCCATATCAAAGGGGCTTGCAGCAGGCACTCAATAAAAGATGCTGAAGGCTATTTGACATTAAAGCTTACTAAATAGTGAACTCTACCTATTAAGATACGTTTGTGACTAGTCTGGGCATGGTGGTTCATGCCTGTAATCCCAGAACTTTGGGAGACCAAGACAGGAGGATCAGTTGAGGCCAGGAGTTGGAGACCAGCCTGGGCAAGCTAGCAAGATCTGTCTCTACGAAAATTGTAAAAATTAGCCAGGTGTTGTGGTTATGCACCTGTAGTCCTAGCTACTTGGGAGGCTGAGGTGGGAGACTTGCTTGAGCCCAGGAGATTAAGGTTACAGTGAGTTATGATGGCGCCACTGCACTCCAGCCTGGGTGACAGAGCAAGACCCTGTCTCTAAAAAAAGAAAAAAGGTACCTTTGTGAATAGACTAGGAACTTGTCTAGTTAGGAATATGTTCTAGTTAGCCATTGCTGCATAACAAATCACCCCAATGCTTAGTGGCTTAAAATAACAACCATTTTATTATATCTCATGATTTTGTGGGTCAGGAATTTGGGCAAGTCTTGGCTAGTCAATCTTCCGTTTCATGAGGCACTGATGGAAGCCATGCAAAGATACTTGACTGGCAGCTGGGCTGATTCATTTATATGGCTGATACCTTGCAGGGATGGCTTGAAGCTGAGCTCCTCCGAGACTGTCAGCTGGAGCTCCTCCATGTGACCTTTCCAATGTAGTGGCTTCAGCGTAGTCAGATGCCTTACATGGCAGCTTAGGGCTCTATGAAAGAGTGTTTCAGTTTGTAAGATGAAAGCTACATGGCCTTTTATGATCCAGCCCCAGAAATCCCATTTTGTCACTTTCACTGTACACTATTGGTCATCAAAACACTCACAAGCTTCCCCCACTCTCTCCCCAGATTCAAGAGCAGGAGATATGAATCCCTCATTTTCATAGGAGGAGTGTCAAAGAATTTGTGGGGCACATTTCTAAACTATCCCATAATGTGTGGTTGCAGCCCTGTGTCTAGTGAAGGGAATAAAACAAGTAAGCAAATGACCTAGGGCTTTATAATTGTACTCTGCTATTCTCCGTTCTGAACTTTTGATATTGAATCCTCTTCCCCAATATTTCACTGGAAGCCAGGCAGCTTCCCCATGACCGTCTTCATCTTATGACTGTAAGTTGGAATGAGTATCCGTATACCTGTCAGAATCGCCTAGTGCAGTAAAACCCACAATGAAATGCTCTTCCCTATTGCACGTTCATTATACAGTATGAAAAATCACATCCCCCAAGGACACAGTCCCAGTTGGCATTTCTCTCTCCGGCTGTAATCTACAATGCCTGGGATACAGGTGTGCTCCTCATCTGTGTCTCCAGTGTTGGGATGGGAGAATGAACAGCCAGATTCAAACCCCATGTCCCTGTTGTCTCTGAGGGAAGCACCAGCAGTCTGAATGACGCCTTCTCTCATGTCTCCAGGGCTGTACTCCCTTTGAGATCCCGTGCTTTCTGACCAGCACAACATGTCAGCAGGAACTAAATGATGACCTCAGCAGCAGTCCAAGATTATTTTGGTTACATTACTCTCTGTGATTATCCAAAAGGGAAAACAAAAAGTCATTTAAACATGCAGCTTGTGCTCTTCCAGCACAACAAAGGATCTCCTGGAAATCTTTTATTTTTTTCAATGACATTATAATGTTATGCTTTGTTTTCATCACTTTTATCATCATTTCTTAGCAGAGGCCCAAGTGGCTCAGCTAGGGTAAAAGGGAAGAAATTATAATGATTCATTTGTATACATTTGTCCTAGTGGGAATTTGATGTGATGGAAATATAAGAATATTAAATTAGAGGCACTCACTCCCTTATTCTCTGTTCTATTTGAACCAGACACAAGATACAAACGTTATATGGGGCCCAAGAATGCGACAGTAATTCAGTGATGCATAAGCCCCCACCAGAACACTTGGTTATTTCTAAACTGAGAGGACATGAGCTTTCTCTGCTCTCTGGTGCCACTGATGCCTCTCTTTCAGTGAATCCTTCACCCCATCCCAAATCAATTCCTCCGTTAAAGTCCCTCCCTTAAGATAACAGCTTATGTCGTTCTGGAGAGAATGGGGTCAAGTAAGCCACATACTGGACTGTCCTGAAGTCGGTTTGTTTCCCTACAAACCTCTTTCAGCAAGGCGTCCCCAGGCCGGTCCTTAGCAGCTCTCTTCTAGGAATCAGAGCTGACCAGCTCCGGAGGCCAGTGTATCGGTCGGGATCTAACCAGGAAACAGAAACCACCAGGGAATTCCAGACAGGACTTTGAGGCAGGGATCAATTACACAAGGGATGGAGGAGCCGAGAGGCCAGCCAGGGTGGGGTGAGGAATCCAGACTGCAAAGACAGGAAGCTGACACCACCTCGGGGCAGAGGAAAGGGAGGAGGGGGTTCCCGGAGCTCAGGGTGCCTCGCGGAGTCTCCACGTCACTGGGTGGAGGCTGGAACCTTAGTGGACCTGTCTGGCAACAAATGGAGTGGGAGAGGTGCGCGGCTGGGAAGGAGGGGAGAAGGCCTCGTTTCTCCCTCTCTACCTCCACCATCCAGCCTGTCAGCGCCTCCTATCATCCTCCGATCTTAGAAAAGCAACCTACAAGGGTCAGAACCCTTTGATTTAGAACAGGGTAGAGGAAGGGCAAGAAACAGATCCCAGGAAAACAGAGCCAGAATGTGCACTGCCAGTAACCCCGCAAAGCTGGTCTCACTTAGATCTCCGCAGTCTCTCCAGGCCCCGGCACACATCCACCCCTAGCTCACGTTCAAAGGTCTCAAGCCACTGACGACTATGCTGACAACACTGATGCAACCTTGTGGGATACCAGCCTTTCTCATGAAGGCTCCGCTCCCATCAAATCTCCAGCGTCAGTCAACCCGCTCCTTTGGCCTCCCACCCAGTGCTACCTTTAGCTCACTGTGGTTCCCGCTGACTCACCAGTGTCTTTACCAATTTGACTTGATCTTAGATCCATTTCTGTAAGCTGAACTCCAGCTCTAGTGGGTGTGGTCTGGGTTTGGTGTCAAATAACCTTCTTTCTCACCACAGAAATATTCTATCCTTTTCTCTTTTCCAGCAGAAGATGGTGTTTTGCTCTCATGATAGGCCCAATTCAAGAGGGAAGGGAGGGAGACTCCACCTCTTTGCAGAAGAGCTTGTAGGGTGAGAGAGATTGCTGTGGACAACTTTGAAAATACAACGAGCCCCAGGCAGAGACTTTATAGATCTCCTCAATACTAATTAATAGTTTTTCTCAAAGATTTCCTCCCTCCCTTACTTTTTCTCTTTCTCCCTTCCTCCCTTTTTATTTTCTTTTAGTACCTAGACACAGGAAAACTTAATCTTTGGGAACCAGCACATTTCTGAATACAGCGTAATTATAGATTAAATTTTGAAAGATTTAATGGCTCTTTATTTTGTCTTGATTTTGTCAGTCTAGACTCTAACACCTTTACCACTAATATATTCTAATATATTAATAGAAGGAAACTGAACTCAGGCCCTATCCCCATGTTAGAGACTGATTGTGCCCTCTCAAATTTAATGTTGAGGTTCTTCCTAATCCCCAATGTGATGGCATTAGGAAATGGAGCCTTTGGGAGATAATTAGGTAATGAAGGTGTAGCACCTCACTCTCTGGGGTGCCCTTATAAAACGAAGACTCCTGAGAGCTCTTAGCCCTCTTTTTAGTTACCAACACAGAAAAGGGCCTTCACCAGAACCTGACCATACTAGCACCCTGATCTGCTACTTCCAGCCTCCAGGTCTGTAAGAAATAAATTTCTGTTGTTTATAAGCCACTAAGTCTATGATATTTTTGTTACAGCAGCCCAAGCTGACTCACACCCCCAAGAAAGCTGTCTCTACTTGCCATCTTCCCCATGGCTATCAGGCAACACAATCATCTTCTACGTATGACATTCTTACCCACAAAGTTTTTCTGCAACTTCTCCGTTTCCATCTTTGGCCATGTCAGGGAGTAAATAGACGCTCTCCCTCCCTAAACAACAAGACTTAACAGCAATCAAATGAAAGATTGGGCCTCAGAATTAATTGTACCAGGCCTACCCAGCAGAGAGCAGGAGCCCTTGAGACCATGGTTCAGCTGGGGAGACAGCCCTGGACAGAGCAGAGGGCACCTCTGCCAAAGTAGGTCCTCCAGCCCTGGCTGCCTTAGTCTCTCCACCAAGCCCTGGAAAAGAGGCTTTTCTGGTGTGATCTAGCTCCCACAGCGGGAGAGAGAAGAGTTCACATGCACAAAAGATGGTCTTTCCTCTTGAAGTTAAGTGTGCTACAGAGATGGGACAGATGGCCACATCTTAATCAGAAACTAGACTTCAAGATTATTGAGGGTAGTGTTAAATCAAGTTTAACCTAAAGCTAAAGGTTGCTCTGTACCTCATGAACTATAGCCTACATGGAAGTAAACAAACTGTAGTCTACTCTTGTGCCAATCACCAAGTTTTGATCAATCAAATGTGGCCAAATGTTTAAACCATGTTCAAATAAGGCAAATGCTGAGCTATAACCAATCCAGCTGTTTCTGGACCTCACTTCCATTTTCTATAAGTCACTTTCCCTTTTCTGTCCATAAATCTTCCACCACGTGGCTGCGCTGAAGTCTCAGAGCCTATTGTGGCTCAGGAGGCTGCCCGATTTGCAAATTGTTCATTGTTCAATAAAACTCTTCTAATTTTAGTGCCACTGAAGTTTTTCTTTTAACAGAAGATACATGCAACATACCTAAATGCTCTGACCACCACATAAGCATTTAAATACCCGGCTGAAAGAAAACAGGCAAACTGAGAGCAAGTGAAATACCCTTTCTTTGGGTTCTGATTTCCTTGACTCAGGGACCGACTTTTGCGAACTACAACCATTATGATTATGCTGAGCTTAGCTCCAAAAACCTATCAGAGCTAAACCTCCTTTTTAAAACAACTGTTTTATAATGGCCTTTTAATATCCTCAATAAAATTAATATGCATAACTCATCCTCACACATTTCAAGAAGAAATCAACACAATGCCCTAACTGATATAAAAGAGACACAACATTATTTATAATAAAATCATGTGCATTTCAATATATATATATTCATGCCCAGGCATAGCTACGCTAGAAGTCACAATCAAGTCATGAGGCCTCATGATGCGTAGAGGCCTTAGAAACATAATAGTTACAAATGCAGCTCTGACAGGTCATTGTTTTTGTCATCAGTGAGGTGACTTTCTGAAATGGGGAACCACTCCTGACAGCACTCTAAACGAAGCAGAGCATAATCTTCTTGATTGGTATGATCATTCAAAATTCAGTGTATGTGAAAACAATGCAAAAAGAACTCATGAAATTTTTTAAAACTGAGTTAGATTCTAAGTTCCAATAATATTAGGTTTTTCACCTATCGGGATGTGTACATCCCAGATGAGAACACTCAAAAGTCATGTGGGATACAGGATGAATTGTTTTGGTTGGCCTCCACCCACTAAATGATAGTAGTATCCCTATCCTTGTAACCACCAAAAGAAGTCCCTGCCAATGTCCAAAATGACCTCATCGAAACCATTCTCTCAAGTGTTTCTCAGCTAGTCTTTTTGAATGTATTCTAACTGCTAGGAACTTAAGAGTGCTAGGAACTAAGAGCTTTATATGTATGAAGGTCCAGATACAATTATTATTTCCCTGTCACACATAAGGAAACCAAGGCACAAAGAGGCAAAGTAACTTCCTAAGGTCACAGAACAAGGTTGCAAGTTGGGGTGGGAGGCAAAAGTAAGCAGTCCAGAACCCACATTAACCACCACTTCCTTCCAGTCATGGTGGCAGGCACCTATAATTCCAGCAACTCAGGAGGCTGAGAAGGGATGATCACTGGAGCTGGAAGTTCGAGACCAGCCGGAGCAACATGGTGAGACCCCCATCTCTAAAAAACATGTTTTTAAAATTAGCTGGGCGTGGTGGTGCATGCCTATAGCCCCAGCTACTCAGGAGGCTGAGGCAGGAGAATTGCCTGAGCCCAGGAGTTCAAGGCTGAAGTGAACAGTGATTGTACCACTGCACTCCAGCCTAGGCAACAGCAAGCGACCCTGTCTCTTAAAAAACAAAACAATTACCACTCCCTTGCTTTATTTGCCTCTTCATTTGTGAGACTTTTCAACCTGTTTCCTACTGATAGGTCTAGGTTCTGACAAGATGAAAAAGACCTCCAGACAATCCCAGAAGACTCTATTGACTTATTCTGTCCTGTTTCTCTTTCTAAGCATGAAAATCCAGCAACACGGTTTCCACAGGCTCCTGAAAGTGTCCTCGGAGCTCGGTTCTTAGCTCACCTCTGTGACCCTTCCTGAGTTTGCTTTTCACCCATGGGTTGCTGACCTATTTCACCCATTCGGGGTGATATGATAACTAAGCCAAGTAAAAGGGGCATAATTTAATGCCTGCCCCTGCTTTTCCAATTATCCCATTTGAGCCTCGCTAATCTTTTCCTCACCTTTCTCACCTCTCCTCACCTCACCGAGTTCTTCCGTTTGCTCTGTCAGACCACTGGGTATAGTGATGATAACCTGCTTTCACTCCCGGTGTCATCTCAAACAAAGGCCTGCTTCACCAAATGGGGTGTTTCAGCAGTGAGCAGCTTACCTCTCACCCACAGCTGCTCTGCACGTGGCTCAGGGAGAGTCTCTGAGCACAGATCTGGAATGCAGAGTCCCCAGCCTCATGCTCACCCTTCTTTTAGCTGTACATCAGCAAATTCTAGTTGGCTTACCTGTGCAAGTTGGTTGGAGTCTCTGTAACACTGATGGTCCTAAATTGCTCTGTGGAAGACAAGGTCTCATGCTTCTCACAGGAACATCATTGCCAAGCAAGTAAACATAAGTCACAAGGTCTTTGAAAATTTGCTAGGTACTCTGGCCATGAGCTCCACTAGACTTCCCTCCAAGGATGACATCCAGCTGTATGAGATAGTTTAAAGAGATGCAAATGCACCCAAACAGGATTATGCACAGGATTTTAATTTGCCTGTGCCTAAACAGTTACTCTAAGAAAATTTTCAAATCAACACTTTGGTGTTATTCTCTGATATGGTTTGACTCTGTGTCCCCACCCAAATCTCATCTCGAGTTGTGATCCTCAGGGTTGGAGGAGGGGCCTGGCAGGAGGTGATTGGATCATGGGGTGGTTTCTAATGGCTTAGCACTATCTACCTGGGGCTGTTTCCTGATAGAAGTCTCAAAAGATCTGGTTGTTTGAAATTCTGAAGCACCTCCCCCTTCACTCTCTCTCTCTCTCTCTCCTGCTGCCATGTAAGAGGTTCTTGCTTCCCCTTCGCCCCTCCGCCATAATTGTAAGTTTCCTGAGGCCTCCCCAGCCAAGCCTCCTGTACAGCATGTGGAACTGTGAGTCAATTAAACCTCTTTTCTTTATAAATTAGCCAGTCTCAGGTAGTTCTTTATAGCAGTGTGAGAACCGACTAATACGTTCTCTCATAGCTATTTCTTCCCCCACCTCACTTTCCTCTGCTCCTATTCAAGGAGCCACTATCATTGAGCCCAACACTCTATAGCAGAAACAGGAGAAGATATAGAAAGACAAGCAAAGAGAGAAAGCACAGCACAAAAGGACTGTAGGGCAGTGTTTTGGAGATTATAGTTTTAATCCAATGTGCCAAAGATAGGAGGTCTTCAACATGGAGTCCTTCAAAGCCCTGAGAGCAAGCCCGGCCTTATAAAGAATACATTTCACCTCAATCAAGTCACAATCAGAATCCACAATGTTTCTCCTCAATCTTCAGCAAACAAAGGTGCCCATAAACAGAGACCTTGTTCTCTTTCTCCTTTTTCCTTTCTTCCCTCTGTAGTTCCTTCCATTTTTTTCCTGAATAAAACAAACACAGAGGCACTAGTCTAGTACAAAAAGCCTTTCTTTCATAGGTCTAATAGAGACCCTGGTCAAACTACATGGAAATATTCAAAGCCCATCACCCAAGAAAAGGCAGGGAAACAATGAAAATGTATTTTCTGAGTTACATCAGGAAATGGAATGTTTTAATTCATCTTTCAAACACTAAATTCAACTTCTCAGTGATTAAATTGAGGTCTAATAAGAAAAGATGGCATATCTGAGACACCTCTCTTGTGTTTTAATTCTCCTTCTCTGGCCTGCTGCACTCTTTTGACAATAGAATCCAGTCCTGCTTCATATGACACCAGTGTCCCTTGCCTTTCCCTCCTTCCAAGCCCTGGTCACACATTCTCTAACTCCTTGCTGGTCATCTTCACCGGATATCCTTCAACACCTCCAGCCCAAACTCACCTCCCCTTTGCACAACACTCCTCACTCCTTATCCCTCTGTACCTTCAGCCCCCTTTCCCATTCCTGGCTGGAAGCAACCCCATGGTATATTTGCTTATATTCTACTTTGTAACTGGTACATGATGCATCTCAGCACTAGACTGTAAGCTCCTTAAGAGTAGAATCTGTGTTGGATTCATTTTTGTATTCATCACATCATTTAGCAAGTGCCTTGCACATTGGAGTACTCACTAAATATTTCATGAATGCAGAGGGCACTCAGCCTTTTCTGTTGGTGGCAGGGAAATCAAAGGGACCCAAATGAATGGGGAAGGCATGGAGCACTATTGTGGCAAAGTCTGGGGTATGGGAAGGGAGCAACATCCTCTGCAAATGCCTTACAGAGTGCTGGTCATTCCAAATGTTCGGTAAGACATAGTTGACTGACTGACCAATGCTCACTGCTCTTGGAGAGCTGTTGGAGTGGTGGGGTGATGGCATTTTCTTTTCATTAGCCCTAAAGGCACAGAGTCAGGAGCCAGAGCAAGGGGGCATGTTACATACTCTTTCTGCCTAGTGCCACGGACAACAAACCCCAAGTCTCTGCTCCTGCTGGACTGCCACAAACATATATAATGTCTACAAACTTTGGATGAAAGGTAATAGGTCATCACCACCATTATCACAGTTTTCACTTTCCCACTAAACTATGAGCTTCCTAAGAATGAGGATCAATCTACCTTAGTACCTAACTCATTCATTTTGATAGCTATGATGCCTGGCACATAGGTGCTCAATTAATGTGTTGAACATCGAGTTCAACTTAACATAGAGAGCTCTTAATATACATGAGGCTAAAAATATGTATGTAAGGAAATGCAATTATTAAGAAAAACTATTAATCAGCTGTTTTTTAATGTTCATGGCAAATGGTCCTGGAATGAATATGCTTAAACTAAAATTAAAAAAAAAAATCAGAACAATTTCTTTTCTCTCTCACAGTGTGTTTTACAGACCACCTGCATCAGAATCACCTGGGATATATTACACATAAATAGAATATATATGTTTCAGATTCATGTGTCCCCACTCCAGAATGAGTGAATGTTATTCTTTGGAGTGGGCCTGGAAGCCTACATTTTAAACATACACTGTAGAAGTTCAGCAAATTTGAGTACACTAAAATTTCAAGACATTGGTCTAGAGTGACAAGTGAGAGAACTGTTATGGGAAGAGCTGATACAGCCCTGAGACTCAATTGCCCAAAATACCTGAGGAATTTTCTCTCCAGGTTCTTCGAGCATATGATAGATCTTTTAGTCTCTGATGACTCAGAGCCAGGAAACTGGTCAAGATGACCTCACAAGATTCTTTCCAGATATGTAATGTTATGAAAAACACACTCGCCATCATTTCAACACGTGCAACTTCGACATGCACAGGAACGAAACTCTGGAACTGTCATTTCTTTGCTGGTGATGAAAATGGCTTCGCTAGTTTGTCTTCCTTTTCAGTTGCTTTCTCTTCTGTTAATTAAGTCCAATATTATTGAATACCTTCTTAGTACAAGCCTCATGCAAAAGGCTTTGGAAGGAAGTTAGAATATGAATCAACCATCTGTGAGGAGTTCACCACACAGGACATATGATGAGAGGTATGCATATGAAAGTTAGGCAGCAACTCAAAACACTAGGGAAAATGTCATGGGACAGTGTTTGCTGAGTGCTCAAAATTAATTATATAAAAAATAATGTCTCAGGGTATTCTGTGGAGAGTGATCATTTCAAGCTGGGAGTGAGATTTGACCCAACCTCAAGGAATGGGGGAGGATTTGGAAAGGCAGAAAGGAAAAGGAAAGGCGTATCCAGGAACTGGAATGGCATGAACAAATTTTAGATGAGGAGAGGTAAACCCATTTGACACGAGTAGAGGTTTAATCAAGAATGGCGGGAAATAGATGAGTAAATTGAAGAGCTGCTTCATGGAGGGTTCTAATGCTATACGATGAGAACTTTGGGCATCTTCTTAGAGGGAAATTGGAGGATTACAGGTAAGTAAGTTTTGAGAAAACATTATTTATTTAGCTAGTTAATTTTTGGAGGCATGGTCTCACTCTGTCACCCAGGCTGGAATGCAGTGGTGTGATCATAGCTCATTGCAGCCTGGAACTCCCAGGCTCAAGCCATCCTCCCACTTCAGCCTCCTGAGTAACTGGGACTACACTACCATGCCTGGATAACTTTTTTTTCTTTTTATAGATGGTCTCGAACTTCTGCCTTGACTGCGCTCCCAAAGCACTGAGATTACAGGTGCAAGCCACCATGCCCAGCCGAAAAGTAGTACTTTTAAAAGATTAATCCAATGGCAACTGTAGGGCGATTTTTGAAGAGAAAATATGTGCAGTAGATAGACAATGAGAAAGCTATTGCAATGGACCACACATGAGATAAAAAGACTCCAACTAGGGTTGGAGCACAGTAGGAACGAAAAGCAAGAAAGAAATGCAAGAGATATTATGAAGTGAAGAAAGGACAACAAAACTCAGTGACCAACTGGACATGGGGTTGCAAAAGAGAGAGGAATCAAAGATGGGCATCCTTTTTCATCTTGTAAGTATTGATCACCTCTTAGCCATATCCAACCTTTTGTAGACAAAGGTGTTTCCTCTGTTTCTGAGCCTTGCCCATGCATTTTTCTCTTGACTTATATTAGCTTCAGTAATAACCCTGTCTGTGCATTTCTAGGCATTTCTGTATTAAATGCTGCTGTGAAAGAGATGTCCAATTCCACTTGTTGAGAG
The DNA here is from genome assembly GCF_029289425.2 of Pan paniscus. NCBI lineage: Eukaryota > Metazoa > Chordata > Mammalia > Primates > Hominidae > Pan > Pan paniscus. Next base: position 138,137,015 of record NC_073252.2, on the reverse strand, counting down.
CAAACAGAATCTGGTGAAAACCAGGCCATTGTTCAGCGGTAAGTCATATCTTGGCACATCTGCTTTTTAGTGAAAATACTCTGGCTCAGATGTAAGTGTGTAGCCAGCAAGAAGCCATTGATGGATGATAGATCAATTGATAGATAGATACATGGTGGGAGAACCATGATAAGGAAGAAATGTCAGCACATATGATACGCCATCATTTCAAAAAATGGAACTATAGTTTCTACACTGGATTTGGTTCCTAAGGGAAGAAAATGCAAGCTATTCTTGGGGCTTACTCAACAACTCAGAAAGAGAAGAGAAAGCAGACCCTGAAGCCCTGGAGGAAGATTCACTGTGCTCCAACTCAGACACAATCTAAAGCGCTTCTTCAGCTTCTACAATGAATGAATCTCTGGTAAATAAGGAACTTTAAGTGGTGAGGTCAGAGGAGAGAGAGATTGGCATGGCATTCACCTCCCATCCCAGAGAGAAGGGCAAGTGCTTTGGTTAAGGACGGCCTAATTACATGGAGTGTGTCTTATCTGGAGGAGGGTAGAAAATGTCTTAAGGTAACCCTTAATCAAAAAAATCCAATGTTTGACGGAGATAGGAATAGAGATGTCTCCTATACATTTGGAAACAGAAGCTGGCCTCAAGGAGAACCAAGGAACACTGCAGAAAATGGTAGATGAGGTTGTACTTCTGGAAAAGGGGACAAGATGAATCCTCCAATTTGATATGGGTAAAATCTGGGGAGAAATAACTACCTAATAAACATCTCATCACAGCCAGAAAATGGGGGTTATTTCCACCCTGGGTCTGGGCCCTCTAGAGCTGTGTGGGCAGAAAGACTCAATGGAGCTCAAGTGCTTGGCGGAGGGTGGAAAGAGCACCTCCGCAGACTGCTCTGGCAACAGTCCACTATGCTGTGCAGGTGTGGCAGGCTGAGAGTGGGAGCAGCCGGACGACCTATGTGAGGAACAGCAGTCAGCAGTGGAAAGAAGAGGCAAGAACTGTCTGAGGACCCCACTCATGCCTGGGATTGGAGTTTCTGCCAGCTTGTCACCAATTCTGCCTGTGCTTGTTCCTTGCCCAAGAGGCAGAGACTGATATGAAGAGTCATGGCACTGTAGCCAGAAGTGCAGCGACATCTCTGGTGTATGGATTCCTCCAGCAGTTCTAGGGACCTGGCAAAGCAAAAGACTGCCACATGGAAACGGGAGGATAGAAACAGTCGTGATCATGATGCTGGCTGGCACTTAAAAGTGCTTATTATGCACTAGGCACTGTGCTGAGCTCTTCACACATTCTATGCTTTCAATCTTCACAATGAACTTATGAGAGCTATTATTATCCCCAAAGAAGACTGAGGCAGAGACAGGTTAAATAACTGACCTATATTTACACAACCCAGGCTCCTCACCGCTGTGAGAGAGCTCAGATGACTTGCCCTCTGTTTGGAGTCTGAAAAAGAAACTCTGAAGAAGAACAGAGACACAGATTGCCAGGCTCTCCCCTAGGCCCAAAACTCCCCCTTAAATACTGGCTCTTACAAGCAGATGCCTTGAACAAAGCCTGTGCCCAGCTAAGTGAAAATCTTTCACTTACCTTCCAGAGGTCACCCTGATGCAGACGAAGAGAAAAGATAAATTTGCTCAGCTTCAGATGTAGCCATCGTTCCTATCATAGGCAAGAGCATCTCCGTAGTGATGAAAAGCTCTATAATTTTAAATGTGTTATTGGTCTAAGCACAATTTACACTAGGGATGAAAAAAAGGAAGAGATTTATGAGATGTAAGATAGAAAGATAAACTCTTGTCCCTTAGTGGCTATTAGAAACATTGCCAACATACCATAAATGTGTGAAAGATGACGTGATTATTTTGCATTTCCACTGGGCATTTCATATGTTGCAAGAATTTACTGGGGCCAAAGTCCCCAGTAAAGATGGTAGAGTCTGGGGAGGGGAGGTGGAGGAGGCCCCACTGACCAAGCCCCCATCTGGGATGGGTATAGGGCAGGTGGCTTTAGGCAGAGAGAGCACACTCTGTTGCCTAAGGTGCAACACCTACCAGCATCCTCTTTATTTCCTGCCTCTAGCCACCTGCTCTGGGGGCAGGTTCGGTGGCCAGGCACTGCCCCATGTTTCATCAGGCTTTGGTGTCAGATTCTGGGTCTAAGTGTTCCAGTCCATCACAAAATCTGAAACAAGAGAGGGCAGCCAGGACAGGAGAACTGGCAAGGTTCATCTAACTACCCCTAAAAGCCTCATAAACATAAGCATCCAGTGAGTTAGTGCCACCAACCTGGCCCCAAGAGACACAGGATATTTTATCAAAGAGAAAGAGATTGGTGATCAGAAAGTGATTTACCTGAAACCCACTTGAATTATTCTCACAGCTGGCCAATCTGGACCGGTTATCCTGGCAGGGACATCATCAACATCAACATCTGAAAGCCCAGTCACAGGAAGTTAGTCACAGGGCAGGCTGCTGAGTCAGGGCTGGGATGAAGGTCACATAGAGTCCTGGGGTTAAACCAGGTGATGTGTCCGAAGCTCCTCTGACCCAGCAGCCAGTGTCTTGAGCAGGAGGTAAACTCCAGCTCTGACCCCTGGAGAAATGTGATAGCAGGCTTGGGCTTTTAATTAATTTACTTATTTGTAGAAATGGGGGTCTCATTATTTTGCCCAGGCTGGTCTCAAACTCCTGGCCTCAAGTGATACTCTTGCCTTGGCCTTCCCACACTCTAAGATTACAGGTGTGAGCCACCATGCCCAACTTTTGGTTTTGGTGGGACAGGACAACAACTATTGGGAAATTAGGGTTCTAAGATTTGCTCATGTTTTGGTGACATCAGTCATTTCTTGTGGAGCCAAGTACAGGGTATATGTCCCATGGCCTGTAAGAGAGAAGGCAGATGACTGGGTGAGGTTTCACTTTCTGCAAGTCAGATATCTTTCCAATGGACCCACCACTCTCAAATACAAATGTTAAGAGAATTAGCAATAGAACATCTGCAAGTCAATTGAGGTGTCCTAAGGGGAAGTGCTATGGAAATGGTCTCATGAAGCACTTGTGAAGTTAGCGATATGGAGTCCTTAAATGGATGGAAATGAGGACTACATGTCAGAAGTCCTGGATTTCACTATCGTGACTCCTGTATCTGACCAGGAGAGTACTTTGGTGGCTGTATCCTATATTTAAATTTAGGCTGCAAATGGAAAAACAGTTTTTACAACTCTAAATACACTTTCTACTACAGAGAATGGTGACTGAAGCAAAAGTAAAAATAGCTGCTCGCACCACGGTTTGAGAAAATCTAAATCTGAAAATGATCATTTTTATTTGCATGCTACCAAATAAGGACATTGGGGAAGCAATGAGTCACCAGTATTTTAGCATTTACCAGCTTCCAACATGATGTGAGGATATTCTTTAAGATGAGATTTGAATATGCTCTAATCTACGTTAAGCTTTACCCTTGAAGTGTAACCCTAAGTTCCTATCTGAAAAATGGGCCATACTTGGGAGACTCAAGTGGGAGGATTGCTTGAGCCTGGGAGGTGAAGGTTGCAGTGAGCTGAGATTGTGCCACTGCATTTCAGCCTGGGCAACACAGTGAGACCCTGTCAAAAAAAAAAAAAAAAGGCCAAATCACAGCTCTACAGCACAGTTACAGCAGTGCTCCAATTAATGATTTCGATGCCTTCAAACGCTCAAATACAAGGGAGTAAGACCTCACATCTGAAGAGTACCTTAGGCTTTTTAAAGTACTTTCACCTACATTATCTCATTTGATCACATTTGATTCTCACAAAATCCTTGAGGCAAGGTGTTTGTAAGTGTGTGGTTGCCATATTAGAATATCATTGAACTGTGGATCCTTCTGTGGAGACAGGATGAATCAGTACCCTGTAGGAAAAAAAAAAAAAAAAAAAAAAGGGAACAAACAAAGGAAAACTAGGAGGTTTAGAGATCTAAGTTCCCTGTTAACAGGCCCCTGTCACATGGCCCCTGTATAAACCAGTTCTCTTAGAGTGCCAAAACCCAGCAGAAAGCTTTAGAAATTGTTTACAACCCAAGTGTGTTTTCTTCTTTTCTATGCTTTTAGAAGACAGTTTAAAGAGAGTTAGGGAATGCTCTGGCCTTTTGTTTTGAAATTTTCTCTGCTTGTTGTCTGGTTGTCTGCAGACTGTGAGATTGGTCTATTTGCTTTAAACAGACTGAACAACTTTTAAAACAAGCAGGCTGTTATGATGGGTTGACTCATTTTGGATGTGCAAAGATGTTTACTGAGCTTCTCATTTAAAACTTGAAAATTCTTCTGTCTCAGTGTGACACAGTAATAGTTTAAAGGGGAGCGCCGTCTGTTGTAGTGTTTTGGAAGGTGGCATAAGAAAAATGTCTCTGTTCTACAGCATGATCAGCTATCTGCCTCTTCCCAAGGATTTTTCATTAGCCTTAGAAAGAAATCCATATCATTTAAGTTCCCAAGGGCAAACCACCTTTGCCAAGAGACCACTGAGTACAATTTCCAAAGATGGAACACATTTCTTGTTATGCTTCTGGTTTAGCCCAGTATCAGAGGTGGCGCTCAGTCCCTGCATCCCAGGGGAGAATGTTTTCTGGAGAGTTGGGGACAACTGCAATAGGTTTTACATATTAACTTATCACAGCAAAATAATGAAATGAATAAATGAAGATGACACCCACACTGTTCCCCTTCTTCACGCTACAGAGGTGGTGGGGCGGAAAGGGGGGTAAAAGGGATTACCACCAAGCCAGGAAGCTTGTACTTCTGTCCCCTCGGCCTGAATTAGCACCCATCTTTGTGGAACACAACTCGCTGTGAGGGGGTTTCTCCTGCCAGAAAGGAGGCCATGGAATGAGCAAGTCCGGGAGTGCTGGGCATTAGGACATCAAATAGCAGGTCGTAGGGACCAGGGATTAGGAAACAAGAGGTCTGGTCCTGCCTCCCTCTCTAATTATTTGTGTGACTTTGGACTAGGCATTCTACCTCTTTCATCTGTAAAATGAGAGGGTTGGACTACGTGTTCTCCAAGGTCCCTAACAGCTTCTAAAAAAGAAACATGTAGAGAGGTTGTGAAGCAAAACATGATGATCCCTGTTAACTGTAAAAGGAATAGACCTTGGAGGTGGTGCAAAAATAATCCGCAAGGAATGCTTGCGGTGGGTTGGAAAACTATAAGGAAACGGAGAATTGTGCGTCGTGTATAACATGAGTGGAGATATATGAGACAATCTAAAATGGGGCACATGTAAGCTCACATCTTAAAGCAGAAAAGTCAGGCTTTTGAACCGAGGCTTGCCCTATTCTTTTCTACAATCTCTCCCCATGATAATGTAGCACCTTGTGCACACAATTAAATGTCAGCCACAGAAAACATTTCCCTTGGCTTTGTTGTTCCAGAACGGGATTCTTTTGTCCTCAATATAATGGATATGCAGAAACAATGATAGAACAGAGATTTTTTTTCTAAAGCGATGACAAACACACTACTGCTTCCTCCCTCCCTCCCTCCTTCCTCCTTATCCCCACCCCCAAAAATAAATCATTGTTCCAAAAAAAAAAATCCCATTGTCTATTGTCCACGGAGATCAAGATCCGCCTAGGAACAGCTCTGGCGGCCGCCGCAGCAGCCCCGAGCAGCCGGTAGGTGGCGCACGAAGGCAGCGCAGGCGGAGCGCGGGGCCGAGCACAGAGCGGGGGTCTCGCCGCCCCCACCCCTGCCGCCGCCGCCGCCGCCTTCCACCCCCTCCTCGCGTGCTAATTGCTGGATACTCTACTGGGACTTCGGTCAGGGAAAAAGAAAGCGGGAATGGGAGGCGGGGGTGGCGGGGGAGGTGGTGAATCCGGTTCCGAATACACAAAGCCTCCGGGGCTTCGGCGACCCAGGAGCAGGGCGCCCTCGGCCTCTTCCCCTCCTCCTCTCTCCCTGGGCGCGGGGCTGCTGCGGCCTAGCCGGCCTCGGCTCCCGCCGGAGGGACACACAGACCAGCAGGAGGAAAATGGTGACCGCGTGCACAGCCCCACGCGCCGCGGCGCCTGACGCCTGCCCGAGCCTGGGCGCCTCCCTCCCTAGCTCGCCCATCCCGGCCGCGGAGCCCGGACCCACCCCGAGCGCAGGCCCGCCCGACGGGAGTCGCCCTCCCCTCGAGGAATGCCGAGGCCCACAGGAGGATTCCTTGACCTGACCGCGGGCCCCTGAGCAGCGGGTTCTGCCCGAGCCCGAGAGCGGGAGGCCCCACCAGGCGGTGCCCGGGCCGGCGGGCGAGCCCCCTTCCCGGTGGAGCCGCGGGGCCCATGCCCTCTGTGTCGGGACTAACGCTGTCAGTTCCTGCAAAGATGAACGGCCCATGTGGTCGCCTGACCCCCCAACCTCTGCCTGGTGGAACATGATGTTAAAGAGTTCTGCTGGCCCTAAAGTCAGAAGCCTGGATTGAAACGTGAGCATGGACACCTTGGAGCTCTGTGACCTTGAGGATGTTCCTAAAGTCCCCAACTCCGCACCTCCCCAGCTATCAAATGCGGGGAATAATACTTACTTCCTAGGAATGTTGTGAGGATTTTTAAAAAGTGGTTCTTAACTTAGCAGGAAGCCTGGCATAGAGTACCTATCATTATGAACAACCCGACTCTCCTTGCAGGAGGAGGGAGAGGCACAGTTTGCCGCCCTTGAGACAGACCTGGCATCGCTGTTGCAGAGACTCAGGAGTAGGGGTTCCCAGCCGAGGAAACGTGGCTCCTAACAGGAGCTCCCATCTGTCCTCCGCTGCCCCCAGCCCCCATCCTCCTCCTGCCCTGCTGCTGTGACTGTGTGGGGCACTCCCCCTCTCCCTCCGCTCCCTGGATAGACCTGTGATTTATGCCCCTTCTCTTTTGGAGAGTTCTGACAGAGCCCTATCACCCAGGCTTGGGAGGCAGACCCTGGCTCCCCCATTTGCTAGCTGGGAATTTAACCTCTGGGGCTTCAGTTCACTCCTCTATAAAATGGTGGGCCTGATACCTACTACACAGGTTTTTTGTGATGATTAAGGGAAATACTGTGTATAAATGCCTGGCATGTACTATCTCTTCAGTACATTTGAAAATTTAAATTTTACAGTTGAGATTACGTTAGATTATCTTGCAGAAAATGATGGTGGTTCATTGGAATTTCCAGATTTCCATCGAAGGTGAACCCAGCAACTGCTAACAGCTTCTTACTCCCATCTGAGTCAGCAAGGTTATTTCCCTCCAGGAAAAGAGCAGAAATCCAGTGAGGCCGCATTCTCCCCAGAGCCTCACAGGTGTAACTCAGACACTTACTTAGGTTTAGTTGGCCATTTTAGAGCCCGAAGAGTCTCTGGGGGTGGGCCTGGCTTTAAAGTCGCATTCTAAGCCATGATTGTGTGTCTGGCTCATCAGGGCCTCCTTTCTAGCCGTCCCCACATGCACACTGCCGCCCAGCCAGAGGTGTGGTGGCTAGGGCAAGGGACTGAGCCAGCACCCACCTGAGGCAAGTAGGTCAGGAGCTGTGGACCCTTCTCTAAAAGGATACTGGAGAATTTCCGTAAGCATCGGATTTATATAGCTGTTCAGGCATTGGGCAGACTGATTCCCAGAGGCAGTGGCAGGACCAATAGGCAGCTGTGGTTGCTAGCCTCCCAGATGACCTCCAGTGACCCTTGCCTCCTGGTATTTATGTTCTTGTATATTCCCCTCCCCTATGAAGCAGGGCTAACCTGTGTGACCAAGTGAATATTGCAAAATGACAGTGTGACTTTCAAGCCCATGAAAGGCATTGTGGCTTCCACCTTGCTGTCTCTTGCGTCATTCATTCTGGGGAAAGTCAGGCACCATGTCATGAGAACACTCAAGCAGTTGCTTGGAGTGGTCCATGTTTCAAGGAACTGAGGCCTCCACCATCAGCCAGCAGCAACTCACCAGCCATGTGAGTGAGCCTTCTAGGAAGAGGATCCTCTAATGTTAATCACACCTTCAGATGACAGCAGCCCTGGCCAACAGCTTGGCCTGGTAAAGAGACTCTGGGCCAAAATCATGCAGCTAAGCTATCCCTGAATTCCTGACTCACAAAACAACTGTAAGATAAAAATATTTCAGCCTATTTGAGGTGCATAGATGCTGTATAGATGACGAACATGGCAACATGAAAAAAGTCCCAGGCTTCCATTGGCCAACGTGGGGCTGGTAATAAGGGTTCTGCCCCCTCAAATGATCAGCTCTGCTAGTTCCATATATGTCTGGGATCTAAAAACCTTTTTTTGACCTCACCTGAGGCCCCACCTTCAAAGGATCTAGGGGAAAAAAAAACAACAACAAAACTCAAACCAGAGTCTCCTAGTAGCAGCAAGTTAATAGTAACCCTAACCTGTGTTTTCAAAAAAGTGTTCAGAGTAGGGTATCCCTTCCCTCCCTGCACCTCTTCCCCACTGTCGGTTCTGGCACCTGGCCTAGGTGTAAAATTGTCAGCACTGTCACTGCTTTTTGGTCTTATTACGAGTGTGTCTGCTCTGATGTGCTGGTTCCAGCATGTCATGGGAGAAGTGTGAGCACAGTAGAGGAGTCTGTGTCAGATCTCTGTCTTCGTGTTAGCAGCCTGCCTCTAAAAAGGCTGCAGGTGAACGGGAGGAGACAGGTTATGATGACCTGAAGGGTACAGAGCCAGGCTGCTCCATGGATCAGGTGTGAATGCTAAAGTGGTCAGGTCACTTTGCTTCTTTCTGAAGTTTCCTGGGTCAGTTCTAGGACCAGTTACCTGTAGATAGAGACGTGAGGCTGAGTCCATGACCCTAGCAGTGGCAAACTCTTGTGTACCGCTATCTAATAGAAGTCTTACAAATTTTCACCATTGCTCACACTTAAGAATCATGTTTTTGGCCAGGCACAGAGGCTCACGCCTGTAATCCCAGCACTTTGGGAGGCTGAGACAGGTGGATCACCTGAGGTCAGGAGTTCAAGACCAGCCTGACCAACATAGTGAAACTCTGCCTCTACTAAAAATACAAAAATTAGCTGGGTGCCTGTAATCCCAGCTACTCGGAAGGCTAAGGCAGGAGAATCACTTGAACCTGGGACACAGAGGTCGCAGTGAGCTGAGATAGTGCCATTGCATGCCAGCCTGGGCAACAGAGCGAGACTCGTCAAAAAAAAAAAAAGAATCATGTTTTTAATTTAAGCAAAGCTATTTAAAATAAATAACCAGATAATAGTCTTCGGCTGACCAAATGCTACTTGAAATCTGTACGTTGATGAAATATCTGCCAATGAGTATAGTTAACTCATATTTTTAAGTGTAAACGAATCTAAGATATCTGAGTGGGTGTTTATACTATTCTGCTAGAGTTCTAGGCTGGTTATTTGGTGTAGACTTTAGATCCCCTAGATAGCGGCCTGTAATGGGGTTGGCTTGTCAGAAAACATCAACCTCTTGAAAACCATCCCGATCCCCTAAAATCCATTTCTTATTTTTGATGTGACACTGTTTCAGCTTTTTATTTTTTTCAGAAAGTTTTATTTCTGCTATATTTTTAGATTCAAAAGTATTTATTTAAGGTGAACAAATGATACAGCATACACAACTGCTGGAACTGCTTTTTAATTGAGAACAAAAAGGGAATACCTAGGACAAGAATATGCAATTACCACATTTATTGTTTTCAGTGAATTTTTGTCAAGTTTTATCTTATTGTTAATGTGATGATACAGCAAGCCTTGGAAAAGAATAACACTTGCGTTAAAGAACAAATCTAGATAAAAATGGAAAACTGAGTTAGCCACAACCCACAAGGCCTTCTTTGGGAAGACTCTTGAAGAAAACCGACTCACACTTCACAGAAGAATATGGCACTGTCATTTTTCCCTTTATAGTGCCGAAGTGTTCCTGAACAAAGGCCTCAAGGCATTATCAACTCGTCATCTATTTTGTGATGTGCTTTCTATTTTCAGGAACCTGCCCTCCTCCCTCTTTGTTCCTGATGCATCTGGTCATTGGTGCCTACTACTTTGGTCCCACACACACTCAGTGTAGCCAGCCCCCACCTGGAGAGTTCAACATGGTGCCCAAGAGCCAGACAGGCAAGGTCATTGTCCACCCACAGGACCGGAGGAAGACTTCAGGCCCCACCCACTCCCCACAGACAAGCTGGAGCTATATGAAGTCTGAAGGAATATAAATTATTCCAAATGATCTGGAAAGAAAGTGATAGACTATAAGTACATTTCCAAGCCCTGGATATTGTTTAAAAAGCAAACAAAACAAAACAAAACAAAAAAACTTCTCTTTTCTCTTGCTGGGATTTCTGATGATACAGTAAACAAGTCCCAACAGGTGACCTAATCAAAAATAGCTATATAGCACTTAGAAATGTATATAGCTCAACCATCAGCCTTGCGGAGTAAGGAAAGAAGAAACCGAAGTATTTATACTTCACTGGTAAACAATGGAATAGATTGTTTCTAAACATGTCTTCCAGCTAAAAAATTCTGCAGCGTAGTTTCTATAAATGACTTTAATCTGATTTTAATATTCATCCATTCAGCCAGATATTCAAAAATTATTTAAGTGCCTGTTATACACTAAACACAGATATACATTAATGAATAAAATAGACACAGGTCCCTCCTACGGGCTACAGCCAACCAAATGACAAACAATTACAGATATACTTACAAACTGCCTACATCTGGGGGAAAAATTAGATTCAGAGATAGAGAATAACATAATGTATCTATATAGACAGACGGATTAGAAATGGCCTCTCTAAGCAGAAAACATTTAAATTAACATTTGAACAATTTAAAAAAAAGGTCTACACTAGCCATGTACAGGGGTGGGAAGTATGGATGTTCCAGGAAATTTTAAAAACACATACACATGGCACACAGCATAGGGAAAGACCCTGAGAAGGAAAAGCATGGTCTATTTAAAGAGTAGAACATTATGGGTACCGACATTTGCAGACTGGAGAACAAGCTAGAATCAAAGCCTGTCAGTGTTTGATTGGGTAATCTAATCTGGCCGTCTGAGCAGTTCTTAAATCCCCATCATAGTATGCCCTCTAAATAGCCAACCAGTACTAGGAGAGGGAGATGGAAAAATAATAAAAATAAACAAATAGCCAACCAGCTTGTGCTCAAGTCTCTCCAATGAGAGGGAATGTATTACCTCTTGAAGTATCCATGCCAATTTGGTTTTAAAATATGAATGTGTTTCACCTTAAGGAAGCTGGAACTGGAATCATGAGTTGTAAGTCCCAGGCCTGCACCTGAGAAAATTTTTTAGTTGAAATGGAAGACGCTACTTAGATAGCCGTATCTCTCATTCATTATTATATAGGATGCCAAGAACAGGCAGCAAGATTTCAAGTTCATCATCTTTTTTGAAGGAGAAAAAAATTTTGAGAATGATAAGACAGCTCTCACAAACTTTCCACACTTTTCTGTTGTAGCAAAATTCAGGTCAGCATCCTGGCAAGCCAGTGATGGTCAGTTGTACTCTTGCAAGACAGCCGTGTATTTGGGCTGCAGTGGGGAGGTGGGAGTGACTTTCCTGTGGTCCTTGTGGCATGTCACATGGAGGAAGTGCATTGTACCCTCCAAGTTTACAAAGTCTTTGATAACATGAGTTGGCTTCCACATGGCCAGTTATTGCCCTCACTAAAGAAGCTCTGTAGGATCCCAGGAAGATCCTGCCAGTTATTTGCTGGTATTGCCCACAGCCAGCACATACCACCAATAGTTTGAGGCTGGTTTGAGTATTTATTTGTTCCAGAGCACGTAAAGAAACCTAAGTTTCCAGGTCTTAAGGGAGGCACTTCCAACTTTACAGTCCACAGACCATCTTCTCTTAAAAGTCATCTATGAATTTTCATATGGTGACCGTTGACCCAGCCTCATTGAAACAGACTTCAAAGGATTTTGGCTTGTCTTTCAGACAGGCTAAGCATGTGAAGGCTGGGTGCAGTGGCTCATGCCTGTAATCCCAGCACTTTGGGAGGTCGA